>NC_081413.1:684129683-685329683 GCF_030272615.1 Cryptomeria japonica
TCCCATTGGTTTCTCTTCCCAAACTCTTACACATTACTAAAACTGGAAAGGGAAAAGGTGAGTGAGGATAGGGAAGAGAGTTTGACATCAAAAGGGAAGGTTGTCTATCCTAGGAGGAACCTTCTAAGTTGAATTTTCGCTCACCTTGGAAAAACCACTTTTTGAGGTGACTAAACAGTCACATGGGAGTAGTCACATGTTTCAAAATACCCCTAACCCATAGGTATACCCTTTGGACCTTTGGAAAAGCCCTAAAACTGACCCTAGGAGTCCATTTGACCCCTTAGAAACCCAACTGAAGTTAACTACGGGTCAAACCTGAGTTGACCACTCCCAAGACTCCCTACCCAAGGCAAATTTGGGACCACACTCTTTTGTTTGAATGGCTTTGGTAGAAACAAAACTCCCTCCAAGAGACAAGTCAAAATCAATGACACTAATCAGCACATGTGTCAAGTGACACAATAAAATACAATATAAAAATCACACATGGAATTTGTCCCTTGTAGGTTTACACAATTAAATAAAAATCAAATTAACACACATGCATAATTTACTTTCACAAATAAAATACATTACAAACGGGGTGTTGTCTCTCCAAATAGACAACCCCTGGCTTAACAAACGTACATTGGTCTAGGTTTGGTTCTCCATATAAATTCCATGGTCACATGGATAATTTTCCTGCGCATCTCAATTAACACATTAGTAATTCCAAATAATCACAATTATACATAATTAAATACATAGATTTCATTGCACACCAAACACTCATACATTTGACAATAATAATTCAATATCTCTTTCATTCAAATTCGATTCCACATAAGCAATTACCATAATTCTCAAAATTGAACCATTCATAAAATAAACATCATTTTTCTATCATCAAAATGAATTCTGCAATTCCAATAATGACATTCACCATTTCAAAGTAATTCTATTCTAGCAATATATAAAGTTTCATAATCAGAATGCATAAAATGAAGCATCAATATACGTCAATGTGATCCAAATCCTGGAGTCATATAGGTTCTAAATCCATAAAGCATAAAATAAAGCATCCATAATAGTCTCAATATGCAAATAACTGAAAATGTCAAGCTGAGTCGGGGTAGGGCCTCACACATCCTCCATTGTTGATTTTTCAATGAATCTATAGCCACACAAGATGATGTAGACTCTTGAATATTATATTTGATTGTTCATAAATTCACAAAGGATTAGCTATGAGAATACTTTTTATTACTCCTTAAAGTTGATTTCCTTCCTAAATATTTTTTGCTATATTTTCCATGTATGAATAGTATTGTGGAATATTATGCCCTCATCAATGGTCTCAAAATATCAATCTAGTGTTAAAACATAAAATATATCTTGGTTTGTGAAGTATAATATCATAAATTGTATCCTCATACAATTTCACATTCATTTTGGGATTACTTTGGTGGTTTTCCCTCATGCCTTTGATTCTTGATTGATTATGGTCATTCCATGGCCGAATCTAGAATCCCAACACAATACTCAAACTCACTAACATTGGTTCTATCTCAAATATCTAGGAATATGATGTCTAACACTCTAGTCCTCTTGGTATGTGGTGCCTACCACTGTAGTCCTCTTGGTCTATGGTTCCTAGCACCATGGTCCAATAAAAATGGACCCAAATTTGAATCCTCAATGGTTAACAAATTTTAGAGTGGGAAAGTGCTCCCCATGGTTGGCCTTCTTTGAACATAAAATGTGTGAAGTTGTGTATATATACAACCCCTGCCCAATTATTTGAACATTTTGCTACAAGAATTCAATTTCTATCACTTAAATTGAGCACTTTCAATTAGAAATCTTCAAGGCATTAGAGGAGAGATTTGAAGTTAAACATTTAAGCATTCAAGTTAGCGATGATGAAAAAGTTTGTGTTCACCTATGAATTAAGGTATTCATTAACTCCTATCAAGAAACATCAACCTTTCATGAGGCTCTGAGACAAGAAGATTCATAAAAAAAGGTCTCATTTTGCAATTTAGAATTTCTCTAAGGTTTTTAGCTTTTTCCCTACTATGGTTAAGCTCTCTTTTTTAATCATCATAGTTGTAGTGAAGGTCATTTCCTACCTGGGGTTTAACTTAGGCAATCGCCTATATAGCACAACACATTTCCCCTCTTTTTTGTGTGCAAGTTATATATCTGACAACCAAGAGTTGTGGAGTTTTTGAGTGTAGGCTAAGACTTATTGTTCTAGACTTTGAATAGGTGAAAAATTGTGGTCTATGCTAAAATTCAAATGTGAATAACATTTTTTGGCTAAATTTTCAAGGGAGTGATCTATAGGGAATCCTAATCTAGCATCCAAAGTTTTAATTGATGGAAACACCTTCAAGTCTAGGTTGCCTAGCACACTTGATTGACATTTTCAACTCTAGATTTCAGTGGTCAGGTTCCTCTTGGTGTCTCATTTTCAAATATGTTTCTCATTTTCAAATATATGCTTATGTGTTGATATTTTGTTATGTATCTTTGTATTTATGCTAAATCTTGTTAATTTCTTAGCATTCTACCTGGTTCTTGTATCATTTCATGTCTAATCATATCCAAAGCACATAATTATGATATTTATCATTCAACATATTTTTACTTTCTCATCACATAATGTACTTATTACAATTACTATTAACTTACTTTTATATTTCATGAACATTTTCCCCTTTCCTTCGATTACTTGCATCTTATAGAGACAACTAATTGCAAGAGTATATATAATATCACCAACACTCCTATTATTGAGCTTTTGAGTAGTGATAGCTGCTACAAACAAACCCATCACCATGTCTAGATTAAGAATTATCACATAGCATGGTAGATTCTGATGTGCAAATAATAGTCAGTGTTATGAAGTTTTGTATATAGTTGTCAATTTTTCAAATCTCTCTTTATAGATTTTCCTAAATTTTAAATTCTTAGACAATTAATGAAGCATCTATTTTGTGCTTAATTTTAACGTGTGAGATATAAATTACACATTACACAATTTTACTTTGTTTTGTAGGCTCTGATTGAGGATGAATACTAAAGGATGGACTCACATAGAGGATTTTTATGTATAATATTTGATCTGTATGCATGTTTCAGAGTGCTTATAAATAATTTGATACATATGATCAGTTGAGGATTTACACACATCTCAAAGTGGGGACAAAGCATAATAGTGAAATTTGTATACCCATCCTAATTCTCATTTAGATTTGGGCTTATTTTAATGGAATGCCTTAATATAGTTATATATTAGAAAATGGTGTAATCTTGCTTAAAGTTGAGCTTATTCCTCAATCCTTTCTATATCCCTATTTACAAATATTCCCACACATTTCAGCTTATCCTATCCATTTTCATTCACAATCATGTACATTTGTCATTTATTACATTTATACTTGTACCTATTCTTGTGCATGCCATTCCCATATTAATATTAAAACTCCCATTTTAGTAGTCATTAGGAATGGTCTAAACATATATTTGCATGATTTATTGCTATGTACTTGTATTTAATGGAGCTAATTAAACACAAGTTTGCATGATTATTTATGTCTTTGTATTTAAAGACATGCATGATTTATTGCTATATCCTTATATTTAAAGACATTCAATTGCAATAATTTATCAATCGACAAGCACCATTTGGATATTATTTGCATTAATGAAATGAGAACATGTTTGGAACACTTGAATAGGAGTATCAAAAAATAATTTCTCTACATTACATCATCCTAAGATGTCTCCAAAATTGCTTGTTGTTTGTAAAACAAGTCTTTGTTGAGGGTTGACCTAAGAGAACATACATCTTCACAATTCTAACACCATATTAACGAATTTCTAAATACAACGACTCTAGATAATAAACCCATAGAAACAACCTAGACCACAAACTTGATCCACTACAATATAGATTTACTATTCAATTTCTATTAACAAAACCCAAGATTCAATCCACTACAAATATAAGTTTACTCTTTAGACTCTAAGACATAAAGTACAACTTTCAATTCTAAGACATCCTAATATTGAATACCATACCAAATTTATTCATATTCAAACCGAAAACGAAAGCTCACCAACCCTTTTCACATTTACTTTTCATAATTAGCATTTTATTCTAAATAATCTATGCCCATGAAATTATTAATCTAAGCTAATCTATACTTATGTGCATGCATCTTGCTTAAGGAAAGTTCATTTTCCTTTTCAATTGTATATCAACGGCAGCTTATCTACACTGAGTCATTCCTTATAACTGAGAAATTTGAACAAACCCAAAAATAAAATAACACAAAAATTCTATTCACATCGAATTCTCAGTTTATTTCTAAATGACATTGTTGGGCATGCGTTGCTTTTCAAAAGCAAACATTCAAAAGCCATGAAGGCTGCCCAACAGGGACTTATTTCTGGCAGAGAATCTGATCTCCATTATTTACAGTTGATAAAATTTGGAGAAGCTATTGTGGCCCCAATGATTATATTGTTATCATAATGATTATAATGGTGAGATTGCCCTGCAGGTGTAACTTCATTGCCTAGTGAAACTGTAGGATTTGAGGTGGAAGCACCATTAATTTTCAAATCTAGTGCAATCTCATCTGCATCACAGCTTGCACAATCACTTCGGATATCCCCATATTCATACTGCCCATGTCCCCCAATCTTACCGATGTTGATAATTTCTATTACTGTAAGGTCTGTCGACTGGCAGCTACCTGTGTCCATTACCAGACATACTCTCATTGCTATCTAAAAGTTTCAGTAAAAAAAAATGAAAATCAAACAAGCTAATTGATTGTTATCATGATAAACGCCAAGATCATTAAAAGCTTCATTGTTTTCAGATATGTGTCTCTAAACTGATTTGTCAGTAGTTCAGAGAGAATTGATATAAGTGAGATGGGCTAAAGCCCACATATAAATAGAACAAGATCTCCGAGAGATCATCGTTCATATTGATCAGTTGGCGACTGGACTGCATCCAAAATAGCAAACCCTAAATTTATTTTCTTTGTTGTGCCCAATAAGACTAATGATAATATCAAAGAACTATCGAAAAATAAGAAAAAGAAGATTCACTTAGATTGAAGTATACTCTAGAGAAATAGAAAGTGTCAATGGTTGCATTCTTCCTTTAAGGGAATAGGTAAGTTTTTTTGTAAGGCAAATGATTGAAGGTTGCCTTTTAGGTCATAGAATGGATAAGGGTGATCAACTTTTTCAGTGTATGTGAAATCAATCTTGCTTAATTAGTCACTTAATAATTAATATAAATTAATTTTAGTAATTAATGTTGAAGGTAAATATTAATATAATTATTTTATTTTAAAATAATTATATAAAAGGATATAGGAGATGCAATAATTTAAGTGCATGATTTTTTTTTTACTGTTTAGTGGATTTAAATTCTATTTTTCTTCATTGACTTTTAAAGCTACAAGGTGTTGTTTGGGTTTATCACTAAAGTTTGTGACTAACTTCATATTCAACAATCAATTTGTGAATAGACAAGGAAGTCTAATGCTATAGTCTAAAACACTTTTATGCAAAGGAGGTCTAACTCCGTTTCTAGAGTGTTAAACAAGTTTTCCAGATCTTGTAAGGCAAGGTTCGATGAGGGGCATTGGCTTCATGATGATGGAAGGTATCCTTTTGGCAATCAATCTACCTATGAAGGGTATAAATTTATAAAGTTGGTATTTAACAAAAAATGTAGAACACATAAATGCTTTGCTCAAAGATAAGGGAAGACTTGAGACATGCTAGGTCGATTACCTCCATGGAACTCTTCTCAAGCCATAAAATGAGGTATGTATAACCTGAACCAAATATTGTACCCTAGAAGACCAATACGAGTATATCTTCGTTGATTGTTCTTCCCTCTACTTAATCGTCTAACGCACAAACAAATTAGTTTCACATTTTATCTTCTAATGTCCCTCAAATATAATATCCATGATGTTTTGCTTGGTAAAGCTAACCTCCTCCTTCACTAAAAGCTTATATCTAAGTTGGTTAAATTAGAAAAAGCCAAATTTACCCCATTTAGACCTATGAAATATGTTTACATCATTGAGAATTCCAAGTCCAATAAGGCTTATTTAACCCTTACACCAATTATTGATCTTCCTTCCACTCCTTTGATCCCTATTAACTCTTTAGTAAAAATCAAAATCCTTGATATTCCTTTATATTCTATCTCTACGTATCTTTCCACTCCTAGGAATTACCTTTCACCTTACCTACTGTAGAGTCCTAAATTGTACTCCCTTACAATTTGGGCCTTCACCTTGGCGTTTATTTCTCGAGGCCTGATTGGAGCCCTTATTCTGCTCACACCATGCACCAAACTCAATATTTTCATCATATGCACTTTCTCCCCCAAAATATTGAGTCCCTGATTAGTCAAGACCAGAGTGCCCGCACCTTGGTTGATAGGGAGATTGAGCGAGAAGTTGCTTAATAGGACTAAATTGGTTTAATCTATCAAGTGGACCCAAAGGATATGCTTTTTCTTTGTTTTCAGTTAGTGTTTGCAACAAAAAACTTCAACACTTGCACTTCTTCTCAAACAACCACCCCATTGCGTGTTATACAACTTTTTCCAAGCTTGCTTCCTCAATGTTACTCAAATCCTCCACCATAGGTCTACACCCCAAAATTATGTCTGATTGAAATAGGTCCCTTGTGTGTCTTTCAACTGCTTTTCACAAGTTTGGAAGGTTCTAACATCATTTGGGTAATCGGGTTCACTTTTAGTAAAAACAAGGATAAAAGGCTACTAGCCTGTGGAGGCCTAATTGGAGTGAAATTTACTTATATGGTGCAACGATGGCCAAGATAAACTTGGAAATTTACTTGGAAGGTGTATAAAAGGTCCAAAATCTAGTATTTTTGAGGTCTTAGCTCCTGAGAAGGTGGTTTAATGGCTGTCCACAATTTTAGGCAAGAAAAGAGGGTTTTGAGAGGATTTTGCTCAAGCAACAAAGGATGTCTCCTCTAAACCAAAAACCAAGCTTCTAAAATATTGTAGAACCTTTTACCCATAATTTAGAACAAGTTTCCAACTCTTCCCTGCATGACATTACATCAAACACTTGCCATACAAACTGAAAAAGGTAGAAAAATGACTGTTTTTAGCATTGTCACTGCTAATTCACTATTTTTCCTCCACTTTGAAGGGTTATAACTTCATGGAAACCTTAAACCAAGCATGTAGAAACATCCAAACATATTTTTAACACTTATCACAAGTTTCCAAATCATGAACACTTCCATAAAGCAATTTTTGGATGCAAAAGACATTAATTTCCCAAAACTGGGTATTTGCTGCCAGCCATAACTCAACACACTTGCAAGGTGAAATACACACTGTTTGGAGCTCCAAATACATCCAAAACTCCAAGGATACTAGGGAAGACCTCTTCCTTAAGTTTTTTCACTCAATTGACCTCTAAGCACAAACTTATTTGAGTCTTTCAAATTTACTAGCCAAGTTCATCTCCAACTTGCCTAGCATGAACTCAAGAATACTTCTTTTGCACAACCCTGACCAAAACATGAATTATTTACACTGTACATGAGAAATACAACTTTTCTAAGTCCATCCATGGGAGCCCAAACTAGAATTAGACAAGTTGATGCATTTTAGAGGCCAAAACCATTGACAGGGAAGGCAAAGAGCAAAAATGAAACAATTTTATAGAACCAACTTCCAAATGCACAACCTACAAAGAAATTACATAAAGTGCATTGAATATACACCAAGATAACTGTCCAAAAGGTACAATATAGAAATGATGAGCTACAATACGGACTTTTGTACAAATGAGGCTCAAAACATGAGAAAAATCACAAAATTTGTGCCCTTTGATTAATTTTGATAGAAAGTACAAAAGCCAATCCTATACCAAGAAGGGGGAGGCATATATATAGAATTTTAAAGTGGTTATCAACTCATTTATGGACATAAGGAATTTTTTTGGTCTTCTTTTTACAAAAAGTGTCCAAAATGACAACTTTTACAAGCAAAAATGACAACTTTTGTTGCTCCAAGTAGCATTTTAGCAACCTAACACAACCAACCTTCCCAAATCACCTAGAAATTATTAAAAAAACTTTATAAACATGTTTCAATTCTTTCCAAAGAATGGCTAAGCCTATAAGACAATTTTCCACTTTTTAGCCTTATTTGGCCTAGAAGCACAAAATTGACAATTTCAAGCCCTAAGAAGCAAAACTTGATCTCTCAAGCACAAAATGAGATCAACCGCTTATGAAATGACTACAAAAAACATATGACAATATCTCAAAACTAACAAGACACTTAGGCATTAAAAATACCAAAAATGGAGAGTGAAGCATGACTAGATGCTCCTACACCATACTCCCCAAAAGACAAAGAAGTCATGTGACTCCTTAAGGCAAAAAAGAAGAAGGAATTATAGACTTAGAGAAAAAAGAATCATGTACCCAAGTTGCTTCTGAAAGTGGTTTATCTTTCCACTTGATGAGATGCTCCATGTACACTTGATGGCGAGTTCTCTTGTAAACTCTTGAGTCCAACACTTGTGTAGCTTGAGGAATGGATGGAGGAGGCAAAGGCAGGTCTGAAAGTGACTTGTGAACATCTAAAAATCTAGCATCCTCCTTAGGAAGCTGACCTTTGAATGCCACCAAATCTAAAACATTGAAAATAGGAGAGAAAGAAAGATGAGTAGGTAAATCAATTTTATATGCATTAGAATCATACTTAGCCAATATCTTGCAAGGACCTATCCACTTGATTTGGAGCTTGCTGTGGACTCCCTTTTGTAATCTAGACTTTTTCAAATGCACCATCACAAAGTCCCCAACTAAAACTTTAACATCCCTCTTTGATGCATCCACTCTAGCTTTCACTTTTTGTGAGGTATCTTGAAGAGTCTTTCTCACTTGCTCATGAACTTCCTTCATTGATTGAGCCATGTCATCTGATATACCACTCTTTTACTGCATGTTACCAAGATCCCTTAACTCCATGACACCCCTTGGGTGCATACCATAAATAATCTCAAAGGGAGTCTTACCAGTTGACTTGTTAATACTATCATTGTATGCAAATTCTACCTGATGGATGAGCTGATCCCAATTTTGGTCATATTCCTTCACCTTAAGAGGTTGCCAAGAGTCCTATTGACCACCTCAGTTTGGCCATCAGTCTGTGGGTGATAAGCTGAACCAAAAGAAAGATTAGTACCCAATCTTTTCCACAATGTCTTCCAAAAATGGCCAAGAAACTTAACATCTCTATCAAAAACAATGCTAGAAGGTAAACCATGGATTTTAATCACTTCCTTGAAAAACAAATAGGCTATATGACTAGCATCATGTGTAGTCTTTCAAGGAATAAAGTGTGCCATTTTACTAAATCTATCCACAATCACAAAAATGCTATCAAAACTAGCTTGAGCCTTAGGTAAGCCTACCACAAAATCTATGCTAACACATTCCCAAGGCCTTGTAGGAATTGGAAGAGGCTGATAAAGACCAACATTAGAAGTATTACCTTTTTTTTTTGACAAACCATACATTGATCCACATACCTTCTGACATCTCGCTGCATTTTAGGCCAATCATAGAAACAATGATCTAGCTCCAATATTTTGTTGAGACCAAAATGGCCACTCAAACACCCATTGTGCTTTTCTTGAATCAGATTCTCCCTCATTGAGATTTTAGGAACACATAGCTGCCCACCTTTAAACAACAAACCAATTTGTAAAGTATAAGCAACATATTCACTATGAAAATAATTATCAAATGCTTGGCAAACCTTTTAGATGGCTGCAAAATCTTCATCATCGGGATACATTCCTTTGAAGCATTCTATACCAATGCTCTGAACCTGTACTTCCTGCACTATTAGAAGCCTTCTACTTAAAGCATCTGCTACTTTATTGCATTGCTCTTTCTTGTGCTTAAGAGTAAAAGTGTATGATTGTAAGTACTCAACCCATTAAACATGCCTATGATTTAACTTATCTTGTGAATTCAAGAAACTCAAAGCCTAATTATCTGTATAAACAAAAAACTCATTTGGAAGCAAATAATGTCTCCACTTTCTAAGTGCTTGAACTAAAGCATAGAGTTCCAAATCATAGGAAGAGTACTTCTTTTTAGCATCATTCAACTTTTCACTAAAGAAAGCTACAAGTCTATTATCCTGACTCATCACTGCACGTATTGCAATATTACTAGCATCACATTCAATAGTGAATAACTTGTCAAAACTAGCAAGTATAAGCACTAGTTGAGAAGAAACCTTGGTTTTCAAAAGTTCAAACCCCTTATTTGCTGCATTTGTCCACTGAAAATTTACCTTAGCTCCACCTTTTATAGTATCAAGCATTGGTGCACAATTTTCACTAAACCCTTTGATGAACTTCTTGTAGAGCTATGCTAAGCCATGAAAACTTCGGACATCACTTTCTAATTTGGGTGTAGGCCAATTTTTGATGGCTTCCACCTTGGTTTTATCCATTTTCAAATCTCCACCTGAGATCACAAAGCCAAGATAAACCAATTCATATTTCATAAAATCACACTTTTCCAAATTGATTATCAGCTGTTCATCATATAATTTGTTCAAAACAATTTCAAGATGCTTTAAATGCTCTTCTTTAGCTTTATTGAATATTAGTATGTCATCTAAGTACACCACTACAAATTTACTCATGAAATCATGCAACACTTCATTCATGAGTCTCATGAATGTACTTGGGGTATTAGAAAGACCAAATGACATAACTAGCTACTCATAAAGACCCTCATTTGTTTTGAAGGCTGTTTTCCATTCATCACCTTCTTTTATCCTTATCTCGTGATAACCACTCTTGAGGTCAATTTTTGTGAAATACTTTGCACCTCCCAAAAAATCCATCAAATCCTCAATCCTTGGAATAGGAAATCTATACCTGATAGTGATTTTATTAATGGCTCTTGAATCTGTGCATAATCTCCATGTACCTCCTTTCTTAGGTGCTAAAACGACAGGTACTGCACAAGGACTTATACTTTTTCTTATCAGATTTTGATCTAAGAGTTCTTGCACTTGTCTTGCCACTTCTTTGTTCTATTCAGGTGTCATCTTATAGGCTACTTTATTTGGTAAAGAGACTCTTCGTATGAAGTCTATCTGATGGCTAATGGCTCTAGGAGGTGGTAAGGTTGCAGGTGTTCCATCCCTTATAATTTCTTTAAAGTTATCAAGTATTTGCTGCACTTCTTGTGGTATTTCAACCTTCTTCTCCTTCTTTTCTTCCTTGGGTGCTACTGTGAGTGCAAATCCCACTTGTAATAACCCACCAAAATTAACCCAACAAAATTGAGTATTTTTTTTTTTTTTTTTTTTCTTTTATTATGTTTTATTCAATTGCATACTCTGGGCATCCATCCAAATAGGATTGGGCAATCATCCATTCGGGATGAGCTTCTAACCATACGGGTTAGGCAATTGTCCATACGGGACGTAAATTCCATCTATCCAATACGGGATAGGCATCTACCCATACGGGGTAGGCATCTATCCAAACGGGATAGGAGATGCTCTGGCCAGAGACTTAGACTCATCGGGACCATTCGGGTCCTGAGCCACTCACTAAGTACTACATTCTTCTAACAAGAATGCACTGAGGTCGTCGTCCTTAGGAGTAATAAGAAAAATAACACAAGCTTGAATTCCGCCTCGGAATTTGGCTTAAAGCCTCGGGAAGTCAAGCGAATCCATACGGGATTCCTTCCGAGTATGCATTGAATTAGTTTGATTATCTTATCTTTCAATTAGGATTCTTACTCAACCAAGCCTAGACCCCACCCACGAACGCCTGAGTACGAGGGACAACTCCGTCCCAAGACTGCCTACATACCCACTTCGGCGTGGGATCAAGGCGTAAAGTATGTAGTTCTATCTTCTAATCTATGGTTTGATGTAAACTGATTTTTGTGGGTACGCAACCCTTTCTAGGGTCAGTGTCCCAGACAGTTTCTCTGCGGTTGCTACCCACGAAGGTAGCACTTAAGCGAAGGCTCAAGATGGCCTATTGCTTGTGGCCTAAACAAAATAACTAGAACCTAATTCTTATCATGAGCGTCACCCAATTTCAATCACCAATATCCCTTCGAGGTGAATAAATAAACAAATAAATAAAGTAAATTTCACGAGAGCTCTTAACTTGACCATCCCTAAGAGGGTTTACTATGGTTTATCTCAACGGATGTGGAATTCAATTAAAAGTTATCTTATTAAATTATCGATCCAAGAGGGATTACCCGCCCCTTGGATTTTTAACTTCCAAATGTCCCTTATTACTCCCCGACGATTTATAGGGACGATGCCACAGACGTCGTTAATGCAGCTTTATTAGGCGTTAAGTGCAGTAGTTCAACACGACGGCATTACCCGTAAGCGTGACCCAGAGGCACCGTATATACCGAACGCTGCTAGTTTTAGTTTTCCAACTCCATTTGTTTAGTTTTCTAAACTAACATCATACTTGAATATAATTATGAAATGGATGTACATAATTTAAACCTTAAATACTATTTGAACAAAGAATATCATTATTCTACAATTAATTGGATGAATACATGTATTGGCATGGTAATGATAATTGCGAACTTACGAGTAATTGCATGAAAAAATACGAAATAATCATAATGCAATGCAAAAGTAACGTCATTTATATTCAAAATGCAGAAATGTTTTCTCTATCGCAAGACTTAATTAGTTATAAGGTTACAAATTTCTCATGAGTGACCAAATTGAATAATAATGAGACTTTACTTATCTCCAAAAATTATGGGTCAAATAATCCATTCATTTCTCTAAGGAATTGAAATAATACATTGAATTCAACTCTTGTTAATTTTAAGGAAATTAAATTTAACTAAACAAATGTACATGAAAAAGAAATTAATTTAATTTTAATTTAAAACGATACACAAAAATACTTAAATGTTAAATCGAATGTTAAAACTTCCATCGAAAATTCCTACGGCAATCTCGTTTTATTAATATATATATAAAACCAGGGGGTGGGGACCACGGGTCCCGTCACTCCCTGCGGTCCTGCATATGCGGGCCCGTAGGGGTTGGCGGGGCCACGTGGTCCCCTCCACTCCCCTGCGGCCACTTGTAGTGACCGCAGGGTAGTGGGGGGTACCACTAACCCTGCCGGTTTTCGGTAACGCCGCTCCGCGTACACGCGGTTATTTTCGGGTCTGTGCGTACGTGCGGATATTTTTGGGGTCTGTGCCGAATGCAGTGATTGATAATGCAACATTAATATTTGTAAATTGACATTAGGATTATAAATATATAGATATATATATATATATATATATATATATAAATATATATATATATATATATATATATTTATATATATATATATATATATATGGTTTCAAATTCTTTACAAAGGATAATTTTTATTTAAGAAGGTAAGAACAGGTAAAATAACTGAGTATTTCTTGGTTTGTCTCCTTACAGAAACCAGACTTTTAATGTATATATATATATTTTTATCTGAATCACAGAGAGAGAGAAAAAGATTTATCCAGCCATTACAGGAAGGGAGTTGTTCTCAGACTTCTCAGGAAATTGGTTTGTTTCCAGGGTTATTCTCAGAGTCCAGGAGGATTTATTCGACTGGTAATTTCAGTGAGCTCTTTGTTCAATCCACAGAGAGTTTCAAAAAGAAAATAATAATAAGAATACTCTTTAAATGAGATTTGGATAACAATAACCAGAGAGATGAAAGATGGTTCTTCTTAGCAAGAATCAAAAAGAATAAGAGGAACAATTTAAATCTGGATCTAGATTTAATATTACATTATTATTTTTTTTAAAAAAAACAGTGAATCTAATTCTTTGTCAAGCAAATTTAATCTACTTCCTTATCAAGAATCTGAAACTAATAATCAACAATTTGTTCTATTCTACTCCAAAATTTAAAACTAAATTTTATCAAAGTTTGAAACAATGAATCAACAAATTTATTTTTCTTTCTATCAAACATTTTAATCTACTCCAAATCTGAACTAAATTTTATCAAAATCTGAATAATGAATCAACAATTTATTTTCCAAAATCAAGAATCCAAACAATGAATAAACAATTTAAAACATTTTAATCTAATTCTTATCAAAGTCTGAAACTAATTTCACGAATGAATTTCTTTTCCATAAAATAATCTAATCTCATCTACAACAAGAACAAGATGCACAAACTAAGCTTGAAGGAACCTGGATGCTTGCAAAAATGGTGTAGAGTCTTCCTTGATCCTCCAAATTGAAGAGAAATCCTCCCAACAAAACCTTGGCTGCAAATGAAAAATGGACTACAAAGGAGAAATTGCAGAATTTTCTTATGGAATAGCTAGCTTTTCTTTTGAAACTTGTACCTATTTTATAAAGCAAATTTCAAATTCCCACTACCTAATTTTAAATTAAAAAAAATGAGATTCTCTCCCAATTTGGCCTCCATGCAAATTAATTGGGCTTAGTGGGAGGAGTTACATGCAAGGAGGTGGAGAAGCCTCTAGAAGCTTCTTATTCCTCCTACAACATGTGCCTTAATGTGAGGGAAATTAAGTAACTAATTTAAAATATATATGCATTTTCCATGTGTGTGGGTTTATTATTATTATTATTATTTTTTTTTTATTCCCTTACAATATTCATTCAATAATTCATCCAAAGAATATAAGTAGAGTTTTGTAATTTAAAACAAAAAAGGTGATAAAGGAGGGTTGTGACATCCTCCCCCCCTTAATCTGTGCATCGTCCCGATGCACTTATTAAATGCATTCAAAAGAGTTTATAGTCCATGTTCAAAATAAAAAGGGAAATAGCTGCTGCATCTCCTTAGTATCCTCCCAGGTGGCATTCTTCTCGTCGTACTGGTCCCATTGCACCTTGCACTGATCAACCTCTCTGTTGCGCAACTGGCACTGGCGCCTCTCCAAGATTCTGAATGGCTCTATCATTATTCCCCCCATTTCTTGGACCTGCAAGGCATCCCAATTCAAAATGTGTTTCTCATCAGGTACATATTTCTTAAGAAGAGATACATGGAAGACATCATGGATTCGGCTCAATTGGGGAGGCAAGGCCAACCGATAAGCAACTGGATTAATTCTTCCCAATATTTCAAAGGGTCCGACATAACGAGGTGCAAGCTTAGTCTTTTTCCCAAATCTTATGGAACTCTTGTGTGGCCTAACCCTTAGGAAGACTTTCTCTCCTACTTCAAACTCCCTTGGTGTTCTGTTTTTATCTGCATAACTCTTCTGCCTATCCGAGGCTTCCTTCAACCTTTGCCTAATTTCCTTAGTTTTCCTTTCCATTTCTCTCAACATATCTGGCCCAATAATCACTCTATCTTCAAGACTATCCCAACTCAAAGGTGTTCGACATGGTCTACCATACAAAGCTTCAAAAGGTGCCATTCCCAAAGATGTTTGATATGTATTATTGTAGGCAAACTCTACCAAAGGTAGGTACTCTTCCCATTTTCTCTGTTGGTCCATGCAGTACATACGAAGCAGGTCTTCCATAATCTGATTTGTCCTTTCTGTCTGACCGTCGGTTTCAGGGTGGTATGCGGTGCTAAAATTTAGTTGAGTCCCTAGAGCTGATTGAAGAGTGGTCCAAAACCTGGAAGTGAATCTTGCATCTCTGTCTGATATGATTTTCTCTGGTACTCCGTGCAACCTAACTATCTCCTTAATGAAACGTCTAGCCAAGGTGGGTGCATCATCTGTCAGATTTCCTGGTATAAAGTGTGCCACCTTAGTGAGCTTGTCAATTACCACCATTATTGCATCATGCCTAGAAGGTGACATGGGTAGCCCTTGTACAAAATCCATACTAATAACTTGCCACTTATGTTGGGGTACATCGTGCGATTGTAACAATCCAGCTGGGTGCCTATGTTCTGCCTTTACTCTTTGACACTCCAAACATTTGGCTACATACTTGACAATATCGTTCTTCAACCCTTGCCAAAAGTATAACTTCTTTAGATCTGCATAAAGTTTGTTAACTCCTGGGTGGCCTGAATAAGGGGCATTGTGAGCCTCCGATAAAACTACTTCCCTTAAATTCCCTGAATTAGGGACATAGATTCTGTTATTGTATCTGAGTAGCCCATCTTCATCAAATGTGTACCCTTCAACCTTAGGGTCGGTCGGGCTGTGTCTTATAGTTAATTTGACTTGCTCATACCATGGGTCATGTCCTTGTTCATCCATTACTTGCTTTTTGAAAGAGGTTTTGAAGGTTGCTATAGTCATCAAGTGTCTTCTCCTACTTAAGGCATCTGCCACCCTATTTTCTTTCCCCTTAATATATTCGATCTCAAAGTCATATTCACTTAAGAACTCTAGCCACCTTCTTTGTCTGGCATTTAAGTGAGGTTGGGTAAAGATGTATTTTAGCCCTTGGTTGTCCGACTTAAGCTCAAAGGGCTTCCCTAGTAAGAATGTCTCCACTTTTGCAGGGCATGCACAATTGCTGCCAACTCTAAGTCGTGGGGTGCATAATTGACTTCATGAGTCTTTAGCTTCCTAGATTCATAAGCCACTACCCCTTCATCTTGGACAAGTACCCCTCCTAACCCTTCAGTAGAAGCATCTGTTACAACTGTGAAGTGTCCATTTGGGTCTGGTACCTTTAGAATGGGTGCTGAAGTTAGTTTTCCCTTCAAGATTTGAAATGCCTTATCACTTTGCTCGGTCCATACAAACCTTTTGCCCTTCCGTTGCAACGAGGTGATGGGATTTGCTATCTTAGAGAATCCTTCCACAAACCTCCTATAGTAACCTGCTAGCCCCATAAAGCTTCTTACCTCTGAAATATTCTTAGGGATTGGCCATTCTACTATCGCCTTTATTTTATCTGGGTCGACTGCTATTCCTTCCTTCGATATTATATGCCCAAGATAGTGAATCTTTTCCTCAAAGAAGGCGCATTTGGACAATTTTCCATATAACTTATGTTCTCTCAATCTTTGCAAAACAATCTGTAGGTGCGCTAAATGTTCCTCTTCATTTCTAGAATAAATCAAAATGTCATCCAAGAATACCAAAACAAACTTATCCAAGTAGTCATGGAATACACTATTCATCAGGTTCATGAATGCAGCTGGGGCATTAGTTACTCCAAAAGGAACTACTGTGAATTCATAGTGTCCATATCTCGTCCTGAAAGCTGTCTTTGGAATGTCTTCTTCCTTAATTCTGAGTTGATGGTACCCTGACCGAAGATCTATCTTGGAGAAAACTGCCGCTCCTTTCATTTGGTCAAAAAGGTCCTCTATGCGAGGTAAGGGATACCTATTCTTTATGGTAACTTTGTTCAACATCCTATAGTCGATGCATAGCCTTAAGGTTCCATCCTTCTTCTTAACAAATAAAACTTGCGCTCCCCATGGTGATACACTTGGCCTTATTAATCCCTTAGCTAAGAGTTCCTCTAATTGCATTTTGAGCTCTTGTAATTCGGTTGTGTTCATCCGGTAAGGTGCCTTTGATACTGGTTCAGCTCCTGGGAGTACTTCGATAGAAAAGTCAAACTTTCTCTTAGGGGGTAAACCGGGTAGTTCTTCTGGAAAAACATCCCTAAATTCCTTTAAGAAAGGGGTATTTTCAAATGTTGGTGTATTTTCCTCCTTCCCTTCATCAATTTCGACCATAAAGATTTGTCCTCCTCTTCTCCTTTCCTTCTTTAATTGCATTGCTGAGATAGTTTCTACATTAATGGGTTTAAACTTTCCTTGGATTTTGACCCTTTTCCCCCCATCATCCAAACATTCAACAATTTTGCTATAACAATCTACATTAGCTTGATGGTCTGCTAACCAACTCATTCCCATAATTACATCATATAATCCTAAGGGTGCCACATAGAGATCTACCCTTGTTTCGAACTCAGGGAATTGTACCTTTGCCCTTGGTAAACACTTAGTTACTTCTCTAGTTGCCTTATCCCCATATTGAACCGTCCATGATGACTCCATTTGATTAACTTTAAATGCATATTTGTTCACTAATTCAGGTGAGATGAAACATTCAGATGATCCAGTGTCAATTAGAATTGATATTGGTTGTTCAAATAGTGTACCTGTAGTTTCCACGGGAACATTCTGGTATCTTCTTCTTTGGTTCCTAACTGCTGCATGAATCCTCTGTTGGGGCCCTTGTTGGGGTTGATTGGCTCTAATTTGTCCTTGCATCCTGGGGCAGTCTCTAGCAAAATGATTTTCCCCGCACATAAAGCATCCGCCTGGAGGACCTCTCCTACCTTGATTTCTAGGGGGATCATTCCTTGTTTCATTTCCCCTGGGTGGATAAGTTATCCTGTTCTGCTGATCATTCCTGTTATAGTTGCCTCTGTTATCATTGCCCCTGTTATTATTGCCCCTGTTATCATTGCCCCTATTATTGCTGCCCCTGTTATTATCATTTCCATTCCTCTGATATTGATTAGGCGGTGGTCTCCTTTCGGAAGAGTTATTCCTTTGACCCTTGTTGAAATTAGTGTTTCCATTGAATTCTTGCTTCCTTTTAAATGAGTGGTTCCCATTATAGTTTCGTCCTGCTAGTGTTTGAATCTTCCTCTCTTGCCTTAGAGACTTTTCAAGAACTTCATTCATGTTTCTGGGTCCATGCATATCAACCTCTGCCCCTATGTTGGTATTCAACCCCAAAATGAACTTCCTTGCTTGGCCTTCTTCATCCCTTTGGTACATAGGCACATACTTAAGCAACTTGGCGAATTTATCCCAATATTGTTGAACGGATAGGGACCCTTGACGTAGGTTATGGAATTCTGTCACTTTCTCATCAAAGAACAATTGAGGAAGCCACCTATCTCGAAAATGGTGAACAAATTGATCCCATGTGATTGTATCCCTGTTATACCCATTTTGTTCCTTGGTGTTGGTCCACCAACTAGCCGCCTCCCCTGTGAGTTGATAGGAGCCCCATAAAGCCTTAGTTGTTTCGCTGAAATCTCTTAGCTCAAAATATTTCTCCATTTCATTTAGCCAATTCTCAGCCCCTTCACCAATCTGCCTCCCATCGAACTTAGGAGGGGTGATTTTCTTCAAATCCTTGGAGAGTTCTAATATGTTATTTTCCTTTCCATTACCCATCACATTTCCTTGATTGCTACCAGGGTTTCCATTCTCGGTACCACTTCTATTCTCATAGTCATTCTGCCTTTCCCTAAGGTCCTGCAGTGATTGTTCCAGGAAGTTGATTTTATCTCTTTGTTCGGTTAGAAGGTCGATTATAGCTTGGACCCCATCTCCGTTATTACCTAGGTTGTGTCGATCCTCTTCATGATCTTCCTCATGGTTTCCTTCATGGTTTTCCTCATGGTTTTCCTCATGGTTTTCCTCCCTTTGACTCCTAGTACGTCTTCCATTACCCCTTCCTCTTCCTCTTCCTCTTCCTCTTCCTCTTCCTCTTGCCATTCTAGGTTTTACCTGAAAGTTAAATTATGTAGTTAGTTTCTCTTTTTTTTGTAGAATAAAATTTAATTTCCTATTATTGTAAAACATTCCCTTAGCTGAATAAATTGAAGTGAGCACAAGGCCTAGATTTGAACCTTTGCTCTGATACCACATGTAATAACCCACCAAAATTAACCCAACAAAATTGAGTATTTTTTTTTTTTTTTTTTTTTTTTTTTTCTTTTATTATGTTTTATTCAATTGCATACTCTGGGCATCCATCCAAATAGGATTGGGCAATCATCCATTCGGGATGAGCTTCTAACCATACGGGTTAGGCAATTGTCCATACGGGACGTAAATTCCATCTATCCAATACGGGATAGGCATCTACCCATACGGGGTAGGCATCTATCCAAACGGGATAGGAGATGCTCTGGCCAGAGACTTAGACTCATCGGGACCATTCGGGTCCTGAGCCACTCACTAAGTACTACATTCTTCTAACAAGAATGCACCGAGGTCGTCGTCCTTAGGAGTAATAAGAAAAATAACACAAGCTTGAATTCCGCCTCGGAATTTGGCTTAAAGCCTCGGGAAGTCAAGCGAATCCATACGGGATTCCTTCCGAGTATGCATTGAATTAGTTTGATTATCTTATCTTTCAATTAGGATTCTTACTCAACCAAGCCTAGACCCCACCCACGAACGCCTGAGTACGAGGGACAACTCCGTCCCAAGACTGCCTACATACCCACTTCGGCGTGGGATCAAGGCGTAAAGTATGTAGTTCTATCTTCTAATCTATGGTTTGATGTAAACTGATTTTTGTGGGTACGCAACCCTTTCTAGGGTCAGTGTCCCAGACAGTTTCTCTGCGGTTGCTACCCACGAAGGTAGCACTTAAGCGAAGGCTCAAGATGGCCTATTGCTTGTGGCCTAAACAAAATAACTAGAACCTAATTCTTATCATGAGCGTCACCCAATTTCAATCACCAATATCCCTTCGAGGTGAATAAATAAACAAATAAATAAAGTAAATTTCACGAGAGCTCTTAACTTGACCATCCCTAAGAGGGTTTACTATGGTTTATCTCAACGGATGTGGAATTCAATTAAAAGTTATCTTATTAAATTATCGATCCAAGAGGGATTACCCGCCCCTTGGATTTTTAACTTCCAAATGTCCCTTATTACTCCCCGACGATTTATAGGGACGATGCCACAGACGTCGTTAATGCAGCTTTATTAGGCGTTAAGTGCAGTAGTTCAACACGACGGCATTACCCGTAAGCGTGACCCAGAGGCACCGTATATACCGAACGCTGCTAGTTTTAGTTTTCCAACTCCATTTGTTTAGTTTTCTAAACTAACATCATACTTGAATATAATTATGAAATGGATGTACATAATTTAAACCTTAAATACTATTTGAACAAAGAATATCATTATTCTACAATTAATTGGATGAATACATGTATTGGCATGGTAATGATAATTGCGAACTTACGAGTAATTGCATGAAAAAATACGAAATAATCATAATGCAATGCAAAAGTAACGTCATTTATATTCAAAATGCAGAAATGTTTTCTCTATCGCAAGACTTAATTAGTTATAAGGTTACAAATTTCTCATGAGTGACCAAATTGAATAATAATGAGACTTTACTTATCTCCAAAAATTATGGGTCAAATAATCCATTCATTTCTCTAAGGAATTGAAATAATACATTGAATTCAACTCTTGTTAATTTTAAGGAAATTAAATTTAACTAAACAAATGTACATGAAAAAGAAATTAATTTAATTTTAATTTAAAACGATACACAAAAATACTTAAATGTTAAATCAAATGTTAAAACTTCCATCGAAAATTCCTACGGCAATCTCGTTTTATTAATATATATATAAAACCAGGGGGTGGGGACCACGGGTCCCGTCACTCCCTGCGGTCCTGCATATGCGGGCCCGTAGGGGTTGGCGGGGCCACGTGGTCCCCTCCACTCCCCTGCGGCCACTTGTAGTGACCGCAGGGTAGTGGGGGGTACCACTAACCCTGCCGGTTTTCGGTAACGCCGCTCCGCGTACACGCGGTTATTTTCGGGTCTGTGCGTACGTGCGGATATTTTTGGGGTCTGTGCCGAATGCAGTGATTGATAATGCAACATTAATATTTGTAAATTGACATTAGGATTATAAATATATAGATATATATATATATATATATATATAAATATATATATATATATATATATATATATTTATATATATATATATATATATATATGGTTTCAAATTCTTTACAAAGGATAATTTTTATTTAAGAAGGTAAGAACAGGTAAAATAACTGAGTATTTCTTGGTTTGTCTCCTTACAGAAACCAGACTTTTAATGTATATATATATATTTTTATCTGAATCACAGAGAGAGAGAAAAAGATTTATCCAGCCATTACAGGAAGGGAGTTGTTCTCAGACTTCTCAGGAAATTGGTTTGTTTCCAGGGTTATTCTCAGAGTCCAGGAGGATTTATTCGACTGGTAATTTCAGTGAGCTCTTTGTTCAATCCACAGAGAGTTTCAAAAAGAAAATAATAATAAGAATACTCTTTAAATGAGATTTGGATAACAATAACCAGAGAGATGAAAGATGGTTCTTCTTAGCAAGAATCAAAAAGAATAAGAGGAACAATTTAAATCTGGATCTAGATTTAATATTACATTATTATTTTTTTTAAAAAAAACAGTGAATCTAATTCTTTGTCAAGCAAATTTAATCTACTTCCTTATCAAGAATCTGAAACTAATAATCAACAATTTGTTCTATTCTACTCCAAAATTTAAAACTAAATTTTATCAAAGTTTGAAACAATGAATCAACAAATTTATTTTTCTTTCTATCAAACATTTTAATCTACTCCAAATCTGAACTAAATTTTATCAAAATCTGAATAATGAATCAACAATTTATTTTCCAAAATCAAGAATCCAAACAATGAATAAACAATTTAAAACATTTTAATCTAATTCTTATCAAAGTCTGAAACTAATTTCACGAATGAATTTCTTTTCCATAAAATAATCTAATCTCATCTACAACAAGAACAAGATGCACAAACTAAGCTTGAAGGAACCTGGATGCTTGCAAAAATGGTGTAGAGTCTTCCTTGATCCTCCAAATTGAAGAGAAATCCTCCCAACAAAACCTTGGCTGCAAATGAAAAATGGACTACAAAGGAGAAATTGCAGAATTTTCTTATGGAATAGCTAGCTTTTCTTTTGAAACTTGTACCTATTTTATAAAGCAAATTTCAAATTCCCACTACCTAATTTTAAATTAAAAAAAATGAGATTCTCTCCCAATTTGGCCTCCATGCAAATTAATTGGGCTTAGTGGGAGGAGTTACATGCAAGGAGGTGGAGAAGCCTCTAGAAGCTTCTTATTCCTCCTACAACATGTGCCTTAATGTGAGGGAAATTAAGTAACTAATTTAAAATATATATGCATTTTCCATGTGTGTGGGTTTATTATTATTATTATTATTTTTTTTTTTATTCCCTTACAATATTCATTCAATAATTCATCCAAAGAATATAAGTAGAGTTTTGTAATTTAAAACAAAAAAGGTGATAAAGGAGGGTTGTGACACCACTCCTTTACCCTCTTCAAGTGTGTTAATAAACTCTTTCTCATTCACTATTAAAACATTTCGATTCTTTGAGCTACTACCCTCTTTCTCTTCATTTATAGACTGAATTTTGTATGTAACACAATGTTTCTGAAATGTGTAGGAGTTCTTTTCACCATTGTGTATGGCTTTCCTATCAAATTGCCAAGGTCTACCAAGAAGTAGATAGAAATCATCTATTGGAAGAATATCACATAAGATCTTATCTTGATACCCTCCTATGGTGAATTCTACCCATGTTTGGTCATTGACAAGAACATGCTACTTCCTATTCAACAATGTGACTCTATAGGGATGTGTGTGAGGGATTATTTCTAGTTTGAGTTTCCTCACTGCTTTTTCTAAAACTATGTTATCTATGGACCCTGAATCAATGACCACCTTGCATACCTTTCCTATGATCTTGCACTTAATTCTAAACAATGACTTTCTTTGAATAGGTTCCTCCTTGATTGGATCCTTTATCAAGACTCTTCTCATCATCAAACTCTCACCATCTTTTGTTGTTAAGCTCACTTCATGAGCTTTGCTGCTTGCTGCACTTTCTTGCACATAATTCACTTTTCTTTCACCTCCTTGTGATGAAGTGGGTTTCTTTGGACATCTATAGGTAGGATGTCCCAACTTTTGCCAATTGTAGCATTTCATGGTGGAGAAGTAGGACCCTCTTCCTAGTCCACTAGATCTACCTCTACCTGGGTTGCTAGATCCCCTTCCTCTATAGCTTCTCTTTCTATATGAATCCCCACTTTGCTCAATAAGTTTGGATTCTCCTTGGGACCTTTGATCTCCTCTTCCACCAAAAATTCCTCTATGGCCTCTACCATCTCTACCCCTACCTCTGCCTCAGTTTCTTTGTTCTTGCTTTTTCTTATTCTTCTCTTCCACTTTGAGTGCTAGTTGATAATAGTTGTGAACTGTTTGTGGACATAACTAACTCATCTCTTCTTGTATGTTCCATCTTAGTCCATTCAAATACCTTTCTACTTTTATACTCTCATCCTCTACTACCTTGGATCTCATGCATAGTTTTTGAAACTCCTTAGTGTAGCTACAGACATCTAAGTCTTTTTGTCTCAAATTTTGTCTTTTCATATGTAGTTAGATTTCATAGTCCTCAGGAAGATAGGTTTCTCTAATCTTGGATACCATTGCTTTCTAGGTGGCTATTGGTTGCTTACCTTCTTTCACCCTTTCCTATTGGATGAACTTCCACCAAGTTAAGGCTGTCCCTCTCAACCTTGATTTTTCTGCTTTAACCTTTTGTGCTTCAGTTATTCCTTCACATTCAAAATGGTTTTCCAGGCCTTCAATCCATTCTATGAGAGCATCTGGATCCATCTTTCCACTAAAAAGAGACACCCCCTCTAAGGTTCTACCACTCATGGCTCTCAAAGCCTTCAAGAATGGTTCTTGCTCAAGAAGAGGGTCAGGTATGGGAACCTCATCTTCTATTGCCACCATTTTGCCCTTATCTCCAACCTTATCATGGACTTCTTCAGTCTTAACTTCAACTTCAACTAGTTTTGTTGCTAGCTACTCCAACCTCTCTCCGAGTGCTCTATTTTCTTCTTCTTGGTCTTAGACCTTCTTGGCTAACTCAACATTAGTCACCATTTTTCTTCTAAGGATTTTGTTGATCCTAAGTCAACTTGTTTTCTCTTTGCACCTAAATTTTACTCAGGCTCTGATACCACTATGATAGGGAGATTGAGTGAGAAGTTGCTCAATAGGACTAAATTGGTTTAATCTATCAAGTGGACACAAAGGATATGCAATTTCTTTGTTTTTAGTTAGTGTTTGCAACAACAAACTTCAACACCCACACTTCTTCTCAAACAACCACCCCATTGTGTGTTATACAACTTTTTCCAAGCTTGCTTCCTCAATGTTACTCAAATCCTCCGCAATAGGTCCACACCCCAAAATTATTTCTTAAGTGTCAAAATTGATTGAAATAGGTGCCTTGTGTTTCTTTCAACTATTTTTCACAAGTTTGGAAGGTTCTAACATCATTTGGGCAATCGGGTTCACTTTTAGTGAAAATAGGGCTAAAAGGCTACTAGCATGTGGAGGCCTAATTGGAGTGAAATTTACTTATATGGTGCAAATATGGCCAAGATATCCTTGGAGCTTGACTTTGAAGGTGTATACAAGGTCCAAACTCAAAGATTTTTGAGGTCTTAGCTCCCGAGAAGGTGGTTTAATGGCTGTCCATAATTTTAGGCAAAAAAAGAGGGTTTTGAGAGGGTTTTGCTCAAGAAACAAAGGATGTCTCCTCTAAACCACAAAAAAAATATTCTAAATTCTTTTAGAACCTCTGCCCTACATGACATTACATCAAACACTTTCCATACAAACTGAAAAAGGTAAAAAAATTACTATTTTTAGCATTGTCACTGCTAATTCACTGTTTTTCCTACATTTTAAAGGGTTAGAACTTCATGGAAACCTTCACCCAAGAAGGTAGCAACCTCCAAACACATTGTTAACACTTATCATAAGTTTCAAAAGCATGGAAACTTCCATAAAGCAATTTTTGGATGCAAAAGACATTAATTTTCCAAAACTGGGTACTTGCTGCTAGCCACAACTCAACACACTTTCAAGGGGAAATACACACTGTTTGGAGCTCCAAATACATCAAAAACTTCAAGGAGACAAGGGAAGACCTCTTCCTTAAGTTTTTTCACTCAATTGACCTCTGAGCACAAACTTATTTGAGTCTTTTTCAAATTTACTAGCCAAGTTCATCTCCAACTCGCCTAACATGAACTCAAAAATACTTCTTTTGCACATCCCTGGCCAAAACATGAATTATTTACAATTTACATGAGCAATAAAACTTTTCTAAGTCCATCCATGGGAGCCCAAACTAGAATTAGACAAGTTGATGCATTTTGGAGGCCAAAACCCTTGACAGGGCAGACAAAGAGCAAAAATGAAATAATGTTACAAAACCAACTTCCAAATGCACAACCTGCAAAGAAATTACATAAAGTGCATTGAATATAAACCAATATGACTGTACAAAAGGTACAATACAAAAATGATGAGCTACAGTATGGACTGCTGTACAAATGAGGCTCAAAACATGAGAAAAATAAAAAAATTGTTGTCCTTTGATTAATTTTGATAGAAAGTACAAAAGCCAACCCTATAAAAAGAAGAGGGAGGCATATAAATAGCACTTTAAAGTGGTTATCAGCTCCTATATGGACATAAGTAATTTTTTGTTTGTCTTATTTTTACAAAAAAGTGGCCAAAATGACAACTTTTACAAGCAAAAATGACAACTTTTGTTGCTCCAAGTAGCATTTTAGCAACCAACACAACCAACCTTCTCAAATCACCTAGAAATGATTAAAAATAGTTTCTAAATAGGTTTCAATTCTTTCCAAAGCATGGCTAAGCCTAAAAATGGCTAAGCCTAAAAGGCAATTTTCTACTTTTTAGCCTTATTTGGCCTAGAAGCACAAAATTGACAATTTCAAGCCCTAAGAAGCAAAACTTGATCTCACAAGAACAAAATGAGATCAACCACTTATGAAATGACTAAAAAAAACCTATGAAAACATTTAAAAACTAAAAAGACAATTAGGCATGAAAAATACCAAAAATGGAGAGTGAAGCATGACTAGGTGCTCTTGCACCATACTCCCCCAAAGACAAAGAAGTCATGTGTGACTCCTTGAGGCAGCAAAGAAGAAGGAATTACAGACTCAAAGAAATCAGACTCATATACCCAAGTGGCTTCTAAAAGTGGTTTATCTTTCCACTTGATGAGATGCTCCATGTACACTTGATGTCGAGTCCTCTTGTAAACTCTTGAGTCCAACACTTGTGCAACTTGAGGAATGGATGGAGGAGGCAAAGGTAGGTTTGAAAGTGACTTGTGAACATCTAAAAATTTAGCATCCTCCTTAGGAAGATGACCTTTGAATGCCACCAAATTTGAAACATTGAAAATAGGAGACAAAGAAAGATCAGTAGGCAAATCAATTTTATATGCTTTAGAACCATACTTAGCCAATATCTTGCAAGGACCTATCTGCCTCATTTGGAGCTTTCTACGAACTCCATTTTGCAATCTAGACTTTTTTAAATGCACCATCACAAAGTCTCCAATTGAAAATTGAACATCCCTCTTTGATGCATCCACTCTAGCTTTCACTTTTTGTGAGGTATCTTGAAGAGTCTTTCTCACTTGCTCATGAACTTCCTTCATTGATTGAGCCATGTCATCTACTATACCACTCTTTTTTTGCATGTTACCAAGATCCCTTAGCTCCATGACACCCCTTGGGTGCATACCATAAACAATCTCAAATGGACTCTTACCAATTGACTTGTTAACAATATCATTGTATGCAAATTCTGCCTGATGGATGAGCTGATCCCAATTTTGGTCATATTTCTTTGTCAAACACCTTAAGAGGTTTCCAAGAGTCCTATTGACTACCTCAGTTTGGCCATCAGTCCGTGGGTGATAAGATGAACACAAAGAAAGATTAGTACCCAATCTTTTCCACAATGTCTTCCAAAAATGGCCAAGAAACTTAACATCTCTATTAGAAATAATGCTAGAAGGTAAGCCATGGATTCTAATCACTTCCTTGAAAAACAAATAGGCTATATGACTAGCATCATGTGTAGTCTTGCAAGGAATAAAGTGTTCCATTTTACTAAATCTATCCACAATCACAAAAATGCTATCAAAACCAGCTTGAGTCTTAGGTAAGCCTGCCACAAAATCCATGCTAACACATTCCCAAGGCCTTGTAGGAATTGGAAGAGGCTGATAAAGACCAGCATTAGAAGTATTACCTTTTTTTCTGACAAACCATACATTGATCCACATACCTTCTGACATCTCGCTGCATTTTAGGCCAATAATAGACACGATGCACCAACTCCAATGTTTTGTTGAGACCAAAATGGCCACTCAAACACCCATTGTGCTTTTCTTGAATCAGATTTTCCCTCATTGAGCTTTTAGGAACACATAGCTACCCACCTTTAAACAACAAACCAATTTGCAAAGTATAACTAGCATATTCACTATGAAAAGAATTATCAAATGCTTGGCAAACCTTATAGATGGCTGCAAAATCTTCATCATCAGGGTACATTCCTTTGAAGCATTCTATACCAATGCTCTAAACCTGTACTTCCTACACTATTAGAAGCTTTCTACTCAAAGCATCTGCTACTTTATTGCATTGCCCTTTCTTTTGCTTATGAGTAAAAGTGTATGATTGTAAGTACTCAACCCATTTAACATGCCTATGATTTAACTTATCTTGTGAATTCAAGAAACTCAAAGCCTGATTATCTATATAAACAACAAACTCCTTTGGAAGCAAATAATGTCTCCACTTTCTATGTTCTTGAACTAAAGCATAGAGTTCCAAATCATAGGAAGAGTACTTCTTTTTAGCATCATTCAACTTTTCACTAAAGAAAGCTATAGGTCTATTATCCTGACTCATCACTGCACCTACTATAATATTACTAGCATCACATTCAATAGTGAATAACTTGTCAAAACTAGGAAGTATAAGCACTGGTTGAGAACCTTTATCCTATGTTGGCTCATGTTGGAAAATTAATTTGTTTTTCGACTAGCATGTATAAAAGGAGGTCTACGCCTCTCATTTTGATATACATTTAATCAATCCATGAATACATTCAACATTCAATCTAGCAATTGAGCATTAATAACTCAAGTGAGCAAGCAATCAGTCTTATTTCAAGAATTGGGGCAAAGGTGAAGTCAAGATTCAAGCATTGGAGATGACATTCATGTTCTATGTTTTATGAAGACTACATGAAACCCTAATCCCTTGTGGAGACAAACAAAACTTCATAAAGAGGTATA
Organism: Cryptomeria japonica; assembly: GCF_030272615.1. NCBI lineage: Eukaryota > Viridiplantae > Streptophyta > Pinopsida > Cupressales > Cupressaceae > Cryptomeria > Cryptomeria japonica. Next base: position 684,158,791 of record NC_081413.1, read on the forward strand.
TCATTAGTGTTTCAGACATTTGCAACATTTCCCTCTAAAGGAAATCATATCCATTTATGGTACTTCATTTACATTTCAATTCTATTTCATAGTTAATTCCAACACTTGGGTTTGACCTAAAGGAAACCCCTATTCCCAACCATTTTCCCTTCTCTACTATGTGCCGAAATAGGTATAGAGCTGCAATTTTTTAGGATCAACACCAATCATAGAGACAAATAGGTTCCCCTTTATTGATCTTCCTTCGACTCCTTCGATCCCTATTACCTCTTTAGTAAAAAATCAAATTCCTTAATATTCCTTTTATATTCTATCTCTACAAATCTTTCCAGTCCTAGGAATCACCTTTCACCTTATCTACTAGTCTCTATTCCTTCTCGTATGACACCTCTTTCATATGTAGTGTTTTATGTTGCTAATTATGGAGCCAATTCTCTTATAGATGACATGGCAACCTAGGAAATGCTCTACCTTTCCATCAGCTTGAAACTATCAATGATAATTTAAAAGAATTTGATCAAGTGAATTATTATCAAGACATATATAATATGACCAATAGTAGAAATTAATATTGATTGAAAAATAAAATAAAAATCCTTGAGGAAAGTTTCAACTTATACCACAACATCTTGAAGTAGTTTAGGAATGAAAATGAAAGGATAAAAGAAAGAAATTCCAATTTTCATATGTAGATTAAATGATAATAATCTAAAGGTAATATCAACATCAAACTCTATAAGGAGTTGGAGAATATAAAAAATTATAGCATCATGACGATAGATATCATAGACCATAAGTAGGAAACAAAGAACATGGAGATAATGTATATGAAATTCTTGTCCTCCCTAAAGAATGGCATGTAGATTAGAAGAACTATAGACAAGATCTCTATTATGAGTATGACTATTCTTCATGGTTGTTTTGTTAATATAAATAATTATTTGCTTGGTGGGGGACCTAAGTAATTAATTAGGTCCAAGATAAATAATTCTAAAAAATATATAATCCTAGTGGACAATGAGGTTATGGAGAAAAACTTGGGGTTTCTTGGGGACAAATAAAATGCACTAAAGAGTCTTAAATTTATGACTTTGAGATAATATTGTTCTCTATATTTGTACCATTTCTATGTTGTTAGTGTTGGTTTTTGTTAATAGATTTTATGTGGCTTTCCACCTCTCATGGAACCTATATTATGTAAGTTATTTTTTTTTGGACTCATTAAAAATTTGTATCCCATTTTTGAAAAGGTTTAGGCCCTTTCAAAAATCCATATTTACCCATCATATTAAAAAATATCAGCTTAGAAAATTAAGTATAAAGGGAAGGTGTACTTAGTTCTTGATTCATAGAGATAATATAAATTTTGATAACTTGTATAATTTATTCATTTTATTTCAAAAAATAAATGACATTAGGGTGTAAAATGTCCTTGAATTCAATATGTAGGAGTAGAAATACATCAAATTCATACCATATAGATCTAAACTTTAATATGTAGTTCAAATGTGGTATGCATTATACACTTTTGTTAACTAATTTATCAGATTGTTTGCTCCTTTAAACTATTAAGGATTGGAGATATTGAAAAAAACCTTAGGAAGACTGTTGGATCACAAAGGTTAACTTCACCTAGGTCAACCCCTTTCTTGGACTATATTTATGGTTATGATAAAGATTGATAGATAATAATCAATTATAAAAGTGATCTAAATGTTGGTTTTGATTATAGACAACTAAATAATGCCACCTTCATCTTTCCATCCCACCCAATCAAGTATATACTGCCATCTTATTGATAAATCATCACTTAATAATTCACCACTCCACCTAGTTCATTCATTCATCACCTAAGGCCTTGTTGCTTATTCGTCACATGTTATTTCCATACCATCAAGGATAATTATTCATAATAATTTAATTAGATACTGGTATTATTTTTCTAGTAATATTGGTTTCCTTCACAAGCTCTCATACTGGTTTCAAAACAATATTATAATAACATCATTACTGGTTATAATTGACATCAACGATAAAATAACATTTCATTAATGCAATCTATATGAAAATGCCAACAAAGCAATGAGTGCATATGTAGTGTGTGGAATAGCAAAGGATGTGTGTGCGATGTATAGAAGAGTAAGAAGTGTGCGAGTGATAGAGTTGTGGATATAAGAGCAGATAGAATAAGAGAGCAGTATACAGTGTGAACAATGGAATATGATATATGAGAGAAGGTGTGTGTGAAGAAGAGTCAGAGTGCAAATAGTGTTGTAGTAATTCTTTACTGGATTCGCTACAAGCAGTTGGATTAGCAGAGTGTAGTCACAGTGTTGTAGTAATCCCTCACCGGATCTGCTGCAGGCAATTTTGGATAGGTTGGAGAGATCCTTTACCAGATCTTTTATGAGTTGTCGTGAGTTGATATTTGAGCTTATCTTGGAACTGACCTCATGCATTAGTAGATGTAATTTTCCTTAGTTTTTTTTTATTGCAACAAGCATTCTGACATTGAGCTGCTTTGTATTCTAGTAGTGAGCCATCTGACACTGAGCCACCCTTTTTGTGAACACCATATAACTAGTTATATTATCTTGAGAACTAAGCCTCTTTGTGGTTGTTCCCATTTAGGTTTTCCACGTATAAAAAATTGGTGTTCAATGTATGGTCAAGTGTTGTTTGTTTATTATGCATTTTGTGACTCATGTTGATGAGATTAATTGATGAGGTTAACATATCAATACAAGTTTTGATAGTGTGGGAATACTGATTCACCCCCCTCTCCGTATTTTGGTCCATTCAACCATTCAAAAATTGGTATCAAATTTTGGTCCCTTGTCAAATAGCTTATCCGCTTAAGGGATATCCTTGTTGGTTGAATCATGACACCAATGAGCATGACCGAAGGATATCATCTAGATAAAGAATTACAGATAGCTCTTGAAGATCTAAAAAGTATAGAATTTGAGAATGAAGAATTAAAAGAAAACATCAGAGAAGAAAATGAATGTGTAATGAAGCTACGAGGATAGAACCAGAAGTTCAAGTTGAGACATAATGAAGTTAACAATCAATTGAAGTAGGTGAATGAAACCATTAAAGATTTAATGATGAAGATTGAGAAGAAGAACACGATAGAAGAAACCTTGAAAGATTCAATCAAGCTAAAGACCAAAGAATGTGAGAAGCTAGAACAAGAAGTAAAGAAGTTGAAGGAAGAAAGTAAAGTCCTTGAAAGTAGAAAACTTCTAGAAGACCTACTTAACATGTGAAAAGATCATTTAGACAAGATTGGGCTAGGATTTTAGCCCGATGAATGTTCAAATAAGAATGATAAAGACAAAGGCAAGGAGATTAAAGTAGAAACAGAGAAGGAACCTGAAGATACAAGAAAAATTTGGCATCAAAGATCTACTACAAGGAGACTACTGATTCATCAATCAAATGCACAAAGGTACCCATCATTTAATGGTTATTGTTTTCAATGCAATAAATTTGGTCATAAGGTTGTAGATTGTAGAAGCATTTAATGTTACAATTGCAACAAGTTTGGTCACAAAGAAAATTATTGTAGAAATCATGTTGTGAGTCATAATTCGGTTGGAGTAAATAAGGGAAATAACAACTTTCATGGATATTGTCATCTATGCAATGACAAAGCTAATCTGTGTAAATAATCTAGACAATATGATAATTAGTGTAGAAATGAAGTTGGTATGAAGAAGAATGTGGCGAAGACTAGTAAATCAAAGAAAATAGAAGTCATGGTATGGAGAAAGGAGGTTAATAATGAAAACAAGCCTGATATACTAGATGTTAGTAGTAAACGAGAAGGAAGACTAAGAGGGGGGGTGAACCAGTCGTTACTTGAATAACAAATAAAACACAAATATGATAAATTATAGTAATAAGACACATAAAGCAAATTAACAACACAACACATAACACCAAGATTTTGATGTGGAAAAACTGGTTAAGGAAAAAACCATAGTGGGAACCTACCCATAGTAAGATGATACTCTACAGTAGTATGAAAAATTATTACAATGGGGAATGCACATGCATTCAGGCACACTACCTAGAGCTCACTGCTCAAATAATAATGTCCTGGAAGGATACAACCCTCAGGGAAGTCTCATTGACTTACAATAAGATTCAGACTACAATCCAGAAGAAATGAATTGAAAGAATAACATCTCCAAATGCTTGATTACAGTTTCGGTTAAGCACAAATGTCTGCCCTGCAAAACCAATCTCACCACAAACTCAACACCAAAGGATAAATCACTTGTTCACACATTAACCTCTCTCTGATAATGCAGACACAACCGTGACACACAAACTACATGACTATATCACCTATATGTACAATTCATCAACCTTGATAACAAGGTCGACTAAACCCTCAACCCTCAATTACAAAATTACATCACATGGTGCAAAGATCAACCATTAGATGAGTATAATGATTTACATATTATAGCATGGTCCTAAATCGAATTTCCAAATGCACAACTCCTCTAGAAATCACACCAAGATCAACCACAACATGCTACACCACCAGAAATACAACATACCACATAAATTATCATTGGTTGATAGAAACCACCAAAAAATCACACAACTATCAATACAGATCACAAAAACAAATAGGACACAACTAGGAAACACCAACAAGCATGTTAGAATCATCAGGAACAGTTGCACTAGCACCACTTTTCAAATCTTCATCGGTCAACATCTGAAAGCTCAAGAACCCAACGAATCACCAACTATCATGAAGAAAGATAACTTACGGAGTACCAAATCATGATCCATCTAAAAAAAAGATACACAAGACTATCATAAGAAATATCCCAAAAGATCAACACCAGATCTGATCACACCAAAATATACTGAACTCTGCAAAATAATGATCAACAAACCAACACTGCAACCTAGATAAAAAGATCCTCCCAATCAGAAATCATTGGAACAACATTGGCAATTTGGAGGAATTAATTATGTGTTGCACTAATATTTGTCATTGATGTCAACAATAGCTATTTTGTTGTCTACCGGCTTCCGGTAGAGTGGTTGGATTATTGTGTTGATCTGGAGATTTGTCTCCAGTTTTGGTTCGGTTGTTGGAATTGGTTTGGATTGGTTATTCATGTGTTCCTGATGTGTATCACATTCAATTGGTTTAGGATTTGATAATATGGATGCTATCATATGTTCTAGTAAGCCTTTTGGTTATCGGTAAGGGTTCTATCGACAACTCTTTGATAAAGATCTTTTGGTACCGACAACGCTTTGATAAAGATCTTTTGATGAATCCGATAAGTGGTTTTGGTGCAACTTCTATAAGGTTATCAGGATGCTGATGGTTATCATGTTCGTGTCCCAGTTGATTGTGGTATTTTCATTTGGCTTATGGCGACCTATTTTGGGTTCGATGTTATTCTGTTAGGTTATGGACCAGTTTATGTAACATGTTGGTTGATTCTCCTGATGCGTCACCGACTGGATTTATTGTTTGGTTTATGTTGTTTCAGTCTTAGGCCAACTTGGTTTATCATTGGTTGTGGGATTATGTAATGGATCTATTGTATTATCTTTTAGGTGGCCAACCTAATTGTTTAGGTCTCGGGTTGGTGTAAATATGATGTAAGATCTCTTTGTAGATCGTGGTATGTGGGTTATATTCTTATCTGCGTATGAATAAAGTTTGTAATTATATGAAAAGGTTTTGGTTGATCTTAGGTGATCAAATTGGGTTTGTGGAAGAGGTTTAAGACCTCCGGTATTGAGCTTAATCGAAACTGGACTCAGGCATAGGAGATGCTATTCTTGCAGTTCATTCATCTTTCCAGATTGTAGTCTGGATTTATTTTGTAGTTAGTGAGGCTCCATTTGTGATGAGCAGTGCTCTCTAGGCTATTGTCCTTCCTGCATGTGCAGGTCCCTCTTATTGTAATCACATATTTGCTGCAGAAGTATTATCTGACTATGGGTAGGCTTCCCATTGTTGTTTTTCCCTTTACCGGGTTTTCCATGTACAAATCATGGTGTTATGTGTTATGGATGTGTAATGTCATAAAATTGCAACCCTAGCAATATTCGACTGCATCAGGGTCCTCACGCATGTGAGTTCGAATCCTCTAGCCTAATCAGAGACCGAAGATTGCTTAGTCTGTAGAAACAACTTCTTCTTTGGCCTCTGCATCACCCCGTTCGCACTTTTCCCTAGAGAAAGGGGTAGGACGGGGGCATGGTGACATTGTCCCCCCTTGGACAGGGGCATGGAACCCTTGTCCTCCCAGGATAGGGGCATGGTACCCCTATCCCTACCCTATTTTGGGGCAGGACCCTTCCTAGTGTTGCATTGTTGGTTGTGCATTGGGCGGGAAACTCCCCCGATGTCGGCTCATGACAAAAATTAGATCCACTAACATGTATTTAAGGGGGAATTCATTCTCATTTGCATAAGTCAAATGAGTGGGAAGTTTACATGAGATCAAGCATTCAAGAGCTTTCAAGCATTCAAGCATTGTTTTCTAGCATTGAGAATTCTCAAGTCTCCCTTTAAGGCTAGGTGTTGCATTCAAGTCAAGGATTCAACCATTGAAGAGGAGATTGATTCCAACATTCAATTCCACACAAGAATTTATATCAAAATTGCTACTACAACCTCCCTTGACATGATTTACAATTTAGTCTTTCATTTACATCTACTTGCAAGTACTTTCTTTCATTACTTGGTTAATTCCAAAATTGGGGTTTGACCTAAAGGCAAACGCCCTATCCCAACCCATTTTCCTCTCTTTTCTATGTGTAGGTTGTAGGTGTGTAGCTGTACATTCAGATTCAGGCTTCATTTGCAAAGGTGAAAAAACCCTTTTCATTTCACGGATTTTTTGGAGGACTATGTACATTCCCGCCACGGTCTGAACAACTTTTCCTCAAATTTGCAGGGCGACTTCATCTTGACATTTTACTGCCAGATCCAAGTGCACAACTTCATCCCATATTCTGATCTCAAGTTATAATCAATTCTTTGTCACTTTTGCACTACATAATTCAATCAATTCCTTTCCATTTCAAACAAGGAAGAGGGGATCAACTTATCATTCCCAATTCATTTAGAATTCAATCTACTATCTTCTTGTGGAGAGATTGAATCTAGTGAATTATCCTCTCCTCTTCCTAATGTAACATGGTGAAAAGTGCTTGAATGGTAATCAATAGTGAAACTCTCATCTCTCTTTGAGGGAAAGGGTAGTTTCCTTCTTGATCTATCATTCACCACTTTCCCACCATTACAGGATGGTTGGTAATTGTTCTATGATTTATGTTTATGCTTAATTGTTATATCTGCTATTCCAGTATTTGGTTTATGCATTCTGGTAAAAGGTTTTGTGTGCTTAAAGTTTTATAATCTATGTATGTGGGAAAAGTGGGCGAATAAAACTTAATATGTGAAAAATTACGATAAATACCAATCCACACACACACACAGGACTTCTTGATGCAAGCTATGGAGTAACGATGTGTTACTCAGCTTCCCAAGGAGGGTCCCATGGTTCTCTATCTCACAATGTCCCTCAAACCAATGTTTTGCTCTTAGATTACTGAGCAAAATGGTTTAGGGATGGCAAATATGAGAACGAGAGATGTTTTTTTTTTAGATTTTAGTATGAGATGTGTTGTAAGCTATGTATGATGCTAAAATGCAATAAACTAACTATAAGATGACAAGATTAGTATGAATACTATCCTAGCATACTATATTTAGTCTATGATTGAACTAAAATGATAAAGAAAGTAATCTAAGCATGCATATTTGATCTAAAAGAGGCTAAATGAAGAGCATAAAGATGATGAAAAAGCTTGAAAGTATTTGAGCATAAGTATGATGCTTCAAATTTGAAAGATGATTGTTAAGAATGGAGGAATGAGGGCTCTATTTATAGCATAAACAGGGCAATGGATGGTCAGGATTGAAAGGTTTAATCAAGGGCCAAGTTTGAAAGTTGGGGATCCATGTGCACAATTTGCACCAATGAAATGGTGACAAATGTCCACACAGGATTGGGTTGAAAGAAGAGGTTGGAGGCATTAAAGGCCTGAGGAGACCTCATGGTTATCTAAAGGCTAAGGGTCAAGTCTAAGTTAGGTTTACCCACCGAATTAGGATCTTATCCAAAGATAAACCTTTGTGCAAATAATTAAGAGATAATCATGGTCAAAGCATTAATGACCTGATGAGACTCTTGGGTTGGGTAGAGGTTGAGTCAAAACAAATGTTTTAACCATGTGGGAGGATTTGAATTAACCATTAATGGTTATTGGAGACTTTGGGGATTAAGTGGTTGAAGGTTGGAAGCCTTCAATGGTTTTCAAAGACTTTAGGGTTTTAGTGGTTGAAGGTTGAAAACCTTCAATGGTTATCCAAGACTTTGGGCCATTTGAGAAGTGACCTCCCTTTGCTTAGGGATGTGACAAAGTTTAGAGGAGGGTTAGGTTAATTAGAATCGATTAGAAGATTCTAGAAGGGGTTAGGAAGGGGTTTGAGATTTTGCAAGTGGATGAGGGGATAATAGGATTTAATTGAATTATTTGATTTTCATTCAATTTGGTTGCAATTTGGAGAAATTAAATAAATATGATTTATTCAATTTAGGATAACTATTTAATTAAATTTGAATTTAATTAAAAGTGGCTAGGGGGATTTAATTGAATAAAATGATTTAATCATTAAATGGGTATAGTGAATTTAATTAAGTGATTTACTTAATTAAATAGAAGAATGTGAATAATTTAATTAAATTGGATTTAATTAAATAGGGAAATGAACATAAAATATTCATTTTAGGAATATGGTCATTTTTATACGTCTACATTTTGCCCCTCTTTGAAGTGACGTGTGTGCACATGTTATTTCAAAGAAAATGATTATTTTTGTGTTTTTATGATCAAATGCAATTTTTGTGTCGCTCTTTTGATTTGTCAGTCGTGCCCCAGATTCGATGCGATGTGATGCCCCCTCGGGAGATGAATCAATTTGTTGTTTGAAAAAAAAATTTCGAGTTAAATTGATGAAGTTCGTATGATGTGTAGGATTTCATGCGTGTAGGAAGTGCGTAAATTGATTCATCTCCCGATAAATTAAAAATGTTTTAGTATAGGGGAGACCGCGACCATATTACGGGTCCAGTGAGGTAACCCTAATTTCATTTTTCTCCTATAAAAGGGGAAAAGGGGTTATTTTAGATTCATTTGTGTTTGTTGACTTGGAAGAAAAGAGAATTTGCTCTGGAGAGAAAATGCCTATTCCTTACCACAGACACCGTTTCGAGCGCATTCGGAGATATCGGAGACCTGCAGCGCATGGACCACCAGTAAGTCAACCCTTTTGACCCTTTTTTGATTTTTGATTGTGTCGATTTTAGGTGTTTTTTGAATTTTTAAGTTCGGGCTTTTCGGTTTAGCGTGTCTGAAGTAAACAGTAGCGCATACGCAATGTGATCTAGCGCATCGAGGTCAAATAAAGGGGTCGCGTCCGAAAATATTTGGTAGCGCATAGGAGTTTTAGGTTAGCGCGTATAAGGAAAATAGCGCATGTGAAGGAAATGTTAGCGCGTAGGGGAAACAGGGTAGCGCATCGTTTTGACCTAGCGCATAGGACGTATAGAAGTTCGCATGAAGCCTGAGGTTTAGCGCGTGATCATAACATAGCGCATAGGGCTTATCAGGTAGCGCTTAGGAAAATCAGATTAGTGCGTAGGTTGTTTCTAGCGCATAAGATGAAAAGGGGAGCGCGTAGGTAGGATAGATTAGCGCATAGACAGAGTCTAGCGCATAGGGTAGATTGGGTAGCGCAATGGAGGAACAAAATAGCGCATAGACATATTCTAGCGCATAGGGCAAATAGATTAGCGCATAGGAAAAACAGCGTAGCGCATGGATGGAATCTAGCGCATAAGGAAAATAGGTTAGCGCGTAGGACAAACAGCCTAGTGCGTGGGTCTTTTTTAGCGCATTTCATGTCTGTTTTAGCGCATCCAGGAAAAATTTGTGTTGTGGTTGATCTAAAAATGTGGTGTTTTTGCGTGTCTGTCGTGTTTTTGATGCATGTATCCAATATGAGCATTTGTATAACTTGTTTTGATGTGAATGTTTCCAAGTTATGTATAGATATCAAGCTATTTGTGGGGATCAGAACATGATTTATTTGTGTTATCTGTTTTAAGTTCAAAATGCATATGAAAGCCTGAGTTGTTTTACAAGCCGGTATGGGTTGGAAACTTGAGTTGTTTTACAAGTTTTGATATGGGTGGAAAACTTGAGTTGTTTTACAAGTTTGTGATTGTGGTACTTGAGTTGTTGTACAAGTTTTGATATGGTTTTTGAGAACTTGAGTTGTTTTACAAGTTGACATGAAATGATAGGAATTTGAACTTGATGTAGATGAGCAAATTTGTTTCATGTATTTGATGTAAGTTGTATTTTGATATCTTTTTGTTGATGTGGAATCTGATATTGGATATGTTTTGTTTGTTGACAGGAGCGATTGGGGATCGTGCAGTCGAGGGAGAGATTCTCGAGACCATGGACACTGATACCACGTCTGTCACAGGCAGACTTAGATATTATTGAGAGGTGTGGGTTGACCTCACTTTTGGATATGCCTCGGTTCACTGTGAACCGGGGACTCTTGACAGCACTGGCAGAGAGGTGGCATAGTGACACGAACACCTTCCATTTTGCTACTGGGGAGATGACCGTGACACTAGAGGATTGCTATCGCATCCTGCGTATTCCTGTGGTAGGAGCTATACTGCCCTATGAGCAGATAGAGGAGGGCGGCACAGAGGCACTGCGCCAAATTTTTCATGATGAGAGTGTCTGCGAGTATGAGATCCCGTGGTAGGAGTTCCTGGATCTTGATTATGCACCACTGCCATTTGTATTGGCAGGATTTATTGGAGGATTCCTTTGTCTTGATCGCAGGTCAAAGGGATTTTCAGTGGGATGGGGGCTAGTGCTAGAGCAGATGGTCACACAGGGGCGGAGATTTGCATGGGGGTCAGCGATGTTGGCCCACCTTTACAGGAGCCTGCACGAGGTAGTATACCTCGGTTATAGCAGTTTATCAGCAGGGGTGACACTCTTAGAGGTATGGTGCTGGGAGCACATTCCAGCAACGAGGCCACTGGGAGACAGGGATAGGCCCGTGGGGGCAGCTTATGCATATGGTTATAGAGGCTTAGTTGTCCAGCGTAAGCTGGGCAAACTAGAGCACTGGAGGAGGGTGTTTGACGATATAGATACGGTCACCTAGAGACCGTATACAGACTGTGAGGTGTGGGCAGAGGATGGGATGGAGATGCCTTTCGTTTTCATGACAAGGTATCTGATTGGGAGGACTCCATTCGTCATTGAGCGGTTTCTGGTTACCCGAGCTTTGCGACAGTTCAGGAGGCAGCAGGGGATTCCACAGGGGGCATGCCTATACGCACGGCGGCAACAGGATGTGGCCGATTGGGGGCCGACCATTGACAGTGTCGTGGCTATTGAGGAGTTTACCGATTTGGCTGGACAGATCTGGGACTATGCCCCAGAGATACAGGATGCTGGCATGACGGACCAGTTTGCTCGTTTATTTGATGCTCGGGCTATTGCGAGGATCTCAGATCCAGAGGAGATGAGACCGGTTTTTGATTTGGATGGAGAGGAGGGAGACGGGGGAGATGAGGGGGATGATGGGGATGATGGTGGAGATAGAGGGAGGAGGAGAGGGAGAGGTGTGCAGAGGGCAGTGCGGCAGGGCTGGATTGAGAGGGGGAGGGGTGGATTGGCCATTGGAGCTGGGAGAGAGGGGAGAGTTACAGAGGTATTAGCGGCAGTGGGAGGAGAGGAGGAGGTGGGGAGGCCAGTACAGAGGAGGAGGATAGATATACTTCCACCTCCTGTACCCAGGACAGGCCGAGTGGGGGGAGTGGCGCCAGCACAGGTACCACTGCGGGTTCATGTGCCGGGTCACGTAGAGGATGCGCAGATCCGGACGCTACAGATCACTGTGCAGCAGCTGTAGGCATAGATTTTGACATATCAGCGGCAGATATCTCAGTTGACCACTGAGAGAGATACCGAGATGGAGCGACGGGGTCGAGCAGAGGAGGCCTTAGCGACCGTACAGAGAGCAGCGGTGGGTAGTCCCTTGAGAGACACCCTTAGAGAGCTGACACGGAGTGTTCAGGAGGCTGCATATTATAGGCGTCACTATGAGGCGGCAGTGCCTAGAGAGCGGCGTGTCGAGAGCTTTGCACAGTCGAGATCGAGTCGATCTCGAACTGCTGGGACACGATCTGAGAGCCGTGGAGTGACAGGGCCAGTGGGACAGGACCCACCTGCCGATCCGGGTGCGAGTGTTTCAGGAGCCAGACAGGATCCTCCTGGAGATCCAGGAGCAGGTGTATCAGGAGCTAGACCATCTCCATCAGGGGATAGTCATACTTGAGAGACATGGTCTCTATTGTATTTTGAGCAGTGTATTCTTTGTACTGGACACAGTTGTGACACATTTTGTAGATTTTGATCATTTTTTGAGAGATATATATATATACAACACCATTTTTGACCGATGTGATGTGTTTATGGATGCATGTTTTATGTGTACCACTCCCTTTTTATATGATGATGTAATGTTGTAATGTGTGATGCAGGATGTATGTTTTTATATGCTGTGAGATGTATCTTGAAAATGAGATGTATGATTTTAATATGTTGCTACATGTAATAATGATGCAAAATGATGATGTAAGAATGATATGCAACTAATTGTTTTTGGAGCATCTCTCATTCTGTATTCGCCATCCGATATAACCATTTGTTTGCTTTCTTTGTAAATATCATCATGGAGCATTTATTGATTTTTGGATATGTTTAAAATTTATACAAGCATAATGGTATAATTGAACCATAATGACCTGAGTAAAATTTACATGAGTTTTAATTTTGCAAGATAGCACAAGCGCCAAGGTATAATTGAACCAGGACGACCTGAGTGCGTATTGCGTAAACAGACAAGAGTAGATCATTTATAATGCGTGAAATGGGATCAAGCCTTCAGTGATATGGATCACATCTCGAGGCAAATATTCACACAGTACAAGTGATTGCCTCCTAGATAGAAGACTAAGAAAATTTTGGAAGTTCCTCATGATTTCTGGCTTTGAAGCTTTTGATGAGAAGATTCCAATTTATTTAAAAAGTTCAAAATGTAAAATAATCAAGACTTTAATGCAATAATGCAACATTTAGTATTTCAGAAAATCATCCATCCTTGAGTTCCTTGTGTATTGTTCGTGTTTTGGTTGTTTGTAATGAAGTGCAGTTGTGTTTGTTGGATGTCCTGTGTCTTGAGATTTTACAATAGTTGGAATGTCTTTGAATGTTTGTAAGTTTGTGAATAGTTTAATGCGCTAAGGTGAGTGTGTGTCTGGATATGGTTATGTACAGTGATTTCCAAGTCATGGTGTGGTACGATAAGAGAATAGATACAGATAGATAACTCAGGATAGTGACTACGCTAAGTATATCCTGGATGGATAGAGGCTAAGTGTCGGGCGATGGCCGATAGCGTGTTGATGGATAAAATGGCATGGATATAGAGAAAGGAGCCGGCCTTTCACAAAGGCGCCTGTTTACCAGGTTTTCACCATTTGTTTTTATTGTATTTTGTATTTTGACTTTTTCTGGAGTTGTGTATTTTTTTTTTGTTTGTTTGTTTTTGGCGTTTGCCGTGCACCAGGCTACCTTAAGTATAGTACTTCTTTAGATGAATGCTGTTAGTTGGATCATCAAGCACATCTCCTTCAGAATTTGTTAGCTGATAAGCACCTGACCCATAGACTGAAATGATGACATAGGGACCCAACCAATTGGGTTCAAATTTCCCTTTCTTTTCTCTATCTTGCTGGTTTCTTGGATTTTCTTTTAAGACTAGATCACCAACCTTGAAATTACGAGGAATGACCTTATGATTGTAGTTCCGGCACATGCGTTGCTGATATGCTTTGAGATGAGTATAAGCATGTTGGCGTCTTTCATCTAATAGTTCCAATTCTTGCAGTCGGTTGACTCGATACTCTTCATCTGGAATCAAACCTTTCAAAGAGACTCTAAGAGATGGAATTTCTATCTCCAAGGGTAAAATAGCCTCTGATCCATATACCAAGGAATATGGTGTTGCCCCTGTAGGTGTGCGGATGCTAGTCCTGTAGGCCCAAAGAGCTGGATTGAGTTGTACATGCCAATCTTTGCCTGCATCATTCACTGTTTTCTTGAGGATTTTTAGGATCGTTTTGTTAGATGCTTCTGCCTGACCATTTCCTTGTGGATAGTATGGTGTAGAAAATCGATGCTGGATTTTGAATTTTTCACATAGTTCCTGCACATCTTGGTTTTTGAAAGGTCGTCCATTATCTGTGACAATTGAACTTGGAATACCATATCTGCAGATCAGATAATTTAAGATAAAAGAAGCAATTTGTTTCCCAGTCACTGTGGTCATGGGAACTGCTTCAATCCATTTGGTAAAGTATTCTGTGGCAGTTATAATGAACTTGTGTCCATTTGAAGAGGAAGGATGTATTTTGCCTACCAGATCCAATCCCCACTAACAAAAGGGCCAGGAGGTGGTAAATGGTTGTAGTTCCTGTGCTGGTGCATGTATCAGATTGCCATGGATTTGGCATTTAGGACATTTCTTGGCGAAATGATATGAGTCTTTTTCCATGGTAGGCCAGTAGTATCCCATGCATAGAAGCTTTTTAGCAAGAGTAGTACCACTCGAATGTGTACCACAAATACCTTCGTGAAGCTCGTGTAAAGCTGAATCAGAATCATTACGATCAAGACAACGAAGAAGAGTACCATCTAGACCTCGACGATATAAGGTATCAGCGGTAAGGGTGTAACGGGCAGCTTGTCGGATAAAATTACGTTTTTGGTTGCGGGATTGGTCAATGGGTAATATATTATGCTTGAGGTAGTCGTATATTGGTCCATATAACGGAGAATCTGAACCGGTTAAGGCATATATAACATGAGATTCAGAATGGTCATAGGCGGGAGAGAACAGTTGCTCTACCAGGAACTCATAACGACTTTGTTGTTCTGGAATTTGTAGTAATGAAGCGATCGTAGCCATTGCATCGGCTGCTTTGTTATTTAACCTTGGTATTTGTTCAAAAGTGATGTGCACAAAATACTGTTTGAAATCATCCACCATCCATTTGTAGGGTAGTAGCTTATCATCCTTTGTCTGATAGTTGTTGTTGATTTGATTGATGACCAATTGTGAGTCTCCATAGACTTTTAATTCTGTGATCTTCCATTCGACAACCATTTTGATGCCTATGACCAATGCTTCATATTCAGCCATATTATTTGTACATGGAAACATAAGCCTGTATGATCTTGGCATGGTGTGTCCTTCAGGGGTGATGAATAGAATGCCGGCCCCTGAACCATGTTGGGTATAGGATCCATCAAAGTATAGGGTCCATTGTTTGGAGGAAAGAGCAAAAATGTCCCTGTCTGGAAATTCAATGTCCATGGTTTGTTTTCCTGGTAGCGGTGCTTCAGCCAGCTGATCTGCAATCGCTTGTCCTTTGATGGCTCGTCTTTCTGTGTAGTGGATGTCAAATTCACTGAGAATCATAACCCATTTAGCCAATCGGCCTGTGAGAGCTGCCTTGCTGAGTAAATATTTGAGAGGATCAATTTTGGCTACTAGCTTGATAGTGTGTGCTAGCATATAATGTCGGAACTTTTGAGATGCAAAAACAACTGTTAGGCAAGCCTTTTCAATGAATGTATAATTGAGCTCATATCCATTCAATGTTCTACTGATGTAATATATGGTGCGTTCTTTTCCTTGTTGATCTTCTTGTGCCAATAATGCCCCCAGTGAAACATCTGTCGTTGATATATACAATATAAGAGGCTTTCCTGCAATTGGTGGTACTAGAACTGGTGGATTCATCAGGTACTGTTTGATTTGGTAAAAGGATTCTGCACATTTAGTCTCCCATTTGAATGGCACATTTTTGTGTAGCAAGTGGTTAAATGGCAGACTTTTATCTGCTAGTTGAGCGATGAATCGCCTGATTGATTGAAGTCGCCCTTGGAGAGATCGAAGTTGACTGATATTTTTCGGTGGTGGCATATCTATGATGGCTTGTACCTTTGCTGGATCCACTTCAATACCTTTAGCGGAGACGATGTAACCTAGTAACTTACCTGATGTCACCCCGAAGACACACTTCTTAGGGTTGAGTCGGACTCTGAATTTCTGCAATCGATCAAAGATCTTTGTTAGGATGCCAAGATGTTCATCTCTGGTGAAAGATTTGGCTAGTAAATCATCCACATAGTCTTCCATAAATGTGTGCATCATATCATGGAATATGGTTGTCATTGCTCTTTGGTAAGTGGCTCCGGCATTCTTTAAGCCAAAAGGCATTACATTCCAACAGTATGTTCCCCAAGGACAGGTGAATGCTGTTTTGTCTTGATCTTCAGGAGCTATTTTGATTTGATTATAGCCTGAGAAACCGTCCATTAATGAGAGCATTGCATGGCCTACTGTGAGATCTACAATTATATCAATACTTGGTAGAGGAAAGTCATCCTTTGGGCAAGCTTTATTGACATCTCTGAAGTCGGTGCATATTCTGATACTACCATCTGGTTTTGAGACTGGAACAATGTTAGAAATCCATCCTGCATAGTCAATAGGTCGGATGAATCCGACATCTAATAATTTCTTTAATTCTGTTTTGACCATGAGTGCTATTTGTGGATTCATCTTTCGTAGTTTCTGCTTGACTGGCTTGACCCCTGCAGAGATGGACAAGTGATGCATGATTAGGTGTGGATCCACTCCAGGCATATCAGCATATGACCAGGCAAAGTTAATTTGTTGTCCTTTAAAGAAGATGATGAATGCCGATCTTTCCTCTTCGGTCAAAGATTCTGCAAGGTGAATGTTTCTGGTTGCTTCAGTGGTACCAATGTTGATTGATTGAGTGGGCTCAATCAATATGGGTGATCGTTCATGAAAATGTTCAGGAAGAGTGTCAAGTCTCCCATCGTTAGGTGCCTTAAAAAAGTTTTCACCCTCAGATACGTCCTTTATTTTTACTTTTTTGGAATCCATTGCTGCCATTGACTGGTTTTCAGCATTAGATTCATTATTTGATTCATTTTTGCGACTGAGAGACTTGGCACTCCCTGAAGAACAGACATCGTTATGCGGTTCACTGGCAGAGCCTGTTTCGGGATTTACGGTACATAGGTAGTGGATAATAGATTCATCATCTGGAAAAATTGGAATATCATAAGTCTCAGGTTCAGTCCAGTCGATGAGATCAGGGAAGACAAGTGGTAAGGAATCATGGGGCGGGTCAAGTTCAGCTACTGTAAGTGTTAGAATAGAGTTATCATCGTGATGGGTCTTGTTTTTAAAGAAATTTAGGGTTTCATCGAGGTCTTCTATGGTATCATCTTCTACATAGACTTGTTCGTAATATTTCTGTTCGCTTTCCTGAACGTCATAGATATGTTGTGTTCCAAATTCAAGAGGCCTATCTTCTGTGTTATGTTCTTCTTGAGAAATGGATATGTAATCAATATCATCGGGGATATTTGTAGTAGTATCAGAGCAGGTACCCCATTCATATTCATTTGAATCTGTTTCATATGCATCATCCCAAATTCTATCTATACTGTAGACAGGTATGTTGTATGGCGAAAATAAATCTTTGATGATAGATACTATTTTGGCATTCTGTGTTGATTCTGTATCTGATCCATCTTCTATATTCTGGATTTGTTCATATATTGTGCTTCCTTGGGGAGGAATGATGGGTGCTTGTGATGATAGGATTGGTTCTTGAGCCACTGGTGTGTGAATATGAGCCACTGCTGCAGATATGGCCTTCTTATGATTCAGAAGCTTTCCCTGATATATCTTCTGATCTTGACGTTCTCTTGCCTTACGGATTGTTTCTGCTGATTCAAAGAGAGCTTCCTGCCATGATTCTTCTTTGTTTTTCTTTTTTTCTTTCCATTGAGGTTTTGTATTTGTATGTGGCGGCCTTTTTAATAGGAAAGTGAATTTAGAACCTAATCCTTCTTTATTTCTACTAGGTTGTGAAGGAAGATCTATAGGTTCAGTGACTCCTTCTTGGCGTTTCCCAATAGGTCCTTTACCGCCATATCCCATTTGTTTCATGATCAAGTAGCCTTTTCCATACAAGTGCGTTGGTAGAACAATGTCTAGAGCGGCCGCTCTATTAGCTTCTTCTTCATCTTTGTATAACCAGTTAAGAACATCTTTATCTTCTGATTCATGTGCAAGAGTCCCCAATTGAAAGAAGGTACCATCAAATTTAGTTATGGGCTGAGTTGCCAGATGTGTTGATAGAGTAGGTAAACCATGTGATCTAGGTGATGTTGGCAATTTGGTTAAACACAAAGGCTCCATAGAGTATTCGCCCATGCCTTGGTCTTTGATTTGCATTTTCTGTTTGAAATCTCCCCATAAGGAGTTGGATTTTGCTTTTGGTGGGTCAAGTGTCGAAGACTGTTGCTTTTCTCTGTTATAAGGAACCAAACTGTCTTGGGCTGCCCCCATTGTATTGCAATGTTGAAATGGATTGTGATCTGCTGATATGGAGATTTCCTGTCCATCGTAAGGAAATTTGACACACTGGTGGTATGTAGAAGGTACTGCTTGCATTTCATGTATCCAGGGTCGGCCTAGTAAGATATTATAAGTGAGATCAATATCTAAAACTTGACATATAGTATCCTTTTGCAATGGGCCTACCTGAATAGGTAATATCACTATTCCTTTAGAGAACCGTTCCTCATCATCATATGCTTTTATGGTAATCTTTTTACAAGGATCAATAGATTCTTCTGAGAAACCTAGTGCACGGATAAGCTTTAAAGTACATATATTAAGTCCGGCTCCTCCATCTATTAAGACTCTTTTGACACGGTGTTTGCAAACAATGACTTCAATATGTAGAGGAGTATTATGCGGATGACTCAATGAAGTATTATCATGCTCTGAGAAAGTGAGGTTATGAGACTCTGTCATGTGGGCCACCATAGCTTGGAATCTGTCTGTAGCCAGATTTTGAGGTACATTTGTTTCTAAGAGGGCTTGCTCCAATATGTTTTTGTGTGTTGGAGATAGTTTCAACAATTCTAGGATAGATATCTGAGCCGGAGTTTTTCGCAGTTGAGTAACTAAGTCGTATTGGATCTTTGGTGTGGTGGTTGGAGGTGCAGTATGCCCCTTTAAGACATATTTCTGGGTCCGGGTTGTTACATTGATAGATTCATGATCACGTTTATCTCGAATGGTTATAACATTGACTTGATGGTCTTCAGCTGATATGTGATTGATTGTGTTGTTGTAGATGTGATTAATACGAGCTCCGCGTGTATCATTTGAAGTTGATGCTCCATCTTTGTTATAATTTGGTAAAGGATCTTTGAAGGCTTCATGATCATTATTTGTTTTGAGACCATCTACTGTTAAGTCACCCCGATCAATCATATCTTGGATTATGTGTTTCAATCGCATGCACTCGTTTGTTCTATGACCTTTGTTTCGATGAAAATCACAATAATGGGAATCATTCCACCAAGGTGGTTTGATCGGGGGTTCATAATTGTTGATTGGAGGTAAAGAAAGAACCTTGTTTGCTAACAGCTCTCTGAATGCGGACTCTAATGATTGGCCCAATGGTGTGAAAATACGCTTATGGAAATTGTTGGTGTTGTTACGTGAATTGTTGTTAGGCCCTGGATTCAGATTTTTGTTTTGATTATCGTTGGCATTGTTGGTGTTGAGTTGTCCTTGAGTAATGTTTGGTGTATTGGGAGTAGCATTTTTAGGATTTTTCGTATTCTGAGTATTTCCTGATAAAGAAAGCACTGGCTGTTTAGATTTAGGATCATAGGATTCATTGTTGCCGTCGTTTTTGTTTCGAGTCCAAAATCGAGTTTTGTCTAGATTGGTATTGTTTTGGTTATTGTAGTTTGATGAGTTCGTTCCTTCTTTGTAAAATTTGAGTGTTCCCTTTTTGACACAAGCTTCCTCTACTTGGATGCCATTTTCAATTAACTTGTCAAAAGATGGGATGCATTGAAGTTTGAGTCTGTAACTCATTTCCCCATTCAAGTTATCAATGAAGATTTCCATTTTCTCTTTTTCAGGAATATCGCGAGGATATCTTGATACCATGCATCGCCAACGTTGAAGGTATAACATGAATGTTTCATTGTTCTTTTGTTTGGTGTTGCAGATATCTAACATGGTTATGGCATGTTGGATGTTGTAAGAATAATGGGTGATGAATTTGTTGACCAATTCATCAAATGATCTAATAGGTGGTGTAATCTTGGATAACCATTCCATTGTTTGTCCTCCCAGGCTTCTTGGGAATAACCTCATTAGATACGTGTCATTATGAGCAAATTCAAGACTCATAGTACAAAATTCTCGAACATGATCTCGAGGATCACCTTTCCCATCATATTTATCAAATTTGGGAATGTCTGAGTTTGGAGGAAAATGTATCATGTTTAAGCTTCTGTCAAATGGATAAGGACAGATTTCGTTTATAGAATACCGCACTGTTGTCCCTTGTTGCATATCATGTATTTGTCTTTGCAACATTTGCATCTGTTGAGTAAGAGCAACTAAGGGCGCATTATCTTGCCGGGGGAAGAGTTCTTCCCTTGGATTTGTTCTCATTTGAAAAGGTGTAGCAAATGGTATGTGTTGTTCGGGGGTTTCGAACACAGGTACTCGCATTTCTGGTATATGTTGTTCTGGAATACGTTGTTCAGGTATGCGAGTCTCTTCTTCCCTTTGTTGTTCTTGATATGTGTATTGTTGAGATCCTGTTTGAAAGACATTTGCGTCTAAGTCTTCAGGAAGTTTGACACCTTTGCTTGTAAGCATAAGCAGATATTTTTCTTTGTCATTTTCCATGAGTTTTTCAATGAGTTTTTGGAATGAAGGATTTTCTTGGCATTCCTGAAGAATTGCGTCAGTAATTTTAGGATCGTCTGAAGATGGAACTTCAAAAGGATTTGATAACCTGCGATTCATACTTGATTCCGCGGGTGTCTCGCTTTGTTTGTTTCGTTGAGAGCGAGTGACAGGCATTTCAATAGAAACTTTTAGTGATGAAAGGAACAAAGTCCTCGTTGATGTTTTGCTCTGGCGTTGGTGGTTCTGGTCTAGGTGTGTTATATGTGATGCATTCGTCGGGCAGGAATGCTGGATTGATTTTTCCTCCGCGGTTTATCTTTTGATTAAAAGTAGACTTTTGACAGTATGCTCTTGTTTTCAGGGGTTCTTTGTCAAATTCGCTGGATTTGTTTTGGATATAACGTTTGACGTGATGAAGAAATACCCGATGGGATTTGAAGAGTTGACGATTGATGTATAAAAATTTATTTCTCTTGATGAATTTGGAAAAGCTTGGTTGCTGTTTCTTTAACGTGATGTTGCGACAGAGGTTCTTCTTTCTCAGAATAAGGTGATTAGTCATGCATGAGTGATCAATGATTTCCTTTGATTGGTTTGGATTCAGTTGATTTTTGTTTTGAAAATTTCAAATTTTACTTTATCAGAATGAAGGTTTAGCTATCCCTTCACGATAAAACGTGCCAAATGATATGGATAAGAGTTTCCCGATCTGGAAACTGAATTTTGACAATTTGGAAAATTTCTAGACAAGTGTTTTGAGATGAGATCCGTAAGATATTTAAAGGATTGAATTGACACTGATGATGACAAGTTTCCGGATGATGATAGAAAAGACGTCCTCTAATGCTTGATTCGTTTTCAGATTTGTACAACCTTGTTTGATGCAATTTTGACTTGAAAAATAGTTTTATGGCTTGTTTTTGTCACTCTGGTTTGATGAAAGACGTGTGTTGATGAAAAACTGTGTTTGAAATATTTTGAGATTTTCAAAAATTTTGGTTTTTCCAACTCTTTGTTTTTTTCCTTTTTCTCACGCGCTAAAACAGGTGGTCAATGCGCTAGTAAATTTTCTCAATGTGATAAAAATATTTATCTACGCGCTACTCTGCCCCTGGTTACGCGCTAAACAATTAATTCTGGAAAATTTTGTGTGGTTGACTGTGAAATATGCACGTGCTAAACTGTATTTTCTACGCGCTGACTGGTTTGGTTCATGCGCTAAAACAGAGATTGTACGCGCTAAACTGTTTGTTACACGCGCTAAAACAGACTTTTGTTGTGAAGTTTTTTGGAAAATTACGCGCTACCCTGTGACCTATACGCGCTAACTGGTTTTGTCAATGCGCTAAAACAGAGGTTGGACGCGCTAAACTGTTTGTTACACGCGCTAAAACAGACTTTTTTGGAATTTGCTGTGAAGTTTTTTGGAAAATTAAGCGCTACTCTGTGATTTATACGTGCTAACTGGTTTGGTTAATGCGCTAAAACAGAGATTCTATGCGCTAAAGTGTTTGTTGCACGCGCTAAAATAGACTTTTATTGTGAATTTTTTTGGAAATTTTACGCGCTACACTGTGATTTTGAAGCGCTATATGTTTCTGTTGTTGCGCTAAAATATTCCTAATACGCGCTAGTATATGTTTTGGATGCGCTAAAATATTTGGTCTCTGTTTTACTTTCAGTTTGAAACGCTACTGTTCTTGTTGCACGCGCTATTTTGTTCTTCAGATGCGCTAAAATAACTGTTTAAGGCGCTAATATGTTGTTCCGACACGCTAAACTGCGTTGATTTTTCCGTTTGGTGCCTTTGTGATGTTTTTGGATTTATGTTGAGAGAATTTTCAAGTAGGATGGATGATTTTCTAAAATACAAAATGTAAACATGGCACACAAAGTACAATCATTTTACTTAATCTAACATAAAGTGTATGTTCTGTCGAGGATGTTTTCGAATCCCCAATATTTTAACAGGTTGGATACAAGATAAACACTTCAGAAAGACTCTTTATTCAAGGGTCATAAGTAACATCATAGCTCACTAGTCTCGATACTCCGTCAGCTCAAACAACCGTGTCACCCCCTAGAGGGCGCCCGTTTTTTTGCCTTTTGCCAGAAATTAACCCAAAGTGAATTGCTTCACAGTTGAGTAGTTATCTTGGGAGATGTATGGTGAGTAATCTTGTGGGCGGATTCTTCTCCACCCTTGCACTATGATGTTACAAATGTTTGGATACTGACTCAGTTCAAAGTTTCTAATGCTAAGGTTCTTAATCAGGCTTCCCGTTCGGTCGTCAGTGATAAACTCCCTCAGGAGGCTTCCCAACCTTTAGAACAAAGGCTTTACGTATCTCAAGGATACTAGGGGAAGGCTAATCGCTGTGCGCAACCGTTGAAAAGGACTTTCGTCACTTTCCACATTTGATTATAGTGGGTTGGAATACTTGGCGTCAAAGCCGTTCCCCACTTAGGTCGTTCCCTTCACACCGGCCATAAACGGCTTTAAGAGTTGAGTGCAACTCCTCGGGAAGGCAGGCCTGCTAAAGGATTTATTGCTTGAATAAAAAAAAGCATAAGAGTGGTTTGGCTTTTTGGTCACCCAGTTAAGGGGAGAGCATATACCTTCCACTTTCGATACACGGCAGATAAGTTGTTCTTTTTAGCCTTCAAGACAATGGTTTGTTAACCTCTATTTGGAGATGTTGCTCCAACAAACATGGTGTTCTTTTTAACCCTTTATAGCAATGATTATTTAATCTATGGAAAATAGATCGTCAACAAAGCAAATTTCGATTTTCGAGGTTAACTAAAGGAAAAACGTTTTGTGGTGTAAAACAAGTCTTCTCGCTTTTCCTGCAAGAAACTTGTTAAAAATCCTGCAAAAAGAAATCGATTAGTTTGTTTCGGGGGACTTCCACAAGTCTAAAATTATTTATTCGGTTACACAATTTTTTTGGTTGGTCTTCTTCTTGATGCGCTACAGAACAAACTGTACGCGCTACAATATTGGGTCGATGCGCTACTGTCCTGATTCCGTGCGCTATTCTGTTTCTCAGAAGCGCTACTCTGTGGCTTCGACGCGCTAATTTATGAGCTGGTTTTTCGCGGCCTGTTTTTCGAGAAATTTGGAATTTTCATGCACTAACTTTCTGTTCAAATGCGCTGGAAGATTCTGTCTAAGCGCTCGTATATTGGGCTGATGCGCTAATCTGTCAGGTAGAAGCGCTGATCTATGTTTCGGTTTTTCTTGGGAAATTATGAATATCAATGCGCTAACTGTCCGTTGAGAAGCGCTGGAAGATGTAGGTGAAGTGCTAAAACTTGGGGTTCATGCGCTATTCTGTCAGGCAGAAGCGCTAATCTGTGGTTCGCCGGCGTTGATACCTACAGGAAAATTTGTCAATAGTTTAATGCGCTAAGGAACAGTTTTAACGCGCTAAGACAGAAAGCCCACGCGCTAAACAGTAGGCTAGAAGCGCTAAACTGTTAGGCGGATGCGCTAAAATATGTCTTTGACGCGCTAATTCTAATTTCCCGCGTACCTGCAAAACTCTTCAAATTCAAAAAATGATAGGTTATTGGGGTGCGTGCCCCACGGTGGGCGCCAGAAATGTATGTGGGAAAAGTGGGCGAATAAAACTTAATATGTGAAAAATTACGATAAATACCAATCCACACACACACACGGGACTTCTTGATGCAAGCTATGGAGTAACGATGTGTTACTCAGCTTCCCAAGGAGGGTCCCATGGTTCTCTATCTCACAATGTCCCTCAAACCAATGTTTTGCTCTCAGATTACTGAGCAAAATGGTTTAGGGATGGCAAATATGAGAACGATAGATGTTTTTTTTTTAGATTTTAGTATGAGATGTGTTGTAAGCTATGTATGATGCTAAAATGCAATAAACTAACTATAAGATGACAAGATTAGTATGAATACTATCCTAGCATACTATATTTAGTCTATGATTGAACTAAAATGATAAAGAAAGTAATCTAAGCATGCATATTTGATCTAAAAGAGGCTAAATGAAGAGCATAAAGATGATGAAAAAGCTTGAAAGTATTTGAGCATAAGTATGATGCTTCAAATTTGAAAGATGATTGTTAAGAATGGAGGAATGAGGGCTCTATTTATAGCATAAACAGGGCAATGGATGGTCAAGATTGAAAGGTTTAATCAAGGGCCAAGTTTGAAAGTTGGGGATCCATGTGCACAATTTGCACCAATGAAATGGTGACAAATGTCCACACAGGATTGGGTTGAAAGAAGAGGTTGGAGGCATTAAAGGTCTGATGAGACCTCATGGTTATCTAAAGGCTAAGGGTCAAGTCTAAGTTAGGTTTACCCACCGAATTAGGATCTAATCCAAAGATAAACCTTTGTGCAAATAATTAAGAGATAATCATGGTCAAAGCACTCTTGGGTTGGGTAGAGGTTGAGTCAAAACAAATGTTTTAACCATGTGGGAGGATTTGAATTAACCATTAATGGTTATTGGAGACTTTGGGGATTAAGTGGTTGAAGGTTGGAAGCCTTCAATGGTTTTCAAAGACTTTAGGGTTTTAGTGGTTGAAGGTTGAAAACCTTCAATGGTTATCCAAGACTTTGGGCCATTTGAGAAGTGACCTCCCTTTGCTTAGGGATGTGACAAAGTTTAGAGGAGGGTTAGGTTAATTAGAATCGATTAGAAGATTCTAGAAGGGGTTAGGAAGGGGTTTGGGATTTTGCAAGTGGATGAGGGGATAATAGGATTTAATTGAATTATTTGATTTTCATTCAATTTGGTTGCAATTTGGAGAAATTAAATAAATATGATTTATTCAATTTAGGATAACTATTTAATTAAATTTGAATTTAATTAAAAGTGGCTAGGGGGATTTAATTGAATAAAATGATTTAATCATTAAATGGGTATAGTGAATTTAATTAAGTGATTTACTTAATTAAATAGAAGAATGTGAATAATTTAATTAAATTGGATTTAATTAAATAGGGAAATGAACATAAAATATTCATTTTAGGAATATGGTCATTTTTATACGTCTACAATCTATTGACAACCAATTCACCCCCCCATCTTAGTTGTCCACCAGTTATCCTAACAATTGGTATCAGAGCTGGGTCATCTCTGCAGAAGCTTAATCACTTGAGGAAGATCATATGGCAACTAATAGTTCAACTGCATCTATTTTCCAGAGAGAAACCCCAAAGCTTGATTTAACAAATTATAGGGTATGGAAGATTCAGATGGAAACTCATTTGAGATGTATTGGGAAAGAGATTTGGGAGGTCATGGAGAAAGGCTATACTTCTCATAATACGACATCTGGCAATCCTCCTCTGACAACCTTGGATAAGGACATTAAGAATGATTGTAGAGATAGAGAAGCACTCTTAAGTGCACTTTTTGATCAGTAAATTATGGGATTAACTGACCAATCATCTGCAAAGGATATATGCGACAAGTTGGAGGCTCTGAATGAAGGTGACTCTATTGTTAAAATTGCTAAACTTGATGGTTACTAGGTGAGGTATGAGACTCTGAAGATGGAAGAAGATGAAAGGATTACTGCTTTTATGGAAAAGAGTTAATGAAATTGCTATGGGATTTCAATGCTGTGGTGGATCTCTGAGCGAAGATGATATTGTTTCTAAAGTATTGAGAGCTTTGTCACTAGATTAGAAGATGAAGGCTAATGCAATTAATAAGCTGAGAAAAATGGATAACACTTTTGTTAACATGGATACTTTGGTTGGAAAATTATCTGCTTTTGAGCTTGAAGAATTCGGTCTTCAAGGAGCTGCAAAGACTAAATATGCTTTTCACACATCTACATCATCAACCAACAAGAGTGATTCAAAATATTTATAAGCAAAGGAACTGGAGGAAATGAAGAAAGAAGATGATGAGTTTGCACAACTTGAAGTCCTATTTTCTAGAAGAGTACCTAAAGGTCTGACAGGAAGTAAGTATGAAGGAAAATCACGTTTTAAATGTTTTACATGTAATAAGATAGGCCATTTTCTATATAGATGTTCTTAAAGGAATTCAAGATTTGAAGAGAAATCTAGAAGATCTTTTAGGCCCAACCATGATTATCAGAACAAGCATACGTACAGGAGAAACAAATACAAATCATGTTACGATGTAGATGAGGAAGGTGTGATTGATTCTGATGATGAACTGACACAAGATTCAGCTAGTGGATCCGGCAGTGGAAAGGAATGGGTATTTTTGGCTATCAAGGAAGATGCTCTGGTGCCTGTTGTTCAAAATGAGGAAAAAGCCCTTGCTGCTAAAATTGAAGACAAGGATGAATGGGTGATAGACAATGGATATTCACATCTTATGACTGGAGATAAAAGGAATTTTTATCTTTGCAAGAATTTGATGGTGGAATGGTTAGATTTGGAGATGACAAAGCATGTATGATCAGATGAAGAGGAACTATATCATTGGATGGTAAGCATAACATTGATAATGTTTATTATGTTGAAGGTTTAAGGCATAATATTTTGAGTGTAGGATAGTTGGTGAATAAGGGATTACAATTACAATTCAAGGATGGAAAATGCAAAATCATTAACAGATGTAGATTGGAGATTGCAATTGGTACATAGACTAAAGGTAACATATTTCATTTGAACTCCAGTGAGATGAAATGTTTGATTGCATAATTTGATGAGATTTGGCTATGGAATAAGAGGTTGTGTCATGTGAATTTTAATTGCATTGTAAAGATCAATTCAACTAAGGCTGTTAGAGATATACCTAAGATTGTGAAACCCTATAATTTGGTATGTAAGGAATATCAAATGGGAAAGAAAGGTAGAACTTCTTTTAAAAGTATACAAGACAAATCTAATGATGTTCTTGACCTTATTCATACTAATTTATGTGGTCCTGCTAGAATAAAGAGTTTTTTAGGGTAATAGATATTTCATGCTAATCATTGATGACTATTCTAGAATGATGTGGGTTACTTTTCTAAGGGAGAAATCTGAAGCTTTTGAAAAGTTTAAGATCTTTAAAGCTAAAGTTGAGACAGAGACAGGGTTGAAGATTAAATGCTTAAGGCCAAATTAGGGTGGCAAATTCACATCAGGTGAATTTAATAGTTACTGTGAGAAGCATGGGATAAGGAGATAGTTGTCTGCTCCTTAGACACCTTAGCATAATGGTGTTATAGAAAATATAGAACAAAACTATCTTGGATGCGGCCAAAACTATGATGATGGAAGCTAATTTTCCTCATATCTATTGGAGAGAAGCTATGAGAATGATAGTATACACATTTAACAGAGTTCATATCAAAGGAGACACTGGTAAGACACCTTATGAGTTATGGTTTGGTCATACACCTACAGTTAAGTATTTTAGAATCTTTGGTAGTAAATGCTATATTAAAAGAGATGATTCCATTGGAAATTTTGATCCTAGATGTGATGAAGGGATATTTATTGGTTATTCTAATGAAAGCAAAGCATATAGATGTTATAAAAAAATATTACAAAGAATTGTGGAAAGTACTAATGTCAAGGTGGATGAGTTGTACAAAGGTCAAATTAGAACTTATGAGATAGAACCGGAAGTGAAGATGATCATAACTAAACTGGTAGCACTTGTACTAGAACAAAATGTTGAACTAGTTACCCTGGCAGTATCAAAAAATTCAAGGGTAACTAAAGATCAGAGTAGAGGAATAGAAAGTTAGAAGACTCCTAGGTATGTAAGGTTAAATCATTCAGAAGATTAGATCATTGGAGATAAGAAAAAAGGAGTAATGACAACAAGAAGGTTGACAACTAATGAGGTATGTTTAGTTTCTCAAGTTGAACCAGCATCGATTATTGAAGCTTGTAAAGATGAATGTTGGATGAAAGCTATGGAAGAATAATTATATTAGATTGAGAAGAACAACACATGGAAATTAGTTCCCTAGCCTAAAAATAAGAATGTTATTGGAACTAAATGAGTTTATTAGGAATACATTGAATGAGGATGGACAAGTTGTGAGGAATAAGGCTAGGTTGGTATGTAAAGGATATTCTCAGAAGGAAGGAATTGATTATGATGAGACTTTTTCTTTGATAGCTAGGATTGAAGCTGTGAGATTATTTCTTGCTTATGCTGATCATAAGAAATACAAGGTTTATCATATGGATGTTAAGTGTGGATTTCTGAAAGGAGATCTTGAAGAGGAATTTTACATTGAGCAACCTAATGGATTTTCATTTTCAGACGATAAAAACATGGTTTGCATGTTAACGAAAGCTTTATATGGATTGAAACAAGCCCCTACAGCTTGGCATGCTAGATTGAACAAATATCTTTTGAAGCTTGGTTTCACTAAAGGCAATGCCAATAGTAACTTATATTATAAGAATACTGATGATGACATATTGATTATTGAAGTCTTTGTTGATGATGTCATATTTGGAGGTGAGGATAAGTTATGTATGGAATTCTCTGAAAAATATGAAGAATGAATTTGAGATGTCTATGATTGGGGAGATGAAATTTTTCTTAGGTTTACAGATTACTCAAAATGATAAAGGTATTTTCATTTGTCAAACTAAGTATGCTAGAGAGTTGTTGAAGAAATTTGGCATGGAAAATTCCAAACCGGTCGGTACCCCTATGGTTACAAGTGAGAAATTTACAAAGAATGATGCATCAACTTCAATAAATCCTACAAGGTATAAATCTATGATTAGAGGTTTGTTATATTTGACTCAGATTAGAATGGATATAATAAATGTAGTTTGTATAGTATCAAGATATCAGAGTGATCCTAGACATAATCATGAGAGTGTGGTGAATAAGATTTTTTAGGTATTTGCAAGGAACAACTGAGTATGGTTTGTGGTATCCTAAAAATGTTGACTTTACACTATGTGCATATACAAATGCTGACTGGGATGGAGATGTTGATGACTGGAAGAGCACATCCAGTGGAGCTTTATTTCTTGGAAAGAAACATGTTTCATGGATTTACAAGAAATAGTCTTGTACTTCTTTATCTACTGTTGAAGTTGAGTATGTTGTTGCTACTACTAACTCTACACAAGTTCTATGGATGAAGAAAATGTTGAAGGATATAAGGGTGGATTGTAATGAGCTAGTAGTTATTCACTGTGATAACTTTGCTACTATTGACATATCAAAGAATCTGGTATTTTATTCTAAGACTAAGCACATTTCTATCAAGTATAATTTTCTGAAGGAGAAGGTGGAAGCAAATGAAGTCAGACTGGTTTATGTGAACACCAAAGAGCAAATTGTATATATCTTCACTAAACCTTTTCCTAATGAATCATTTGAGTACTTCAAAGACAGATTGGGAGTTTTTGCCCCTCCGATAGAAACTTACTTATTTTATGCTCTATCTTGCACTCAACATTAGCTAGGTTTGAATGATATGGAGGATTTTGACATTAATATCCAAATTTATGATTTTTATCTTGATCTTAGTTGTAGAAGAGATGTTAAATTTAGGAGGGTGAATGATGTATTCACAATAGGTTTCATAAGGAAGTTGCAAGGACACCCAGAATGGAGGATCTCACTTGAAGAAACCACTTTAATAAAAGTGTATGGCAGTTACTTTCTAAAATTCCCTACCTTTACATATATTAAGGATAAGAGGATATGATGGTTTTCTTTTGAAGCTACCCAAGTATCTTGAAGAAAATTTCACTCTTATTAAACTATGTAGATAGATTTTGAAGTGAATAAGAGGTGTGGCAAAAGATTAAAAATATGCATCTAATTTTTCATTAGCCTAAGGATGTATAGTTGTAGAACATAATCAAATGACCTAAATATTTTGAATCTAGAGAAGAAATATACCATGGATACCTATGATGTCCTTAAACAAAATCTCAACAGTAAGGACTTTGTCAGGAATAATTTACATTTAGGCTATGTGTTCCACCATGTACCTCAACTGGAGAATTATTGGGAAGACTACATGTATGATTTTGAAGTGATGTAAATAGATTGGTCGAGGATGAACTTGAAAAGAATACTAGACTACCAACTTGGATGGGATGTGGATGGTGTTATATATGTTGGGTTTGATATGATCAACCCCACATATGCCTCTTGTGTACAGATACAACACTTGGACCTTATTAGCGGAACTCAACTTGAGGAACAAGATCAAGATAGAAGGATTGCGATGGTCCTAAGAAGAACTCAAGTCTGTGTAGCCAAGAAGAACTTGGGTGATGTTTCTAAGACCACCCTAGAAAAAAAAAATCAATAAGAAAAAGTAGCACTAGAAATATAAACCCTTCTTCCACAGCTTTTCCTAGACAAACATTTATTGGATATTAGAGTTGTTGGAATGTGTTGTTGTCATTGATGTCAACATATTCCTGTGTTCTTATGCTTCAATTTTGCTGAAAGTTGGTTTGGTTGATATATTGCAAATATGCTGATGCAGATTTGAAGATTCAAAGATAAGTATCTTAAGTTTATTCAACATGAGTTTCAGTGCTCCGGAAGGTGATTTGATTGAGTTATGAGGTTCGGTGTGGTGACTAGTTTTCATGTTGGTTCTATATTGCAAAGTTGTGATTTCGGGTTTGTATTGCTCTAGAATTGATTCATTATGTTGAGAGGATTTGGGAGAGTGTTTGGGACACTCATGTGTGTCCTTAGTCTGAGTGGTTCATGATTTGAAACTTCACAAGTGTATCTTTCAATTGTTAGCAAGTCATGCTAGTGTTCTTGAGCTTCGGTAGAAAGATGATGATGATTCTAGTAATCCGAGTTGTTACGGCTGTTGTGGTGGAATTCATGTTCCTTTTTTATATTTATAGATCATGCTCTATCCATTTTATTGGTCCATATTGATCGTTGTGTGTGTTATTGAATATTTTCTTGGTCTGGTGGTATTCTTCGTTTTATACGATTTTATGGCCGACCCGATGATTCTTGCGTCTTGTGGATGATCTTGGTGAGATATTCAATGGTGTTGTGTGTTCGAGGTTTTGATTTAGGTCTATTCTATGTCCTTGTCAATATTGTATTGGCCCGCATATTGATTTATGTATCGTGTGATGTAATTTTGTAATTAGGTCTTATGAGTTGAGTTGACCTTGAAATAAAGGTTGATGATTTGTATAAATAAGTGTAGTAATCATGTAAGATGTATGTTTGCATTCTTTGAAGGTGTTGTATGTGTGAACAAGTAGTTTATCTTTTGGAAGAGTGATGAAGTGAAGAAGAGAGTTGCAAAGAAGACAATGTTCTTAACTAGAACTATGATCAATCATTTGAAGATATTATTCTTTCAATTCATGTAGTCCATATTGGTGTCTGATCTTTATAAGGCAACGAGTCTTCCTTTGTAGCCCTTTGTTTTTTTGAGCAATGAGCTCTAGGCAGTGTGCCTGAATGCATGTACATTCCCCATTGTAATATTTACATATACTATGACAAAGTATCATCATATAGTGGGTAGGTTCCCACCATGGTTTTCCCCTTAACCGTGTTTTCCACGTCAAAATCTGTGTGTCATGTGTACTGTTATTGTGGTGTTTATCTTTGTTCTTATTGTTAATGATCGGATTTGAAGTTTTGGTTAATTTGCTTGTTTGGTGAAAATCGATTCACCACCCCTCTCAGTTTTCCTTAATTGTTGTTGCCAACAATTGGTATTAGAGCTAGATGCTTTGGAAGAAGCCTGAGCGCTTAAGGAGATCAAGGATGGAAGTTATTGTTTTTAAGAAGGAGAGTTCAAGATTTGATGAAACTAATTATACCATATGGAAGAACCAGATGGAGTGTCAATTGAATGTCTTGGAGAAGATTATTGGAAGATCATAAAGAATGTCTACAATGTTCCTCAGAATGAACCTGTTACTACAAATGAGATCAATGATGCTTAACATAACATAAGAGCCAAAGAAGAATTGCTGAGTTCCCTAACTGATTTAGAGATGAATAATGTGATGCGATTGTAGATTGCTCATGAGACTTGGGAGAAGTTGGAAACCTTGTATGAAGGAGACAAACATGTGAAGGTTGCTAAGTTACAGAGATTGAAAGGAAAGTATCAGTTATTGAGAATGGGAGAAGATGAGAATATTTCATCCTTTATGGCTAAAGTGAATAATCTTGTACTAAACATCAGATATTCTAGTGTAATCATTAAAGAAGATGATATTGTAGCTAAAGTGTTGAGATCCTTGCCTCCTACTTACAAACACAAATTTGCTGCTATTGATGAGATCCAGACTGTGACAACTATGACAAGAGACATGTTGGTTGGTAAGCTTGCTGCTTTTAAATTGAGTGAACTTGGAGAATCACATGCCCAAACTGAGATTGCATTTAAATCTACTATATCCGGGAAGTAGAAGTATGACCTGAGAGAGAGTTTAACTAAGGTTTCCAGATATGAGAAGGAGATGAGAGAGATGGAAGAACATGAAAGATAATTGCAAGAGCTTGAAGCACTTATTTCTAGAAGATTGCCCAAGGGAGCCAGTAAGTATGAAGGGAAGTTACCTTTGAAATGCTTTTCATGCAATAAGATATGACATTTTTCCTCTAGGTGTCTTGAAAGAGTGTCAAAGTATGATAAGCCTTACAATCCTAATCCTAAGTATAGATATCATAAGAAGTGTTATTATGCTATTGATGAAGGTGTGACAAATGATGAGTTTGAGAAAGATAATTTAGAAGATGAGTGGGTATTCATTGCTATCAAGGAAGATAATCTTGTACCTATTGATTCTACAAGCTGCATTGTTGAAGAGAAAGCCTCGATTGCTAAGACTGAAGAGAAAGATGAATGGGTGATTGATAGTGGTTGTTCACATCACATGATATGTGATAAAGGTAAATTTATGAATATAGAGAAGTATGATGGTAATATAGTAAGATTTGGAGATAACAAAGCTTGTGTAATCTATGGTAGAGGTTCTATTTCTCTTGATGGTAAGCATAATACTGATGATGTCTTATATGTTGAGGGTTTGAAGAATAATCTTTTGAGTGTTGGAAAGATGGTTGATAAGGGATATGATTTACAATTCAAGAATGGGAAATGTAAAATCTTGAATAGCTCTGGTATAGAAATTGCATCAAGAACTAAAATTAAAGGTAAAATCGTTCATTTGAATGCTTGCAAGAAAAGTTGTTTGATTGCTCAAATTGGTGAAAGTTGGTTGTGGCATAAGAGGATGTGTCATGTTAATTTTGACTGCATGGTTAAGATAAGTTCTATCCAATTTTTTAGAGATCTACCTAAGATAGTAAAGCCTATTAATCCAGTGTGTAAAGAATGCCAATTAGGAAAGAAAACAAGAATTTTATTCAAGAAAAAACAATATACACCTAATGGGATATTAGATCTTGTGCATACTGATTTATGTGGTCCTTCTAGGGTAAGAAGCTTGCAGGGTGACAAATATTTTATGTTGCTGATTGATGATTATTATAGAATGATCTGGGTCACTTTTCTAAGGGAGAAATCTAAAGCATTAGAGAAATTCAAAATATTCAAAGATGTGGTAGAGACAGAGACAAGATTGAAGCTGAAGTGTCTAAGATCTAACAGAGGAGGAGAATTCATTTCCGATGAGTTTAATTCCTTTTGTGAAGAGCATGGAATTAGGAGACAGATATCTGCTCTGCAGACCCCTCAGTAGAATGGAGTTGTTGAAAGGAAGAACATAACTATTTTGGATGTTGCTAAGACTATGATGATTCAAGGAAATGTTTTGCATATCTATTGGAGAGAAGTTGTTAGCACTATTGTCTAAACATTCAACTAGGTGCATATAAAAGGTGATTCCAGTAAGCCCCTTATGAGTTATGGTTTGGTCATATTCCTATAATTAGATATTTCAGAATCTTTGGAAGCAAATGTTATACCAAAAGAGATGACGATATAGGAAAATTTGATGTAAGATGTGATAAAGGGATCTTTTTGGGATATTCTATTAAGAGCAAGGCCTACTGGTGTTACAACAAAAGACCGAGAAAAATAGTGGAAAGTGCAAATGTGAAGGCTGATGAGTGCCATGAGAAACAAATAAGAGCATGTGGATATGAATCTGATGATTAGGATACTAGTTCAAGTAATGCAAAGCAAGTGCAAACTCAGAGCATAAATAAAAGTGATTCGAAAAAGTTAGTAAATTAAGATATAGTTGGTGGTGAAGAAGTTCAAGAGACTGAAAATCAAAACAATTAAAATACCCCAAAGTATGTAAGATTAAATCATTCAGAGAATCAGATTATTAGTGATAAAAATAAAGGTGTGATGAGTAGGAGAAGAATTGTTGTTGAAGAGACATGTCTAATTTTCAAGATTGAGCCTATTGTTATATATTGTGACAATTCAAGTGCTATCAATATTTCTAACAATCTAGCGTTGCATTCTACAACAAAGTATATATCAATTAAGTTTCATTTTCTAAGAGAGAAACTTAGTGACAAGGAAGTCAGATTAGAGTATATGCCTACAAAGGAGAAAATTATAGATATTTTTACCAAGCCTTTCCCCGCGGATACATTTGTATATCTCAGAGAGAAGTTAGGGGTGATTGCCCCTTGAGACAAGAACTAGATGCATTGAGTTGCATCAATATGGTGGACTTCATAGTTCTATTTTGATATCTAGATTGATGAATGGATGTTGCTACTCAAAGGGAGTAGTCAATATGTGGTTTAGTTTGTGATTGTGTGGGGGACAGTTATGCAGTTTTGAGAGCCTTTTGCATTGATGTCAAAGGGGGAGAGATGCATGTGAAAAATTGTCTTATCTATCTAAGGGAGAAAGCTATGTGTGCATGATCTTAGGGGGAGATTGTTGGAGTTAATTTCTTTTATTTCATTGATTGTTTTTCACTTTCATATGTTTCCACCAATACCAAAGGGGGAGATTGTTGGATATTAGAGTTGTTGGAATGTGTTGTTGTCATTGATGTCAATATATTCCTGTGTTCTTGTGCTTCAGTGTTGCAAAAAGTTGGTTTGGTTGGTATATTGCAAATACGCTAATGCAGATTTAATGATTCAGAGATAAGTATCTTCAATTGGTTCAACATGAGTTTCAGTGCTCCGGAAGGTGATTTGATCGAGTTATGAGGTCCAATGTGGTGGCTGTTTTTTTTGTTGGTTCTATATTGTAGAGTTGTGATTTTTGGTTTGTACTGCTTAGAAATTGATTCATTATGTTGAGAGGATTTGGGAGAGTGTTTGGGATGCTCATGTATGTTCTTAGTTTGAGTGGTTCATGAATTGAAACTTCACAAGCGATCTTTCAGATTATCAATAAGTCATGTTGGTGTTCTTGAGTTCAGGTAAAAGATGATGATGATTCTAGCAATCTGAGTTGTTGTGGTGGAATTTATTGCGACTTCAAAATTTTTGTCTAATTTTGAAGATCTAGGGTCAAAATTTTGTAGATTGCATTCAAAATCGCCTTTCAGAGTAGGCCTTTGTAGCTCATTTGGTGAGCTCATATTTTACACTGGAGAAATGTCATGTAAAATCCCTTTGGGGAATGGTTATACACCTTGTATACATGCCATGTACCTATTTTCAGCTTCCATGGATCATATTTGATGTGTTTTTGGTGTCTACTTTGGAGGTCCTGAGGTTTGGGTTGTTGTTTGCACAAGTTTTCACTTTTTTGAGTAGTCCTGTTTGAGGCATTGTATTTTTGTGCCTATTGATTGTCAAGCCAAACAAAGATTTTCCAGTAATTCTTTGATATTTTTTGAAGCCCCATGCCAAGTGGCATATCCCATTAAATCCATTTGATAACTTTTCAAAGCTAATTTCATTTGCAAAGAGTTCAGTTTGGCAAACTGAATAGTGTCAAGTAGTAGTTTGGAGCCCTCTTTTTTGAATTTTTATTTCATACCTAGTTGACCTGCATTGTGAAGTAAGTGTACCCCACGATTCTCTATAAAAGTTTCTACTGTATTTGTAGTTTTTAGCCCCCCAGCTCATCATTTGGTCAGTTTTTGAAGCCCATTCCAAGCAAACTTTTCAAGGTTTAGAAGCAACACTTTCTAGTTTTTTTTAGTAGGCAACTTTGATGGTTAATATATTTTGCCTCGTATGTCATAATGATGATCCATTCGATGCCCTAGAATATTCATATTACACTCTATCAGTGTGCTATCTTGCATGCCCTAATAAGGTGTTTGGGTCAGTGTTTTAGGCTGGTTTCAGGGGCTACTCATGTGTTTTCGACCTAAAATTCAAAGTTGCAAAACGTCAAATTTAATGATTAATAACTCAAGTTTTCATGTTCGGGGCACATCCATTTAGTGTTCTAGATCATTCTTAGTGGTTTGGTTGCACATAAACAATTTTTTTTAACTCGGGCCCACTTTGGGGCCTGACTAAAGTTGTGACCTAGTTTGACTAGTTGAAGCCGGTTGAAGGAAAAATATATTATCTGAGTCAATTTGACTTAAATAAAATTATAAAAAAATCATTTTAAGCAAGAATAGAAAATGAAAATTGATAGATCATTCTATTGACTCAAATGCATGATTCAACACAAGAATGATTAATTAAATAATTTTGAAATGATTTAAGTAAAAGTGAAAATGAGCAAATTTAAAGGAGATCCTTTAAGAAAATTTTAAGTTTCTGTTCAATGCAAGCCAGTGGTGGGACCCCATGAAAGGAATTGTAAATTTCTTAAAATCATTTGAAACCTCACATGGCTTGTTTCTGTCCCGCATTGTGAATTAGAGAAGGGAGAAAATCTCGTGGGACAAGGAATGAAGTAAAATAAATCATTGTGTAATGTTTGATTTAATTCATTATATATTGGGCCCACCAAGGGAAGGAATAAAGTAAGCTTTAACAATGCTCCGTGAAGACAAATAAAGAAAGGTCTCTGTTTTGGCACGAGGGCCTTTTATTTTTCAACCCCACATGAGGAGATAAGAAGTGATCTATGATCCGCAAGATAGAGGGAAAATGAAAGAGGTTGATGCCCTTCTTATCCCCGTAGGATGTCTGAGGAGTGGGAGGGTTCACGGGATGGTGGGGAGGGGAGGATGTTGGCTTGATGATGATTGTAATGTATTCATCATTTATTGTCATTGATGAAACACTTTCACACATACATATGATTATATTGACTACCAATGTAACTTCAATTGTTTACACTGTCAACCGATATGTTAGAGGTTTATCTCTAACCGGTACTTTGTGTCAACTGGTATATGCATAAGAGACAACCTGTGGCTATACTAATTCAGCATCAAGATGAAGATCAAAATGGAGATCAAGTGGAGAATCAAGGACAACGGTTCATATGTTTTATTCAAACCAATATTTGCTATTTTTTGTGATGAGTTACAAGCACCGACTACTTGGCAGTAATTTTTGCGATGAATTATGATCAATTGTCTAGATTAACTGCACCTAGGAAATTGTGTCATGATTTCCTTAGGCCGACATGAAATCTGAATGTCTATATATATCGACATCTCAGTAAATCTTTATATGTGATGGTATGCATAAAGAGTGAAAGTTTTTGTTGAAGAGCGATAAGTGTTAAGATGAAGATTGTGTTGAACAACAATGTTGAATGTACTTAGAAGGATATATTCAAGCAAGTATTGTGCTACTCAGAACAGATCAAACCATTCTCTTTATTTTCTAACCATTACAATAGAATCAAATCCTTTAACCGGGTAAGCTCTAACAAGTTTCAATGTATAAATCCTCTAACAAGGTGATTCAATAGTTTGGATTCTTAAATCCTCCAACGAGGTTACTCCTAACAGGGTACTACTCTTAATAGGGTATGAGCTTCTAATCAAGATTTGGGATCTCTAACAAGATTCGCTCCTAGCAGAGTACTTTGTAGACCTTAACTAGTCAGTTATCTATTACTACAGATAGTTAACTTGTGAGTTCCATCTCACCATGGTTTTTACCTATTTGGGTTTTCCATGTATAAACATGTGTTATGGTGGATGCTTTACTTTTTGTGGATGTTGTTATATCATTTTGGATTGTGTGCATTGTGTTTAAAATATTTGTTAAGTTCATCTATTGGTTAGTGTTTGAAGTAGTGTTTAATTTGGTGTCACTGATTCACCCCCTCTTAGTGCTTTTCAAGTCCATCAGAGAAAGTCCTCTCCCCCACCATCCCGCACATCAGTTTGAATAGTTAGAAAGCCGTTGTGGGGAAAGGAAATGAATGTGGAAGCAAAAGGGGGGGTCGGCTCTGCCACCCCACAAGATGGTTTGAGTAGTGACAAAAATAGAATACAACGCAAGATGAAAAGTTAAAAGCTAAAGGAAAAAGGTAGCAAATGGATGCGCAAGAACAAAATGTTAGGGTTTCCATTGGCAAATGAGAACGCCCAACCCCATGCTATATGAAATTTTCTCTGCATCAACTACAAGGTTATTGCAGTATGGATCCATTGAATAAGCTTTAGAGGGTTGTAATGCATACAAATGATTCACAGATTAAGGCATGATATCATACTATGGAGGTCGACAGACCACAAATTTTAAAATCTCGTTGGAACCACGTATTGCATGAGGATTGAATACTGCGGAATGAAGATATATGAGGGGTCGTATTTTGCGGTATTCATGTGAGTGGATCATATGAAAGCCAATCTTAGTGCTTGGACTGTAATCGTGGGATCAAAGCATGTAATAAGGGTAGAATGTAGTGCGTGTGAATCGGGTATGAGGAGATGATTTTTGAATGGTGAGATTGATGTGTTCTCTCAGTGCCTGTGGGCGGTGTATACAAAGAATGAGTGTGTAGTGCTGAGGAGATGGTAAGATTGAAACATTATATGCATTCAAAG
The DNA here is from genome assembly GCF_030272615.1 of Cryptomeria japonica. Classification (NCBI taxonomy): domain Eukaryota; kingdom Viridiplantae; phylum Streptophyta; class Pinopsida; order Cupressales; family Cupressaceae; genus Cryptomeria; species Cryptomeria japonica. Next base: position 684,198,698 of record NC_081413.1, read on the forward strand.
CAACATAGGGAGATGACAATGTTGTTCAATAAGTTGTATCCCTGTTTGCGTGCTACGTAGTGAAACTTTGGTGTGTGTTTGCATAACGCCTGTTTGTTATGAGAAATGACATGCGGTAAGGAATAGATGGAGAACACAATAAACCAACATAGACATGCATGGGATTTGACTACTGGATCGGTGCATACTTCTCTCTAGGGGTTAAAATACATTGGCTTTGTGAAATGTATGGAGCCATGACTGCTCGATGCCTCATAATGTTGGGATGTTGTTGAGTATGTCATGCTTAGAGGGGTTGTTTTGAAAGATGAAATATTTCATTGGTTCGATGATTTTTTAAACAAGCCTTGGATTATTCGTATTACCAAAGAATGGGGGGAATATAGTGACAGGATTTAGTTTGCAAGCATATTTTGAGACATCTTCAGCACGATGACGCCTTTGGACAACATTGAAAGATAGTTGTACCGCAGTAAGGAAAATCTGTGAACTATATATGGGATGGTGAATATATATGTAGAGGCTTAAATAAAAGATTGTAAACATGGGTCACCAAAGAAATTGTTGGTGGTAGAATGAAAATTAGGCCATCATGTTTCTATGAAATCAGAGTGTTATTCTTTCGTATAACCATAAAGTTGCCAAGAGGGTTGCTCGATGGTATTCCTCAGGAGATGTGATTCAGGGAAAGGATTCAAGATGGTATCAAATATTGAATATTTGTAGGGTATGAAATTTTTACAACTCAGAGGGGATGAATGCAAAATGGAGATGATCTTTTTTCCTTATTATGTTGAATATGACTCAAAGCTCCCTCAATGCACAAGAATAACAATAGAATGTTGATAATATTTACTTGATTGATGCATGATAAGAGGGAGTGCAAAAGTTAATTTTTCAAGGTGAACTGTAAATGTGCAAGATTTTCACTCATAAGTGTATTCTTTCACTAAGGTGAAAGGCTCAAAGGGAGGGGGATTTATTTTCACCTAAATACAATAGGTAAGGCATTTTTTGAAAAAACATGTATGTAGCCACAAAAAAGGTATCATTTTTAGCAGGGGAGTCCTTTTTTGCCATTTCTGAGCAGATAGAAAAGTGCAGGGAAAAGTCATTTTTTGACTTTCACAAATGAGGCAAATTTTCAGTTTTAAGATCAAATGGAAAAGTGGACTTCTGCAGTAGATGTGTGAGGAGCCAAAAATATAAAATGTGGAGCAATGTGTAGAAATGAGAGTTGACAAGTGCCTAAGAGGTATTTTTCATATTTTCAACACATTTTTCTAGCATGGGTTCAGGTGCAACTTTTGGCAAGTTTTGAAAGAAGAAGAGTGCATATTTTCAAAGGTGCATACTTCAAGGGGAAAACATGTCATTTTTTAGAGATTCCTTAAGGGTTTTTCCTTTAGGTATTATTTTGATGTATACTCTCTCTTATTCTTAGTTATATCATTCAAAATGTAATTTCTCATTCTAGAAGCAAGGCTTCCATGCATTGTGCATAAGTCTTAATGAAGCTAGAGTTAGTTTTTTTTCAGTTTGTAGTTTTTTGTGTTTCAAATAGTTTGTAATCTGAGTACAAATAGATTTAAAGTTTTCATTTGCAGTTGTCTCTCTTATGTATACATTGTTTTATGGAATGAAATGACCAAGGGTCTTTTATCTTGTCTCTGCAAGTCAGGTGTTTACTTTGTTGTTTGCTTCTCTTCAAGGAAGAGATTAATTTGCTTATTACAAGGTAGATAAATAGTGTTGTGTATGTGAGATTCTCAAGCATGGCTATTGGTGAAACTAGAAGGGATAATGTTGGTGTAATGCATTAGCATTTCAAGCTCAATGGTTGCATGTTACCTTGTTTGGATATCAAATCTACATATTATGAAGTTGACTTTGTTGCCCATACAAGGCATTGGTCTTGGTTGTAGTTTTCAGTTTTCAGAATCATTCTCTTATTCAAATCTATTTTACTTGTTGCTTTCTTTTATGCATTAGGAGTAGGATTAGTGTAGAAACCCTCCTCAATGAAGTGCATAGATGCTTAGAAACTAAGGTTAAAGACAAAACTAGAAGTTAAACCATCTTCTCGAGTATATTTTCATTGGGATGATTTGCTGTAAATATAATATCCTAAGTATTTTGAAGTTGTTAGTGTAGATAGGAAATGTGGAAATCATCAAAGCAATATAAACGTTAGCCTAGCTCAATCACAAAACCAAATTGCAATGATAACAAAACCTACAAACATTCAATAGAGATATGGAAGTAAAACATTCAATTCAAACGCAAACCATCACAAATGCGGATGTCTCCTCCATGATTCTCCATTGTCCTTCTTTCTCCTTCAAATTACTTTGTTTTGTGGATCTCACCTTCAAGTGCATAAGTATAATGTGAAAGCAAGATTGACAAGACGAGACGACAACATAAGGGTACTAGAAGCGTGATTGATTCAACCTTTTGATTGAAGAAATTCATCCAATTTATAGACAAATTGGAGAGATGACTAGATTAGCATGAAGAGATTTGAAAGGAAATTTCAAATCAAGAATGGCAAATATGACAAATTATGACAAATTGACACTTTTTATGTAAGATTGATTGATTGACAATTATGACAAATTGCTATGTCAAAATTGATTGATTGACAATTATGACAAATTATGACAAATTGCTATGTCATTCCCATGAAATTAGGGGAAATAGAAAATTAGATGAATTAGAAATTAGGAAATTAGAAAATTGATGAAAATTAGGAATTAGGAATTAGGAGAAATTAGTAAATTGGAAAATTAGGTAAATTAATTAATAATTTTTCATTCATTAATTAATTCACAAAGAGAGGAGAAATTAGTTAGCCAATTAAATAAACATTTAATTGTGACAAGAAGACTTAGGATAAATAAACTATTTAACCTAGAGGGAGAAATGACAAACAAGGTTAAATGAATAAATCATGAAACCTAGAAGATGAATTAGAAATGCAAAGATGACAATTAGGTCTTGATGAAGGAAATGACAAACAAGGTTAAATGAATAAATCATGAAACCTAGAAGATGAATTAGAAATGCAAAGATGACAATTAGGTCTTGATATAGGATCGACTTGATAAAAGACCAATGCTGATAAATGATTTGATTGCTAAATGCACCAATTGATGAGGAACAATGACTAATTGATCCAAATTGACATGATTGAGAAGGACGACGATCAATGACAAATCGATTGCAAGATTGAAAATGACAACGATCAATGACAAATCGATCGCAAAATGATAAGATTGAAAATGTCAACGATCGATGACAAATCGATCGCAGGATGACAAGATTGATGACAAATCGAATGACAACGATCGATGACAAATCGATCGCCAGATGACAAGATTGAAAATGACAACGATCGATGAAAAATCGATCGCAAGATGATAAGATTGATAAAAGGACAAAACCTTAATTAGGATTGATGATGTCCAAAATGATGACAAATGAACACGCACATTGATGCGACAAGATAAGATCAACCAAAATCATGACTGAAGATTGTTATCGACAAGACCAAATTCAGAAGCGAGACAAATGAAGAATGCAGAAGAAGGACTCGATGCTCACAAATGATGAAAACCAAGTGCATGACATAGGAGAGATGTTAATGCGATGCAAAAACCCTAAAATAAGGCAATGTGCAAATGTTAAAGTATGATTCTGCAAGCATTGACCATTTTTAGATGTCTACATTTTGCCCCTCTTTGAGACAATGCGAGTTTAAGCATTGTTTGAAAGAACAATAATGAAAATGCCCCAGACAATAATAATGACATATGCATGCCCCCTCGAGGAATTGGCCGGAAACATCTAGAAAAGAGGCCGATTGATCGATAAGAATGATAGAAAATGATAGGAGCAAACAAACTGAAAATCGGGGATCAGATAACAAAGGACAAGCAATTGAAGGTGAAAAAGACCATGACCAGCATAAGATGGAGAGGGTGCATGTCCATCTATGCACTGACAAAGATCTATAAATGAGACAAAGAGAGTGAAAAGAGCTCATTTGCACTAGCCAAAAAGGAGAATTTATTGCTCTGGAAAAGGACGCTTGTAGAGAGATGGCGAACATTCCAATGGTAGATCACCTCGGAGAATGTGTACACACCTACAAATGATTAGATGATGTGGGAGCATCAGTATGTATCTCAAAAACCCATATTATCAATTTTATGAATTTGACTTGCTTGCGGGACATTGCGGGGCCCACAGAGAATGCAAAAAGTGACTTTTGCGCCTGTGTGAGTGCATCTTGGGCTTGTGTAGGGTATCCTACACTTGTGTAGGGTATCCTACACTTGTGTAGGGTACATAGGCACAAGTTGATGCAACACAGGTGCAGAACACAGCACACAGGCGCAGTTGTGCACTGGGAACTCAAATTTGGTCAAAAACAGCATGCGAATGATCTGAAAAGGGGGATAAGGGCAGGATAGGTCAAAATAGATTAGAAACACCCTGATTTGGACATGAAACAAGGAAATGTAGCTTGTAGGAGAAAACCCTAAAACTGACAAAATGTGCCCCAATTGTGATGCAGAGTCGACAGTATCCATTGATCACACGGGAGAACCGACCTGACTGCTTCATGTTACGACATAGACTCAGGAGCACAGACAGAGATACATTAGTAGGACTTGGAATATACTATATCACATTCATGCCCAAGATTAGGGAAAACACAAGACTACTTACTGAATTGGCAGAGTGATGGCATTTGGAGACTTCCTTGTTCCATCTGGTGACTGGAGAGGCGACAGTGACACTAGAGGATGTATGGCGTATCCTCCGCATTCTGATTCATGGGGAGATGATAGAGTATGACCCAGTGACAGGGAGAGATGTATTGTGCAGATTATTTGAGTGCAACGTAGATGATCTGGATATCGTAGAGAGGGAGATTGGCTGGGAGACCATGGCATAAGAGTACAATTGACGATATGTGGTGATAGCATGCCTACTAGCAGGGGACAGACGAGGACATGGATTCCCTATTGGATGGGGAAGAGTGCTAGAGCAGATGGCGATAGAGGGGACTATGTATGCATGGGGACCATGTGTGCTGGCTATGCTATATTTTCAGTTGCATTAGATAACATATCAGGGGGTGTAGACTTTGAGTTGTGGAGTCACACTATTACAGGTATGGGCATTTGAGCACATAGCCATATGTCGACTAATTGCAGAGAGACAAGTATTACCACATCGACCATATGTGTACTGCTATGGGGGAGCATTGAGACAAGGTCCTTTTAGATACATATTGTATTGGTGACATGAGCTAGACAGATTGAGAGAGTTCACATGGAGGCCATATCTCGATTGCCTTGGATGGTCAGATGATAGTGATGAGCTATCGTATTGCAGACAAGAGAGATACTTGATTGGGCAACCAGTGAATCACCAGAGAGTGATTGAGATGTACCTTCCAGAGAGAGTCAAACAATAGTTTGGAGAGAGGCAGGATTACCGAGAGGGACTGCACACTTTGCCCGATCTCACAGAGAGACGAGTCAATGGGGGAGGATGATTCAGCCACACATAGCATACACTGACTTCACATAGCTACAACAGAGATAGTGGGATTGGAGATTAGATGTGGTGGACGCCTAGATGATAGAGGAGTATGAGCGATGGTTTGCATGACGACAGCCAGTGCCATTGACAGATCCTGACATTCTGGTACTAAGGAGATAGGAGGACTTCCCACTCACAGGAGAGGAGGAGGGAGATGATGAGGATGAGGAGGATGAGGAGGATGAGGGCGGTGATGAGGATGAGGGGGATGATGAGGACAAAGATTATGAGCCAAATTCAGGCTATCAGGAGTCATTGCAAGATATACCCATAGAGTCGGAGATAGCTAGGATAGAGGAGATGGAGATGTGCAGGGCTACCATAGCGAGTCAGCATGATCACATTGTGACATTAGAGAGATAGAATGCCATCTTGAGGATAGAGCATGATCAGTTCATAGCAGAGATAGCTAGATTGATAGTGGCTTGAGATACAGCAATAGCCCAGGCACAGTAAGAAGGGCAGAGAGTCACCGAGTATATTGGGTCGATTAGGGATGCCAGTGCACGTGAGATGGCACAGATGTTGGTAGAGACCGGAGAGGAGATACGCCATTGGAGGACACTATATGAGAGTGTAGTTCCACCAGAGCAGAGAGCAGTGTCATATTGGGCACGATCAAGGACAGAGAGCAGGGCACGCTCTCGGAGGTCAGTGAGCAGCACGGGGGTGAGTGGACCTATGAGACCACCATAGGCAAGGCCTGGGGCAGGAGGGACATCATCCTTGAGACATGGCAAGGATGAGGAGGACAGAGGGAGCACCTAGTGAAGGAGGCACGTGTTGAAATGTGGTGATTGATCAGCAAAGTACTGTACACTCAGCACGTATCCTCACTGAGGTCTAGGGCTAGGCTGGGCCCTGGGCAGGGGTTCAGGGGCGGCAGCCCCCGAGAAATTTTTTTTTTGCCGTTTTTTGTTGGTGAAAACCGACATTGTAATATAACCCTAAAAAGGCCGACTTTGTTTGTTGCCCTAAAAATGCATGTTATAAGCGGTTGGGATGCTTAAGGCATTGTAAGGTTGATGTACTATTTTTGCTGGATAATAAGAAAGATTGGATGGCTATGTATGGTGGACATAACCCATTCTGGCTGAACCACATTAAATCTCTGTGTTATCTGTATCCTGTTTTATTTCTTTATCTTTTGTATTTAAATCTGCATATAATTGTTAGTTCATATTTGCTTCGGATCTGCTTGAAACCCTAACAATTGGTATTAGAGTGAGGTTTTTTGTAAATTGGTAGGACTTTCAGTTTTGAGTGGGAGCAATGGAGGATTCCAAATTCAAGGTCAAAAAGTTTAACGGCTAGAATTATCAGTTATGGAAAATGCAGATGGAGGATTACCTGTATCAAAAGGATTTGTGGTGGCCATTGGAAGGAAAGGCAAAGAAACTGACCACAATATCAGATGAAGAGTGGGACATTTTAGATAGAAAGGCACTGGGATCCATTCGATTGTGCCTTGCATCGTCTGTAGCATTCAATATAACAGAAGCAAAAATGACTGTAGATTTGATGGCAACATTGGCTAAGTTGTATGAGAAACCCTCGGCTTCGAATAAGGTATTTCTTATGAAGCGTTTGTTTAATTTGAAAATGAGTGAGGGAGGATATGTAGCAGAGCACTTAAATGAATTTAATACAATTACCAGTCAATTGTCTTCGGTAAAAATTACCTTTGTAGAAGAGGTTAGGACTCTCTTGATTTTATGTTCTTTGCCAGAAAGCTGGAATAGCTTGGTTGTGGCTGTAAGTAACTCTGTCTCTGGTAAAAATACTTTAGTATTTGATGATATTGTTGGTGTTATCCTAAGCAAGGAAATGCGAAGGAAAAGCACTAGTGAGACTTCAACATCATCAGGTACTATTTTGAATGTGGAGAACAGAGGAAGATCAAAGGAAAGAGGAAAAGGCCCTGGGAATGAGAAGTCATGAGGGAAGTCAAAGAAAGGATGCTCTCAATCTAGAGGAAAAAAAGATTGCTAGTACTGCGGAAAGCCTGGTTATCTAAAGAAAGACTGTTGGTCTCGAAAAAACAAAGAAAGAGACAAAAATGAAAATGATAGTAAGGAAGCTAATATTGCAAGTAATACTTTACAAGATGCTTTAATCTTATGTTTGGATAATGTTAATGGTTCCTGGGTAATAGATTCTAGGGCTTCATTTCATACTACACCCCATAGAAAATATTTTTTAGATTATGTTCAAGGTGATTTTGGACAAGTATATTTGGGTGATGATGAGCCCTATCAAATTGTTGGAAAAGGAAAGATAAAGATCAAGTTGCAGAATGGTAATGACTGATTTCTGTAGGAGGTAAGACATGTTCCTAATCTAAGAAGAAATTTAATATCTGTAGGGCAACTAGGTAGTGAAGGTTGCATAGTTACCTTCTCAGATAGTATGTGGAAGGTCACTAAAGGATCATTAGTAGTAGCTAAAGGTGCAAAGGTAGGCACATTATATCTATGTACTGGTAACACTTACTCTACCTTAGCTGCTACAGATAAAGTTACTGCAGGGACAACAACAATAAATGTTGCAAGAATAGATTTGATAATGTGGCACCATAGGCTTAGGCACATGAGTGAGAAAGGGATGAAAATTCTTCACTCCAAAAATCTATTGCCAGGACTAAAGAAGATTGATTTAGAGTTCTGTGAAAACTGTGTTTATGGAAACAAAAAAGATTCAGATTTCTCAAGGTTGGGAAAAAGAGAAGAAGAGTGAGAAGTTAGAGCTTGTACATTCAGATGTATGGGGACCGACTCAGGTATCATCTCTTGGTGGCTCTTGTTATTATGTTATTTTTATTGATGACTCAACCAGAAAAACATGGGTATATTTCCTAAAACAAAAATCAGATGTTTTTGAAACTTTTAAGAAATGGAAAGCTTTGGTTGAGAATTAGACAGGAAAAAAGTTAAAGTGTCTCAGATTGGATAATGGAGGTGAGTATTGCAATAAAGCATTTGAAGATTACTGTTCCTTAAATGAGATTCGAAAGCAGAAGACAGTTCCAAGAACTCCACAGGAAAATGGTGTGTCAGAGAGAATGAATAGGACCATCATGGAACATGCGAGGAGCATGAGATTGCATGCTGGATTGCCCTTATATTTTTGGGCAGATGTTGTACATACTGTTGTCTATTTGATAAATAGAGGACCTTCAACCCCTTTGGATGGTGGTATTCCAGAGGAGGCATGGACTAGTAAAAAGGTAAATTATTCTTTTCTAAAAACTTTTGGTTGCGAAGCTTTTGTCCATGTTGATAAAGAAAACAAAACCAAGCTTGATGCTAAATCTCAGAAATGTACCTTCTTTGGATATGGGATAGATGAATATGGCTATCAGTTATGAGATTTTGAAAATAAGAAAATAATTAGAAGTAGAGATGTTATATTCAATGAGAAGGTTATGTATAAAGAACAGATGCAGGAAAAGAAGCATGAATAGGACAAACAAGAATATGTGGTGTTGGATGAGATTCCTAAAAATGAAATGCCACAGGTACCTAATGGTCAGCAACAACAGATTGTCCCACAAACTCCTACAAGTGTTAGATGTTCCACGAGGACAAGTAGACCCCCTCAAATATTTTCTCCTTCTTTGTATTTTATTTTATTAACGGATTCTGGTGAACCAGAAGAATATGAAGAAGCAATGCAAGTAGATGCCAAACAATAGTGGGAGCTAGGCATGAAAGAGGAGATGGACTCCTTGATGAAAAATAAGACTTGGGACTTAGTCCCTTTACCTGTAGGAAAAAGAGCCTTGCCTAAAAAATTGGTTTATCGACTGAAGGAGGAGGAAGGAGGTCAAAAAAGATATAAGGCCAGACTTGTGGTAAAAGGTTTTGCACAGAAAAAGGGTATAGATTATGATGAAATATTTTCTCCAATTGTAAAAATGACTTCAATTAGAACTATACTTAGTCTTGTGGTTGCAGATGATTTGTATCTTGAACAATTAGATATCAAAATAGCTTTTCTCCATGGAGATTTGGAGGAGGAAATTTACATGTTGCAACCATAGGGATATGAGGTCAAAGGTAAGGAGAACTAGGTGTGCAGGTTGAAGAAAAGTCTGTATGGCCTAAAGCAAGCACCCCGACAATGGTATTTAAAATTTGATAGTTTCATGGCTGAACACGGTTATCATAGATGTCATTCTAATCATTGTGTATATTTTAAGAGATTTGATAATGGCAGTTATATTATCTTGTTGCTTTATGTTGATGACATGCTTGTTGCTGGGTCTAACATGCAACATATAAATGATCTTAAATAGAAATTAGCTAGGTCATTTGCTATGAAGGATTTGGGTGCAGCTAAGCAAATTCTCGGTATGAGGATTACACGGGACAGGAAAAATAGAACCTTGAATTTGTCCCAAAGTGAGTATATAAAGAAGGTGTTGAAAAGATTTAACATGCAGGATGCAAAAGCAGTTAGTACACCTTTGGCTAGTCATTTCAAATTGACTAAGGAGATGTGCCCAAAGGCACAGGAAGAGGTTAATAAAATGTCTAACATCTTGTATTCATTAGCTGTTGGCAGTTTGATGTATGCAATGGTATGCACAAGGCTAGATATTGCACATGCAGTGGGAGTTGTGAGTAGGTTTATGAGTAATCCGGGTATGGAACATTGGAATGCTGTGAAATGGATTCTTCGGTATTTGAAAGGAACTACTACGAAGACATTATGTTTCAAAGGATCTAATGCTGCTCTGAGTGGATTTGTTGACTCTGATCTGGTAGGTGATATTGATTCATGGAGGAGTACTATAGGGTATGTTTTTACTATAGGGGGAACTACAGTCAGTTGTATTTCTAGGCTACAAAAGGTTGTTGCACTTTCAACCACTGAAGCTAAGTATGTTGCTGCTACAGAAGCCAGCAAAGAGATGATTTGGTTGCAATGTTTTCTAAAGGAATTGGGTCAGACACAAGAGGATAGCCCATTGTATACTGATAGCCAGAGTGCCATTCATCTTGTGAAGAACTCTAATTTTCATTCAAGGACAAAGCACATTTAGCTCAGGTACCACTTCATCCGGACTATTTTGGAGGAGGGTCAGTTACGACTTGAGAAGATTCACACAAGTGAGAATCCCGCCGATATGTTCACAAAGGCAGTTCCACAGGAGAAGCTGATTTCTTCATCAGTTTTTGTTGGTCTTCTTGATTGATAATTGTGGAATTTATACCAGTCAAGTCCTAGTGTTTTATCCAACGGATGTTGCATGTACAGTGGTGTCGTGTAGTATCAGTCTCCAAGTGGGAGATTGTTGAAATGTGGCAACTGATCAGTAAAGTACTGTATAGAGCATGTATCCTCACTGGGGTCCGGGGGCAGTAGCCCTCGAGAAATTTTTTTTTTGCCATTTTTCGTTGATGAAAACCGACATTGTAATATAACCCTAAAAAGGCCGACTTTGTTTGTTGCCCTAAAAATGCATGTTATAAGTGGCTGGGATGCTTAAGGCATTGTAAGGTTGATGTACTATTTTTGCTGGATAATAAGAAAGATTGGACGGCTATGTATGGTGGACGTAACCCATTCTGGGTGAACCACGTTAAATATCTGTGTTATCTGTGTCTTGTTTTATTTCTTTATCTTTTGTATTTAAATTTGCATATAATTGTTAGTTCATATTTGCTTCAGATCTACTTGAAACCCTAACAACACGTGCTCCTTACAACAGACGGTTGACATTATGTAGTCAACCTGTGGGCCATACTTAGGACAGACAGTCCAATTTTATACTCTGATATTATTTTGATATATGATATGATATGCAGCTATTGGGATGTAATGTGTTATGTCTTATGATTATTTTCCATGTATGGATGGCTTATGTACTGTTTATGTACCATTGTGAAACATGTATGGATATATTTTTATGTGTTTTTGATGAATTTATAATATGAAGTGGATAAAATGCTTGATGTGATGCTTGATATAATGCAAATGTACTAATGAATGAATGCAAGATGCAGCATATGTGTTTTTTTTTTGTGGAGATTAGAGAACTAGACTGAACTGACTGCACAAACTGATGGAAGAAATGTTAGTAAGAAGAAATGAGACAGAGGATAGTTAGAGACAAAGAAAAACTTGCTTTCACTAATGCACTTTGTAGGTGAGAACCTTTATTTAATGTAGCAAAATGGATGCATAGCATCATGGCATTGAAGGCTAGAGCTGAAACACAACCCTTTTTGCAAAAGACAGACACATTGCACACAAGGAATGAGTGAATCATCCTAGGGTGCATACATCAAGGGTCTGGGTATGTGCGGCATTCACAAAGTGAATGTACTTATCACAGACACCCAATGATATAGTTGCCCCAATTTGTGACAAACATTCCAGAAGCAGCAATCACAACAAAAAAGAAAGGGACCATGAACCATCCCGGTCACTCTAAATCACTCAGTGACATCATCGAGCAACATAGGAACATGATTGAAGCCAAAGATAAATCAATAAAAAGATAAGACTCACTAATTCCAACAAGTCAAACAAACATCTTGATCTTCATTGTCAAAAGTTGAAAGTGTTGATAGGACGATCATGCTGTCTGGTTTCAGAGAATGCAGTACCCCGTCTAAGACATGACACAGTCTGGTTTCAAGTATACCACACCCTGTATAAGACCCATGATAGTAGGAACAAGGACAAATGATATTGATGTTGATGTTCGATCGATAAGACAATTGTGATTAGTTTGAATGTCCAGTTTGATTGAAAAGTTCATTTGTTAATGCGTGATTTAGAGTAAAGCGCAGTGTGTGATTGTGTGTCATTGGAGGAATGCTTAGTGATCTGTCTTATGCACAAAGGGGATATTTTTTTGTTTTGCTTGTTGAGTTTTTACAATTTTTTTTGTGTTCATTTTTTCAGGACTTTATTTGATGTTTAGGGATTTTTTCAGGACATTTTTTCGATTTTCTTGGATTATTTCGGGACATTTTTTCGATTTTTAAAATTTTTTTTTGGATTTTTTCAGGACATCTTTCAATTCAAAAGTTCTAGTGATTGATCATGACAAGGGGAACGCACCCAATGCACATCTGAAAGACATATATAGAGACCAGGACCGAAACATATGCACAAGAAATCAGAGTATGCAAGACAATGATGTTGACCAATCATAGGCCTGAAACAGAACATTGGGTCAGGACAAGGATAGGCACGATAAACCTGTAGAGAGAAAGCATAGCTAGAGGTCATGATAGATGATAGAGAAATGATCGTTTTACACATGGCGCCTGTTTGCCAGGTTTTCACCATGGTACTTGCCCAAAGTGCCTGTTTGCCAGGTTTTCACAGAGGGCGAATCATTTTTCTTTACTTTTTTGTTCTTTTTCTTTGTTTTTCACTTTTTTCACTTTTTTTGTATTTTTTTTCACTTTTTGATTTTTTTTGTATTTTTTTAGGATCATATTTGAAAAAGTGTTGATAGAAAATTATGCCCAGTACTTGCGAAGGTGCATGCTATTTACAGGATCAGACAAAGGTTCACCTTCTGGGGTGGCAAGCTAATATGCCTCCGAGCCATAGGCTGCAGTCATTATGAAAGGCCCAACCCAATTAGGTTCAAACTTGCCTTTGATGACATCAGTAGATTGTGCATTCTTGGGGTTTTCCTTTAAAACCAGATCTACCACTTCAAAGTGTCACCCTTTGACCTTCTTATTATAAGAGCGATAGAAATGGTTTTGATAGGCTTGCAAATGTGTCAGAGCTATCTGACGTTTCTCATCTAACATCTCAAGCTGATGCAACCGAGAGACTCTATGCATCTCATCATCAATCAGATGTTGCAAGGAAACACGCAAAGAAGGAATCTCCACTTCCAAGGGTAAAATGGCTTCCGCACCATACACCAAGGAATAAGGTGTTGCGCTAGTAGGTGTGCAGATAGAAGTGCGATAAGCCCATAGTGCTCGATTCAACTGTACATGCCAATCTCAACCAATGTCATTGACAACCTTTTTCAGGATCTTGATAATGGTTTTATTTGATGCTTCGGCTTGACCATTACCCTATGGATAGTATGGACTGGAGAAATGGTGTTGGATATGAAATTTTTCACAGAGTTCCTTGACATCTTTATTCTTGAAGGGATGACCATTATCTGTGACTATGGCAAGGGGAACCCCATATCAGCATATGATATAATTCAGTAGGAATTTTGAAATTTGCACACTAGTGATATAGGTCATGGGGATAGCCTTGATCCATTTTGTAAAATACTTTGTGGCTGTAATGATGAACTTGTGTCCATTTGCAGATGTCAGGTGAATCTTGCCAATAAGATCCAGTCCCCATTGAGAAAAGGGCCATGGAGACATGACAGAATGAAGCTCTTGGGCTGGTGCATGAATGTAATTTCCATGGATCTGGCATTTGTAGCACTTCTTAACAAAATCATGAACATCCTTTTCCAGAGTAGGCCAATAATACCCAGCATGAATCAACTTTTTGGCTAAGCTCAGACCATTGAAATGGCCCCCACATATACCATCGTGAACCTCGTGTAAAGCTGTTTGTGCTTTGTCAGAATCCAAACACCTAAGGAGGGTATGGTTAAAGGAATGATAGTAAAGGGTGTCGACAATGATGACATATTTGGTTGTCTGTCGGATGAAGGCTTGGCGTTGGTTAGTGAGAAGGTTAGGTGGTAAGATTTGGGATTTCAAATATTGATAGATGTCATTGTACCACGGGGAGTTAGGACCAACAAGAATACACATCACATCTGCTGTCAGAATTTCAAAAGAAGGGACAAGCAACTGTTCGACCAAAAATTCACATTTTTTCCATATTGTGGGGCATATTTAACATGGAAGCAATCGTAGCCATTGCATCTGTCGACTTGTTTTGAATTCTTGGAACTTGACTGAAATGGATAGCCATGAATTTTGTCTTGAAGAAATCTACCATATGCTTGTAGGGAATAAGCTTTTCATCTTTTGTTTCGTAGTCATCATTCACTTGACGGATGACTAACTGAGAATCTCCATAGACTTGTAAATATGTGATGTTCTAGTGGACCGCTACTCGGAGTCCTGTGACCTGAGCTTCATATTCTGCAATGTTATTGGTACAATGGAAAGTTATTGTGTAGGATTTGGGAATAGCATCACCTTGAGGGGTGATAAACAATATACTTGCTCCGGACCCAAACTTGGTATGGGATCCATCAAAGTATAACTTCCATTCATTAGAAGATGTAAAAGCAAAGACTGATTCATCCAGAAAATTGGTCAACATGGGATGATCATCATAAATAGGAGCCTCTGCAAGTTCATCTGCTATGACTTGTCCTTTTATTGCCTTTCGCTCGATGTACTCAATATCAAACTCATTGAGGATCGTAACCCACTTTGTTAGGCGACCTGTCAAAGCTGCCCTACTAAGCAAGTATTTCAAGGGATCAATTTTTGCAACTAACACTATCTGATGACTTAACATATAGTGTCGAAGCTTCTGTGTTGCAAAGACTACTGCTAAACATGCCCGTTCAATAGTTGAATAATTCAACTCATAGCCCACTAGTGTCTGGCTGATATAATAAATAGCTCGCTCTTTGTCGTTCTCATCCTATTGGGCCAAGAGAACTTCTAGTGTTGTTTTAGTTGCAGAAATATACAATATAAATGGCTTCCCTTCTATAGGAGGCATTAGAATAGGTGGCAACAACACATAATCCTTGAGAGTTTGAAATGTTGATTGACATTGCTCAGTCCATTTAGAAGCGACTCCTTTATGCAATAAATGCTAGAATGGATGACATTTGTTTGCTAATTGAGCTATAAACCGACGGATTGACTGTAGCTTTCCTTGCAGACTTCTTAGTTGTTGGAGATTGGAAGGAGGAGGCATATCCATTATTGCTTTAACCTTGGCAGGGTCGACTTCGATGCCTCTATGAGAAATAATGTACCCTAGTAATTTGCCGGCTGTGACACCAAAGACACACTTCTTTGGATTGAGTCTGAGCTTGTAGGTCTCCATTCGGTCAAAGATTGGGCCCAGGATGGCTAGATGACTATCTCTTGTGATAGATTTGCATAATAAGTCATCAACATAGTCTTCCATCAAAGTATGCATGAAATCATGGAAAATTGTCGTCATCACTCTTTGATATGTTGTGCCAGCATTTTTAAGACCAAAGGGCATCACATTCCAATAGTAGGTACCCCAAGCATAGGTGAATGTAGTCTTATGTTGATCTTTAGGAGCAATGTGAATTTGGTTATAGCCAAAGAAACCATCCATCAATGAGAGCATCTCATATCCAACAGTCATGTCAACTATGATGTCTATATTTGGCAGTGGAAAATCATCTTTAGGGCATGCTTTATTGAGATCCCTAAAATCCATACAGATTCTGATGCCCCCAGTTACCTTGCTAACTGGTACCAAATTGGAAATCCAGTCTGCATAATCGATGGGTCTGATAAAGCCCACGTCTAGTAATTTTTTTAGTTCTACCTTGACCAAGAGAGCCACCTGGGGATGCATCTTTCTGAGTTTCGGTTTGACAGGCTTGGCATCTGCTTTTAATGGCAAGTGATGAAGGACTAATTTTGGATCAAGGCCAGACATATCTGCATAGGACCATGCAAAGCTGATCTTCTTCTCAAGAAAGAAATTGACAAAATCTATCTTTTCCTGTTTTGATAAAGAAGCAACAAAATGAATGACCTTAGGGTTGTCAGGTGTACCCAAATTTATCTCTTCAGTCATTTCCACAAGCAATGTTGATTTATCCTGACTTGATAGGGGTATGTCCAATCTTCCACCTTTGGGCACCTCAAAGAGGTTTTCACCCACAGGTACATCTTTTATTTTTACTTTTTCATGATCAGAGAGTGCCTTACGGTTTTCACTCAAAGACCTATTCTTTTGATTTTTTACTTTTTCTTTTTCATTTTTATGACCTGAAGATGGAGTTGACTCCCCAAAATATGCTGTGGAATCTAGATCAATAGAAAATCCTGCCTTATGATCTCCTTGTGGTATGCCTTTCCATAGTCCCAAAAATTCTGCAATTGCTTCGTCATTTTGAAAATAGTCCAATGTGAGTGGTTCTTGTTGGTCATGTTGGATAAGTTGGGGATAAACGAGGGGCATGTCATCATCAGTTTTAAGGAGAGAGAGGGATGAGATGGTAAAGATGTAAATGTCTGTGGTATCATTGTTTGAATTGCTTGTATCTGATTCGGAGCTTGGGTCCCAGAATGACTCTATCCAAGCATTAGGACATGTTTTGGGAGGGGGAGTTATTTCATGTTTGTCTTCCATGGGAAAATCATTAGGGTCAAGGAAAACATTGTCAAGGGCATAGGAGCTAGAAGAAAAAGAACTCCACTCCCATTCATTGGAATCAGTTTCGGGTCGGGTATCCTCAGGTGTTGTTTCATCATCAGAGTCACGCCCCTTTCCACACGTGGTCACTTTGGTAGACGAGGGTCCAATTCACAATGGTACAAAACCTAACCCTAAAGTTGGAGGTCACATCTTGGGTATAATAGGTTCTAGCCTTCCTTTCTTGTCAGGGCCTAAGCTACTACAACCGTCATATCCTTTCTTCTGCAGCATAGTAAATCCTTTGCCGTACCATTCCACTGGCAACCTGACAGGTGGGGTCTCAGTTGGATCCTTATAAAGCCAATTTATGACATCATCATCCAAAGTTTCTTTGTCAAGTTCATCCCATCTTGTAAATGTAGTGGGGGGTTGATATTGAATGACTACCTTAGGTTCCTTTTGCAACAAATGTGGTTTGCCATATGATTTTGGAGATATTGGTAAATTCCCGATGAGGAATGTTTGAGCCATTGAATACTCTCTGCATCCTTGGTCCTGTATCTTCAATTTTCCTTTGACAACATCTAACAATTCATTAGGATCCACATAACTATGTGAATGGGCCTCTCTATTAACTGGGACTTGCTGATGCGAGGAATCTTTTAGAGTAGCACAAAATTGAAATGGATTAGGATCTCCTAGAATTGTTATCTTAGTTCCATTGTAAGGATATTTTAAACATTGATGATAAGTGTATGGAACTACTTTCATTGCTTGGATCCACGGACGGCCAAGAATCATATTGTAAGGGAGATCAAGGTCTAGGACCTGCAAGAAAGTGTTTTCTGTCACTGTACCGACTCTGATAGGCAATGTAATTATCCCTTTAGATGGGCACTCAACATCATCATATGCTTTGATTGTTATTCTTCTGGAAGAATCAATATCATTTTCTGTATAACCAAGACCAATGACCACTCTCAAGGTACAGATGTTAAGACCCGCTCCACCATCTATCAAGACTCATCAGATTTTGCAATTATGGACAAAGACTTCAAGATGTAAAGGATCATTATGAGGGAGCTTATCAGGTGAAATATCATTATCAAAAAGGCAACATGTTGGGAAACAACTAGATGTCCTATTCGAGCTTGAAACTTGTCAACATCAATGTCTGTCAGGATAGTGGACTCAATTAAAGCTTTATCTAGAACTGCATGATGCATAGGGGACATTTTCAACAACTCAAGGATCAATATTTGTGCAGGTGTCTTTCCCAGAGGATCTAGGAGATTATATTGACTTGTAGAAGCTGACTTGGGAGGAGTTGCAGGAGCTCCTTTCAGGACTATTTTGGATCGATGAGTGGTGAGTGTGCAAGAAGGATCTTGTCCCTTTATTCTTAGGGTGGAAACATACTCATTTGAAACTTGAAAACAATTGATGACATTGTTATAACCAGTATTCACATAATTTTCTATTTGGGTAGAGTTTGAAGAAGATGCTTTACCCTTGTCATGATCAAGCAAAGGAGTTTTGAAAATTATATGATCAGTGTTAGAGGTCGCGTTGGGAAGATCTACCTCAATTACTCCTTGCTCTAACAAGTCTTGAATCATATGTTTCAATTGAAAACATGATGCAATTTTATGTCCTTTTGACTGATGGTATTCACAATATGCATTATCATTCCACCAATGTGGCTTTACCAATGGTTCTGCCTTGATATCTGGTAACTTGATAAATTTTGCTTGTATTAATTGTTTCATTACTGACTCAATAGGCTCTCCCAATGGCGTAAATTGTCGAGGAGGCCCATCCCTTGACCAGAAAGGTTTTCGTTGCTGGTTTTGTTGCTAACGTTGTTGTTGATTATATTGTTGAGTGTATTGTTGAGTATGCTGTTGGTATTGCGGCTGTTGAGTAACATTGCTTGCTGGTATTTGATTTTGTTCCATAGTTGACATATTAGGAGCACTCAATTTCTTGATTGTGAATGGGGGTTGATTTGCATTCACCACTCTTGCGTCAACAACTCCATCATTAGTGACATTCTTGTTTTTGTACCAAAATCTATTTATGTCCCTTGAATTGTTTGTGTTGTCACTATCTTTGTTGAGCTTAATGATTCCCTGAGCTACAAGAGTAGTTTCAATGTTCATCTCTTTCTTAATGAGTTTCTCAATAGTATTGGCACTTTTCAATTTGAGTTCATACATCATTTCTGGGACCAAATTTTGGATAAACAAGTTCACTTGTTGTTCTTTAGGTATATCTAGGGAAGAATGACTATACAAGCTTCGCCATCGTTGCAAGAAAGTCACTAATGGTTCACCTTGCTTTTGCTTGGTGTTGCATAAATTTGACATGGTCATGTCACTATCAATGTTGAATGCGAAGTGAGATATAAACTTTTGAGCCAATTCTGACCAAGTCTTTATATTTCCTAGCAAATGCGAATACCAATCCATGGCTTGTCCCGTGAGACTTCATGCAAATAAGCGCATTAAATATGTTTCCTCATAACTCACTTCAAGACACGCCGTGAAAAATGCTCGAATGTGATCTTTTGGATTGCCATTCCCTTTATATTTTTCAAAATTAGGTGCCTCAAAATGCTTAGGGAAGGGAGGCATATATAAGCTCTTGTCAAATGGATTAGGACATAAATCTTGATCTATGTACAACTTCTTTGTTCCTTTGGTTTCTAATGCATCGACTTGTCATTGTAACTTCTCAAGCTATTGCGGAATTGTGTCAGATTTTGGAGGTCCATCATTAATCTTGGTGGGTACTCTTTGTCGATACATCATGTTTCCGATTGGTTGTTGATGCTCTGAAATTGCCATCTTTGGTGTCTCCGGCATATAATGTTCTTGGTACACCTCTTGTTGTTGTGGTTGTGCCATGCCTTGATATTGACCTTGTTGTTGTGCTTCTTGTGGTGGAATCATCATTTGTAGCCTAGGTTGATATTGCAATTGAGGGTGTTGTTGATATTGCACAGGCGTCAATTGCGGTTATGAAGTATGATAGCTTGTTTGTCTTGGCACATATTGAGGCACATGTTGTTATTGATGCTGACGAATCGGAATTTGCTGACTTTGTGCCAATTGTTGTTGTTGCAGTGTAAATCCCATCATTTGCAAAAAACTTTGTTTGGGTGGTTTTTGTTGTTTCTCCTTAAGATGGGGTATGGCACTTGCATTGACTTGCTGTGTTGTTTGTCCAATCCATTGTGGTGGTTGCAAGTTTGCATTAACTTGTAATGGGGCAGAAGGCACTGCAACTTGTTGTCGAATGCGATATTGTTGTTGTTGAGCATTGTTTGTTTGCACATTCGATTGTACCTTTTTTGTATTACTCAATTGTTGCAACATTTGCTATTGGTGCAAACCACTATCTGTAGCTCTTTGTGTCACCATTATCGAAGGATCTGTCACAATAGTTTGCATAATAGGTACTTGAGTATTTGGCAAATATATTGAACTTAATGGGACATAGGAACTTTGTTGCATTGTGGAATTGTTTTGGACATTGGTAAGATTAGGCATTCCAGTCGTAAAGCTTTCTTGCATCTTAGATTTTGATCCACTTTTATGCATGCGTGGAACCACTTCTTGTTGAGGGATAGCTGTCAATATTTGTGTGGTCCTCATTTGATCTTGTGTTACAGGTGTTGTGTTAAATAATGGATTATTTATTGTTTCAAACGGTGACTTTTGAGGAATAGTCACTATCAATGCCTTTGAAGCACGTTTACTCATCAAGGTAGGTTGAGTTTCTTGTTGCACATTTTCTTCATTTGGATGCAGAGAGAAACTTAACAGCTCACCGCCTTGTTATTTTTGCACATTGATTTGCTCACTTGAGGAGGTCACATTGCTCATCATGTCAAGATATTTTTGTGGGAACATCTTAAAGACCTTGTTCAAGAATTTATCCATCTTTTTTGTCAACTTTGAATCTTGAAGGAACATGTCAACATCATCAGAAGCATCAGAATCTGATGGAGAATCTGGTAATATGTTTGGATTTGTTTCTTGTTGAATGCCTTGATCTGAACCAAATCCTTGTGAAAGAGTTTGTTCCTCATATAATGTTTGAGTTTGAATGTCATGTTGTAGGTTTGGTTGATTCCAATCGAAAGGTGTATTTCCTCTTGGTGTTGGTGGAACACTCCTATGTCCTGGTTTCATGGGTATAAATATTGGTTCATATAATGGAGGTGGTCCAAGTTGAACCATTCCATATGGTGGTAATGATGTGTTTGATGAACCTTCAATTTGTACTGTTTGACTAGTTTGAAACTGTGAATTCGATATGTTGTCAATGGGTTGATACATTGGTTCGCCCATCTTCTTAGATTTTGACCTTGTTTCAACAGGCATGTCACTATGCAAATGCAATATTTTTGGAATTTTTTAAGGATAATATATGATATGCAACTAAATGCAAACTAAATAGATGAGAATGCAATCTATGGCAAGAATGCAACCTATTGTTTTTGTTGTTTTTCAAGATTTTGACAAACTTTTTGGAATGCAAATCTAAGAAAGAGACCCTTAGGAAATTGAAATGATGTCTAGACCTCAAAGGACCAAAGGACCAAGTGACAAAAGGACAAAATGACAATGTCTCCCCTATATGCTTGGATACTAAGCTAGGTTTGACGAAATGACATTGATGACAAAAGACAAAAGTTTGATAAGGTCTAGACTTCCTAACAATGACTTAGGGTTTATCAAAGATTTGGATTACTCAAGTATGACAAAACCTAGTTTTGACACTATATGCAAAGGGACAATTACTATGCAAATAACCCTAATATGATATGATAATGACTTAAGCTTAATGAAGGGACCTAGGGTACACAAATGTGACCTAATGTTATGAGGACAAAGATGCAAATGCAAATGTATGACAATGTCAACCTAAGACAAAACCTAAGGTTGAATTATGAAATGGTATTGCTATAATGCAAGAGGACACATGCAAATGGATGACCTTTATTGATTTGCAAAGGAGTATGACCTAGGTGAAACCTAACCTTGGTACTTGACAATGAACTTTGCAAAATGCAAACCTAGGATGAACCTAAATCTAAGTGACATGAAAGTTGAGACAAGATTTTGAACAATGTTTGACAACCATGTTTGAAGGTGTTTTGAACTTTGTTTAGTGAAATACTCTTGTGTTTAACCTTGTTTTGAATCAATTTGTCTTGTTTTTGAAATGAGACACAAATCAACTTTTGACAAGCAAAGAAGACAAGATATTTCAACTTAGACTCAAAACAATCATGCTCATTCACACATTTCTTATGGTAGGTAAGGACAGTTGGTACTTGAGAGGTAGACTCGTTATGGGATTCAAGGAGAATACATAGATGCTTGACCCCACAATACTCACTTCTCAAGGCAGCCAAGCATCAGTCCCCATGGAAATCTCCCCATGGCGAACTTAGTATCTCTTCCAAGTATTCGAACTCGTCCTTCTCAAGCAACTAGAAGGATTTTTGGCCTCTAAATACAAGGTGTTTAGTAAGGATTTCTGTTAAGCGTTACTCCTTGGTGTCATGCAAGCTTGATTGAGACATAAGTCCACCAAGATACCAAACAAATGTAGTCACACAAGCATGATTTAGACCGTGAGGTCCTACTTAGATGCTGATATGAGAAATAGTCCAAGGGTCATCACTTCCCAAGTAACTACAATTCCCACGTAACCTTTCCTTCAAAGCTTTCACCCATCAGGTATTTATTTATAGTGAGTTAGAATGCCAAGGTACTCTAGCTGTACTCACTTTGGGTCATTCCCTTCTCATGATTGTCACTTGCTTGCAAAAGAAAGCAAATCGTTGGGAAGGCAGGCCCTCTAAAGGTAACAAACAATCTGAGCCATGAGAATGGTATCAAAGATTTGGATTTCTAATCACCCTAAGAAGGATGAGAGCATACTCTCCTACTCCAATGTCAAAATCGACAATCAAAGCAAACACATGTTCATTCCATCCTACTTAGCAATCATACTAGATGCCTAATTATGAATCACAAACACAAAAGTTCAGTTGAAATACAAGGCAATCTACAAAATCACCAAGTTAGAAGTTTGATTTGTTTGGTCTTTGACTAGCAAACCTACATAAAATTTGTTAGAAGTTTCATTTTTTTCTTTGCCATGCATAATGCCAAGGTTCTGCACAGAGAATCAGTACCAAAGAAAAACCAAAATGCAGAAACAAAATGCAAAACAAAGTAATTTGCAAGTAAAAACACTGATTTTTACCTTTGTTTCTGGCCTTACACAGATGCAGAATGCAGTAACACAGGCGTAGAATGCATTGACATAGGTGCAAATACCTTTGACACAGGTGTAGAATGAATAACACAGGCACAGATCCCTTGACACAGGCACAGAACTCTCCTACATAGGTGCAGAAGTGCCTAGAAAGCCCTGAATTACCCTGTTTCTTGGGTTTTTCACCTGCAAATCAGCTCAAAAGCACTCAAAAGAATGGTTAGGGGGTTAGTTCACGTCGGTTTCACCAATTAATGTAGATAGGAAATGTGGAAATCATCAAAGCAATATAAACATTATCCTAGCTCAATCACAAAACCAGATTGCAATGATAACAAAACTTACAAACATTCAATAGAGGTATGGAAGTAAAACATTCAATTCAAACGCAAACCATCACAAATGCGGATGTCTCCTCCATGATTCTCCATTGTCCTTCTTTCTCCTTCAAATTACTTTGTTTTGTGGATCTCACCTTCAAGTGCATAAGTATAATGTGAAAGCAAGATTGACGAGACAAGACAACAGCATAAAGGTACTAGAAGCGTGATTGATTCGACCTTTTGATTGAAGAAATTCATCCAATTTATAGACAAATTGGAGAGATGACTAGATTAGCATGAAGAGATTTGAAAGGAAATTTCAAATCAAGAATGACAAATATGACAAATTATGACAAATTGACACTTTCTATGCAAGATTGATTGATTGACAATTATGACAAATTGCTATGTCAAAATTGATTGATTGACAATTATGACAAATTATGACAAATTGCTATGTCATTCCCATGAAATTAGGGGAAATAGAAAATTAGACGAATTAGAAATTAGGAAATTAGAAAATTGATGAAAATTAGGAATTAGGAATTAGGAGAAATTAGTAAATTCGAAAATTAGGTAAATTAATTAATAATTTTTCATTCATTAATTAATTCACAAAGAGAGGAGAAATTAGTTAGCCAAATAAATAAACATTTAATTGTGACAAGAAGACTTAGGATAAATAAACTATTTAACCTAGAGGGATAAATGACAAACAAGGTTAAATGAATAAATCATGAAACCTAGAAGATGAATTAGAAATGCAAAGACAACAATTAGGTCTTGATGTAGGAAATGACAAACAAGGTTAAATGAATAAATCATGAAACCTAGAAGATGAATTAGAAATGCAAAGATGACAATTAGGTCTTGATGTAGGATCGACTTGATCATGATTCTGACTTGATAAAAGACCAATGCTGATAAATGATTTGATTGCTAAATGTGCCAATTGACGAGGAACAATGACTAATTGATCCAAGTTGACATGATTGAGAAGGACGACGATCGATGACAAGTCGATTGCAAGATTGAAAATGACAATGATCGATGACAAATCGATCACAAAATGACAAGATTTAAAATGTCAACGATCGATGACAAATCGATCGCAAGACGACAAGATTGGTGACAAATCGAATGACAACGATCGATGACAAATCGATCGCCAAATGACAAGATTGAAAATGACAATGATTGATGACAAATCGATCGCAAGATGATAAGATTGATAAGAGGACAAAACCCTAATTAGGATTGATGATGTCCAAAATGATGACAAATGAACATGCACATTGATGCGACAGGATAAGATCGACCAAAATCATGACTGAAGATTGTTATCGACAAGACCAAATTCGGAAGCGAGAAAAATGAAGAATGCAAAAGAAGGACTCGATGCTCGCAAATGATAAAAACCAAGTGCACGACATAGGAGAAATATTAATGCGATGCAAAAACCCTAAAATAAGGCAATGTGCAAATGTCAAAGTATGATTCCACAAGCATTGACCATTTTTAGACGTCTACAGTTAGTTATTTTGACATTGCACAGGTTCACCCGCCTTGGTTTCACAGAGCCAAAAGAGTAGGAGATCTCAGTCTTGTGAGTGAGTCTCATTTAGTTGGTGAAATCCTTCTCTGAGTTTGTTGATGAGTTAGTGGCAATCCCTTTAGAACTTGGAGATTGTTCGTTTGAGAACCAAAAAAATTCACGTTTCATGTTGATGTTTCTAGATTGTGATCCATCCATTTTGTTGGTCGCATTGATCAATGTTTCTATTATTGAATATTCTTGGTCTGGTGCTATTTTTTGTGTATACAACTTTCTGGACGACTCGATGATTCATGTGTGTTGTAGATGATCTTGGTGAGATATTCGATGGTCTTATGTGTTTGATGTTTTGATTTAGGTCCATGATATGTCCTTGTTGGCATTGTATTGGTCTGTATATTGATTTATGTATTGTGTGATGTAATTTTGTAATTAGGTATTATTAGTTGAGTCAACCTTGAATAAAGGTTGATGATTTGAATAAATAAGTGCAATAATCATGTAAGATGTATGCCTACATTCTTTGAGGGTATTGTATGTGTGAACAAGCATTTGATCTTTCAGAAGAGTGATGAAGTGAAGAAGAGACATGCAGAGAAGACAATGTGCTTAACTAAAACTGTGATCGGGCATTTGAAGATGCTATTCTTTCAGTTCATGTAATCCAGATTGGTGTCTGATCTTTGTAAGGTAGTGAGTCTTCCTTTGTATCCCTTTGTTGTTTCAAGTAGTGAGCTCTAGGAAGTGTGCTTGAATGCATGTGCATTCCCCCTACAATATTTACATATACTACTATAGAGTATTATCATATTGTGGGTAGGTTCCCACTGTGGTTTTTTCCTTAACTAGGTTTTCAACGTCAAAATATGTGTGTCATGTGTACTGTTATTATGGTATTTATCTTTGTTCTTGTTGTTAATAATTAGATCTAAAGTTGTGGTTAATTTACTTAAGTTTGGTGAAAACTGATTCACCCCCCTCTCATTTTCCTTCATTGTTTTTGCCAACAACATTACCCTTGACTAATCTAAGAGGGAATGGAGATGGAAAACCACTATGGAAAGACCAAGCTCCCAAGAAGACATGTGGGGATGCCTCAACACTAGAATCTAGGACAAATGAGCCAAAGAAAGAGAAAGAGGAGCCAAAGAAGGAGAAAGAGGTGAAAGGAAAGAAGGAAGAAGAAAAGAAAGTAGAAGAGCCCAAAAAGGATGAGAGCAAAGAAAAGGAGATAACAGGACAAGATGAGGTTGTTAGTGGTAAGCCTAAGTCTCTATTTCCTTTTAGTTTGCAAAATATAGATAAAACCTCTCCCATTAAGTGAACCCTTTTTCTTCTTCTTGATGCCATGCAAAGTGCCACACAAAATTTGTCTTCCCCCATATGGCTAAAAGTATCCTTATCTAATAAGAGGAATATTGAATCCATTAGGGAACCATCAAAGGATTATATTTTATAGATATTGCAATTTGTCCCTATTCCTAGAAGTAAGAAACTTAAAACCACCTCACACCTAGTTGAGGATGAAAATTAAGACCATCTTTTCATGAAAATTTTTGACTCTACATCTTAGAAGGATACAAGTCAAGCTATTATGGCTGACTTCAATTCTACTTGTAGTGATATGGAACCCTAAGTAGGGACAAAGACCTACATAATTTCTAGGTCACAACCACTAAGGTGATGGAAAGAGTTGAAAAGGACATGTTGGATAAGGAAGGCCTAAAGGCACTAGTTGAGGTATTGTCTAAATGCCTAAGGTCATTATTAAGTCCATCATCACAAGCTACTAGCTCCTTAGAAGTAATATTGGATCCAAATCTAGATACTATTAAGGAATTGATGATGAAATTAAAAATAGATAGCTAGTTTGTTTGAATTGCACAATAATGGATCAAGAAAATGAAAGAAGAAGGCATTCTATTTATTGATAATTTGACCAGATCCTATAATGAGCTTATGCTACCAATAAATAGAGTGGCCACCAAAATAAGTAGTTCTAAAATAGAAGAGTCTTCACATTTGCAGGTTATAAAATAACTTCAAGAAATTATTAAAATAGGTTTTGATGTAGCTATTGTTGAAAACATTATTCACACCAAGGGTATGCCTTGTAGTATATGGGTCAAGATCATAGAAGGGAAACATAAATTCTTGTAGTAGAATATTAGAGAATAGAGTATATTTCTCAAGGAAGCTAATAAAATGGTCACACAGGTGATACAAGAATTTGCAGATATTAGTTGCCAATTGAAGAGAATAGATAATTGTGGATTTGCTCCAATGGATGAATCGAAGGTAGAATTTCAAAACAACATAGATATTTTAGCTCAACCCAAATGATTTTATTGAAGAGAATCATGATAAACTAGCAATACTTGATGCATCTTTAATTTAGGGTGTCAATCATTATAAAACTTTTATTGTAAAGGTTGAAGCCATTAGAAAAGGGAGAGCCTTATTGACATTGTGAACAAGGAATGTGATTGTCCCCAATGATCAAGAGATTCTAGATTTTCTTAAGGTGTTGCAAGATTATAAGGATGGGCAAGTGAAGCCACAACCTACATAGCCAAGAGCCATAACTATTAGATGAAATTAAACAAATTTATAGTTTTAATTAAACCACTTATTTGTTTCAATTTCATTTGATGTTAATATTTCATAAACTTAATTATGCAAGTTAAATGATTCTTTTAAAGAATCAGTTTCTTTAGACACATTGGCAATTACATTTTAGACTTTTAAATATGCTTGAAATGAACATTGAAAGGGATTGGCAAATTTTTCAATTCCCCTTATGCTGAGACATATGAGTGTAAATCAATCAAATTTTTGAAGATCAATACATGTTGTTGAAGTTCTAAATTTTCGTGTCTTTGTGCTTTGGATTTTGAAAATGGCTTATGATGTTGTGAATCTATGAGTTTATACAACTTGGGTATCTTGTTCTTTAAAACATGATGTTCATATTAGTTGTTCTTTATCTTTTTAGAATCTAGTTAATATTTTTAATAAATATTTCTATGTTAGTAAACAATCATCAATTTTTTAATTCATAATGGTACTAAAGTTTCTTTTATGAGTTTCAACGATCTATGAGTTATTTTATTTTAATTCCTATTAACGTATTCATTTCATGGTGATGGGAAAATGTAAGAAACCTTTCCTTCTTTTTGGTTAATAGTGTACCAAAGATTTTGCATATTTGAAAAAGAAATCAAAATTAAATCTTATGAAGGGAGTCATACCTTTAATTGAAAATTCATAGGAAAGCTATATTTAGTTTACCCAACTTTGTCTAATAGGTTAGGTCTTATTTGGAAGAGTCTTTCTTTAGTGTCATTATGAAAAATCAATATGTTCACCAAAATTTTTTTTACAACTCTACTGGGGAGTCGAACAAACATTGCCAAAAACTAGTCACCTAGAATGAGCTACAATGGTGCTTCAACATGAGGATGTTTTCTCAATTGTACAACCTAATTCAGATTGTGTACATGTCGAACAAGAAGATATATTATCACAAACTAATACTTTATCTTGGAGACACATAAATAATTTTGCTAAGTATATGAGAGCTAACCATGTTCTCGAGGAGGAAGAAGAGAAAGCTCAACACCTAGTAGTATTTTTTGAAAGAGTAGTCAAGAGGTTTCCTGTTGTGATTGTAGAAAGAAACTGGACTCCTTGGCTAAATTAAGCACAAAGGAGAGATCAAAATCAACCTCAATAGAAAATATTGAACTATTTCCTAACACAGCTTGGAGCCTAGAATGTTTACAAGAGGAGAACGTAGAAGAGTAGTAATCGACTTGACCTATACAAAATTATAAGAGGCAAACTTCACATATAATTCTTGTAGTGTCATAAATTATACACGTTTAATTAGGGTGTCCGATTTCACACTCTCCTAGCACTCATTTTAGTATCTCTAATTCTTCGATGCATTATAGGACCTTTATTAATATTTTAATTAATGTTATGAGTCCTCTCAATTCTAATCTCAATAAAATCTTACATGGCCCCTTATATCATAGGTGTTTCCCTTAATTCTTTCATCTCCTCATTTCTCACCTATCTAGGCCCTATTTTAACATGTGTGGCCTTCCATTGTTTATCCCAATCTCAAAACTTAATTTTCATTTAATCATATCCTCTCCTCAGTATTCCAAACCTTGGGTTTAAATTTGGGCCCATATTGGAGGGAGAAAAGTGCCTTGGGTGCCCCACTCCCTAATGTTTTGGCTCAAACTTAAACCACTTAACTATTAGCGTGGTTAAGTGGGAAATATTTTCCTATGTTGTCCTACTCTGAGTTTTGCACCTTGAAATGATTGATGAGGTATAAAGGTCTCTCTCTCTCTCTCTCTCTCTCTCTCTCTCACAACTAGGGATTTAAAAAAAACACATCTCATGAGCATCTTATCATCGAGACTTCAAGAGAATATTTGATTCAAGGAGCTACAAGCTACTTCAAGACATCTTCAAGAATTGTTTTATTTATGATGATTATTGCATTAAGACAATTTGAACTTATCCTGGAAGTATAATTGTTTCAATTCAAGTATTTCCTTTTAAGTATTCAAATTCAAGCTTCTATTTCATTTCATCAACGATATAGGGTTGAGTCCCAACCCAATATTTGACTAAGGCAAGCACCTATATAGCCTCCAAACTCTATTTTTCTCTTCTTATGTGTAGATACAGGTTAAGTTACCGATTCTGATAGGAGAAATCATCTCAGTACATTTTCACGGGTTCACATTTCCAATTTCATCAGAAAGACCTAGGACTAAGTTGCCTAGGGCGTCATAGTCCCAAGACTATGGTGCTTGGGGTGTCGTAGTCTTAGGGTGCCATAGTCCACCCAAAATTAACTAAAATTTAGTAGAGAACCAACACAAACCCTCTATAGCTTAGATTTTATCCCTTGGGTCCAAAACTCAACCTGGAAGGTCCATAAAATCCAGAACAACATAGATTGCTCCATTTTGTCTCAATTATAGGTGCACAACATGATTTTCCTTTCATTTTTGAAGTTTACACTTTCTAGATCAGTCAATATCATTTGTTTATACTTAGATCTTAATCACCTAGTTTATCAAATCATTCAATAAATCACTTGTAAGAAAAAAAGAATAGAATCCCTAGGAGTGTGATATTGAATTGACTCTCTTTTACAAAGTATAAGTCAATCATACTTATCTCTTTGTGGCTTCATATTCTAAATGTAATAGAAGCAAAGATTGGTCTAGATTCATTTTTTTGCATGCTTAAGCAATTGAACCCTATTTTCCTCTATTACACTTACTTTAAGAAGAGCCAAAAGCATACCCCCTCCTCTTGTTAAGAAAATAACACAATCACCTACTTGTAAAGCATTATTATTATACAGTGTTAACCACCATGCTTCTATTGTTCTATTTCCAACTATGGCTCAACTAGTGTCATGTGGAGCAATGATTGCCCCCCTTGATTTGTGAGAAAATTTGAGTGAATTTCCAAGGGGGTCAAGGAAGAACCTACCAAAATTCATACATGATGGCAAAGTATCAATAGATGAACATCTCATTGCTTTTTTTTCTGCATGTTGGGTTTTTGGCATATAGTGTGAAGATTTTTTAGTGCGATTGTTTGTTGAATCACTACTCAAAGGTGTTGTTGCATGGTAGTGTTCCTCTTAGACTTGCATTTTGATTCATGCATTGATAGACATTTGTGGACTCTTATGTGATGTTTTGACTCATGTTTATGATTGTATTTCTATCTCAAATGATATATATGATGCTAGATACATTATATGGACATATGCTATTTGATGACTTATGTGGATGATTGATACATTTTAGGCTATATTTATGTTGGATCTACATTTGATGATTTATATGTGCTCATTCTTCATGATGGATAATATTGCTAATGGGATTTTGATGATATCTTGGTTATGCTAGCCCTAGTTCATGATCATATTGATTAATTTGATTCTATGGTGAATGTGATTGTCTTCTAGTGTATTCGTGTTTAGAGATGATGTCATACCACTCATTGTGAGTATGATATGACGTTGTGATTCTCTATCACTTTCTTGGTCATTTATGATATATATGTATTATATATATGTTATATTGTGTTTAGTGGTGGATGAAAGATTGCAGGTACCAAACATCGACTCTACCTAGTCTCACAAGTTTGAGTGTATCCTATCCCAATGGAAAGTTGTTGGAGATGGCACGTGTTTCTCTCATACACTCTAGGCTTAAGTTGTTCACCTTGTTAGTTGTGTTGTGGTGCAAGTTGGTGGTTATAGTCTTGTGTTGATGTTCAACCCAATGTCTAGTTTCTTGAGGTGTTGTGAGTATGTGATTAATATTTAATTGGCATTTGATTAATATAGTATTAATACTATAGTTGATTTATTTAATAGTTTGATTATTTGATTATTTATTTTTCATCGGTAAAAGTTATATTTTATTTATTTAAACTAAAACATACATATGCATCAAACTTCCAAAAAAAGAGAAACCAATCCCTCAAACCACCCCCAACCACCATCCAATCCTACTATCTAATACCATGGTATTCCAAAACATTTACTGTTTAGACCCTACCCACCCCCACATTATCAGAATTCAAAATTACATCTTGTCAAAAGCTGGCTTATAAATTCACCACTTAACAGAATTAAAGATTTAAGTTTTTTGATTGAAAATAAAACATCTAAATAAAAATGTGCCCAGAGGTACCCTGATTCAGTGAGATCGTCTTCTTCTCGTAGAGGCATGTGAATCTCCAGTTCTTCCTTCGTCATCCTGATAGTTCTGATACTTAATATAAGATGAGAGGGGGGGGGGGTGAATCATACAAACTTAATCATCCATAAAAACATTAGATTCAACCTCGGTAACATATATATCAGCAATATAGCCAAAACTGTTAAACATGCATCCTCAAAAGCATATGAACAATATAAACCTCATAACACCAGATTTAACGTGGAAACCCAAATAGGGAAAAACCACTGTGGGATTTCGGACCCACTAAGAAATATACTCTTCTAGAGTATGCTCAGTTAAAAGCAAATCCTGTTAAAGATTACAAACACATTGCTAGATGTGACCCGATTAAGGGATTTCCCTTAGATCTGTTAGGATCTTCACTTTGTTAGAAGTGACCTTGTCAAAGGATTTCAAACACTCAATTAGAATGTCACCTTGCTAGAGGATTTACATATAAGACTATTAAGTCCACTCAGTTAAGAAATTTTCTGTCACTTTCACAAAATAACAGTAATACAAATCTATCTGCAACTTCACATCTAAAATGCTAAAGCAGATTCTTATTTGTTCAATACAATCTAGACATAGAACTAATCTTGTCTATCTGCTGGGCTTCTATACTCTGTTATTCTAACAGGTCTTCAAGCTTCTATGCTCAGTAATC
The DNA here is from genome assembly GCF_030272615.1 of Cryptomeria japonica. Classification (NCBI taxonomy): domain Eukaryota; kingdom Viridiplantae; phylum Streptophyta; class Pinopsida; order Cupressales; family Cupressaceae; genus Cryptomeria; species Cryptomeria japonica. The sequence continues at coordinate 684,231,275 of NC_081413.1, forward strand.
ACTATGTAGCATCCCTGTGCATACACTTTCCCGCATACATTGTTTATCAACAGTTTCCTATTTATAAACAATTAGATATCTGCTTAATCTCCTTGGTCACATTTCCCATGATCAATCATAGCCATCAAATCTTCAATCTTGTCCAGATTCAATGCATCTTTCAATCTGAAAACATTTTACCCCACCTTGGAACTTGTGCTAGGGTATTGCGGTTCAATCTGAGCTATAGATCTTCATGCCAACTTTTCATTGCCTTAGATTTGTTAACAAACTTCTTCCACAGCTTACCAATCATTTAATCCGCTCTAGCTCATCAGCTTCCTTCATTAAATACCGCATGTAAACATTTAATGCATTTTGTTATAGCTCGGTTACAACTCGGTAACAACTTGGTGAATACTAAACTTGACTCGGTAGACATTCCGCCTTCATTAACCGATAGCGATAACCTTAGGGTTTACCGACTAGGTTCTTTGATTGATAACATAGTATAATATTAACCTTTACAATTTACAACATATGTATGATGTTAAAACAATCTAAAACATCATAATCTCATCATTGTTTGACTCGGTAGTAGTTGCCCATTGAATACCTTATTCATCCCCTTATTCATCATATTCTTTCTTGTGTCTTTTACCGACATCTTTATAATCTTCATATCATACTTCTCAAGATATGGAAACATCATACTGAATTAGAAAATCAATTTCTTGACATCAATGACAAAATAAAAATATCAAGACAGTAAAACATCTTTAATCAGTTATATCCATAATCATCAACAACCTTCTCAATATCCTTATGAAATGGCAACAATCTTTCATTGTCTGTTATAATGCAATATTGCCAACACATCCTTGGCCACTGCCCCTCACAAAGCTAGTTTTTTTGACCCACCACCGATCCACCCTCTGCACCACCCACTGCACCCTATTTTGCTAATTTTGCAGATAATTTTTGCATGATCAACCTCCTATATCTCAACTCCTCTTCCACTCTCTCCCCACCCTCCTGTCGAATTTCATCTTCAATATCTATAATCCAGACAAAAATTGTCAACCCTTCCCATCCTCATTTTGCATCATCTATAAAGCAGGCTCTTGTTTCCTCACGGTGTTGAAGGAATTGGGTTCATGAATGCCTCACCTGCAACTCTCTATTCTCCTCAGGGATGCCTTCAGCAAGATTGAAACCCCATCCTCACACAACCCATTCTAGCAAGGACTGTTAGGGCTTCAAATTTACAAATAATTTAGAGCACCGTACTATTAAAAATGGTGGTCACTTCATGGAAATGACACATAATGGATGATGAATTATTTGAGCACCTAGAGTAAAGGAGAATATGAATAAATTAATTCCAATGGACCCCATGAAAGACTAGTGTTTTTAATCTGTAGAAAAGATGATATGAACAGAGAATTAAAATGAATGAAACATGAAAATATAATAAATACCCATTTCAAAAAATCAAGTTTCCAAGCTCTAGTAAAAATATTAGGTCTATACAATGTGTTTTTGGCTATAGACCATGCAGAAAACTGTAAGAAGGTTGAAAAGCCTGTTATTTCAACTTGCATGAAAGAACATGTCGAATTAGAATGCAAACGTATGAAAATATCAAATCTGATGAAGACCCATTTTAGAAGTGGATGCTTCCTACCACCACACAAGTTTTCAGATTCATAAGTTAATTGTAAGGCTGCTGACCAAATGAAAACCCGAAAGATAGCTTAAAGCAAGGTTATTGACTAACTAGTTTACATATTAATTTCAAAGGGTTTTGTTAATTTTAATGTAAAATGGTGACTTTTTTCACCCCAAAAGAGGTATGGTGCCCATTCAACCACATATATAAGTGGTTAAAAAATGTAGATATGGGGGAGAATTAGAATTAGGAATATAGAGATTTTACAATACAGACAAGATGTAATACATATTTTCAAGCAATACAAAGCGAGTTATCTTATTTGAAAATGTGTTGTGGATTCTTTCATTTTCAAATCAGTTCTATGTTATTATTATCTATGGTTGATAATTACTAATCTAAACCTCTATGTGAAGAAATTATGTGATGTTGCATGATGGGATCATCAAGATACATCTGAGAATCATTTTGCCTGTTGTGTGTTGTTTAATTGGTCTTTCAAAAAGAATGTTAAATTCAATTAAACTAACTGTGAAGAATATCATATAGTTATATAGCTTTGGGGGTGGGGTAGTTGACAAATCCATCCAAGGGATAATTTGAAAATTGTCTTTCAGAGTTATACATAGGGTTTGCAAGTGAATGACTCTATTGCCCAAAAGAAATAAGACACTGGTCTATTATACATAATTTCAATCCAATCATTATTTATGCTTTTCAATTTTAGTTTCATGCCAGTAGGAGATAGAGGTAAAGAGTAGGAATAAGAGGTATTCAAGTTAGAGCAAGAAGAACTAGGTGAAGATAAAATAATCAAAATAATAAAATAGTTTATTCCAAAGACATATGCCACTTTGAGATAAACACTAGAAGTAGAAGATACAATGTGAAATCTGCTATAAAAAGCACCAAGTAAGAAGATCAGTTGGTGAGTAGGTACACCCGCCTAGATCTCGCAGAGCTTAAAGTGAGGGAGTTAGCAACCTTGAAAGGTTCACTCTATTAGTTGGCCAAATCAATTGGAGAGTTTGAAGATAGGAGTTGGCATTATCTTAGAACTTTTCCAATCTGTTGATTTGAGCACCAACAGATTGGTGACTTTGCTAGGGAGTTGCTAAAAGAAGTTTTTCAAAATCTTTGGTGAATAAATTTCAGACTCTACTAGGAAAAGGAACTCAGACCAAAAAGAATAAGGTTTTTGTTAGAACATAATGTTATTAGGGATCACATCCTTATAACATTTATATATAATGCTCTAATATAAGGTTATAAAACCTTATATACTATATGCTTTATAAGCATATCCCATTTGAAATAATTATAATCTAATAACTATTAGATTATTAATTATTTATGAGTGGGGGTTATTGAAAAGGTGTGTCTAGTGAAGTCACCCTTCCTCCTATATTTAAGGAGGTTCTCTCTCATTTGAGAGGTGTGTGAATTTGGAGCTTTATGGTGAGTTGTATCACTATGCATATTAGGTATTATTGGCCATGTGGAAGTATTGGAGGAGTGTCCCCAGGTTCATGTCTATTTTATTATAGACTATATTTGTAAGTGTTTTAATTAAATGATGCTTTATGGGGTTTTGTACTCGAAAGGGTTTTCCCCATGTGTATCTTGTGTAATGTGTACATTTTGCATGTATGTTTCATATTTCATTTACTTTATAATCTTGTTTATAATGATTAGTATCCTAAGATCCTAATTTCTAACAGTTTTCCTCCAAAGGGGTGGCGACTCTACATTTAGTTCATGATTAATGTTTTGTCTTTCAAGAGGGTAAGGAATAACCCTAGGCACTTATCATTAGATTTTATGTGGGGACAAAGATCTCTGCACAATACACAAGATAACCATAGTGAATTAAGTCCTAAGAAAAGAACAAATAGAAAGAAAGATAAAAAATCAGAAATTACATTTGCTAGTTTTAAAAGTTTCCCTAACAGGGAAAGAGGAAACTTAAATGAAAATGAGGATCTTGCATCAAGCCATCATAGTCCTCAAAGTAATGATGAAAATCTTAATTCATTTTCTCGAATAAGCATGGAGAATCATGATTGGCGTAATGAGATGAATTATGAGAGACCAGATAAAGAAGAAGAGGATTTCCAATGGGATGCCCTTATTCTCAAAATGGCTAACATGGGCTCAAATGGGGACAAAATGGCTAAGGCCCTTAGAAAGAAACCAGATGAGACATTACATAAATTGGGAATTGTAGACACATAAAAATTTCCATTAATTTGTTTGCATTTAATTTCAAATTTCTCTGAACATCGGGTGAGTCATTATTACACTATTATTTCTCAATAATTCATTATTCATAATTCCCATCTTTTATTATATTATTATTATTAATATCTTACCATTTATCCATTAAATTTATTAAATAAAATATTTTATCATATTCATTTATACGCCTTCATGCATTCACCTTATATACATTTATCTATTTATTTAATAAAACTCTTAAATATCCCCTCCTACCACTTACCATTTCCCATTTACCACTCATCTTCCCTATACCACTCATTTTGCATTATCCTATATTCATCCCACAACATGAACTCACCCGGAGAAAATCTATTTAAACAAGCCTCTCTCTCTCTGTTATTTGAGGATCTCATCTTTATGCATCGAAATTATGTCAGTTTGTATTCTTCAACATCTTGGCACTTCATTTCTTTATCTTCCTTTGCATCAATCATCTTGAATCTCCAAAAAACCATAGCTTCGTGTGTGTGCTTCTGAGAGCAATATTATCTACATAAGATCTTGGTTTAAGGAGTGCAATGGAGTGGATTATGTAACATGCATGTGTGTTCTTAGTTTAGATTTTAAGTTGCATGTGTGTTTTTGACAGGGAAAACTTCATTGTTGGATGTTGGAAGATTGAATCTTGTGTTCAAATCCATTTCCTCCATCTACAATTAGCACGCCCGGTGGGACAACCCTTGTCGTTTTGTTAACTTGATTTTCATGGAGGCATTTTCTTAAATGGTTTATGTGCTTGACTGTGATATGTTTTGGTAAAAAAATTCACATGTCTTTCCTATGCTTCCACATTTTGATATAGAAGTAGCAATGATGGCAAAGGTTGTGGCATTTTCTTTCAAATTGAGTCTTTTTAGAAGATCTATTTTGTGCATTTTTTTTGTAATTAATGTTATTCATTGGCATTAACGTGCTTGGTATGCATTGTAGTTTTGCCTTGTCTTTGCATGCATATCTATTATATTCAGCATAATATCCATTCAACATAATACGTTCAACGTGCCTTGTTTGTGTTGAAGGAATTACATTTGGTCAAGCATCTAATGTTCCTTGTCATTGCAGCTTCTGTCAAAAATAGCTTTCACGCCTTGGTTATGATTTCTCATTTTTATTTATTTCTTCATTTAAACTGGTTTGTTTCTTTGTTGTATTTTAAAAATAAAAAATAAAAATTGGATGCCTTATCAGTAAATGTGTAGCCCATTGCATTTGCCTGAAGGTTTTGGAAATCATTTTGCATACTGTTTGTAGCCATTTCAAAAGAATTTATTTTGTGCCTTCTTGCAATCATCGAATGACATCGGATGACATCTCTTTGAATGTAGCTTACATGCCTTGCTTGGTGTTGATTATGCGTTAAATTCTTCAAACAATCCTGCACCTTGTTTTTGTTGATACTCTTCAGTCCAGCATACCCACATTTTGGCATTGCCTTCAAACAATTCATGCACCACGTATCATCCTGCAAAACGTTTATGTGCCCTGTATATGCTTCATATTTTGTGTGACAAAAAAACTAAGAAAAGAAAATGTTTCGGAAATCTACAAATACATTTCAAAATCTACAGAAAATGTTTTAGAAATCTCCAAATACATTTCAAAATCTATAGAAAATGTTTCAGAATCTGCTAAAATTAATGTTTCAAGAGGCTAGCCAAATCTACTAAATGCGTTTAATACATTTTTACAGATTTTCACATTTGTTGCAAGCATCCTACTAAACAGTTGTGCCTGCCTTGTCTGTGCTCCCACACAGATCTATTTTGGTAGCCTTCCACACAACCCACACAATCCATAAATAGAGATTCCAAACAGCTCACATGCTTTGTCTGTGGTTTGTGTTTTGCTTGCATGTCTACCAAAATAGTCTCTATGTCTGACCAGTCTTTACCCACGTTTGACATGCATGTCTGAGAAAGCATTTGAGTTTTGAAAAAAAAAAAGCCCCTCACGTGAGACCTTTTGTTTATGTTTTAAGTATTTTTTTTAAGCATGCCTTTTACTTTTGTTTATGTATAGTCTTAGTTTCTAATTTTTAGCTTTTAGTTTTGTTTTTAATCAGTAGCTTTTAATTTAGTTTGTTTATTAGATTTTAGTTTTCAATTAAATTACATTTTAATGGAGTTTTGATTAGTTTATTTATTTATTTATTTTTAATTAGATTATAATTTAGTTTGGTTAGTTGGCTTGGTTTTCATTTTTTTAATTAGATTAAATTTTAATTTGTTAATTAGATTAGACTTAAAATTTTCTTTTTTTAAGTAGATTAAATTTTAATTTTTGTTAATTAGACTAATGTTTATTTTTTGTGTCAGTGTGTTTTGATTCCGTTTTGTGAGCTAATCTTTGTGGATTTGTGTGCTTGTGTAGGTTCCCTCTTGTGGCATCCAATTTCGTGTGTCAAAGATAATCTCCTAAACTACTAATGTCATTTTGATGAAAGACGCATGTCGAAGAAATGGTGATTTGAAATAGATTGTCTAATTTTTTAGCTTAGATCACATTTCGAATTGGTGCTTTAAAATTGAACTAGTGTCTTTTGTGTTTTGAGCATTAGGCTCTTTTGTGTTTACCTTTTAGAGGGCCTACCTCCTGAGAAGCCCTTAAGGCTCGATGAGAGGGAACGACCCAAGTGGTAACGGGCTAAAGCCAAGCTCTTCCGAACCATTATAAATAAATGTGTTTGTGATGAAAGTTGCAAGCAACAAGTGCTGATTAGTTCATACTGACGACATGTCTCCCCATAAACCCTATAGAGCGCAACCTCTATAGGTTGGGAGCCTTCCTTAATAGTATAGGCTAGGAGCCTTCCTTAATGGAGCGTACGCCGCCAGATGTATGGTCACTCGAACGGATGCCCTTACTAGACACCTTTTGTGTTAGAAGCCAAAATCTTTCTAGTTGTTGACGTAGGAGGTTGGACCTCTGAAGTGGCTCACATTCTTACGATTCTTGGTAGAGATACAAAGTTCGCCATGGGGAGTTTTCGTGGGGACTGATGCTTGGCTGCCCCGAAGAAGTGAGTGTCGAGGGTGGAGCCAGTGGGGTCAAGCATCTAAGTATCCACTCTGAATTGCATAGCTCGGGGTAACCCCCTGGGTGAGATTCAACAACTATTGTCTTGGCCAGCCTTAGGATTGTGCTTGAATGTGTTTTTATTGAAAAATCAAATAAACATTCTGTCTACCATGTTTTCAGAGTGTGTGCACAAACAAACAAGAAAATTTCACAATCAACACCACACTTGAAATTGAAACACTTTACAAAAAACTTGGTCTAAGCTTTTGAAGTATCCATCCACATTGTAAAACAACATTGTCCTTGAAACATTGAACTTATGTTCTCAAAACAATCATTTCAAATCTCTTGAGACATCACTTTTGGAGTTTTGATCTTTTAGGTCCTCATATAGTCACATCATTCTAGTTTCCCATATCCTTTTAGATCCTTGCATAGTCTTCACCTAGTTGCACCTTTCATCCTTGCATATCTTATTTATTCATACCTAGTCTTTGCATATCCCCCCTAGATCAAACCCATGCATAATCCCCTTGGATCATACCCATAATCTTTGCATAGCCTTCCATCATTACTTTAGGACATAACCTTAAACCTTGCACAAGTTCATTAGGTCATTTCATCATTGGTCCTAGCATTTCATTATTATTTGTATACCAAAATCCAAAAACAAAAAAAATCCAAAATCCAAAAAAACCAAAAAAAAACAAAAAAACATAGCTTGCACTTAGGATTTCTCATCTTAGGTCTGACATCAAATTTTTATCATCAATCCCCCTTATCACTTGAGGTGCATATCATAGCGCAACTCAAACCTCACATTACAAATATTTTTAGGCCTAGAGTATCCTTAGTCCTTGCATCAAACATCCTCATATCTCATTTAGGGTTTAGTTGCACATCACTTTCCTATCATATAGATCGCATTTTGCATCAATCCTTTAGCACATTCCCATCTCAATCATGTCACATAGATTACATTTTTACATTGATCCTTATCACATCCTAATCTCACTCATATCATATAGTTCCCCCCTTTGCACTTTAGGGTTTGCATCATATCTAGAGTTTCATACATTGTCCTAGGTCAAAGATCAGAACTATCATAAATATCCATGGCTACCCTGGCTCAACAAATTCAAGATCTCAAGAGAGAAATATATGACATTCAAGTTCAACAAAATTAATCAATGACCCCTTTTGAGAAACAAATTCACGATATCAACAGTGACAAACTTCAAGGAATGCTAAAACAACTATATAAGGTGGAACAACAAATAATTGAAAATCAAAAGCCAAATCTCAAGAAAGATCACATGAGTCCTTCACCAAGAAAACAAGACATTTCTTCCAAATATCCCTTAGATGGACAGTTTACACCTTTGGGGCAATCTATTGAGTCAGCTTTGAAAGAGCTTCTTGAGCACAATCTTATCATATTGCCTAACAAGACTACATGGGGATGTGAATTTTTGAGCAATTATTGTGAATATCATAGACATAACAAACATAAGACTTCAGATTGCATGGAACTAAAACATAAGATTCAATACCTCCTTGATAATGGTATCATTGAAATTGAAGATCCTAATGACTCATCTATAGAGAAACAAAGGAGTACTCCTAAGAATGATCAAAATAATACACCTATATCTAGCAAGGCTCCATATGTGGCCTCCTTCTCTTCCACAATGCCTTCATCTCCTAAAACTTCTCAACAACAATCCATACCATCTCCTTCAAACAATGAACCTAATGGTGAAACTTCTCATGTTGAAGCTCCAAGGCTATCAACAGTACAAATCCAAGCTAACCCATTATTTTATACAAATCCTTTATACGATTCAGATATCTTAGATCCTATGCCATCATGCACTCCAATTCCAACCATACCCACTCTAGAAGGCCCCATCCAAAATGCTTCACCATCATGCAAAAACAAGAACACCTTCCAAGAATCCCCCATGCATATCGCAAACACTACCCCTTCCTTAGAAGTGGCTCCATGTCAAGAGGATAATCTGAAAAATGAAGAAATGAGTTCTATCATAAATCAAGATCAAGACACCAAAACTCTCCAATCCCATCCAATGGTTGAAAAAGATCCTACCTCCCTAGAATCCCATGATAATCCCCTTTTACCTTTCTATTTCTTCCAAGATGATCCCCTTCCATCTCAAGAGAGAAGCATCCTTCCAAATCCTATTCCTAATCCACTTCCTAAGCAAGATCATGATGCCTCTTCCACCTTTTCAAATGGTCCTAGTCAAAATGAAGTGTCAAACACCCTTCCTACTCTATCTAATGGTCCTCTTCCATGTCAAGATCAAAGTATCCCTTTATTCCCTTGTCATAATTCTCCATGTTTGCCTCAATATTCCATCATTCCCATAAAGCCCTCTCATTATCCTATCATTCCTTGCAAGACACCTCCACCTCAAAGTGGACTTGCCTCTAGCAGCAAAAGTAAGAAGAAACCCTTTGTTAAAAAGATCTTCCAAAGCATGCATTATCAAAGAAAAGGGTTAGACATTAATGAATAGGGTATATTAGAACCCCCTGATATAAAAGAAAATCTTGATTATAATGGCTACATTTCTCACTCTCAAGATGTTGGTATCCCTCATAAATCCTATATTTATCCAGTTAAATCCAAATACACGCCTTCCCCTTCACCCCTTCCATCTATTTTAGGTCCCTATATCCCTCCATCCCTTATGCGGGATCAAAAAAGGCACACATCTTTGAGAACCTTCCATCCATCCAAAATACTTTCATATCATTCCTATCCATCTACACATTTTTTTCCTTCTCCAAGCAATTTGGATGCCAAGCATACAAGTCATGAGTCAAACAATCCACATGCATTTAAGGATCAATGTGTCCCATCTAATCGACATGTAAAAACAAATAAAATTGTGATCCAAAAAGAAAAAGAGATATACAAAAGGCCACAAAGGCCCGTTGAGAAAAAGAAAGAAATTTCAAAAACCATATGGGTTCCTAAGGTGCTTATAGAAGCAATGCATTCCAAGACACTACAAAAGAAAGAAATTTCCAAAAGGCCACAAAGGCCCACAAAGAAAGAAGAAAATTCAAAATGTGTATGGCTTCCCAAGTCTTACATTGAGGAAATGCATTCTAAAGTATCACAAAAGAATGAAAATTTAAGAACCATGTGGATTCCCAAGTCACTCGTACAAGACTTGCACACTAAAGAAAAATCAAAATTGGCATTCAAGTTTTCTACCCCAGCTTCTCCCACATCCACTATCCTAAAACCTATTTCACCTCCTACATCCATTTTTTCTCCTTGTGTCCTAAAATCCACCTCAACCTTTCCATCAAAATCACAAACTTCAAAATCCACTATTTCTCCATTAGCCCACCACCTCTCAAGGTGCGTGCCAATGTTGATCTTGCCAGCATTTCCATCTAGCCATGCACAATTCTTCCAACATCCCATCCATTATCCAACACCTATGTTCTATCCTTCCATCCCTCTTATCCAATCCTTTGCATAAATCCTTATAACCTTTTTGTCTTATCATCCATTTCATCTCCCTTTACCATCACCCTATCGATATCTTTGAGCATACCTTCAATAGCCATGGATCATTATAGAACAACTTGATTCCTGAGTCATATCTCCTATCAAGTATCCATCATCTTCTAATAGTTCGAAAAAAGTAAAAAAAAATGAAAGAAAGAAGTCAAAATGAGAAAAAAAGAAAAAAATGAAAAATAAGAGAAAAAGAAAAAAAAAAGTCAAAAAAAAAAGAAAAGAAAAGAAAAAAAGTAAAAAGAAAAAAAAATCGTCCATTGGTGAAAACTTGGCAAATAGGCACCTTGGGCAAGTACCATGATGAAAACCTGGCAAATAGGTGTCATGTGTAATTCATTATTTTCTTGCACTATTCACTAGGGGCAAGTTCCATCTGTGTGCATCCATCTATTATCCCTCATCCTCCATTATCCCTCATTCACTCTATATCCATCCATATCCCTTTTTCTACCTTTGATCTTGACAAGGTTAAGAATCTTTACAGGATTTTGTGTGTCCTATCTATTGCACTTGATCCATAGCCTTAAGCTCCTATCCATTATTTTGTCCATTGCTTGCTTCCATCCATCATTACCCCCTTTTGATCTTGCTTATCATATCTACCTCCTAGCCAAATCTATCCCTTGATCTTGATCCGAACTAAGGACATAAAATGTAACAAACCTCTTGACATGGTCATTTCTTTGGACCATATGACATTAGTTACACCATACCCTTGCTTTATATTGCTATATCCGGTCCTTGAGCTTGGATTAACATGCTACCCTATTCTGAGATAGTCCTTGACAATCACATAAGCTTTCTCCATCATTCGCTTATCCATTCATGTCCTATTCATTCATTCATCCACTCAAAATCCCTTTTACCTTGCTAGACACAAGGGGCAAACATCTGAAAAAATCTTAAAAATCATAACATGTCATGAAAAAAATCTTAAAAATCATAAAATGTCTTGAAAAAAATCTTAAAAATCATAAAATGTCCTTAAAAAAATCTTAAAAATCATAAAATGTCCTAAAAAAAATCTTAAAAATCATAAAATGTCATAAAAAAAATCTTAAAAATCATAAAATGTCCTGAAAAAATCTTAAAAATAAAAAATGTCCTGAAAAAATCTTAAAAATCATAAAATGTCCTGAAAAAATCTTAAAAATCATAAATTGTCCTGAAAAAATCTTAAAAATTATAAAATCTCCTGAAAAAACCCTAAAAAACAAAAACATTCATAAAACCCTAAAAATCATAAAACTTAAAAAACATGCAATAAACATTGCGATGACACAAACACTTCGAACAAGCATGGAACTTTGGAACTTCAATGGACTCATGACAAGACGGACTTAAATTGAGCAAACAGGACAACATCTGATCAACTTATACACCCGAACCCATCAACTGTGAACAAAAAAAAAAATCATTCAACATGAAACATATTGTTTGCTTATTTTCTCTTGGTTGTTTCTAATTTTCCTTTTTGGTGACATGTCTTTTAGCTTTTCCAGGATGTCTTTGACTAGAAAGGTGAGGATGGGGCATGTTCTCTTGTTTGTTGCTTGCAGGATGTTCCTTAGGAATATGACAACACGTCTTAGGACATGATCACTTAAGATCATTGAGGACATATGGGTCTGATACACACTAAGGCATTCCTTTACTGTCTGATATGTTTTCTTTCTCACAATTGGTGTGACTGATTCATTTGGATCTAATTTATATCCAAATGATTTTTTTTCCTTTTGCCATAATAAGCTTGATGATGATACAAGCACTTAAAAAGCACAAGAATTCTCATCACCTTTCATAACCTATTTCTCATCATTCTTCATAGTCATCACTTTTCTCTTCTCATCCTCCTTTTCATCTATCTTTTTCATCATTTCTTTCATCATCTTCTTCATTCTTCTTATTGCAATGAGATTGATCAAACACTTTATCCAACCGATGCATGTCTTTGAATCTTTAATCTCTTTTTCAACCAACGTGCTTCGTACAATCTCAATGCCCTTGGAGTCAATCAATCAATCAATCAATCATTGGATCACCTTATCTTGCGCTAGCATCAATCCCTATCAGCTTAATCAACTCAATTAGCTCAATTATCTTATCAACCTAGCTATACTATTTATTTCCATCAATTGTTCAGTTACGCCTCATCAACTGTGCATTTCCATCAAATGTACATCTCAATCTAATTACTTGCGCAATATCAATCATCCAATCTTTCTCTCCCACGATCTATCGAGAGACCATTCTCCATCAATTTGTTCGATCAATCTCTCGAGGGGGCATAACCAATCAATCATCACCCTTACCAAGACACCTCTGGGGCATATATTAGTTGATCATTTTCTTTGAAACAACGCAGCCGGCTACATTGTCTCAAAGAGAGGCAAAATGTAGACACATAAAAATTTCCATTAATTTGTCTGCATTTAATTTCAAATTTCTCTGAACATCGGGTGAGTCATTATTACACTATTATTTCTCAATAATTCATTATTCATAATTCCCATCTTTTATTATATTATTATTATTAATATCTTACCATTTATCCATTAAATTTATTAAATAAAATATTTTATCATATTCATTTATACACCTTCATGCATTCACCTTATATACATTTATCTATTTATTTAATAAAACCCTTAAATATCCCCTCCTACCACTTACCATTTCCCATTTACCACTCATTTTGCATTATCCCATATTCATCCCACAACATGAACTCGCTCAGAGAAAATCTATTTAAACAACCCTCTCTCTCTCTCTCTTATTTGAGGATCTCATCTTTATGCGTTGAACTTATGTCAATTTGTATTCTTCGGCATCTTGGCAATTCATTTTCTTTATCTTCCTTTGCATCAATCATCTTGAATCTCCAAAAAAACATAGCTTCTTGTGTGTGCTTCTGAGAGCAGTATTATCTACATAAGATTTTGGTTTAAGAAGTGCAATGGAGTGGATTATGTAACATGCATGTGTGTTCTTAGTTTAGATTTTAAGTTGCATGTGTGTTTTTGACAGGAAAAACTTCATTGTTGGATGTTGGAAGATTGAATCTTGTGTTCAAATCCATTTCCTCCATCTACAGGAATAAAAAGAGATGCACTCATTACCTCAAAAGAAAAGGCAACTATAGGTGAAATATCAAGAAATGAGAGGGCACAATGTGAGGAAGTTGGAAGTGAAAGGGGGTTAGGGGATGAAAGAATTCCTAGATATAACCCCCCTCACAAAAAGAATAGAGAATAAATCTTCAATAGGAATCATTTCAATCCATTATTTGAACCCAAAAATGGAGAAAGAAATAGAAACAGTCACAATAGAAGTGACAGGAATGACCATTGGAGGGAACCAAATTGTGGAAGGGTTCAAAATCAAGGAAGTCCAAGAAAACAACATAATGGTGATAGGGATCAGAACAATAGAGGATGAAATAGTGGAAATGGAAATAATGGGAATTATAATCTTGGGTATAGGGCACCTATGTCTATTGAAAGATATAGGTAGTTAGATTTTAATGAAATAATGAGATACCCAAATCCTATTCAAAATGAGTTGAGGATTGCTATTCTAAAATTCACTGGCAATGGGGTAGAATTGGCTGAATAGCATGTGATAAATTTGAAAAATATTATCAAAGAATTTGAAGTGCCCCATGAAGATGTGTTCATGAAAATATTTGTGCAATCCTTGACTAAAGACGTTGGTGAATGGTACAAAGGATTACCGGATGTATCAATTGTTAGTTGGTAGGATTTTGTGACACAATTCATTGAAGAGTTTGGGGACCATAATGACACATCATTTACTTCTCATGAATTAACCAGTATCAAAAAGAACTTTAATGAATTAGTGGCAGAATTTAATAAAAGATTTAACAAATTATTGAACAGAATACCAAGAGATGTGAGACCCGTTTACTCCTTCCTAATAGATTTTTTCTTAAGTGCATTTGATAGTAAGAATCATTATGAGATCAGGTCACACAAACCTACAACATTACAACAAGCTTCTAAATTTGCCGCTACTATTGAAAACAACAGGAAAGCTTCTTGTAGACTAAATAAGAGAGATGATGTAAAATTGTATAATCCTAGGGCTCCAAAAAGGGATGATTTGAAAGAGATAAGGGATATGCTCAAAGATATGAAAGGAAGACATAATAGAAATGATAGGCCACTAGCATATAAGAATGACAAGCCATCAAATTATAAAAAATGATAGGCCTAGACTCCATGACATGCCATACAATACTAATTGGAAGGATGGTAAGCCTGAAAAACCAAATCAAAGTAAGGAGACTCCTAATCCATTGAAGAAAGGTACTCATTTGGTACAAGATTACCCATGTTGTGACATTTGTAGGTTGCCTCATGCACCCAAACATTGTGTGATTTCTCAAAGTTTATTGGAAGATGAAAGCCAAGATGAAGATTAGCAACCCATGATAAATGCACTTTCCTCTGAACCATTTTGGGGCAGAGATGATTATAGTTCATCAGAAGAAGAATATGCACCAGATGTATGTCTAAGAAGGATAAATCAAAATAGCAGTATGCAACAAGTATTATTAGATGAGGATGAACCACCCTTGCTGAGGAATTTTTTCCTAACAGATGAATAGAAGAAGGCTTATACAATAGCAGTAGTAGCACAGGATAAGAGTAATTATCAATTGAGAAACAAAAAAATAAATGTAGATCAAGGAAATCCAACAGGGATGTTTGCAAAAATACCAAATCATAATGATAGTAAAGATGACAATCTAAAAAAGGGAAATGAGATGGTATCAAAAAAAATGAACAGGTAGAACTTCCAAAGCTAACAAAACCTGTTGATAATAAGACAACTAGTAAGCAAGTTTCTGTTAGAGTAATAGGGTCTTTACTTGATTAATTAAGTGACATTTGTTTAATTAATTAAGTTCTCCTTTGTCTCTTTTACACTTAAGCTAACATTAGGTGCATAATAATTAATTCTTTTATTAATTATTATGTGCAAGCCTAAGGTTTTCCCTTTTAGGGTTTCTTGACCTATTAGAGGTTGAATTCTTTTCTTTGTATCATTATTCTATTACACGTTTTTGTGAATACAGAGCTCTCATATTCTTGAGTATTTTTCCTATGTTTATTATTTTCTTTGTTGCTTCCTTGCTTCTCCTTGTAACAGGTTTATTCAACTTGCAGAGATCATTTGGGCTCCTTTGGTGTTGTATTTCTCAACTCTCACATGGTATCAGAGCTTCAGATCTACAACTACCTATTCTTGTTTTGAGTGTTTTTGCATTGGAAGTGGATATGGGGTTTCAGAAGTTTTTTTGTGCACCTAGGGATAGGATTTTTTTTTGAAGATCTTTGGGCCTAAACGAACCTCACCATCGTGCTCAGAAGGCCCAAAAACCCTTATGGTCATATAAAACTTGATCACTTTCAACACCTGAGCCTCTGGGGGTATTTTTTTGTTTTGTACCAGGTCGTATGACCCTAGCACGTAGTTCAAGAATTTAATTTTTTTTTTTTTGCCTTTTTACGACATGCAGGCCGAAATTTGATTTTTTGAAAAAAAAAATCAAAAAATCAAAATTCAAAGTTTTTTGGCAAAAATAGTTTTTAAAACATCAAAAAAATCAATTTTGGGGTTTAACCCACGGTATGTAGGGTACCGTGGGACCCCTAGCCTACAGAAGGCCTTGTCGCTGCCACCAGCCCTGACAGCGCGAGCCCCGCCTTGTCGGCCCTCACCCGCCGACGGCTTCCCCGCTCGCCAGTAGCTTCCCCGAACATTGGCCTCCTCCTCCAATCGCCGCCCTATGCTACTCATCCACCACTGCTACGCCGCCCGACCACCACCATAGCCTAAACACCACCACCGGAGTGCCGCTCATAGGCCACCTCTGCCCAACCCTACCACGAGACAACCTCCCTCTTGCCTCTTTTAGGGGGGGTTGGTTTTTTCCTCATATCTTGAGCATACAAAGTCATTTTTTCAAAAATGAATAGGCATCAGAAAGCTGGTTCCAAGCTAGATCTAATGGTGTTGGAAGTTTTTTTCAACTTTTCTGTTTGATTGTACTTTTTTCCAGTCAAAGTGGGGTCTCTTTTCTACACTTCTGGGGTCGTAGAATGGGCAAACGGACTCCGTTTTTTTAAAATGAATAGACGTTGGAAAGATCTCAGAATGCTCTATTTAGATATGTGATCTTGTTTATCAGATATTTCATTAGGGACATGAGATTTCAGTTTGAATTTTTTTTACTTATGCACTACTTCCTTCTCATTAGTATGTACTAGGGTTTGGGTTTATCTTTTGTGGGGGGGGGGTGTTTTTTCTCTCTTTTTGTCATTTATATCAGAAATATAGAACACCAAAACTCTGAAAGCAAACAAACCCTTCTGCATCTTCTGTCTATTCTGAAAGATCACATAATAAAAGAAATACACAAGTAGGTACAGGTGCAGAATTTCATGGCAGATTCTTTAGTTGAGTTGTTGACATCACACAACTATCACACCTAGAAGCCTCACATCACGAGGCTTCTTAGGGCCCGAGGGTTGTGGTCTTGTTTGGATGAGGTTCAACCTCTATTGCAGCGTCCTTTTGAGATTCTTTAGCACATAAACAAGATGGATGAGGCCATGGGTTTACTCTCATTGCATGTTTCCTACAGTCTTCTATTTCACCTTGATGTTTTTTCTCACTCCTCAATCTATGTGGTTGAAGTTTGAGACTCTATTCAAGAGAGTTAATGAGATCCAGGCATTACAATTGAGATAGAGTTGGTTTCCTTGTCACCTGATTCCTTTCCCACCATTGAGGATTTTTTGAACAAATTCAAGACTACTAGGTCTATTCTCCAAGGGGTGTGGAAAGATCAAGATAGACCCAAAGTGCATTCAGTTGATCCTTTCAAAGCTTTGGGGTCCTTTTCAATTCTTTGCCTCTGCTTTCTACTCCACCATGGATGGCTTGGGTGGTCGTTTTACCATGCCTACCTTTGATGTGTTTTGTGAGCATTTGTCTTGTGAGTAGTCTCACCTTTCTCAGCTGGACATGCTCTCAGGGTCCAAGAACAAAGCATTGGTTGCTCAGTCCTCTAAGGAGAAGCAAAAGAAGAAACTGAAGCCGGAGAAGAATTC
Source organism: Cryptomeria japonica (assembly GCF_030272615.1). NCBI lineage: Eukaryota > Viridiplantae > Streptophyta > Pinopsida > Cupressales > Cupressaceae > Cryptomeria > Cryptomeria japonica. The sequence goes on from NC_081413.1 coordinate 684,248,931, forward strand.
TGCAGGTAGTGAGCATTCCTCCAAGCCACCTCCTAAGTCTGATTCTAAACCACTATTTCCTCTGAAACAAGGGAAATATTCATAGTCTGGTGAGTCCTCCTCCAAGACTAAGAAGAAATCAGGAGATACTTGTAGTTTTTGTGGCAAGGAAGGACATCCAGTTTCTAGGTGTTGGAAACGATTAGAGGCTTTAGAGGAAGCCATGCAACAACATAACATCTCCTCACCTCAGGCGTCTTCTCCTTCCATAGGGAAAGGTCATGCTCTCACTACTCAAGATTTGACCTATGGGTCCACTTGGATTTTAGATTTTGATGCTTCTCACCATATGACTCACACTCGGCAGTTGGTTGCTTCGCTTTCCTCTTGTGGTACTTCACAGATTGTAGTGGGTGACTCTGTTTAGCTTTCAGTCTTGGGTTCAGGTTCTGTCTCTTTGGATGGGGGCACTCTATAGGATGTTCTAGTTGTTCTTGACATCTCGACGAACCTCCTATCCATTTATCATATTTTCCATTCTAGCTTTGGTAAGACAGTTGAGTTCTCACCACATGATGTGGTCATTCGGGACCTCCATGACTTTGATTTGGTTGTGGCTACTGGGAGTGTTGATACTGCAGTCTTTACAGATTTGATGGATTTGAGCCCTCTGTGGGTGCAGGTTCATCTCTTATACTGCAGATTCAGTGAGTAAGCTTTGGCATGAGCGCTTGGGCCATGCCAATTACATATATCTTCAGCAGATGAGTACACAGGCACTTGTTCTTGGGCTCCCACCGATTTCCTACATTGATGGTGTTTGTCATGGTTGAGTGCTTAGAAACCATCACAGGGATCCCTTTCCGAAGAGAAGAGCCCCTTGTGCTTTGGCACCTTTGGAGTTGATTCACAGTAACCTCATGTCATTCCCTACTCCTTTTTCTGTGGCCAAGTAGGTACTCACTTTTATTGATGACTTCTCCAGATGCACATGGGTGTACTTTCTTAAGTACAAGTTTGATGTCTTTGATTCATTTCGAATCTTCAAGACATTTGTAGAGAACCAGTCTGTTTGTTCTATTCAGCGGATCTATACAGATAATGGGGGGGAGTATGTGAATCAGGTTTTCAGAAATTTTTGCATTGAGCATGGTTTACAACATCAGTTTATTGTTCCCTACACCCCTCAGGAGAATGGTGTCACTGAGAGAAAGAACAAAACTTTACAGGAGATGGCGAATTGTATGATTCAGTCCAGGTCCATAGATTTGTCTTTTTGAGCTGATGCAATCAATTGTGCCAACTACATTCAGAATTGGATGCCTCACAAGGCGATTCGACATATGACTCTTGAGGAGGCTTGGTCTCATGAAAATCCTGATGTTTCTTTTTTTCAAGTATTTGGCAGTGAGGCATGGGCATTTATTCCTGATGCTCAGAGGAAAGAAATGGAGCAGAAGAGCTAACCCCTCATTTTTGTTGGCTACTATGAGGATGTTAAGGCGTATAGGTTGTTTGATCCTGATTCCAAAGAGGTCCAATTTCGACGGGATGTTCAGTTTGATGAGCATCTTCCCACAGTGGATACCCTGTCTCTAGTGTCTACCCCTCTACCTACTCCTCCCATTGAATCTCTTCAGGATTATTTTAAGGATTATTTTGATGATGTTGTTGATGATCCACCATCCCCAACTCCACCTGCTCCATCTCAAATTCCCAAGTGGGCTTGCTTTACTATTGAGGCGACAGCATCTATGGCTGGTGATCCTTCAAATACTCGTCGCACCCGTTCTCATATTGTGCGTTCTATTCTTTTGAGTCATGCCATTTTAGATGATCCTCAAAAGTTTTCAGAGGCAATAGGACACCTTGAGTGGGATTGGGCTATGGATAAGGAGTATTCTTCTTTGATGAGGAATAATACTTGGGATCTTTGTCCTCTTCCTAAGGGCAGAAGGATGGTTTGGTGCCGCTAGTTGTATTGCACTAAGTATGCTTCTGATGGTTCGATTGATAAGTACAAAGAATGTCTTGTTGCGAAGGGTTTCTCATAGGCTGAGGGTATTGATTACTTCGAGACATTTGCCCCTATCACCAAGATGAACTCTATTCGCTTTGTACTATCCCTTGTAGCTTCTAGGGGATGGCCCGTTTTTCAGATGTATGTGAAGATTACTTTCTTGTATGGAGACCTATAGGAGAAAATCTATATGGAGCAGCCTTAGGGATTTGTGCAGGATAGTTCTTTGGTTTGTAGACTTCGGTGTTCATTATATGGTCTCAAACAGGCCCCTCAGGCTTGGTATGAGAAGATGGACTCTTTCTTTCTCTCCACTGGTTTCACACATTGTTATTTCAATCACACTGTGTACATTCAGATTCTTGAGGGTGAGATCCTGATTCTTGTGCTATATGTTGATGATCTCCTCATCATAGGTAGCTCATCCTCTATGATTCAACATGTTTAGCGAGCTTTGATGGACTAGTTTGAGATGACAGATCTTGATCTTTTGCACTATTTCCTTGGTCTTCAGGTGATTCAGTCTTTTGATGGGATCTTCATTTACCAGCAGAAGTATGCTCTTGACATGCTTGATTGCAAGCCTACCCCCACTCCTTTTTAGTCAGGGGTTGTTTTGATTACTATTTTCTCCACTCCTTCAGTATATTCTACACATTACAGGCAGTTGGTTGGCAGTTTGTTGTACTTGACACACACTCATCCCGACCTTTCCTTTGCAATTGGCCTTGTCTCTTGATTCTCCCACGATCCTAATGAGAGTCACTGGAAAGCTGCCAAACATATTTTGCAGGACATTTGAGTCTCTATTTCTCATGGCATTCACTACACATCAGGGAAAACTCACATTGTTGGCTACATTGACTCAGATTCTGTCTTTGTTTTCTGTCTTGGCTCTGTTCCTATCACATGGTCTTGCAAGAAGTAGATTTCTCATGCTTTATCATCTATAGAGGCTGAGTACCGAGTTGTTGTTCTCACAAGTCAAGAGACCTTATGGCTTTGACAGTTGATGACTGAGTTTGGTTTTCCTCTTGATAGTCCCACTATTCTTTGTGTGACAATCAAAGTGCTATTCACATTTCTCGCAACCTGGTAGAGAATCAACAGATGAAGTACATTGATCTTCACATGCATTTCATCCGCCAGTTGATTCAGGATGGTTCTCTCATTTTGGAGTACATTCCCACTGCCGAGTAGGTTGCAGACATCTTCATGAAACCTTCTACATCGCCGTGCTATCTTCAGTTGCGCTCTATGCTTGAGGTGAAGGAAGTTGTCCTTGGGGGGTCTTTATGAGGCCTTCCTTCCTTCTTATTTATTTCAACATGTTCTTTTATCTTTTTTTGGAGAGGAGTTTTTTCCCACTGGGTTTTCTCTTTTTTCTCCATTTCATAGAGATTTCATTGTATTTGGGTACCTAATTAGGCTTTGTTGCCGGGACCCATCTTTCCTGCTTTCAGTAGCTATTCTAGGTTTTAGCTTCTCTCTAAGTCTAGATTAAGTGGGGGTGTTAGAGTAATCGGGTCTTTACTTGATTAATTAAACGACTTTTGTTTAATTAATTAAGTTCCCCTTTATCTTTTTTAAACACTTAAGCTAACATTAGGTGCATAATAATTAATTCTTTTATTTATTATTATGTGCAAGCCTAGGGTTTTACCTTTTAGGGTTTCTTTTAGAGGTTGAATTCTTTTCTTTGTATCATTATTCTATTACACATTTTTGTGAAGACAGAGCTCTGATATTCTTGAGCATTTTTTCTGTGTTTATTATTTTCTCTGTTGCTTCCTTTCTTCTCCTTGTAACAGGTGTATTCAACTTGCAGAGATCATTTGGGCTCCTATGGTGTTGTATTTCTCAACTCTCACATTTTTAAGTTGTAATTATTTTATGTCCCAAGCTCTATCTCAGGTGAAAATTTCTCTCCTTTTACTTGATATTATGAAATTCCCTAATTATAGGGATGAAACAATAAAATAATATCTAATGTGGGTAAAATTAGTCAAGAGAACCCTAAATAGTGACAAATTGCTGAGAATCCACCAGTTGTTTATCTAGGCACTTCTTTGGTCAAGAATCTAAACTAGGTGGACCCATTTTATTTAACATTGTTGATTAATAACAAGCTTGTCAAGAATTGCATGATCAATTTAAGGGCAGTGGTCAATATTATGTCAGCTGATGTTATGAAGGAACTAGGAATGAATGTAGATACCCCATATGGGCAATGTTATGCCATGGACAATAGATCAGTAACTATGGTGGGAATCATGAAAGATGTGGAATTCAAGTTTCCAGCATGCCCTGATGCATCTTACAAAACTAATATCATAGTGGTGGAGGTGCCTCCAAGTTATGGGATACTTTTATCCAAACAATGGTCTAATTTGGTGGGTGGACATGTGCAATTGGACTTATCATATGCAACCATCCCAGTAAATGGTACAAAGGTTAGGATTGATAGAGAACCTAGGTCATCACACATTATTGATGAAGTGGACCCATCTCAGATGATGTGTTTTTTCCATACATACATGGACAATTTTCATGTAAGTATAGTTAAACCTACCATGTCAAATAAATAACAAATTGAAATGAATGCTAAAGAAAATAAAAACATGATATGGAAAATGTATTTTGATGGGGCATGTAGAAAAGATGGAAATGGGGCTGGAGTTGTCTTTTATATCTCCTAATGGCAAGTCTTTCAAATATGCATTCCTATTAGCATTTGAATGCACAAATAACATAGCAGAGTATGAGGATCTCTTATTAAGACTTAGAATTGCAAACACACATGGGATAAAAATGCTGACAGTTTATGGTGATTCAGAGCTATTTATATCTCGGGTTAAAAATAAATTTTCTACTAAGAATTCAAAATTGAGATGTTACAGGAATGAAATTTGGGATTTCATAGAAGTTTTTGATGCTTTTGCAATAAATTGGACAGAAAGATCAAAGAACATCCTAACAAATTTCATGGCTAACCTTGTAATTAGGCATAATGACATCCCTTTTGATGAAATAACTCAAGCGGAAATCAAAACAAGGCCAACAATACCAGATAACATAAAAAACTGGCAAGTTTTTGATGATGATCATGATTTATTGAAATTTCTCATATGTGAGGATCAATATGAAGATCAACAAATTGATTTGACTGTCTATGTAGAAAATTAGGATGGTAAAGACACTCTATTTGGGAAAGAGATTTTGCAACAAAAATCAAATAAGATCCCAAAAGGGTTGGTGGCATTGGAAAAGATTTTCGATAATCAGGATAGAGTTGATCTAAAATCTATCCCTGTAACATAGGAGGATGTTGAGAAGATAAATCCTGGAAGTGAACACAATCCTAGAGAGGTGTTCATTGGGAAAAGAATTACCTCAAAAATCAAAATGACCTTGATAAATTTATTAAGAAAATACAGACATGTTTTTGCATGGTCATATGATGACCTTAAAGCATATAGAGAAGACCTCTTTCGGCACAAAATTCCTCTGAAGCCAGATGTGAAGCCTTTTAGAAAAAAGATAAAGGCCTATAAATCCAACACTAGATCCAAAGATTAAGTAGGAACTAATGAAAATGAGGAATGCAGGGATCATAAAACCAATCAAATATTCAACGTGGGTGTCCAACTTGGTACCTGTTAGAAAAAAGAATAGTGATATAAGACTTTGTGTGGATTTTAGGAATCTGAATGTATCTTCATTAAAGGAAAATTATGCTTTACCTAACATGGAAGCCTTGTTGTAGATAGTTATAGGAAATGAATTTCTTTCCATGATGGACGAGTTCTCAGGGTATAATTTGGTGAAGGTCAAGGAAATAGAGCAATACAAAACTACCTTTACAACACCGTGGGGATCATATGTCTATGCTAGAATGCCTTTTAGACTCACTAATGTAGGAGCTACTTTCCAGAGGGATATGGATGTGGCATTTGAAGGTTTGATTGATTACATCCTAGTTGTGATGGTATGATGAAAGAATAAGTATCTGGTAGAATACTAAGAGGGGGGGGGTGGTGAATCAGTATACTAAAAAACTGATACAAACTCCCAAACTCAAAAAATAAACTTATCAACAAATAACTCAGTCAAGATAATATCTCAAAGATTACCAACATCAACCAACATCAACTGGTTTGACTATTATGACAACTTAATAGTAATCAACTTCAACCTTGTAAACATAAAAAATGATTAATCATATGTCAACATATTCATCTCTCAATGCTTCCAGTTATAATGCCTTATCAAAATAGTTAAGTAGTTAATCAAATAAACAAATAGGATCATAAGCACAAAAGCATTCACCACTTGACATAAATATTTATACGTGGAAAACACAAATAGGCAAAAACCATGGTGAGATGAGACTCACATGGATAGCTATCTGAACTCTTCTGAAGTTTGCCCTGTTAGGAGCCAAGCCTGTTAAAGCTCTTACAATAAGTCTTGTTAAGAACTAATTCTATTAGGAATCACCCGGTTAAGGGATTTACAAATATGCCTTGATGAAAATAACAATACCCTTTTAGGAGTAACCTCGTTGGAGGATTTGATAATCCAAACTAATGGACCACTTTGTTAGAGGATTCAGAAAGTAACCAAGCTTGTTAGAGATTACCCAGTTAGGGGATTTCAATTTCTACTATAATTGTTAGAAAACAACAAGTTTTCTTGATCTGTCTGAATAGCACTACATCTTCTTGATCAGATCCTTCTTAATCTTCAATCTACCTTTACTCAAACTGCAGATCCATCCACCGGTTAGGAAACCACACACTTAACTGGTTTCTGCCAATCTTGCCAACTTTGCCAACTCTTAATAAAACAATATCATCGACCTTAAATACAAATCAACTAGGTCAGTAACACAACAAAAACCTAATTCTCATCATTGAGATTATAAGCAAGTCGGTACAATATTGACCGTTAAAAAACATAACAATCTCTTCACATTAATCAAGAAAATTCCAACCGTTCCATGATCACCGCTTCATCGGACTTTGTAACTCATCACGCGCTATGCATTAGATGGAGTCCACTTTTCTCCTTTCCATGATAATAAAAAAATGCGCCAAATCAATCTGAACTAATCCTCATACAATGATCACACGTGTCTCCATCATTACCGCTCAACATTATATCTTAAACCAACAAACTTGATCGGTTAGAGTTTAACATAAAACAACTGGTAGGGTTTACTGGTTACATAGCATAGAAAGGTTTAACCCTTTTCACCAGTTCAACTTACAAACTACCATACACCAATTACAACATCTTCCTCAAAGTTTATCATACCGGTTACAAGACAATAACAATAACAACAATAACATCAATAATATCATGAATACCATTCATCGGTTCAATTGACATCAATGACAACACATCATTAATGCAATCTATATGCAAAATGCCAACAATCTAAAAATTCCACAAGTTGTTTATCAAGATGACTTTGCATCTTATTCAAAGAAAGCAGAAGAGAATTGCAATGATTTGGAGAAGATCTTCGTCAGGGTACTAGAATATGGTGTTTCCCTTAGCCCAAAAAAGTGTCATTTTGGAGTGATGGAAGGGAAATTGTTAGGACATATTGTATCAAAGGAAGGTGTTAGAATTGATCCTGAAAGGATAGGTGCTATAGATAAAATTCAAATATCCAAAACTATTAAAGTTATCCAGTCATTATTTGGACAAATAAATTTTGTTAGAAGATTTGTCTCAAATTTTTCAGAAATTATGAAACCAATTGCTAAGATGCTTAAGAAAGGGGCATACATAAAATGGACAAATGAAGCCCTAGAAGCATTTGCAAGTATAAAGAGGGCCATTGAAGAAGCCCCAATCCTCAAGTCTCCTGATTTTTCAAAACCTTTCCAAGTGTTTTCTTTTGCATCTTACCATACCATAGCAGTTGTCATGTTACAAAAAAATGATGAGGGATATGAACAACCTGTTGGCATTTTTTAGTAAGACATTGTAGGCATCTGAGTTAAATTATGATATAAATGGAAAAAAGCTTATGCATTGGTAAAAGCTATAAAATATTGCAGGCCATACTTGGTAGGAGCAAATATGGTGGCATATGTACCTAACACTGCAGTAAAGGATATCTTCAGACAGACTGAGACTACCAGTCGCAGGTGTAGATGGATTAATCAGATCCAGGAATTCAATATAGATGTACAAATCACCAAGCTTGTTAGAGGGCAAGGCCTGGCTAAACTTATGGTAGATTCCAACTTAGAAGCAATGCAAATAAATCAAGTGGAGCTAGAAAACTCAGAGCTAAGCATTGAAAGATGTCCATGGTATACATATGTTGTTTATTATCTAAAACATATGAAATGTCAAGAGGGTCTTACTGATAGCCAAAAGAGGACAATCAAGCTTCAGGTAACTAGATATGTTTTCCTACAAGGGGATTTATATTGGAAAAATCAAGATGGTGTCATACTCCTTTGTTTAGACATGGATCAAGCAGAAGCAATCCTTAAGGAGTTGCATGAAGGCGTATGTGGAGGAAATTTTTCTGCTAAAACCAGTGCACATAATATATTACATGCTAGTTATTATTGGCCCCAACTCTTCAAGGATTGTCATGCATATGTTAGGAAATGTGAGGCTTGTCAAAGTTTTTCAGGGAAGCTAAAGTATAATGGAGCATTTCCTCTTAAGCCCATGCAAAATGAGGAAGATTTCCAAATGTGGGGCATTGAATTCATAGGAGAGATAGAAGACAAATCAAGTGGGGGACACAGGTGGATTCTAGCAGCAACAAATTATTTTACCAAGTGGGTAGAGGCAATCCCAACTAGGCAAGCCACAAGTAAGGTGGAAATTAAATTTCTTATGGAAAATATCTTGACAAGGTTTGGTGTACCTCATAAAATTATGGTTGATAATGGAATGTGCTTCAGGTCTAAATAATTTTTTGTAAATCATATGGCATTGTTGTATCTTATTCTTTGCCTTATCACCCACAAGGAAATGGACAAGTTGAATCCAGTAACAAAAATTTACTCAAAATAATCAAAAGAATGTTGGGAAATAATAAGAGGTCTTGGGATTCAAAGTTGAATTTAGCAGTATGGTCGGATAGGATTACCATCAAGAAGTCTACTGGATTTGCATCTTATGAGTTGGTATATGGGAAAGAAGAAAAATTGCCTCTAAACAATTTGCCCCCGATATATAAATTTGTGACACAAGAGTAGTTAGAGGATGCAAATTTCATAGAGGATAGGCTAGATCAGTTAGCAGAATTGGATGAGTATAGAAAAGAAGCTCAAAAGTAGAACATCGGAAAGCAGCAGTAGATCAAATTATTACATGATAAGAAATTACCTGCTAGAAATTTTTAAGGAGATTGGGTATTAAAGTGAAATACTAAGGATCAGGACAAAGGGAAACACAGAAAGTTTGAAGCACTTTGGCTAGGCCCTTATGTCATTATGGAAAAAGGAGGAGAAAATTCATACATTTTGTAGAATACTGATGGGAAGATTCAGGAATTCCCTACCCATGGGCAATATCTCAAGCATTTCTTCTACTAAGTAAAACAGGGAGTAGTTATTTGTACATATTAATTAGGGTTGTTTTTGTTTTTGTTTCTTGTTCTTTATTTTTGTAGTTTTTAGTAGATAGTTGGTTTGCTTTCCAGAGATAACTAGGATCTTGCTATGTTCATAAAGAAACATACGTCCCCAGAAAGAGCCATTGTTAGCACATAATTTTTTCAAATTATTTATGGTTTTTGCTTATGCTTTAAACAAGTATTTTTCATCATGAGAATAGTTATTGCTGAAGTTTTATGTGCAAGAATGATCCAACAACATCAATTACCATCCATCTGTGATCTATCTCTAGAGAGTCAACCATCAACTGGGCAATTAGGTGGTGGCACTGAGTAAGATAAGGCTTTCACTTTGACAAATTTAGCCAAAGAGGCAAGATCTATGTGATATCTCAGAGGTTGAGCTTGTGTGAGGTTTTGTTCAGTTTATATATAAAAAATCATAAATATGTGTATCTCATTAAGGGGAGCACATTTTATAAACATATCAAACCATCGGTGTGGATTACCTTGAAGAAAGTACTTTAGCAAAGCCAAAGGTCATCGGGAAGTGATTAACTATCGCAGGAAGGGGATATGAGTTATCTTGATACCCGATAGACACATCGGGAGGATATACACCAGCATAGTAATTACTAAAGTATCATCAACGTTTCTTTCACTATTGGAACACGCGAATTACTATTTTGCCGATAGCCGATAAGGCTATCGGTAAGACCTACACTGATAGGAGGAGAGACATTAGTCATCGGCATAACTTAAAGAGATCAGGATGTATCATTTCAAGCTATCCCAATACCTGATGGAAATGATAAAGTAGGAGGCTCATCAAAGAAAAAATAATTATCGACAGAAGCTATTCAAGGTTATGCCAATACCCGATGGAGGCATTGGAAGACACACACTGATAAACATCAAAGTGACTTAAGGAATGAAATATTGCTGATGGCGCCAAGGGAGTAATTCATCGGAAAAACATATACCGATGAGCCATTATAGATGTAATTCAAAACTGAAACCAAAGCAGCCTATATTTAATAATTGCATCTGAGTAGATTGATGGCTCACATGAGGCAAATTAAGAACCAAATGCAGATTGCATCTTAGTAAAAAAAACACAAGGTGAGAATTATTGTTCACAATTCTTCATGCATAATGGAAGCTTCAAGTTCATCAAGAAGAAAGAGGAGTGCTAAGGGCTCAGAATCAACATCTAAAAAATCCAAAACAACGGAAGTCCCTCCCGCATGGAAACTGAATCAAAACATTACTGATCAATTGTAGTCTCTAGGTCCACAATCAAAAAGGTCGAAACAACATTTGCCCAGAAAAGACCAGCTTGAATACAAGCTTAAAGGGGTTGGAGATGTATGGACAAAGGTGAGAGGTTATGAACTCTTCCTGTTTCATTTCCTAAGAAAAGATAGAGAAGTACCAATTTGTAACCAGTGGATAACCGACTTAGGTAAATTGGTTGTTCCAAATGGTTTTGTAAATATCAGACTGATGGAAGTCTTGGTTAAAAATTATAATTCTGTGAAGAGATGCATTCAATTTCCAAATGGCAAGGTGTTTATCAGATTTAGCCATGGCACCATAGATGAATTTTTTAGCTTAGACCCTAACCCTAATGTACCCTTGTCATTTGAAGAACTAGAGGAGGAATTTGTTAAAATGGATACTACTTACAAAGGGTGGAACTTATCCTTTCACAAGGTTGAGAAGGGCATTCTAACAAAAGAGGATGGTCCCCCATTTAATATGGATATATTCAGACACTACTTACAGTACACCTATATGTCATGTGGACATGCTGGAGGTATAGAGGTCCTTGATGTGGCTAATATTGGGCCGCTGGTGTTGGCAGAAAATGTACAAATGTATGAGACGAGACCCTTTGATTATGCTACTTATCTTGCAGAAAAATTACATGAGGGTTTCTTGAACCTCAGAGATAATTGGGAGCCCACTTTTAAGTTTTACTCATTATTGATGCATTTGATTTTATTTTATGGAATATTTCAGGGCATGTGGCGAGTGAGTTTAAAATTGAACATAGTTGACAGAGTAGGTAAAGAACAGCCAGTGCAAATGTGGACATCAGTTTGGGACTCACGATATGTGAAGTCAAACTACATTATGTTTGAAGAGATAATAGTAAAGTCACTGTACTAGTTGTATGGTGTCTTATTTTAAGGATCTATTTCCACTGAAGTTAAAAGATTTCCGAGACCTGTTGTTTTTTATGAGAGAGGTATTGTTAATAACAATTGGGGTGATTGGTTTGTTCATAAGGATTTTACTTGCTTCAGGATTTATGGTTTTGAAGGAACCCCATACGTGATGCCAAAATTTGTACTAGACATAACTGCTTATCTGGTGATTGTGAGATAGTTAGGTGTTTCAAATGCCAAACATTTTGGAGACATTGTAAGAAAACTTTCTTGCCTGTGACTCTTAGTCTTGGGGATTTTACCATTGTGTCAACAAAGGCTTATGAAGTCATTGATAGGAAACTGATTGAAGAATGCAATTTGTTCAAATATACTGCTAGGGTCAATTATGACTCTAAAGGATATATTCACAATTGTAAGAAAAGTCAAAATCTAGGAGATTATTTTCATGTTTACTTGGATGCAGAGGATATGTTTAGAAACATGGAGGAGGAAGAGGCCCAAATGGCCATTGATGAATTAAACAAGAAATTGGACAAAAAGTAAAAGAGATTGCAAGAAATGGAAACTGAAAAAGAGGAGAGTGAAGGCGAGTCAGAAGAAGTTGAGATAATATATAGGCATCAAGCACCAAACACAATAGAAGAGCCTGACTTACAAGAGAAAATTGTTGCCAGGCTAAACATCCATAGTGATGCAAGATACGATGAGTATTTTGCCTTTGTGTCTGATGATGTTTTTATTAAGTCAAAAGAATTTAAATCCTTTTTATATAATTTTAAAGGTAAAAAATTGAGAGATTCTATCCCAAACATAACCCCTAAAAAATAATTAGAATTGTTGGGGAAACTACAGGAAGAAATCAGTTTAGAATTAACCACTATAACCCCTCAAAGGGGAAGATAACTTCTTAGCAAGGCAGACATCATCATCTTTCCAGGATGGGATATGAGTGCATCATTTATTTTTGACAGCATGTTACATTATAAGAATAAAGATTTTAAATTGGATATTCAAGGAGTGAATGATGTTTTTATTGGTTCTAGATTTGATCAGAATGAAGAGGCTCTTCTTGTATGGGATCTCTACCTTCCAAAGAAGAGGCCTAAAATCATTGATGTTAATAAAGTCTTTGGTCACATGATGAGATTAAAAGTTGGTGAAGTGGATCCCATTGTTACTACTGACATGAGTATTGATATTTCAAAATTTAATAAAGCACAATTGGTCAAAGTGATCAAAGAAAGGGATCAGTACAAGGGATTATATGAAGAGTTGCTAAAAAGAGGAGGACAACGTGTGCCACAAATCCATGATGGGTCTCAATGGAAAAAGAAATGTGAGGAAGTGAAACTGGAAAATAAAAAGTTAAAAAGGCAAATGCAGAATGTGAGGGCTGATACAGCCTCTGTTTTATTGACTAAGAGATTTGAAAAGTTGCAGGGTTTCCTTGAAGACTTTTGGGTTGTTTATCAGAAGAATATGGATAATGCAGTATCTCACAACCAGATTTATAACAGACTAGGAACTCTATTGCATGATAAGACAATGGCCAATGTAGGTGCTAAAGTTATTGAAGGAATACAAAGGCTGTTGAAAACACGTGAAGACTTTGACACATAATTGCAAAATGAATTTGATGAATGTAAGGAAATAGTACAACATGGTTTTCTAGGGTTTGAAGATTAGAATGGATAGATTAAGGATAAGGATAAATGGATTGTGGAATGCCAAAGTCTTCTCAGTGCTTCCCCTAACATTGCTCGGTCTAATGGACTTGACATGACAGAGACAATCAAGCACATGGAAAACTTAGTCACTCTGGTGATTGTGGTCAGAGATATTATCTATGATGTAGATACCTACAAATCAGAGGGATACTTGAAGCACATTCAGAAGTGTGATCAAATGCTTGAAGACTAGCCATAGATATCAAAATATGTTCAAATATGTGACTTTGTATTTTATAGTTTTTAGTTTGTTAGGGCGGTTTTTAGGTAGTTAGTTTTTGTTAGTTTTAATGAAAGGGTATGCCCTCTCATTTTCAAAGTGAGTCCTCATCTATATATAGAGGATCTTTTAGGAAAGACATATATCAGAAGTTCCATAGTTTTTATGGTTTTATATCAAGGCAATCTTTATGCATTTCTTATGAACTCGCTATCTGGAAAGATCAACTTGATGGATGATATACATTGAAATCAACTCGTTTAAGTATCATACTTTCAATATAAAGATTCAAGTGTTTTTTGTTCATGATGGTATCTGTCTTTTCAATTGGTTGATCAGCTCCTTAGATAAATCTATTTATATAGATTTTTTCATTTGTACAATCTTATGTTGTTGTAATTAAGATTGATTTTTCAGTTTGAGTATCAGTTTGAAGGATTGATTGGGAAACTTCGAATTGTCTTATTGGTCTTTCAAAGTAAAGTTAAATTCAGTAAGACTAACTGGATGTTACTGTGCTATGCTCAAATTCATCATTGCTAAATAGGAAATAAGGAAAATCACAAATCCCTTAACTATCTAAGCAATCCAAACATAAAACAAATGAAATAGATGCAATATAGAATACAATTAAACAACATAAAACTCCCTATTATGCATCGTGGCTTCCATTGCTCTTTTCCTCTCTGTGGTATGGTGGCTCTCAGATATTGCACTGGCAACCTGCAATTGACACAAAGATTCAAAGTTTGTGATTGTTGAAAATGGAGATTGAATGCTCAATTTATATATTATTGGAGAAGATTGATTGAAAGGTGGAACAAATTGACCAAGAGGTGGAACTCAGGTGAGCTCACATGAAAATTGATAGTTGAACTGTTGATTTAGAGGTGAAACAAAATAGATTGAATAGATTAATTGAGTTAACTGATTGAGAAAAAGCTAACTGAGGGAAGAAAAATAATGATTGGAGGAAATTAAGAAGATGACAAAGCTAACTAGAAGATGGAAATAGAGATTGGAGAGATAAATGATTTAATTAATTAATTTAGCATGTGCTTGTGGTTTAACTTAGATTTTCAATTTAATCTTTGCATGAAATTTATTCAATTCAATTTAGTATTTGAATATATTTAGAACTTGACTTTGATTTTCAATTTGTTTTTTGAAATCATGCACATGTAATTGAATTTGGAAGAATTAATTAAATGAAATTAGAATTTGAAGAACTAGAAGAATTAATTAGTTAATTAAATAATTTAAAGAAACTATTTAATTATTTAGAAATGGACTTTAATTAAATAATAAAGATTATTTAAATTAAAGGATTAAATCACAATTAATTAAATAATAAATATTTAATTAATATTTAGAAAAGGGTTAATGATTAGATGATTAGATAGAAGTTGAGAATTAATTAATCTATTTAAATAATATAGATTATTTAAATTGGGGAATTAATCAGAATTAAATAAATAATAAATTTTTAATTAACATTAGAAAAATGGTTAAAATAATTAAGTGATAATAGAAATAGAAAATAGAATAATTAGTAAAATGATGAGGAAATATGAATTTAAAAGAATATGATTAATTAACTTAATTAAATAATTAAATAATTACTTAATCAATTAGACGAATAATTAGTACATGATCAATGAGACATTTTTAGGTGTCTACATTTGCCCCTCTTTGAGACAATGTCAAAATGACATTGTTTCAAAGAAAACAAATTTTTTTTGCCCCAGTATGCCTTGGTACCACTGTATAGTGTAAATATGCCCCCTCAGAAAAGGTGGTCAAAAAATTCAAAAATTGAGACCATGTTTTCGATATCAGTATAATGAGCAATCGTGTGAAGTTTTGTGCGATTTCTAGATCGTTTGAGTAGGCTACAAGTTGTTTGAAGCTGGCGGGGACCACGGGCATCGAGGTGTCAAAAAAACCCTAATTTTGAGCTATAAATAGAGATTTTAGGTTTTCATTTGCTCATTTGCAATTTGGTAAGTTCTTGGTTTTCTCTGTGAATTCTATGCTTTCTTGCAAGTATTTGATCATCATGGCTAGCTATAGAGCTTGATTGCATCGATCTAACTGAGTACGATCATATTAGAGACCTTCTGGGACTGGTGGCATGATATTTTTCTAAATTTTTGCCTGATTTTTTGCCTATTTTTTGCTATTTTAAAAAAAAATCAGTGTCCCATTTTTCCTTTGCGTCACGCAAGAGCATGTCAGTTTTCACACATTTGCGCTAAATATGCCGCATTAGTTGTAAATGTTATGCATTAGCTCATTTCTTTACGCATCGGTGCTTAATGTTACACATAAACCTTTATTGTTCCGCATTGGTGTTAAATGTTACACATTGGTTTAAAACATCATGCATTTGTTGTAAGTGAAAGATTTTTTGTCATGCGTTTGATTATTTTATATGTTCTCGTGATCCGATATCTATATTTTTAATATTTTCTCTATGTAGGAGAACATTGGAGTGCTATGCCGTCGACAAAGCAGACCCCGTGGACTTGATCTTCGTGCAAATTTACTTGATGAGGAGATTGAGCATATCCGACAGCTTGGTTTATATTACGTGTTACACTTGCCAGAGGTTACAACCAAAAGGGCCATGATTATAGCTTTGATAGAGCGATGGCATTCTGAGACATGTTCTTTTCATCTTCCTATGGGTGAGTCATCCATTACCTTAGAGGATATATGGCGTATACTGCATATTCTGAATCATGGTGAGAGAGTTGTGTATGACCATGATGATGGCATTGCTAGATTGTGTGCCCTTTTCAAGTGTGAGATACAAGACTTGCAGATCAGTGGTCGATATGATATCCCTTGGGCTCAATTAGATTACAATGGTTTGACTATTGTACTATGCAGTGTTGTCGGTGGTTTGTTGATACCTGACAGATGAGGTCATGGATTTCCAGTTGGATGGGGTAGAGTACTCCATGATATGATTGTGCATCGACGATTATATGCTTTGGGTCCTTGCCTTCTAGCCATGTTGTATTACTAGATGCATGACATTGTATATCTTGGTTATCGGTCTATCAAATGTGGGGTGACATTGCTCCAGACTTGGGCATGAGAGCACATTTCTATTTTGAGACCTATCATTCATGTTGATTTGCAACCTGGTGAGCCTTATGCTTATAGGTACACAATGGGTATTAGGCATAGGGGTTTAGGTAACACCTTGTATTGGAGGCATCAGTTTAATATTCTACAACATTTTATTTGGAGGCCTTACTTAGATTTCCCTGGTTGGGTGGATGATGCAGTGCACTTGTGCTTCTGTTGACAATAGAGATATATGATTGGTAGGACATTCGAGATGTAACGGATCATAGAGATGTCTCTTCTAGGATGGGTACTGAGACAGTTTGGGGAGGTACAGTTTACACAGGTGGTTACTGCTTATTTTGCTCGTGTATCTCAGGAAGTATCTGATTGGGGGATTTGTATACAGCCACATGTTACTTCTACTGCATTTGATGCTCTTCAACCATTACTTTGGGATTGGGTAGAGGTGCAGCCGATCCAGGGACTACGTTGGAGTATGATGCACGGTGGGCCAGACATAGGCCTATTCCGCTTACTGATCCTGATGTTCCGATTATAGCACAACAGATTCGACATCCTAGACAATGCTTGAGGATAGACATGGAGGAGAAAGTTGGAGGAGGAGAGGAGGGTGGATTAGCTGAGGGGGAAGATGAGGGAGGAGACGAGGGAGGAGATGAGGATGTAGACATTGGTGGAGACACTAAGTCTACTAGCAATGGAGATGATGATGATTCTTCATGCTCATCAAGGAGTGGGGATGGTGATGATGACGATGAGATGCCGAAACTGTAGGAGGCGCCTGCTGCAGAGGGTGGAGGAGGATAGGTGGGTGACATGGATCATGACCCACAGATCCTTAGAGCATGGATTCAGAGTCTAGAGGATGAGGTCGCCATATGAGATGTCGAGCGAGAGACTTACCATATAGACTATGGTGCTTTAGAGGTTGAGAGGGATCATCTCCAAAGGGAGAGAGATGAGGCAGTCAGGAGATCTCAGATCACCCTGGATGCATATGATTAGCTATTCGGACCAGTGACAAAGGCACGTAGCTAGGTAGATAGATATTTTGTTGCTACACAGGAGGCTATTTATTATTGACATGCTTATGAGAGAGTTATCCCTGAGGGTTAGAGATAGCCTAGTTTTAGTGCCTTTGTGGGGAGGAGATTGAGTCAATCTACTTCTCGATGGGCTAGCAATGGTGGTGTTATGGGACCACCTTGACATCTTGGGGCAGGATCTAGTGGACGGGATCCACCTACTAACAAAGGCAGTGACAGTTGAGACATTTTGATCATGTTATCTGAGCCTTCAGGCTTGTTTATTGTATTGATACACATTATCATTTTTGAGTTATATATATGATATGTATTTTTTTGGCGGCGATCTATTATGCTTTGTTTTCCATGTATGCTTATATGATGCTATGAGTTATATGATGTATATCTATTTGATTCTTTATGTTTCATGAATGAAATGGTTACTACATGATTTATCAATGATGCTTTATGAATGCATGTTTGAAACTATATGGATGTATTTTTGTTTATGTATGCCCATGAGACTAATGATTATGAATGAAATGGTATCTATATGATTTATGCATAATATGTATATTATTTTGTATGATAATGCCATAAAATTTCTAACTTTGATGTACCTTGAAGAAATGTTGGTAAGATGAAAGAGAGAAGATATTGATGAAATAAAGACGTTAGAAAAGAAAATGATTTAGACAGAAGATGGGAAATCAATAAACTATCAAGAAACGGATGAGATGAGAATGAAATTGAATGAATCATGAACTTGTGTCATTTATTTTATTGCACAATATATATTCATCACTGAGCCTTATTATTGAACAATGAAGCTTAGCACATCATGGTATAAGGAACCAAGATGTAAAGATATCTCATTGTAGAAAAAAACACACAACAGACAAGGAGTGAACCCCTCCATTATGGAAAATACACAAGGGGTCGAGGTATGTGTGGCATTCAATAGCTGAATGCTCCTATCACAGACACCCACTAGAGAAATTTCCCTTGAACTTCATCAGTTCACACAACAAACAACAAACAAAGAAAAAGATAATGCCCATCATGGCTCCTCTAGTCACTTGTGGACATCCTTGAGTAGCATAGGAACATAATTTGTTGCCAAATGATAAAAGATAAAGACTGACCTGGACAAAATTCACTAGCTATACTGGCCTTGTGCCTTCGTTCTCATTTGCTTGATGTGATGGTTGATAATGTCTGATCTCATAATGTTGCAGACCCCGTTTAAGACCGACCTCTCTGATTTCGAGTGTATCCTCT
Source organism: Cryptomeria japonica (assembly GCF_030272615.1). NCBI lineage: Eukaryota > Viridiplantae > Streptophyta > Pinopsida > Cupressales > Cupressaceae > Cryptomeria > Cryptomeria japonica. Next base: position 684,268,059 of record NC_081413.1, read on the forward strand.
TTTGTTTAAGACAAGATAATGATCACTTGATATGGATATGATACGATTGATAAGATAGTTTGATTAGTTGATTGCAGATGCTTGACTGGATAGTCGTATCCTTTGTTAACTTCATGTGAAGTGTTTGTTGGATATCTGCTAGGGTATTTGCTTCTCACAAGACATTTTATTGCAATTTTTTTGATTGATTTTCGATTTTTAGTTCTTTTCCAAGAGCTTTTTCGATGTTTTTGGATTCTATGGATCGATATTTGAATGTTTTTGGTATTTTTTCAGGATCATATTTCGAGATTTTTTTGGTATTTTCAATGGACATTATGTGATTTTTAGGGTTTTTATAGGACCTTTTCTGATTTTTAGGTTTTTTTTAGGATTTTTTACAATTTTTTTAATTTTTTCAAGACTTTTTACAATTTTTAGGATTTTTTCAGGACTTTTTCCGAGTTTTTGGATTTTTTCAGTTATGCCCCCAATGTGCAAACCTATATGACATGATGATCTGCATAATGCATGTGGAGATAATGAATTTTTTACATGACCTATGTTAGTGCAATATGTATGATGAAGATGCATTTCCTATTCAAACAAGGTTGACTGTGTTTGTTTAGCCTTTATAATACACCATTTGAAATGGAGGTGCAAAACATTTCATAGATAAGAGGTCAATCGATCCCTAAGGTCCCTTGGAACATAAAAAATCAACACACTTAGTGACTAGGATTTAAAAATGGAGACGCTGAAAACTTCCCCATTAGTTCTTGAAACTTTGATCTTCTTTTGCCCATGTGTGTGCAAATGAGTTGATTCCTTCTCTTGTGTTCACTAAAGATCCTTAGCATCCTATATGACTAGTTACATGGATTATCCTAACTTCAAAAGCATCCTGAATAGAGCCTAGAGCCTTGTTGCCAGCAAGCTTTTAGAGCTTCGACGAGGTTATAGATTGTAATTTCTTAAATATTGCTCCATTTCCAGTAGGCATTCATATCCCCGATGGAGTTACTCACATGTTCCCATAGTCAATATTTTTGTCGCACTTTGTATGCGTGATATTTCAGTTGTATACCATGGCTCTTTTGCCTTGAGATGAATATTTGGCATAGCTCTTTTTCTTTTTCTTTTCCTTCTTTGACTTGTAAGTAATGAAACCTACTTGGGTGTGACAATTATAGCGGCATTGAAGTAGAATTTTAGATTTCTCACTAGTCATATGATCAACTAGGTGTCTAGAATGAATTAGAGATTTTGTTATTGTGTATGAGATATAGCAATTGAGAGATTTTGGGTTAACAAGTCTCAAATAGTGAAATCACTACCCAACCATAAGTAAAGTGTCGTCACAGGGTAATGTTGAAAATGAATGACCTTAGGACCTTAAAGAATTCATGTCTGAATATCTAAGAAAGGAGATGACCCTTGCTTCTCTTGAATGCAAATGAATGATAAACTTGAGCAGTTGCCTTGTTTTATTGATGCTGCTATATGAAAATACAGAAACTTTGCGAATGTGATGCATTTAAAAAAGAAACTATATGTGATGCAGTGTTTTGAATAATATGATATGCAATACGGAAAGTAAAACCTTAACTAACCCAACCCTTAGGTATAATATCATTTAAGGTGCATGTTGTTCATAGGGTCAGAGAGTAGATCTCCCTCCATGGTAGCTAAATTATATGCTCCATTGCCTATAACCCTTGTTATGATAAAAGGACTTAGCCAGTTAGGTTCAAACTTCCCTGGCTTTTCTCGTTTTGCTAGGTTCCTTTGGTTCTCTTTGAGAACTAGATCTCCCACTTCAAAAGTTCATGGGAAGACTCATTTATTATAACTTCATCTCAGTCTATTTTGATAACCTTGAGGATGATTGAAAGCATTTTGTCTCTTTTCATCAAGTGTTTCTAGCTCTTGTAATCTTGCTACCCGATAGTCTTCCTCTGATATGATGTTTTGTAAAGAGACTCTTAGAGACGGTATTTCTATTTCAATGGGGAGTATTGCTTCTGTACCATACACCAAGGAATATGGTGTTTCTCTTGTAGGGGTGCATACTCCTATTCTGTAAACCCAAAGAGCGAGATTTAATTGGAGATGCCAGTCCCATCCTGTATCAGTGACAACTTTCTTAAGGATTTTCAATACTATTTTATTTGTTGCCTCTTCTTGTCCATTGCTTTGCGGATAATATGGCATGGAAAATCTCTATTGTATTTGAAATTTATCACACAATTCTTTCACTTCTTGATTTTTTAAATGGACGTCCATTATCTATTGCGAAGCACATTGGAATCTTGTATCTACATATAATGTAATTGAGCATGAACTTTGCTATTTTCTTTCCAGTGTGGTATGTAAGAGTAATTTCCTCGGCCCATTTAGTAAAGTACTCAATAGCTATTAAGATGAACTTGTGCCCACTGGAAGAAGTAGGATTGATTTTACCCACTAGATCTAATCCACATTGTGAAAATGGCCATGGTGATGTAATGGGTTGAAGATCTTGTGCTGGTGCATGGATGAGATCTCCCTGCATTTGACATTGCTTACATTTTTGCATATATTTATAGGCATCTTTTTCCATAGTTGGCCAGTAATAACCCGTTCTTAACAATTTCTTTGACAATGGTGGACCACTTTGGTGTACCCCACAAATTCCATCATGGACTTCTTTTAAGGTGAGTTACGCTTCATTTTCATCAAGAAATCGGAGAAGAGATCCATCAAATCCCTTTCTATACAATGTATCAACTAGAATAGTGTGTCTAGATGCATGGCAAATAAGTCTTTTTGTTAATTTCTAGACAGATCCAGTGACATGTACTAGGTGTGTAAATATGCGTATATCTCATTGTACCAAGGGGATTCTGGACCCACAATTGCACATACATATTCTGTTGAGGGAGTCTCATATTTCGGTATCATCAACTATTCTATAATAAACTCAAACTAAGTTTCATTATTAGGCATATTTATAAGAGACCCTATTTTAGCCATGGCATCAGCTGCCTTGTTTTGTATCCTTGTAATCTATTTGAAAGTGATATTTTTGAAATGCTCTTTGTAATCTTCTACCATTTTCTTATAAGGTAGGAGTTTGTCATCTTTCATATTGTAGTCATCATTAACTTGGTTTACAATTAGTTGCGAGTCACCAAAGACTTGTAATTATTTTATTCTCCACTGTACAGCTGTACAAAGTCCTATGAGGAGAGCTTCATATTCGGCTATATTGTTCGTGCATGGAAAATTTATCCTAAATGACTTAGGGATAGAATCACCCTAAGGGGTGATAGAAAGAATCCCTTCTCCAAATTCATGACTTGTATATGACCCATCAGAGTATAGTTTCCACATTATAGATGTTGTCAATGTAAATATTGGTTTGTCTGGAAAGTCTATGAGCAATGGGTGACTATCTTGTAAAGGAGCCTCTGTTAACTGATCTGCTATAATTTTTCCTTTGATGGCCTTTCTGTCTATGTAATATATATCAAACTCATGCAGGATCATGACCCACTTAGCCAATCTCCCAGTCAATGTTGCTATGCTCAATAGGTACTTGAGTGGATCAAAGTGTGCGATGAGTTGCACCTTATGACTCAACATGTAATGTCTAAGCTTTTGAGATGCAAAGATTACGGCTAAGCATGCTCATTCTATAGGATTTTAATTAAGTTCATAACCAATCAAGGTTCCACTTATATAGTAAATAGCTATTTCTTTTCCTTGTTCATCATGTTGTGCCAACAAAGCTCCTAGAGTTGAGTTTATCGCTGATATATATAGTAACAAAGGTTTTCCTAGAGTAGGTGGGACTAACACTGGTGTGTTTAGAAGATAATATTTCAGAGCTTGGAAAGCCTCTTGGCATTGTTCTATCCATTTGAAAGTAACTCCTTTCCTGAGTAAATGTTGGAACGAATGACATTTATTTGCCAATTGTGCTATGAATCTCCTTATGGATTGCAATCTTCCTTGTAACCCTCTTAATTGTTTAAGTGTTGATGGAGGTTGCATATCTATGATCGCTTTGACCTTGGTAGGGTCTACTTCAATTCCTCTGTTAGACACAATAATCCCTAATAGTTTTCCTCTTGTTACACCAAACACACACTTCTTTGGGTTTAGTTTGACATTGTACTGCTCCAATCGATCAAATATATGTGCAAGGACCACAAGGTGACCTCTTATTTGCGATTTAACCAGTAAGTCATGCACATAATCTTCCATTATGTTGTGGATCATGTCATGAAATAACATAGTCATGGCCCTTTGGTATGTTGCTCCCGCATTTTTGAGACCAAATGGAATCACATTCCAACATTATGTTCCTCATGGGTAGGTAAAGGCCATTTTATGTTAGTCTTCTGATGCAATTTTAATCTGGTTGTATCATGAGAAACCATCCATTAATGATAGCATTTCATTCCTAGCTGTTAAATCAGCTATCATATCTATATTGGGTAGTGGGAAATCATCCTTAGGACAAGCTTTATTTAGATCCTGGAAATCAGTACAGATTTTTTATGCCTCTTGTGGGCTTAGTCATAGGTACCAAGTTGGATATCCATTCCGCATAGTCGATAGGTCGAGTGAAACCTACATCCAACAGCTTTTGGAGTTTTATTTTACCTAGTAATGCAATTTGTGGATGCATTTTTCTCAATTTTTGTTTGTAAGATTTAACTCCTTGTAGCAACGGTAAATGATGCAACGCTAACTTAGGATCTAAGCTTGGCATATCTACATAGGACCAAGCAAAGTTGATAGGCCTTTGTTTGAAAAAAAGAATGAACCTATCCTTTTCTTCTTTGTTTAGTGATTTTGCCAGGTGTATGTTATGTACAACCTCTCCTTCTGCTATGTTTACCTCTTCAGTTTCTTCTATAAGCAATTCTGAATTTTCTCTTTCGATAGGAAGGTTACCTAACTCACTCTTGCCATTATGGTTATTTTGATCTGTATCTTTTTTTGTAGAGGTACTTGCCTCTCCAAAGTATGTTGTCCTATCCAAGTCTACATCAAATCCTACTTTGTGGTCACCTTGTGGAAATCCCTCTCTGACTTTGAGGAATTCTGCAATTGCTTCATCATTTTCAAACCAATCCAGAGTTAGTTTTCCTTCTTATCCCCAATCAATCAAGTGTGAGTGTATAAGGGGTAAGTCATTACTCCCTTCTTTCATAATAGATTCTGATAACATGAAGATTTGATTGTTTAAGTGACTTGGTACATTTTCATCTTTTGTAGGGTTTATTTGATACCTTAGTATGACACTTGTTTGTGGGCTGGAATCATGGAGCGATAAGAACTCATAGTCGTGAGAGTCTGTCTCACTTTCAATATATGTTTCATCATCTGAGGTATCGTCACTTATCTCTTCTTGTTCCTACCTTTGATTTTGTTGTAGATTGGCTGGTCTTTGTTGCATATTAGTTACCCTTCTTAAGCCTAGTATAAGTCATTGCAATCTTTCTTCATTTAATTCATTAGGTTGAGCTTGAGTCATTTCATGTGGCAGAAGTATTGATAATAACCATGGATTATATTCATCTCTTGGTGGTAAACTTGTGTCTGTTGCAACATTTGCTTGTGTCATTGTGTCAAGAACTGTATCATTTTGTGACTTAGTGCGAGGCTCTTGCAGGAGTTGGCTCATTTCTTCCCCATCTGATTCCACACTAGGTGATGTTGGTACTTGATTGCTTGTTTGAGATGAAGAGGTAAACACTCATGTGGACAACTCCCTTTGAGATATTTTGTGTAATGGTTTCATTGGTCTATTTAGTATATCTAGGGTGCATTGTCTTGCCTCCGTGATATGAAGTACATGCTTATTCCCTAACCCTTGATTCCTTGGATTATCATTAGGAACAATATGTTCTAGTCTTCCTTGTTTATATAACCCTAGGCCTATGGTACCATCATATCCATGTATCTAGAGAATTTTGAATCCATTTCCATACTAATCTAGGGGTATTTTGGGTATTGTCATATGATCCTCTTCTCTATATATCTAATGGTTGACATCTTCATTTAGGGATTCTTCCTATAAGTCACCTCATCTAATGAAAGAGCATGAGTCTGTGTATTTGACAATATCTTTTCCTTTGTCTTGTTTTTGTTTTGCATTTTGAGGTTTCCCAAAAGACTTAGGAGATAGAGACAATTTTTTTCCACTTAAAGCATTTGAAATAGAATACTCTCTACAACCCATAACTTGTATCTGTAAAGAAGATGTTGTAGGCATATTCTTCTTTGTTTCTATGATTGCTAATGCATCTAGTTGTGTAGTGAGAGGTGCTGCTTGATTAATTGGTACTTGATTATCCACACTTTCTTTCAAGTAATTGCAGTGTTGGAAGGGATTTGGATCACCTTTTATGGTAATTTCAATACCATTATATGGGAATTTGACATACTGATGAAATATGGATGGTACTACTTGCATGGTATGGATCCATGGGCGGCCCAATAACATGTTATATCACAGTTATCTATCCAAGACTTGAAAAGAAGCCTCTCCTATTATAGGTCCCACTTGTACGGGTAGTGTTACAATGCCTTTTGAGGGACGTTCTTCATCATCATATGCCTTGATATTTATCCTCTTGGATGAATCAATGTGAAGTTCAAAATATCCTAGTGCCTTAACCAGTTTTAAAGTACAAATGTTGAGACCGGCTCCTCCCTCTACATTCTTCTCTTATGTATGTAAGTTTCTAGATGTAGCGGGTCATTATGGAGCAGTCTATCACTAGGAATGTCTTGTTCTATTAATGCAATGCGAGTGCCTTGTGCCAAATTCCCTACCATGGATTGGAAGGTATTTTCATCTATATCTCTATCCACTACTGAATCTTGAAGTGCTTTGTCTAGAATGGCTTTATGAGTGGGTGAAATACGCAAGAGTTCAATACGTGATATCCGTGTCGAGGTTTTCTTGAGTTTCTCCACAACATTATAGGTCCATACTATTGGTGGTAGGTTTGGTGGTACTCCTTGTAAAGTTACCTTTGATCTACGAGTAACTACTGCATAGTCTCTGTCTCTAGGAGTTATTGTGATCGTAGCCACTGTATCATCTCTTTTATAGGTATTGTCGATATCATAATCTGTGTTATCAAGGTTTATGTTAAATCCCTCTTCATAGTCTTCATGTGTATGTTTTACATCCATGATTTGTTCTATGAGTTCATCTTCAAACCATCCTGAATGAGATGGTTTGTCATGCCCCCAGTCTCTGAGACAAATATTTCTATCATCATCATATTTTGGTGCCTCTGATAGCATGCAAATTTGGCTATCATCTGTGTGAGTATCTAGATATTGCTCATCTTAATCAAGTGTTTCTTGTGAATCATTGTTTACTACATCTCCAGAGCTAATGGCATGAATAGTGTAGTCATATGAGACCTTTGTGTAGTTAGCTATATTATATTGAGTTCCTGATGTAGTAGCCTTCCCTTTGTCATGCTTAACAAATGGATCCTTAAAAATTATGTGATTTGTGTTTGCTAAGGTTTTATCAGTATCGATTATGATTTCGACTTGATCTATCATATCTTGGACCAAGTTTTTTAATTTATAGAAACTCTTTGTTTTATGACCTTTAGTCCGATGATAATCACATAAATCATTATCATTCCACCATGTGGGTTTGAAAGGACCTAGTTCATATACTCTTATTTCTGGTAAAGTGATCATGTTTGTCTGTATTAAATTTTTGAGCGCTGACTCAATAGGTTCTCCTAGAGTTGTGTAATTCCTTCTTGGAGCATTTACCATGGGGTACTTTGTGTTTATTTTTTGTGTAGCGTTTACATTTGTTGAGGCAGTGTTATTCTCCGTATGTGGATTTAATGATTGACTCGTGCCTAGAGATAAAACCGGTTGAGTTCTATTTACTATTTGAGCGTCTACAACACCATCATTGGTCACATTCTTGTTTTTCAACAAAAACTTAGATTTGTCATTATTCTTGGTGTTGTCATACTTAATAAGACCTTGTTCCACTAGCCCTTTCTCACACTTTAGAGCTTTTTCCGTGATTTGTTTAAATATGGTTAAACATTGCATTTGTATCGGATATTTAATCTTAGGGATCAAGTTTTCTGTGAACATATCCACTTGCTCCATTTCTGGAATAATTGTTTTACACCTCCTATAGAGAGCCCCCCATCGTTGTATGAAGGATGCAAATGTTTCATTCTCATATTGTTTTGCGGCACACAAGTCTATTAAAGTGACCAGGGTTTAAATGTTATGTGAAAAGTTTGCAATACAGTGTTTAGCTAATTCTCCCCATGATGTGATGGTTGGTGGTAAATGTGAAAACCACTCTAAGGCTGAGCCTCCCAGACTTTTAGGGAACAACCTCATTAGGTAAGTGTCTTCTATTTCAACCTCTATACATGTCATTAAAAACTCTCTGATGTGGTCTCTAGGATCACCTTTCCCTTGATATCTGTCAAATTTTGTCATTTCAAAATGTGGTGGGAAAGGCGACATGTATAATGTGTGATGAAAAGGATAAGGACGTAAGTCCTACATTTTTTTATCGTTACCGGTCTGCATAGTCATCACTTGTTGTTGCAAATTCTGTAATTGTTGTGTCAGAATATATGTTTGGGTCAAAGGTACACCTTGTGTCTGTGTATGTCCCACAAATAGATTCGTGGTTGCATAACTAGGGGGTTGTTGGAAGGTACCATGATTATAATTTTGTGTGTTTTACATTCCACTAGGTACCGTGAAATAAGTGATATGTGAACCCATATTTGGCTGAGTTGTACTTGTTGTATTGGTAAGACCTAGATTTGCATTTTGAGGACTATATGTTGATCCTATAGAATAGGAAACCGAAAGTTGGGTTACTCTTGTTGTATGAGGAATATGTGTTTGAACAGGTGTTGAGACACTTGATATTATCAGTATGGTCTATGTTGGTGCGCTAACATTTATTGTTGAAGATGATGCACTCGATTGAGAGTTCACGTTTGAACTGACATTTGTTTGTATAGGTGCATTTTGAGGAAAACTGGAGATCGTTGTTTGCATTTGTGTTATATGCGGTATTTGACTGTTATATTGACTTAGAGTATTTCCTAATGGTAAGATTTTTGTGATGTCAAAATCTTCAAGTAGTTTCATCCCATTTTGTAATAACAATGAGAGATATTTGTTCCTATCACTATGTATAAGTGCATCTAAGATCATAAGGACATGTGGGTCTTGTTGAGTTGATTCAATATTTTGCGTGTTAAATGTTATTGTAGTTCATATATTGTGGGCATTGCCTAAGAATTTGATTGTTGACTATTTGATATGTCCATATTCCAAGTTGGGTTTACAGACTGGTCATTGTTTGGGTCCACTATACCTTTTTCCTTTTGTGACCTTGTGAGGGGCATTTAAGACTTCTATATGAGGGTGGTTCTGGAAATTTATGGAAGATGACAATTAATGCTAGATTCTAGACCTAAGTATGGGATATGCATGACCAGAATAGACTTTCTAGTGAGGATTTGGATGTGAGACCTATTGAGCGTTTCAAGATTTCTGCAACACAAGTTTTTCAAGTTCTTCTCTTAGATGTCTTGTAGCAATTTCTCTATCAATCCTACGAGCAATTTCATACTCGATATTTATCTCATACTCAACTCATGTATACTGGGGTGCATTTCTCCTTGATTCCCAGGCTAAGTTAGCTAGACCATCAATAATTTCTCCCTGACCACCATTTGGCACTAGATTAGGTTGCTCGAAGGGGAGCAAACCATCAATTGGGAGACCCATTAAGATGCATGATGTGACTTTGTAGGATGATTATGCAAATGATGATGGACTAAGACAGATGTATATGAGGTCTAGACAAGGACTTATATAAGGACAATAAGGAGTATTGGGGATGATAATAAGGACGTAAATAAGGACTATACAAGGACTTAGGATGTAAATGAGGACTATGCAATGACTTCCTAGGGTCACAAGTGTGTATAGATTTGAGTTTTGATGTTTCAAAAATGGACTTTGTTTTTAGTAATTCTGTGTATAGGACAAGTTTACTAGTTTCTTCAAGTCTAAGAACAATTGTTTGGAGGTAAATATAGTTGACTAAACTGGTTTTTTAAACAATCTCATAGAATTCAGAGATACGTAGGATAGGGCCTGAAATAGCCCAAATGAATGACTCAATACTACTCTAATACAACGATACATATAAAGACACAAAAGACAAGCTTAGGCTAGAAATTGGAAACCATTCAAATGAGGCCCTTACGAAATACCGAAACAAAATGAACAGATAGAGAGTCTGGTAGCACTGGCTCCACTCCATGGTACACGCTTCTCGGGCATGCCAGTCTCTCTTTGATGAGTACTAAGAGGGGGGGTGAATTAGTATACCAAAAAATACTATAAATAAACTTTTAAATAGTTTAGCAGATAACTGGTACAACAGATTCATTAATAAACCGATTAAGATAAATGCAAACTAAATAGAAAACAAAGAATTCATCCACAAGAGCACAATCACCATAACACAAGATATTTGACGTGGAAACCCAAATGGGAAAAACCATGGTGAGAAGAAACTCACAAGTAACTATCTGCAGAATAGAAACCAGACCGGTTAAGGTCATACAATGTTCTTCACCAAAATAGATCTCGTTAGGAATCTAGATCTTTGTTAGGAGATAACTCCTATTAAAGACTACCTTGTTAAAGGATTTCAGATCCATAGTTGTGAACCACCTTGTTAGAGGATTTACAAAGGCTTTGCTGGGCCTACCCAGTTAAGGGTCTTAGACTTGTCGAAGATATTAGTAATCAACAAGTGAATGATCTAGATAATAGCACGGTATGCTTAGTTAGATCCTTGACAACTCATTGTTAATGCATTTCAGAATTACTTCAGTCTTCAATATCTCCACACTCTATCTCTTCACACAGACCTAATCTTCTCTTCAATGATCGCACATAACCTTTTCTATCACACATACCAACCCTAGACATGATGTCCTTATAAAGGAATCTGATTTCATGTCGGTCCAATAAGATTAGACTACAAGTTCCTAGGTTCAGTGCATCTAGACACATTTGGTAACACAACACAAAATCACCACCAAAGTGTCGGTGGATGATAACTCATCGCACAATATAGTAATACTGGTTGGTAACTCATCATAGAGTAATACTGGTTAATACAATATACCGATTATTGGTTATCAAAAATGAAGACTAGTAGATCGAAGTGTTCCGATCAAAAGTTAACTACTACTTGGTTCCTTCATACCGCTTGAGCTCCTCGAACTGCTTGGGATCCTCATACCACTTGGGGTCTTCATACCGTGATCTTCATACAATCTGTGACTGGTAAACCATTTTATGTAAAACATCAATATTCTAAAGACTATACATTCAATAATACACTATACTAGTTGGAGCAATTACCGATTGAGCATAACTCATACATCAAGAAAGTGTGTGTCCATCAATGACAATCGAAACATCATCAAAATGCCAACAATCTCTCCCTTTGTAATTGATGGCAACACTTAGGAAAATTTTGACATCTAAGTGTTTTTACAACAAAAATGCCATAATCAAAATTACTCCCCCTAAGCATATACACTATCCCTTTTGCAGAAATTACAATGTACACTACTCCCCAAAGTGGTAACATGAAAGTACATGAAATGGTAACATTCACCAAAATTTTAATGTACACTACTCCCCCTTTTCCAACAATGAAAAAGTAATGCAGAATAACCCCTTTTTGCATATATAAAAAAAAGAGTAGATGTTCATGACAATAAGGAATGAAATTTCTCAAAAATAGATTTGAAGTCCTGCATAAAAGTTTTCATGGCCAATGTCCATGACTCAAGTAATGAGGTAGAAACCTCACTTTCAGTCTTCATCTAGAATACCAGTTCTTCCATTGCATCAATGGTACTCATCTCTTGAGTTACCATGATAGCTTCCAGGTTGAGAAAACATTTCTGAAGAATTTGTAGTCTTGGCAATAGGAGCAGTTGAAGCTCCTGCAAATCTTTAGTCTGGTTGATGATTTCTGAGTCCATCTTGGCAGTTTGAAGCTGATAATGATGAACCGTTTGCCCATATGTAATGAATGAATCATATGGCATCTTGAAATTGCTGATATAAGCCTGTAACTCCGATTGGAGTTGAGATTTATGTTTAAGCACATCATCACAAAATAGATGGGGTTGGCAGATTTTACTCAATAGTAATTTTCCTTCACCCATAGCAACACTGATATCATTCTGTTGCTTCAGTAGTTGTTTCTGGAGCTCATTCATTTTCTTGACTAAGGCAGTATTGAGTGCCTTTTCATGGTTCTTCTTTGCAATGGCTTCAACAACATCTTCCAAGCATTGTACCTAGTCCTCCACTACGGTACAGAGAAGTTTGAGCTTGGATAAAGAGTAATCGATACTGGGGAGGTTGGTACTAGAAATTAGACTAGTAAGGGTGTCAATCGTAGTTTGTATGACATCATGTTCCTTCTGCCTCTGCAATTCTTCCAGTCTCTCCTATGCAATTTTGATGCCTCGTCGCAGCTCAAACTCATCTATTGATTGAAGATCAATAGGACTGGTGGTATCAACCTGTTTCGTTTGACCACCGGTTGCCTTAGGAGTCTATGCTTGTTTGGTCTTCTTTGCTTCCTTCTCCTCTTCTTCTTTTTTCTTATCCTCTTCTTTCTTCTTTTTCTCCTCTTCTTGTTTCTTCTCAGTTTCTTCTTTCTTCTTGTCCTCTTCCTTCTTTTTCTTCTCTTCCTCCTTCTTCCTTTCTTCTTCCTTCCTCTTTTCTTCTTCTTTTCTCTTCTTCTCTTCCTCTTTCTTCTTTTCTTCCTCTTTCTTCTTCTCTACCTCTTTTCTCTTATCTTCCTCTTTCTTTTTCTCTTCCTCTTTTCTCTTGTCTTCCTCTTTCTTTTTCTCTGACTCTTTCCTCTTGATTTCTTCTTGCCTAGCTTTTTCCTCTTGCTCTTTGTCCTGTTTCTCTTTTTCAACTTTTTCCTTGTCCTATTTCTCTTTCTCCGCTTTTTCTTTATCCTGTTTCTCTTTCTCTTTGTCCGAAGTAACATCCTCACTATCTAATGCATCAACATCAATAGTATCAATTTGTTCTATCACTCTTTCACCTTCACTATCAAATACTTCATCTGGTTTTCCTGATGATAGGTCAAGTTCTTGTTCAGCCCGTTTAGTGGCTTCAGATACTCGGTGCATATTGACAGTAACTTTCACATGTATATGTGTGTCCTTTTCCACTTCAGAAGATTTTCCTTATAGTAGCCTTAGTCTTCTCCTTCTCATGAAGAAGATGCCTTTGTTCTTATCTATTATCTCAAATAATTCTGAATTAGAAGTATCAGGAAAGTATTGTGCAAAAATTTTCTCCCCGATCTCCTATTCTTTCTCAATGGCAATGCACCATTTATTATCCAAAGAATTGTACAAAGAATTTGGAGTAACCAATTTAATCTTTGATGGCGACTGATCATTAACACATAAATATTTGATGATTTCCTATTCTACTTCTTTCTCATTATCATTAAAATCATCAAAATACTCCTTTAAATCATCAAGCACTTTTCCTAATATTCTTAATTGTCCTTTGACAATATATGATTGGTATATAAGATGAAATATCTATATTTATTGGTGCTGAAGTTGTAGGAACATTACCGGTAGACTTTGTCTTTTTGCTTGATTGCCTTGTCTTCTTTGTTTGAATCTCCGATTCAGTGTCCTCTGATTCTAGTGAGTTGGTTTTGGTTTTCCGCTTCCTCTCAAAGATTTTAGCCAAAATACTCTCAGGTTTCTTCTTAGCTAGTGACCGCTTGGTCACTTTCGGACTGGCAGAGGTAACCGGTGCAGATACTGATGGCACTACTTTGCCCTTTTTATGTTTTGGGTCTTCAACTGGTGTGACCCTCTCCAAGTAGGTACATGTTCTCTTTTTCTTTACATCTAGTGGTGAGGCAAGTAGGGTAGAGGCATACCCAATCAACATGTCATTCATCACTTCATACCCCATAGGTTCAACTACTTCCTTTCTGGGTTCCACCGCTTCCGTTATGCATTCATCTATCCTTATTGTGAAGCAGATGTCATCTTCATACTTCTTCACAATATAATCAGATATCCTCATTCTCTGGCTCATCTTTCGCTTGGATTCATCAAAGTAATTATTAAGAACCTCGGGATATCCAGTTCCCACTACTTGATCTGACTAGAAACTGGTAGGTCAGCAGACCATTGAACATCACCTACTCAAGGGAAATAACCTTGAAAGTAGAAGAATAAACCGACCAGAAGTTGTCTAAACTTGAACCTTAGAGAATTGTCCTATTTGATGGACTTCAGATTCAACAACAATTGCTTCTATAGATAGGTATATAGGTCAAATATAGTGTCTTTCTTGATCATCTGGTAAGCAGCATTCACTGCAGCAGTAGGGACAGAATTCATTCTGCTGGCATAAAACATCCAGTAACCAATCACCATGCAAGCATATTTCACTAGATCATATTTAATGGTGTTGATGGTCATCGCCTGTTGGTCACTCATAGAACTGGTGAGCTTTTTCATTTCAGTTTTGGTGACCTTTCATAGAGTTGGTACCTCTCCAATATTGCAAAAATTGGTGATGACACGAATTTCCTCAGGTGTGATGTCATGCATCTACTCGAGATACATCTTATCACCATGTACTCTACTGAGGATGATGTGGATATGTTCTTCTGTGAACTCTTCTAGAAAGTACACTGCATTGTGCAATTTCATCTTCTCAAGGACACTATACTTAGGTTTGATCTTCTTGTCATCCCCACAGAATAGACTTAGTTAGGAATGAATCACTAGGGATCCTAGGTCTTCCAATTTACAGTCTATATATCCTAAAATATCTCCCTCAATAATAACTCTGACATGTATTTGAGATAGGGCATTATATTTCATTCTCTTTTGGAGAAATTTGGCTGATTCTTCTGGTGCACTAGAACTAGAGTGCGATGCAGAAGCCATGATAAGAGAGAATTTTGAGAAATATCTTCACAATCCAAAATTTAGGGTTTTCCAATATCACCCACAATACACCACTTTGGTTGCTAGATTACCGCTTAGTGTTCTTCACTGATAGATTGAAAAAGATCTCTAGAATCCTCTACAAGATTTTTTAATTTAGTTTGAATCGCTAGACAAATTGCTCTTTGTCACTCTTCTCTTGAAAATTCTTCTCTTGAAAATAGATAAGTGAAAATGGCAACGAAACCCTTTTAAATAAATTCTCACCTACCATAATAAATGCATCACTGCTAGGGCACAAACCCTAAATTTTCCTTTTACCACTTCAAATCTTCTGTCGATTGACAGGTAACATATACCGGTTAAGGTCTTTATCGATATAAACTGGGGTTTCAAAATATTTCACTGATATGTTCCCCCTAACCTTTTCTGAAGCTTAATTTGCTGGTTCAGAGACTTCTACACTAGGTGCAGAAACCGGTTCATCCTTTGACACTTCTTCTGATTTCTTTTTCCAAGTTTTATTCATTTTTGTTTGAACAGTTTCAACATCAATCTTCCCTTCTGGAGTGATAGGTATATCATCGGATAGGTTCTTTCTCAGTCTGCAAGTTCTAGTAGTGTGTCCTGATTTGTTGCAATGATAGCATACCATTCTAGGTGTTCTCCATGGTCCATTATTCCTTCTGCATGTTGCAGCAGTGTGACCGTTACCACAATAGATCAAACAAGTTGCTCTCCAACTAGTTGCCGCTTGATAACCACCTGACTGATGGTCATAGGTATTGTACCGTTTGGGATTCTAGTTCACAAAAGGTTCCGGGATAACTCCTTGAGTCCTTGGAGGATATCTCCCAGTGTTGTGCAAAACTAACCTGCATTCAAATGCTCTATGCCCAAACTTGTTTCATGCATAACAATTTCATTGAATCTATTGGATCTAGGCATATTTTTCTGAAAATAAGGAAAATTGTTATAAGCCTTGCTTCTACATACATTGGTAGTATGTCCTTCTTTGAGACAATTAAAGAAAACAGGTTTAAATTTTTGCTTACCTTTATCCTTGGATGTCGGTTGCTTCTTTGATGCTTCAGCTTTTGTTCCAGAGGTCTCACCTTCCTCATACCTAGAGAAACTAGGTCTAATGGTATTCTTTATTGGCTTTGTCGATTCTAGCTTAGCAGTACTCTGATTGAATTTGGCAATATCTCCTTTCACTCAGTAAGTTCCTTGGAAATAGCAGTATTAGATTCCATCAAGGTTGCATTCTCAGAAATAGCCATGTTTAGTTCACCTTGCATTTCTTCTTTTTCCACTTTACTCTCTTGGTACAAACTTTTAAACAGTTTAGCAGATAACTAGTACAATAGATTCACTAATAAACTGGTTATGATAAATGCAAACCAAATAGCAAACAAAGCATTCACCCACAAGAGCACAATCACCATAACACAAGATATTTGATGTGGAAACCCAAATGGGAAAAACTACAGTGAGTAGAAAATCACAAGTAACTATCTACAGAATAGAAACCAGACTAGTTAAGGTCATACAATGTTCTTCACTAGGACAAATCCTGTTAGGATTCTAGATCTCTGTTAGGAGATAAGTCCTATTAAAGACTACCTTGTTAAAGGATTTTAGATCCACAGTTGTGAACCACCTTGTTAGAGGATTTACAAAGGCTTTGTTGGGCCTACCTGGTTAAGGGTTTTAGACTTGTCAAAGATATTAGTAATCAACAAGTGAATGATCTAGATAATATAATAGTATGCTTAGTTAGATCCTTGACAGCTCATTGTTAATGCATTTCAGCATTACTTCAGTCTTCAATATCTCCACACTCTATCTCTTCACACAGACCTAATCTTCTCTTCAGTGATCTCACATAACCTTTTCTATCACACATACAAACCCTAGACATGATGTCCTTATAAAGGAATCTAATTTCATGTTGGTCCAATAGGATTAGACTACAAGTTCCTAGGTTCAGTGCATCTAGACACAATGAACATTGACACTCAGGAAGTCAATATTGTGGTGGATAAGGAATGAATTGAGAAGACAAATGTCACAATAGGGCCATCATCTGGAAATGTTGGAGTTGAAAACATTGGAACTAGGGAACAATAATAAACTGAAGGATCAAATGAACCCTTAAACACTGGAAAGGAAGAGACCACAAACGTGCATACTGATGCATCTACTGAACCACCAGAAACTACTGAAAATGAAAAACCAACTGAGTCACCAACAGTAGACAACACAAAGGTGAATAAAGAAAAACTAGAAGTGGACACTACAGTGAAATCATCTCAAGCACAAATAGGTAGAGCAATAGGCTCCTTCTCAAGTACCCACTCAGATTGTACCACAGACTACATCTAAAAAGCCCAAGCCTTTGGTAGTAGAAATGCAAACTCAAACAGATCATCCAGAGAAAGAGGAAAGCAAAGCTATCACTACAACCAGTGGACTACAAATTGTGAGAGTAGTTGGACAATCATCCAGCACATCAATGACTGAATTCAGGCCAACAAATGTAACAGAGGTACTCTTGGGTTAAAATAACAGAGTGTAATGCACAAGCTTATAAGGCTATAGATGACACTTTACCAACTTTGAAGATGATAGCTCCAAAGTGTAACATAGATAATAAAGATTCTTTGAGCCAATTAGACACATTGTCTAAGTATATAACCGGCAACCTAATAACACTAGACCAGATAAATGAAGATACATTCAAAGAGAAAGTGAATAAAGATAAGGAAAAATTGTTTGAGGAAACAGTTAAGAAGAATAAGGAACAAATGGAGACCTTATTACCGGCATTAGGAGAAATGATTTGGGATTTTAAGAAACTATGCAGAGATACCTGCAAAACTGACATTTTGACAGAGGACATAGATTCAAAGATCAACAAAGCACAAAAGAAAATCAACAATATTGCTAACAACTTAATACGAACATCAGATTCATTTTTGGAAGTTGAAAAGAATATTGCAGTTCTTGAGGAGAAAATTGAAAAGTTAGAAAAAGATAAAGAAAAGATAAAGTTTAAGGCATAGGATTTAAAATGCAAACTAGGCCCTAAATTGGATTACCTCATTTCTTTGAGAAAAGAAATTTCCGAGGCTCTGGTTCCAAGACTTACGACACTAGAAGAGAAAATGCACATAATCACCGGTACATTTTAGAGAATAGAAGCAACAATAAAGGACAACGAAAGGTTCAAGGATAGTCAAAATTTTGCATTGGTGGACATCTATCAGATTGTAACCCACTGGTTACAAGGATCTAGGTAGGAACCACACTCCATTGACAGTGAATGACAACCTTTGTCATTGATGCCAAAGGGGGAGTAGTGGAGATGAGAAAAATGATCAAAAGGAAGACATCATCAGCTTAGGGGGAGCACACATTTTGATAACACAGTTTTGATAAGACATTTTGGCAGATTCTTTTTGGACAACATTTTTGGACACTTTTTTTATTTTTCTCATGAGTGTTGCCATCAATGCCAAAGGGGGAGATTGTTGGCAAATGCACAATCCAATGAGAAATTATAGGTGATTGAAGGTTTTGTCATTGATGGCAACCTTACAATCATATGATACCGGTAGGCATCGGCACTGGCAGACTCTACACCGACATACAGTTCACTGGTACTAAAAATATTGATTAATGACACCATAGCCGATATGAATTTTGTTTAATTGTATTTTCTATTTAATTATTAAATCTTTTTGTAAGCTGACATGGTGGATTGTAATAAGACTCATATACGTATGAGATCTTGTAGATCATTTAGAAGTAGTGGATATGGTTAGATTATTGTAGACCTAATGTGTGAATTGTAATGAAGATTTTGGATAAGGGTTTATGATTATTGAAGAGCTTAAACCGGTACTAAACCTGGCATAGCAGATGTTGATTTGAAGCAGTACAAGACATTGGACTTGTATAATCCATTTTTGTAAGTCAGTGAGACTTCTTTTGTAACTGAATAGTGAGCTCTAGGTACTTGGCCTTCCTGCATGTGCAAGCCCCTATTGTAACAGTAATATTCTCTTATTGGCCAGTAAGCAAATATTGTGGGTCACAAATCCCACTGAGGTTTTTCCCACACCGGGTTTCCTCGTTAAAAATATTTTGTTATGGTGTGTCTTTCATGCTGTGGTTATTGCTCTTATTTACTGTATTAATTTTGATTTACCGGTACATAGTTTTGGAATGCTTTTCATATAATAAGTTCAGAAAATTCATTAACCGGTCAGATACTGATTCACCCCCCCTCTCAGTATCTTTAGGAATCCTAACAATTGGTATCAGAGCCTGGTTCTCTATTTTCAATAGCCTAATAGCTTGAGGAAGATTTTGACACAGATAGAGATGGAAAATTTGAGAAAGCAATTGTAAACAACTCTTTCAGACTATGATGCAGAAAAAGTGAAGAATATCAAACTTGAAGATGATCTGGAGGCTGCATAGGATATCATTCAAGGACTTCAAGAGAATCTCACTATTGCAAGAAACAAAAGAAGAGAAATTTGTGAAAAGATGTAGAATGATGATGATGAAAAGGAAACTCTTAATGATCTAGTGAACAAACTGAGACAAGAAAACAATATGATGAAGAATAAGATGCAAGATATGACTATGAGATTTTGTAAAGAGATTGAAAATCAGAAGAAGAATGAAGATAACTTGACGAGAAGAATCAATGATGCTGCAAATGAAAATCTAAAACTCAATCATGAGAATGATATGCTAAAGACAGATCTAATCCACTTAGAACATTACAAAACTAAACTCATGAGACAAAAAGATTTCTTGGAAAATGAATTGGCTACTGCAAATTAACACAAGGAGAAATTCAAGAAAAGTTCAGAAGAACTTGATGACATGCTGAAGAATTAGAAACCTAATGGTGATACAAATGGCCTTGGCTTTGAAGTTGGTGAAAGCTTCGGTATTGCAAACAATCATGATCACAGCAAACCAGTAAGACAACCTAATGCTTACAAATTTAATGGGAAATGTTTTAACTGTAACAAGTATGGTCATAGAGCAAATCAGTGTAGATCTAGAAATTATCAGAACACTAATACACCCACCGGTCAATATTCTAAATGCAACAAAGCTGGTCATAATTCAGAAAATTGCAGAATGAATGTAAGATGTTATGTTTGTGGAAGATTTGGACACTTATCTAATCAATGCAGAACACATACAGACATAGGATATGGGAAAGCTATTCAGAAAAACAATGTGACTTGTTATGCTTGCAACAAGATTGGATATATTGCAAAATTTTGTAGAAGTAAGACATCACCGACAAATAACAAAGGACCCAACTTGAAAGGTAAAGAAAAAGGTGAAGAGGTAAAGCAAGAATTTTCAAAGAAATGGATAAGAAAGTCAGATCAGAATGTTGATGGGAATAATCCTCCACTGGCAGAATAGAGTATCACTCCACCAACAGGAGATTCTTCATCTAATTGAAGGAAAATCCTTTGGGGGTATGGCAACAAATTGAAAACATGCTAATTTACCCTGGGTTGATGGTGAGAAGTTGAATTACTTCCTTACCGGCGGATGAGTTAAGTTTTTGACGTAACCAGTAGACATTAAATGTGGCGGTTGAAGGTTATAACACTATAAAGCAAGTGTTTTGGCTTTTTTTCATTCACCGAGCATTCAAATCTCCAGAGAGTGCAAAAATCCTGAGCGAAGGCATTCTTAGCAAATAGTGAAGCAATTCATTCAAGCACTCATCCTAAAGGCAGATTAAGGTATTTATAACTATGGCTTCTTTATTTGTACCTAAATTTATTACAAACCCTATTGTGATTGAAGTTATCAAGTGCCCTAGACCCGTGTTCAAACTTATTCGCGAAATTGCAAAGAAAGATGATACCCTAGGAGCATTTTCAAAAATACCTAAGGGAGTAGTTTATGCAGAGGATCCTAGAATATATATAGATTGTCATATTGAGGAACCAGGAGCTAAAGAAATAATGAACATGTATAGGACTGTAATTTGTGATGAAAATGGTAATGTTAAACCGAAACATAAGATAGTGGAAACCCTAGGTTTTGTGGACATTCTTAGTAACCCTGATTTTCCTAAAGATGTGATAAGGATAGTCCTAAGTAGAGTCCATGGAAAATTATTTTGGTTGGATTCCATCCATAAGATCACTAAAGAGGCAATTAGGGCAGTAACAAGCTTACCTTCCACCGGCAGCAGGCTTGACAGAACTAAGAAAGTTCCAAATGACACTGTGATGACCTTAACCAGCACAACATTTGACAAAAGATCCTTAAGAGTCAATTATGTGAAGGACATCAATTTTAGATTTGTCAGTATGATTTTTGGTTATAAGGCTACACATGCAAATAGACTAAACTCTGTCTCTAGCTTATGTATTAAAAGTGCATATGGCATGGTGAATGACAATGCAGGAATTGATGTATGTGAATGGCTTAAGGATGAATTGATAGACAACTTGAAGAAAATCGAAGGTGATAAAATGGAACTTTCATATTTGGTAACTTCCTTGTGTGCTTAATGATATACATTACCAAGGAAGTACCCATATTGGTAGGAAAGACTTTGGTTTTGATATACTGGTAGGAAAGCAACTATTAGACATGCTAAACAACATGGGAGATGATAGGGAGAAAAATATAAATGAATATATTCAAACCTTGAAAGCAAGAATGAAGACAAGAATAAGGCTATCTCAAGCAATTGTTGATAAGTATCAAAAGGAGATATGCTTTGTGATAAAGAAAGTTGAAATCTAGATGGAGGCAGTTGTCCCTAGAACTATTTGGGTTACCAAGATGGGATATGAGACAGATGACAACATAATTGAAACTTATGCAAAATCCCTCTTAGAAGCCCCTAAGGAGCCATCTGAAAAAGTATTTGGCAATACTGAAACAATTGAAAGTGGCATTCAATCTCAGAAAAGAGTTAATAAAACTGAACAGATAGTAAGGAAGGGAACAAGACAGGCAAAATAAATAAAAGAAGATGTATTAAAGAAAACTGGTATTAAGGAAAGCGAATTGGAAGGACTTCAACTGGAAGCACATCTTTCATCGGTTGCAACTTAATCTGACAGTGAGATACCGATTGTATTCAAAAGGGTAGAAAGAAAAAGAAAACCCTCACTGTCACCCTCACCTACACCCAGAAAGACAAGACAAAAACAACAGGGAGTTAGGCCTCTGGCTAAGAAATTGACACCAAAGAAGAGGAAACAAAAACTGGTTATTCCTACTTTTGACAAACTTTTGGAAGAGATCACTGAAGATGGAAAACTAACAAATATCAGCAAGCTATATAATACATTATCCAATGATGCAAAGGAGAGCATAGAAAATATTGTAATCTTACATCTTGACATTTATAAGAAATTTTTTGTGGAGATTGTAGATGACATACCCAACGATCTGTATAGAAGACTAGAAGCTAGAAGGGTAGCCATTGTGGAGTTAGACAAGAAAATAAAAATAGAAAAACTACTTGCAGTTCATCCAGTGAACTCCACTCAAGAAATTGATGAGATAATCAGTGAAGCTAACCAGATAGTATTCTCAACTAGACACCATCATGTAGCATTAATGGCAGGAAGAGTAAATGAGATATCAGAGGAAACAACAGATAAGTGGGACATATTTTTTGTAGAGAAAGAAAAACAGGAAGAACTTAAGAAACCAAAGACTATCAAAGTCCACCAGAAGGATAAGGGGAAAGGCAAGGTAGGTGGACCTCTGAGCCTAAAGATAACTAAAAACTTGCCCCCACCTCTCTCTGATACTCCACCAGTAGAAACTATTGACACACAACTGGCAACTGAGAGTATGGATACACCATATGAGGATATGAATCCTGATTCTGAGGTGTTATACACAATGAACATTGACACTCAAGAAGTCAATATTGTGGTGGATAAGGAATCAACGGAGAAGACAGATGTGGCAACAGAGCCACCAATATGAAATGTTGGAGTTGAAAACATTGGAATTGGGGAACAACAATAAACTGAAGGATCAAATGAACCCCCGGACATTGGAAAGGAAGAGACCATAGATGTGCATACTAATGCATCTACTGAGCCACTGGTAGCTACTGAAACTGAAAAACCAACTGAGTCACCGACAGTAGACAACATAGAGGTAAACAAACAAAAACCAGCAGTGGACACTATAATGAAATCATCTGAAGCACAAATAGGTAGAGCAACAGGCTCCTTCTCAAGTACCTACTCAGACTGTACCACCGACTACATTTGAAAAGCCCAAGCCTTTTGTAGTCGAAATGCAAACTCAAACAGATCCTCCAAAGAAAGAGGAAAGCAAAGCTATCACTACAACTAGTGGACTACAGATTCTGAGAACAGTTGGATAGGCATCTAGCACATCAATGATTAAATTCAGGCCAATAAATGTAACAAAGGTACTCTTGGATTCAATAAAGAAAATAACAGAGTGTAATGCACAAGCTTATAAGGCTATAGATGACACTTTACCAATTTTGAAGATGATAGCTCCAAAGTGTAACATAGATAATAAAGATTCTTTGAGCCAATTAGACACATTGTCTAAGTATATAGCCGACAACCTAATAACACTAGACTAGATAAATGAAGATACATTCAAAGAGAAAATGAATAAGGAGAAGGAAAAATTCTTTGAGGAAACAGTTAAGAAGAATAAGGAACAAATGGAAACCTTATTACCGACATTAGGAAAACAATTTTGAATTTCAAGAAACTGTACAGAGATACCTGCAAAACTGACATTTTGACAAAGGACATAGATTTAGAGATCAGCAAAGCACAAAAGGAAATCAACAATATTGCTGACAACTTAATAGGAACATCAGATTCATTTTTGGAAGTTGAAAAGAATATTGCAGTTCTTGAGGAGAAAATTGAAAATTTAGAAAAAGATAAAGAAAAGATAAAGTTTAAGGCAAAGGATTTAAAATGTAAACTAGGCCCTAAATTGGATTACCTCATTTCTTTGAGAAAATAAATTTCTAAGGCTTTGGTTCCAATCCTTAAGACACCGGAAGAGAAAATGTACATACTCATCGGTACAGTTCAGAGAATAGAAGCAGCAATGAAGGACAGCGAAAGGTTCAGCAACAATCAAAATTTTGCATTGGCAGACATCTATCAAATTGTAACCCATTAGTTACAAGGATCTAGGTAGGAACCACACTCCATTGATAGTGAATGACAACCTTTGTCATTGATGCCAAAGGGGGAGTAGTCGAGATGAGAAAAATTGTAATGGCCCGCCAGAAACTCTAAGGAAAAACATCAAAATCTATGCAACTAAAGGGTGAAATAAATTTTTTTTAAAGAACTTGTGCTTAAATTATCTCACTTGTACATTTAATAACATAGCGAAAGTCTAACACTTGAATCCCTAAGGGTTACCAATGAAGATCACTTTGTAGATTATATTAACACCACAGAAAAATCCTATTGTTCAGCTATTTTAGGAAAATTAAATGTTAAAGATAAACACTACACATACATCTAAATTTCATAATGAAAGAATCAAATTACTCCAATGCATTCATTTTATATATACAAAAGATTAAAACAACTGAATTAACATACATTCTGTAATGCCCCTACCCTAGTCAGACTTGTAAAAATCGGTTGACCTTGGTTGACTTCCTATGTGGCATTCTTGAATGGTAGGTTAACCGTGGTGCTATGTGTAGTTTAGATAATATAAATAATCGTGCATACCTATTATTGTGCTTTTGCATCGATTCTTGTGTATATGTAATTGTTTCCTAACTCTTGTGATAAATCTCGAGCTAACGCCTTCATTGAATATGTATATGTATATGTATGCTTGCGTGATTCATGAGTGCAGGAGATTGCAGGTACGACACCGCCTAAGGCGAGGTTCGTCTCCTTCGGGGTTCGCAGGGTTGAGTAAACCTCCTCCATCCTTTGAATTCGGATTTGGGGATCATATAACTCTCGTCTTGCCTTAGCCACGGTTAGGTGAGCATCGTGTGTGGATTCGTGGGGCTTGCTTTTCATTGAGATGCGTGTCGAGAGATTTGGAGGACTTCCTCGATTTGCATGCTTTGCGCGAGGTAAGTGAAGTTTGTTATCCTAAGTATTAAATTCAATTTAATGAGTAGACGTACACATTAGTGATATAGAAATTTAAATAGATAGTTTCTTTATACGATTAATCGTTAATTTAAAGAGATTGCTTTAATTATTATTGTAGCAAGCTTAAGGTATTTAACTTGGATTAATGTGCTCATTTACGCATATGTAGTTGAGAAATTAGAATAAATAAGACCCTTGCATTAGATTAGTCATTTATTTAAAAAGGTCGCTTTATTATGTTATAGCGAGTCAATTTAATAGTTAAATTTAATAATAACGAATTTAAGGAGCTATGCGTTTTAGAAAGGAAAGATTTAAAGTCATTTGAAAAAAAATGGAAATAAATTAATCATTTTCGCATTTTGGTAGAAAAAGGGTAAATTTTATTATTTAAAAGAAATTATTTCCTTTTTACTTGTAAAGTTGATTTAGTATAAAAGTTTGATTTTTAGAAAATTAAATTAATCAAAATATAAAGTGTTGGCTAAAGTGATATGAAGAAATTTTAAAATCAGAGTTAAATAAGAAATGGAAGCTTTTTAATTTTAAAAGAAAAATGAATAAGAAGGATTGAATAGTGGTTTCCATTTTTCATTCATTTTATTTTAAAAATAAATGCCTAAATTCGAAATTGAAAATTAGGGCAAAAAAATAGGGTTTCTCATTTTAACCTAGTTTTGGAAACATTTTGGGGGGCTCTCTCTTTTGGGGGATCTTTTTGGAAATGGAGGTGGGGGAAAAATGTTGGAGAAAATGGAGTTCTCTTGCTTGGGGTTGCAGGTGGAGCTCTTCGTCAAAACTCTTCCCGGAATGCGTTTGGAGGTAGGATTCGAATGCACCGTTTTTGTTCCTTTTGAAATTGTGGGTATATCTCCGAAATTTGTCTTGAAGGTTTCTTGCTCCAAAACCTCCATGATTGTTGTTTAAATGTAGGATTTAGTTTTGAAAACAGGGGTAGTTCTTGGATCAAATTCTTGCTTGTTAATAGATTTTGTGGTTTTAAATTTGATGAGGAAATATTTTTCCCATAATGAAGATTTTAAAGAAATCTGGAAAATGAATGGATCTGTAAAAAAAAAATGATGGAAGCTATGTATATATATATCTTTTTCTTTGAAGATTTATTTATGATTAAATCCGACTGTAAGTCGGATTCATATATTATCAAAAAAAAATAATAAAAAAAAAAAAAATTATTTAGGGTTTCGCGGGGGGCAGCCGAAGCTCAACCCGTCCCTCCCCCGCGGCGCCGTTGTGGCTCGCAGTCTACCTGCGACCACAATGTGGGCCACAGGGAACCCCGCGTCCACAACGTGGGCCGCAGGGAACCCTGCGTCCACACTGTGGGCCGTAGGGAGACCTGCGACCACAGTGTGGCTCGCAAGAACCTGCATCCACGCTGTGGGCTGCAGGGAACCTGCGTCCACAGTGTGGCTTCGCAGGAACCTGCGTCCACGCTGTGGGCCGCAGGGACCTGCGTGCGGGTTCCACCCACTCCTGAGGTGGGAGGTGGGGCCCGCAGGTAGGTTTAGCATAAAATAAAATAAAAAAAATTGTTTTATGATATTTTTTTTTATAATTTGTTTTAAACAAAAAAAATATATTATAATATTTGCCATGGGAATGTATAAAAAGGATTTTGTAGTATAATGTGGAAAGGTTTATTTTATTTGAAATTAGTTTTTAATTCGCTAAATATTGTTTATATATATATGTCAAACTCGAAGTTTGCGTATATATGAGTTTGTTGATTTATTTAAGAAAATAAAATAAAAATTCTTTAGTCATGTATTGCTAAAGTTATATTGATCACATTTAATTTGGAACCAAATCTAATAGAGAAGTATCCTTGGAGAAGAGATCAAATATTGTCTGTATTTGAGTCCTTTGAAATAAAACACCATTGCTAACGTTATGACATATATCTTAGTAAGACGTTGTATTTCTTTTAAATAAGCATTGTCTTTCGATTTTGAATGATTAAGATCTTCCGAGAATTTTAGAAATGGAACTAAAGTATAGGAGAGAATGAAATTTGAATCTAAATTATCTCTGTATATTTTGTTATTACTTCAGCGACATGCTAGTAGAATGAATGGAAGTTTGACAATGTATTGAGTTGGAAAGTTATAAGTTTAAAGTTTTGTATTTGCTTGGTTAAAGTGAGGGCAAACCTTGATGTATTTGTTTGGACCCTGCCGTGTTGTCATTGGGACACCTGTTAAGTCTTAGGTCTCTAAATAGGGTACTGTTGGGCAATGGACCTTGTACTTCTTTTTTTTGCATGCTCTGTTGGTTCTGCCTCTACGTGGAAGTCAACTAGGAATTTGTGGATCAAGTGGTCATTTGTAAATTTGTTGTATCCGCCTAAGTGGCAAAGATGTAAAAGACATGTAATTTATGTATTCCTAATGATATTAAATGCCAAAGGGGTCTTGCAGTTGAGCAGACCCGGAGATGTAGCCCTTTAGGGGTGAACTCCGAGATCATATCTGGGTTATGTGATGTTTTAGTTTCCTTTATTTCATGCTTTAAATTATCATGGATGGTTGTATTCTTGTATAAGTGTACGGTAGGGAATCTAACGAATTTAAATCTAAGTGCATAAAAATTATTCATCTTGAGGAATGTAGTAAATTGGATTCATAAGACATTGTAAATTATGATTATGGAAAAGTATTTAAAATATGTTAATTAAAGTTGTAATAGTGGAAAGAATCTTGCTAGATTACATCATTGGATTAACTTGTTATTAAGCATGTAAATTGAACAAATGAGTAAGGGAAATAAAGATAGAATTAATGTTATAATTTCTAAGTTGGAATCTAAAGGATGATCAACATCTAGGTAATTACTTTTATCTTCTTAAATGAGCAACGCCATGTTAATTATATTCCACTATATTGGATGAATATATTTAGTTATTTATGTTGTAATTATAACCAATAACCCTCACCAGATTAATTTGATAATCGTGTGGACTCAACTAGATATCCATATTATAACCCTTATAAAAAGAGTTCCCTTATGATTGCTAAAATTGAACTAAAATGGGAAATAATTGATTAGTTGTTTATACATTAAATCTTAGTAAAAGTATCCCTCTCATATTAACTTCATTTAAAAAAAAAAGGAGTGATATGCAATATGATAATTGTATTTTAATCCTAATAGAAGAACGTCACTATGATCTTATTATTCTAATCTTGAAATGATGAATGTCATCTAGCTAACGATATTTTAATTTAAAGGATGCTCTCGTGTGACCTAATACACACCCACCTTAATGAAATTAGTCCATTTATTTGCATTATCAAAACTTCAAATGAATTCTATGGCTACTCACATTTTACCTTTCATAAAAGAACTACAACTCATTAGTTGGCTATGCATGAAATCAAATGAAGGGACCTCACTCTATTAATTGTAGTTAATCCTTAATGAATGAATCTCGTCTGATTAACCATACTTTTAATATTAAAGGATGATATCGATTGTGAATGGATACCCTAAACCCAATGAATGAACTTCATTATATTAAACGCCTGGAACCTATTTGGAGGCCTCTAAATGAAATTATGAATTTAAGTGCATTGAATAAATAACCTCTCAATGGCCTCCTAACCACCCAAAGTAAATGAACGCTTCCTAAAGTTATAAGATGTCAAACCATTGAACACATATATAATCAAGATCTATGCATTATCTCGTAATTAAGATATCTAGTTTAATGGATCTAATGACGCAAGTTGAGTTAGGTGTAAGGTTATGTAATCGCGTTGGGAAACTCCTTAGGATCGTTTTAGCCTTCCGCTGTGTTATCTAGTTAGAGATAACTTTGAGATAACTTCAAACTATCTTAATATTGTAACTTTTCATTAACGCTCTTAATTATTATTTAAAAAAAAAAAATTTACACTCTATTTGAGTGTTTTTAACTTAAACCCTTAGGGGTTTCTTGGCGGGGCATTACACATTCCAATGATTCCCTTTTACAATATCCATAAATACATGTTTACAAAAATACCATGAATTACAACGTTACAAAATCAAGGTTACATATAAGTTTGATACAATGACCTCAAGGTTTCAACTGAACAATGATCACGAACAAGAGCTAGTACATGAACCATGAACCAAGAACATAAGCAAAGTCCTTCCTCACCTGAAGATACATTCTAGAACATCCGATGGGAAGTGACACTACCACCTGACCATGTGATCCCGAAATGGAACCACCCCACCGTGCTAGGAGATAGTAGAAAACCCTCAAGCAAGCAAAGTAAGACAAGTACAAAAGGAACTACAAGACTCTGCAAACATTCATGTGACTCAACTCACAAACACTAGTGACTCTAAGGAGAGAGTGTCATCGCATAGCTTAAGATGGATACCATGGTATAGCCTCCTAGGTCCCAGCCCCCATCCTGGGTTATCCTAGTAACCTCTCCCGGATTCCAGCTCCAACTAAGTCTCATGGAAACCCTACCAATCCTTTCATGAAGACAGGGTGGTAAGTTTGCCATTCCAGGCCTTCTCGCTACATTATGAGCCCTGTACAAGCACTACACCTATGCATGAGGTAACATTATCTTAAATAATATTTATTCCACCCATATCAATTTTTAGGTTATCACTTTTTAACTAACTTTTGATGAGTTGTCCTATCATCCACTTCAGGCACGACCCCCGCTTGAAAGCCACTCTCTCTCATAGGACACTACAGGAAAGGTCTCTCTACAAGAACTCTATGGTGACACAGACAACCATACCTATTCCTGACATACCACAGGTGAAGGATACACAATCACTAACCCAAGATTGACCATTTGGACAAAACACACAATGGCTCACATCAATAAGGTTATACATCAACACCTGACCAAGAAACATAATAACATAGGCACAATGACAACTCAACCCAAAATGCAACGGAATTTAGACTTGACTGTAAACACCATTTAAACAAAATCCTAAAACAGACAATCTTTCCTTAAAACAACCAAATGCATAAACAACTTGCAATTTAAGATTTTCAGAAAATAAGAATTACAACTATATTAATACACTATTTAATAAGTCATAAACCTAATGTTTTATCTTTTACGTAGATCAATTTCTGAGTTTCTCTCTCTATCTTGCTATCTGTTTCTTTATTCCATTCTCTAATCCTTCATTGCATCTCATTTCCTCTTCTCTTCCAATTCAATGGTCTATATATAGTGTTGTCATCTACCCTCTTTCCTACTTTTGGCAATCTCTTTTTAGTGGTGGATTGATTCTAAATGACACCACTCATGGTTTTAATGCAACATAATAGTCCTAAATGGTTTTTGAATTCTTATGTGTTCACCATGCAACATTATCCATTTCCTACTTTGTGACACCAACCACCAAAGTTGTTTAATTCATAATTAATGATGATGCATGCTGCTTTTAGCTCACCAAATACTTCTAGCGAAGAGACTAATAAGTCCTAAAACCTAGGTTCTGAAAACACAAGCAAGGATTTTCTTCTATATAACAAAAAGTGTGCAATATGTTCCTAAATTGCAATATAACCCATCATTTAGACTATTATAGCAATTAACTTAATTACATCTATCACTCAATGATTTTTCATTCATCTCTTCCAAATGAATATTAATACCTTTCCATAACCATAACATAAGCAAGATCATACTCATAACTTATAATAAAAACTTCCGTAAATAATAATAAGCCAACACTAAAGAAAATTTCTAACCTCTTGTAATCTTGACCGGTTTACAAGACCTCGATGCCCTTCCACCAAATAGTAATGCACCTTGCTTGCGAACCTATCTCCAATATACTCCCAACTCTATCTCAAATCTAACTCTCTTTGATACTTCAAAATTATCCTCTCTATCTCTCTATCCTATTTTATTTTTCTCCTCTATTCTATTCTTTCCTCTGGAGTCTTTTGTCCTTCCTTGGAAGTGAATGAATCTGTCCTTCTTCCTTCCTCCCACCTCTATTTATACTAAAATTCCCTATGACTTCTCCCCACTCAATGGCTCAATAATGGAGATTGATGAGGAGCCTTTAATGGAATACGTTGAGTTTCATCTTGACTTAATCTCAACTCTTTGATTATTCTAAATGTTTATCCATCCTTTACCCTACACGTCTAACATGTTAGTGCAGTTCGTAGAGCATGGATCAGCTATGCTACTCTCCCTATCGATGGTTTTCCTATTACCATGGCACACATGCCCTCTCATTCATTTCCTTATGCTGTTATCAACCAAAGGTTATGGACTATGTAACAGTCTATGTCTTCCTTTGCGGAGCGAGGTAGTTGTCATGGCGAGTATACAGCTTACACTGCCAGGACTACTCATGATATCCTCGTTATTAACCTATTCTTAACTAGTAATACTGTTGGCAATATTGCATTATAACAGACAATGAAAGATTGTTGGCATTTCATAAGGATATTGAGAAGGTTGTTGATGATTATGGATATAACTAATTAAAGATGTTTTACTGTCTTGATATTATTATTTTGTCATTAATGTCAAGAAATTGATTTTCTAGTTTAGTATGATGTTGCCATATCTTGAGAAGTATGATATGAAGATTATAAAGATGTCGGTAAAAGACATAGGAAAGAATATGATGAATAAGGGGATGAATAAGGTATTCAATGGGCAACTACTACCGAGTCAAACAATGATGAGATTATGATGTTTTAGATTGTTTTAACATCATACATATGTTATAAATTGTAAAGGTTAACACTATACTATGTTATCAACCAAAGAACCTAGTCAGTAAACCCTAAGGTTATCGCTATCGGTTAATGAAGGCGGAATGTCTACCGAGTGAAGTTTAGTATTCATCAAGTTGTTACCGAGTTGTAACCAAGCTATAACAGAATGCATTAAATGTTTACATGCGGTATTTAATGAAGGAAGTTGATGAGCTGGAGCGGATTAAATGATTGGTAAGCCATGGAAGAAGTTTGTTAACAAATCTAAGGCAATGAAAAGTCAGCATGAAGATCTACAGCTCAGATTGAACCGCAATACCTTGGCACAAGTTCCAAGACTAGTATGCAAGTTCCAAGGTGGGGTAAAACATTTTCAGATTGAAATATGCATTGAATCTAGACAAGATTGAAGATCTGATGGTTATGATTGATCATGGGAAATGTGATCAAGGAGATTAAGCGGTTATCTAATTGTTTATAAATAGGAAACTGTTGATAAACAATGTATGTGGGCAAGTGTATGCACATGGATGCTACATAGTGATTACTGAGCACAGAAGCTTGAAGACCTATTAGAATAATGGAGTATAGAAGCCCAACAGATAGACAAGATTAGTTCTATGTCTAGATTGTATTGAACAAATAAGAATCTGCTTTAGCATTTTAGATGTGAAGTTGCAGATAGATTTGTATTACTGTTATTTTGTGAAAGTGATAGAAAATCTCTTAACCGAGTGGACTTAACAGTCTTATATGTAAATCCTCTAGCAAGGTGACATTCTGATTGAGTGTTTGAAATCCTTTGACAAGGTCACTTCTAACAAAGTGAAGACCTTAACAGATCTGAGGTAAATCCCTTAACCGGGTCACATCTAGCAATGTGTTTGTAATCTTTAACAGGATTTTCTTTTAACCAAGAATACTCTAGAAGAGTATATTTCTTAGTGGGTCTGAAATCCCATAGTGGTTTTTCCCTATTTGGGTTTCCACGTTAAATCTGGTGTTATGAGGTTTATATTGTTCATATTCTTTTGAGGTTGCATGTTTAACAGTTTTGGTTATATTGCTGATATATTTGTTACCGAGGTTGAATCTGATGTTTTTATGGATGATTAAGTTTGTATGATTCACCCCCCCCTCTCATCTTGTTGGCTATTGGATCTATACTTATATTAAGTATTAGAACTATCAGATACATGCATTTAGCATGTGGGCTATGCCTTGGAAGAAAGAGTCAAAGTCCACCATGAAATTGGTTATCCAAGAGGGAGGAGCGGTCGACGTCTGTTCATTGTGGAACAGGTTCCATCTCAAAGGAGGAGTGGGTGGTTTAGTATAATGAACAACGAGATGGGTGGTCAGTGGGTTTATGTGGACTGGTAAACCACGTCACTTTCCAAACTAATACTAACATTAATTCCTACCTTACATTAATCCCACCACTACATACCTTAATGGCACAATTTGCATATAAATCGGCGCCTCCACCGTATTTGCAAGTTAACATGGGGTATATATAATGCAAAGGGAGGAGGGTCGACTATATAAACTGGTTTCCCTTCGTGAGGGGTATATGCCAAGTCAACCAGCTATAGCGGATTGACTATCGACTTGACTATCAACTCTTCTAACAGTCGTTATCTAAAAAGAACCACCACCCTTTTGAATATATACCTTTAACATGCGACTTAATCATATTTGCTATTATTATTTTAAAATTTAAAATTTATTTATATATAAATAATGACTTATCAATTTTAGCCGCTTATCCAATAAAACTCACCACTTTTATACAATATGTGACTTTCTATAATTACATATGTGTATTACTTGTATATGGTTAATTTTTACAAATATATGGTCGAACCATATTCTTATATAGTACGTATCTATAAACATAAACCTTTTATTTTAATCTCAAATGATTACGTAGATATAAACAAAATTCATGTAGTAATCATATTTCACGATAATTGTTTATATATATATATATATACACACATAAATATATATATATACATATATATATACATATGTATATGTATATGTATATATATATATATATGCATGTATGTATGTATGTATGTATGTATATATCTATGTATGTATGTATGTATGTATATATATATATATACATATATATATATATGTATATATGTATGTATATATATATATGTATATACATATATATATATATATGTATATATATATATATGTATATATATATATATATGTATATACATATATATATGTATGTATATATATTTACTATCAATTTCAGAGTTACCTAACTACCAAATATATTTAACTTGCATCAATACAACAAAACGATCAAGTCGCAACTATCGAGCTAACTTGCATATGAAATTCATATATTTGTAAGCTGACATGGCGGATTGTAATAAGACTCGTATAAGTATGAGATCTTGTAGATCATTTAGAAGTAGTGGATATGGTTAGATTATTGCAGACCTAATGTGTGAATTGTAAGGCAGATTTTGGATAAGGGTTTATGATTATTGCAGAGCTTAAACCGATACTGAACCTGGCATAGCAGATGCTAATCTGAAGCAGTACATGACATTGGATTTGTATAATCAATTTTTGTAAGTCAATGAGACTTCTTTTGTAACTGAGCAGTGAGCTCTAGGCACTTGGCCTTCCTACATGTGTAGGCCCCTATTGTAATAGTAATATTCTCTTATTGGCTAGTAAGCGAATATTGTGGGTCATAAATCCCACCGAGGTTTTTCCCACACTGGGTTTCCTCGTTAAAAATATTGTGTTATGGTATGTCTTTCAGGTTGTGGTTGTTGTTCTTATTTACTATATTAATTTTGATTTACCGGTACACAATTTTGGAATGCTTTTCATATAATAAGTTTAGAAAATTCATTAACTAGTCAGATACTGATTCACCCCCCCCCCCCTCTCAGTATCTTTGGGAATCCTAACAACATCAAGAAAGTTTGTGTCAATCAATGACAATCAAAACATCATCAAAATGCCAACACTCTAACCCCGAAGATCCGAAGATCTTATAACTGACGGATTTCTGTATCATAATGCAAGGTACATGAATGGTATCTATGGGGTACGATCCGCACTCTTGGAATCATTGAATATAGAGTTTTGGGCTACTAAGTTGGTTCTTATTGTAAAATTCTGAGGGATCCCGATCTAACGACAGATTCTCAGAGCAAGCCACTTAAGACTTTAGTTGAGCTTATCAATGTAGGGAAGGCCCCCACATACGTTGAATTCACTCAACACTCTAGCCACCTGACCAGTATATTTATATAGCGGCTCAAAAAACCTGCTTGAGAGTACGCTGGGAGAGATGATATCCCAACACATCCCAATTCGAAGTGCCTCTGTGGGATGATGAAATCCCCAGTCAAAGATACCCCTCTCTACGTGAAATAAAATAAAATTGAGTGTTGTTGTCACCTCCTTCCTTTCTCCCAAGACCCCAAAGGTGGGTGGAAAGTTAGCTAATGCAATAGCAGGTCCACCCTAGACACGATAAAAGTTCTTTCCCTTAAGAAAATCAAATGTAATTTAATCTATATGTAGCCTGATTCATGTTCATTTTAAAGCCCAAATTGAGGTGTTGAATACGCATGTGCATGTCCATTTGAAACACCAAATTGAAATGTGAAGCCATGCATGTCAATTTTAACCATTGTTAATTTTAAGCCTAAATCAAAGTGTTATACATGCATGTCCATTTTAACCATTGTTGATTTTAAGCCCAAATCAAAGTGTTATACATGCATGTCCATTTTAACCATTGTTGATTTTAAGCACCAAAAAAACAAAGTGTGAGAGTACGAGTGCAATTGATCTAATAATAATCCGATCCTTTCTGTAAATTCGCCACGGGCTGCAAACAGATGATTAGGAGTAAAATCAAATCAACAGAAAATAGAGAATCCAGAATTGAATGTGTGATGATACCTGTATGATTGCGTAAACCTTCATAGGCGATTGCGTAATTCTATCGAATTGATTACGTGATTGTGACAGGGCGAATGCATGATTCTAACAAGTCAATTGTGTGATAATAACAAGGCGATTACATGACACAAAAGCAGATAACAAAAAATAAAATTAAAACTAAATTTGATCAAAAACCTGCAAAACAGATTCTAAGGCCCTAGCTAGATCTCTCATCATCCATTCAATGTTAATCAAATCATATTTCACTCGATATGAGAGAACTAAGCTATTTTATTTGTCGATGGCTGGTTGGTCTTCCCAATCTTGTATCTTCTTTTCCGCTTTGATAATTCTCTGATAGCTTCTGACCTGCCTTCTTTGTTCCTTTGTCCTTCTGGCACCTAAAATCCTGAATTGTACTTTATGTGCTATAAACTGTTAAAATAAAAACATGCAATAAAAATAATTTGTTTCTAGATTTACTCAATTTCATGTAGAATTAAACAAATCAGAGAACAAAAAAGGAATACAAACAGAATTACCAGAATAGAAAGATTCAAAACGAATGCGTGATAGTATCATAGCGATTGCATGATCCTGTAAGGGTGATTGTGTGATTCTGTAAGGGCGATTGTGTGATGGGTTCCACACAAATGCGTAACCCTATCTGGTCGATTGTGTAGCCCTGTCTATGCGATTGAGTGATGATGCAATCATGAATGCATGACAAAGAGGAATGTCTTGAAATTCGTGCAAAACCTACAAAAAAGAAAAAAATGCGTACCATCTGCAAAACTAACACAGAAAATAGAGAAGGTTAATTAGCTGTTGTTCACGTCGGGTTCACCAAAATGTGCTATGCTCAAATTCATCATTGCTAAATAGGAAATAAGGAAAATCACGAATCCCTTAACTATCTAAGCAATCCAAACATAAAACCAATGAAATAGATGCAATATAGAATAAAATTAAACAATATAAAACTCCCTATTGTGCATCATGGCTTCCATTGCTCTTTTCCTCTCTGTGGTATGGTGGCTCTCAGATATTGTGCTGGCAACCTGCAATTGACACGAAGATTCAAAGTTCGTGATTGTTGAAAATGGAGATTGAATGCTCAATTTATATATTATTGGAGAAGATTGATTGAAAGGTGGAACAAATTGATCAAGAGGTGGAACTCAGGTGAGATCACATGAAAATTGATAGTTGAGCTACTGATTTAGAGTTGAAACAGAATAGATTGAATAGATTAATTGAGTTAACTGGTTGAGAAAAAACTAACTGAGGGAAGAAAAATAATGATTGGAGGAAATTAAGAAGATGACAAAGCTAACTAGAAGATGGAAATAGAGATTGGAGAGATAAATGATTTAATTAATTAATTTAGCATGTGCTTGTGGTTTAACTTAGATTTTCAATTTAATCTTTGCATGAAATTTATTCAATTCAATTTAGTATTTGAATATATTTAGAACTTGACTTTGATTTTCAATTTGATTTTTGAAATCATGCACATGTAATTGAATTTGGAAGAATTAATTAAATGAAATTAGAATTTGAAGAACTAGAAGAATTAATTAGTTAATTAAATAATTTAAAGAAACTATTTAATTATTTAGAAATGGACTTTAATTAAATAATAAAGATTATTTAAATTAAAGGATTAAATCACAACTAATTAAATAATAAATATTTAATTAATATTTAGAAAAGGGTTAATGATTAGATGATTAGATAGAAGTTGAGAATTAATTAATCTATTTAAATAATAAAGATTATTTAAATTGAGGAATTAATTAAATAATAAATATTTAATTAACTTTAGAAAAATGGTTAAAATAATTAAGTGATAATAGAAATAGAAAATAGAATTATTAGTAAAATGATGAGGAAATATGAATTTAGAAGAATATGATTAATTAAATTAATTAAATAATTAAAGAATTATTTAATCAATTAGACGAATAATTAGTACATGATCAATGAGACATTTTAAGGTGTCTACAGTTACATTTTAATTGCAATTCATATAGAATCCTTTGAGATGATGGTCATGTTTCATTAACAAGTTATTAAAACTATCTCTAAGGTTAAATGTAGGATTTTCCATTTGAAATGATATGAAACCAGTAAGGAATCAGGGCACTGGTCTTTTATTGATTTTATATATTTGAATCAAGTATTTTCAAAGAAAGTTTTATTAAGGAATCATATTTTTAATTCATACAATAAGTACTTTATAAACATTCCTTTACAAGAAAGAAGTTACAGTTTTCAGATAATAAGATTGGGTTCAAGAACAATTATCATCTTAAAGTCACTAAACTTCTTAAATTCACTATAGAAAAGTCTTTAGCCTATAGATTTAGGTTTCAGGTATAAGTTCACTTGCCTTGGTTTAGCAAAGCCTGAAGTGCAAGGGAATTTGATTTGTCGATCATTCCCATTTGTTGGCCAGGACTAATTCGAAATTCATTAAAATAAGTGGAAAAACTATTTGATTTTCAATTTGTGGTTTTGGGAACCAACGGATTGGTGACTCTGATGGGGAGAACAAACATAAAAAAGGACTCTG
Source organism: Cryptomeria japonica (assembly GCF_030272615.1). Taxonomy (NCBI): domain Eukaryota; kingdom Viridiplantae; phylum Streptophyta; class Pinopsida; order Cupressales; family Cupressaceae; genus Cryptomeria; species Cryptomeria japonica. The sequence goes on from NC_081413.1 coordinate 684,306,540, forward strand.
TTGTGAGAAAGAACTCAGAAGAAAAGAGAAAGAATTTTGTCCTCTCTGAAAGAGGTGGAGACTCTATGTACAATTAATGAAGAAAAGATCAATAGTTGAAGCAATAACAATCCAAAATGTATCAGTATCCATTTATTACAAAGCACCGTGTTCAGGAATACAACATACATATACACAATGGCAAGTTTATGAAGCATACAGACCATTGGAATTCAATAACATCCTTAAGTATCCATATCCATTCCCCTATGAGCTTAAAACTCATATGTCAGGGTTCCATGGATAGGAAAGTGAATCAACAATTCAGCACCTAAAAGAATTCTACTAGTTTGTTGAAAATCTTTAAATTTGTGTAGAGGAATTGATCATGAAATTGTTCGTGATGACTTTGGAAGATGTTGTATTTCAAATTTTTAGGTTGTTGTCCCTGCAAAGAATCTCATCATGGGAGGAGCTTGAATGGTGGTTCGTAGAGGAATTCTATGGCGTCATTGAAGAAAATATATCTATCATAAATTCCTCAGTCTATTCTCCACAATGTTCTGCGTTTCACAATCAGGTTCAAACAAATTATTATATTGATCCTTCGAGACATATTAATACATTCTTCAACATAAGGAGAAAGGAGGGTGAATCTATAAAAAGATTAATTGGTAGAGTGATGACAAATTATTTGCAAATACCTGATGATATAAGGCCTAATATATCTACACTTATGGAATTACTCATGAGGGAATGTGGACCTGATAATTTGCAATTAGTGTGTTCGATTGCTATGGAGATGAACATGGCACTACATGATGTGCATGAGAAGAGTAACATCAACATAAGAGATGCAAATGAAGATGAATATATAGAAGAATTAGTTATCCCTTTGTGAGGCCCATTTGATGAGGAAACAATCGATGATATTCATGATTGGGTGTCAAAACCTGAGGAAATTGTTGCTAACATTGATGAAGAATATTGTACTAGTCACGAGGAAAGTGAATCCATACCTGAATACCATCATGATACAATTGATAAAGAAGAGGTATGTGAATTTGAAAATGGCTTTCAAATATGTTCAAACCCCTTATGTGATGAAGTGATAGAGGAAAATCATATTCCCTATTGCCATGGTATGTGTGAAAAGGATTTTCATGTATTCTCAAGTCCTTTATATGATGAGGAAGAAATATTTTCAAGTAATACATTTAATACTAAGATATAATCACCTGCACCAAATGAACTCACTATAGCATCACTATTGCATCAAGAATTGGGAAATGTTTTAGAAACAATAAATGGCATGGCTGATTGGGATGGTACCAAGATGAATGATCATGATTTTTTTGAAAATGCAATGTTGCTAAATGACCAAAATCAAGTATTTGATAGAGGGAAAAATATATTTTCACTTTTGGGGCTTGAGGCCACCAAATCAGGTTAATGAATAAGGCACGTGGTCTGCTCCACCAGAGATCTAAATTCTTGCTATGCTCGCAAGGGGCATACATCCCTAGACAGAGCCATTGTTGGGGCTTCAAATTTCCAAATAATTTTAAGCATCCTACTATAAAAAATGGTGGTCACTTCATGGAAATGGCACATAATGGATGATGAATTATTTGACCACCTAGAGTAAAGGAGGATATGAATAAATTAATTCCAATGGACCCCATGAAGGCTAGTGTTTTTAATCTGTAGAAAAGATGATATGAACAGAGAATTAAAATGAATGAAACATGAAAATATAAGAAATATCCATTTTAGACAATCCAGTTTCCAAGCTCCAATAAAAATATTAGGTCTGTACAGTGTGCTTTTGGTTATAGACCATACAGAAGACCGTAAGAAGGCTTAAAAGCCTGTTATTTCGACCTGCATGAAAGAATATGTTGACTGAGAATTAAAACGTATGAAAATATCAAATCTGATGAAGACCCATTTTACAAGTGGATGTTTCCTACAATCACACAAATTTTCAAATTCATAAGTGAATTTTAAGGCTCCCGACCAAAATAAAACCCGAAAGATAGCTTAAAGCAAGGTTATTGACCAACTAGTTTACATATTAATTTCTAAGGGTTTTGTTAATTTTAATGTAAAATGGTGACTTTTCACCCCAAAAGGGGTATGGTGCCCATTCAACCACATATAAGTGGTTAAAAAATGTAGATACAGGAGGAGAATTAAAATTAGGAATATAGAGGTTTTACAATATAGACAAGATGTAATACATATTTTCAAGCAATACAAATCCAGTTATCTTATTTGTAAATGTGTTGTGGATTCTTTCATTTTCAAATCAGTTCTCTATTATTATTATCTATGGTTGATAATTGCTGCTCTAAACTTCTATGTGAAGAATTTATGTGATGTTGCATGGTTGGATCATCAAGATACATCTAAGAATCATTTTGCCTGTTGTGTCTTGTTTAATTGGTCTTTCAAAAGGAAAGTTAAATTCAATTAAACTAACTGTGAAGAATATCATATAGTTATATAGCATTGGGGGTTGGATAGTTGACATATCCATCCAAGGGAGGATTTAAAAATTGTCTTTCAGAGTTATACATAGGGTTTGCAAGTGAATGACTCTATTGCCCAAAAGAAATAAGGCACTGGACTATTATACATAATTTCAATCCAATCATTATTTATGCTTTTCAATTTCAGTTTAATGCCAGTAGGAGATAGAGGTAAAGAGTAGGAATAAGAAGTATTCAAGTTATAGTAATAAGAACTAGGAGAAGATAAAATAATTAGAATAATAAAATAGTTTATTCCAAAGACATATGCCACTTTGAGATAAACACTAGAAGTAGAAGATATAGTGTGAAATCTTCTATAAAAAGCACCAAGTAAGAAGATTAGTTGGTGAATAGGTACACCCGCCTAGGTCTTGCAGAGCCTGAAGTGAGGGAGTTAGCAACCTTGAAAGGTTCACTCTATTAGTTGGCCAAATCAATTGGAGATTTTGAAGATAGTAGTTGGCATTACCTTAGAAATTTTCCAATCTGTTGATTTTAGCACCAATAGGAACTCCAAATTTAACAAATACTCTTTTGGAATGTTTTTCTTCAATAATTTTGTCACCTCCTCATAGGTGTATCCCAGCTCTAGCCCCCATGCCATGATAAGTGAGTAAATATTAGTTGTGTACCGGTATCGATGGCCGACAACCGCCACCTCTTCTCCCAAAACCAGTTGAATTGCCTTCAAGAACATTGGAACTTTTGCTAGGAATATCTTCTCAAGCTTCTTGAGGGGGATAGGTTGTCAAAAAAGATGATATAAGCTTGGAAGACTCCAAAATGAAATCAGCTTGCATTTTTGTACTCATTGAATAGTTGCAAAGAATTCTGATGAAATCTGTTTGGCTTCACCAACTTACGAACTCTTTTCATTAAATGTGCGGCCATTTCAAAATTAGTATTCACTACAAACAAGTCCACCATCGTCACCATTTCAGAGAGCATTTCACAATAAATGCTTATTAACTCAACCTTACACAGAAGAAAAGTCAGCTATCTAACAAGAAATTTGAATTGTTTGGCGTACAAACTTGGCAAGTAGTCTTAACTCCAACTAACTATTTCTTTTTTGCAGTCACACCACCTCACTTCCCCTAGTGTGAGCTTACACACATTGTTCAAGAACCCATCCACAATAAAACTTCCATCTCTTTTCACATGCAAGATGCAATAATTTTGTAAAGATTTCAACTTTTCACTTATATTATGTACATATTTATTCAATTTCCAGTACGAAGTGTTGCCTTTAATCAAGGCTTGGACTACAATTTGGGAATCACCCTTCAAGTGTACCTTCGTCACCTTCATATTTGTTGTCAATTCAACTTCTACTAAGGCCATCTGAGCCTCCACCTCATTATTAGTGCCATCTCGTAGCCTTCTTGCATCCATGCAGAGGATCTTCCCTTCATCATCACAAGCCACACATCTCCCACCTAAAATCCCTCGATACCCTTTTGATGCCCCATAAAAATCTATTTTCACCCACCCTTTCTTTGGTTTTGACTATTTCACCATCTCCCCATCCATAGGGACATTCACAGGATTAACCCTAGGGAACCCATGAATGGGTCTGAGTTTTCTAAGAGGTCACCTGGAAAGGATGGAACTATCTATCAAACTATACAAATGTTTCAAAAAATTATGAATAATTGTTGCTAAAGAAACAATTTCAGAAATAGCCCTTACCACTCTCCCATACACTCTGTCAAGCCCTTATCACTTATCTTGAAAGATTCTCCTATTTCTCTCTTTCCATAATTTACAGACCACAGTGGAAGGCGAGATTGTCCATACACTCGAAAGAACATATTTTCTCTTCTCCGTGAACCAACTCTTAAGGAAATCAGTGATATTGTCTGGATGGGGTACTAACCATCCTAATTTACTCAAAACAAACCTCCACACTCCTTTGGCAAAATCACAATTTAAAAGAAGGTGATCTAATGATTCATCATGTCTTTTGCACATGACACATTGAAAAGGCCCATTGAAACCCAGACGTAACATTCTATCTCCTGTCAGAATCCTCCTCTTCAAAACTAGCCAAGTGAACACTCCTGCCTTTGGGAGACACTTATAACTCCAACATAGTTGGGAAGGCCAATTCGGTTGGAGGTCTGCATTCTCAATAATCTTATAACCAATTTTAACTGAGTATACACCTGGTTTTGACCCACACCATTTGATGACATCTTCCTTCATGTTAAGAGTAGGGGAGTACTCATCCAGAATATTTTTAAAGCATCTCTTCTGTTGTACATAATCCTTAACTTGTACATAATCCTCAAATCTATTGGAGTGGTCTGCATGTACATAATCCTTAACTTGTATGCCCCAAACATCCTCATTAACCTATTTAATAATATCAATATTCCCCCTCAAATAAAAAGTTGGTCTGCCATCCCAAGAGTTTGTCCAGAACTTGGCCTTCTCCCCATTCCCTACTTGCCAAGTAATGTGTTTTGTGATCAGTTTCCTGCAAGATAATAGAAAATTCCAAATTACCGAACCTCGAGGAGGTTCACGAATAGTAAGAATCCTCTCATCCTCTAACGAATCTAGATACTTATGTTTGAGGATCTGAACCTACTTATGATTCAGCTTTACATATTGTAGTCACATAAATCTGTCCACTTAATTAAATGAATATTTTCTATTTATTTGATTATTTAACCATCAATAATTAGTTAATTAAAATAATATTTAATTAATTTCATCCTCAACCTCCTCTTCTATTAACTAAATAAATTATTCAATTTCTTTAAATTAATTCATTAAGCCACACTCTAAATCAACTAAATGAATAAAACATATTTATTTAATTTAACCCCCTTTCCTCATTTAATAAATAATAAAATATTTATTTAAATCCCTAAACTACCCCCCCTGCACTTGCATTCCCCTAAAAATGCAAGTTACACCTATTTAGTTGAAATAAATGAATTTTATTTTAATTAAATTCCTATTTTCTCTCACCCACCAAACCCACTTGCTCTTCTAATCCATTCTAAATTAGCCTAGTCACCCTCCCTAATTATTGTCACATTCCTAAGCAACTTGAAGTCACTTCTCAAAGCCTCAAAGTCTTTGAAAAGCATTAAAGGCTTTATGTCTTCAACAAGTTAACCCCCAAAGTCCTCCAAACCATTAATGGCTCTTACATAACCATTAATGGTTAAAATCAACTCACCCACATGGTTAGAGACTTTCCCTCTAACTCAACCCTCATTTGACTCATGGGTCTCTTCAAGCATTTATTGCTTTGACCATGGTTATCCCCACTAACTCTTGCACAACAGTTTGTCCATTGGATAAAGGTATTATTCATTGGATAAAGGCTTTATTCATCAACTCAAGCCTAACCTTACCTCCTAAGGTAACCTTCAAGTCATTTCAAGCATTTAATGCTTCTTCCCTCTCCTCTCAAGCCATCTCATGTTGACATTTGTCATCCTGGGATTGGGTTGAAAGCCCTCACATGGATCATAAACCCATCAGACCCTTGTTGAGATTACTCAATCTCAACCATCCATTGCCCTATTTTCTCTATAAATAGATCCCATTCCTTCTCCAAAAGGATCCAAAAATATTTATACATCAGATTTATAGTCATTTTGAGAAAACATCTTAGAAGCATTTTGTGTTATTATTTTGGCTAAAATTAGCATAGAATAATTAAGGTGCTTTCTCCTATTTTAGCTTGTTTACACTTGCATAAGTAGTTATTTTCATTTTCATAATCTTGAATCTCCATAAGACATCCATAAATAGTGTAAAAAGTTGAGGGCTACACTAATGTGGAACTTGGAGAGGAGAGGAACAAGGGAGGAGCAACCATAAGCATGTTGGAGAGTATCTGGGAGGGTTTTATCTCATTCCTTTATTTTTGTACGCTTCTCATAATTTGTTTTATATCTCTTGGTATGCATGTTTGGGATTATAGTTTCATTTCTCTTTTATTTTTTATTATCACTAACAACACTAACATTAGAATCTTATGTTTCTTGCATCCTTTCTAGTGTGCATCATTTGGTGACCCCAATGTGAAATGAACATTATGAATTTCACCAAGGAAGAGGGCATAAAATGAGCAATTGTCATTGATTGAAAGATCTTGTTCAAGATCTTATTGATAGAGGAGAAATTGAAATAGAAGGACATGACCCTAAAACATCCAATGATGATCATTTAATGTTCAAGAATCCACTTCTATCACATGATCAAAGGGGTCCTTCCACCTCAGGGCGAAACACAGATACTACAACTAATTATACACAGGATGCATATACTTATATTGTGAATCACCTCTATGATGTTGATGAACAAGTTGCAACTCTTACCATCAAAGATCCAAATCCTGCATGCAATGTTCTTACGCATCATAGAAAGATTACCATTCGAGCGGTACCACAAGGAATGACACCCCTGCCCAAGCAATATAATCTTGTGGAGCAATTGGATAAAACACTTGCCCTTATCTTCATATTAGAACTTTTACGCTTATCCCCCTCATATAAAACAATCTTGGATCAAGCTCTCCAAGAAGCATCAGTCCCCACCAACCTCAACACAGATCAATTTCAAGCCATGTTTGGTAATCTAAAGTCATCACCATGCCTCACTTTTTTGAAAGTGACAATGCTTCCATTCAACAACCACATAATGCATCCCTTCATATTGAAGGATTTGTAAACCAATGCAGAATCAAGCGAGTCTTGATTGATAATGAAGTCGGCTTGAATATATTCACCTTGTTGTTGGTCATAACACTGGATTATGTCATAGAATCAGTGGATGTTGATGATATGATGAAAGAATAAGGATCCAGTAGAATACTGAGAGGGGGGGTGAATCAGTATACTGAAAAACTGATAATAAACTCTCAATCTCAAAATAAACTTATCAACAAATAACTCTGTCAAGATAATGTCTCAAAGATTACCAACATCAATCAATCATCAACTGATTTGACAATTATACCAATTTAACAGTAAACAACTTCAATTTTGTAAACATCAACAATGCTTAATCAAATATCAACATATTCATCTCTCATGCTTCTAGTTATCATGCCTTATCAGAATAGTTAAGCAGTTAATCAAATCAATAAATAAGATCATAACCACAAAAGAATTCACCACTAGACATAAATATTTATACGTGGAAAAACCAAATAGGTAAAAACCACGGTTAGATGAGACTCACAAGGATAGCTATCTGAACTCTTTTGAAGTTTGCCCTGTTAGGAGCCAAGCCTGTTAAAGATTTACAATAAGTTTTGTTAAAAACCAATTCCGGTTAGGAATCACTCGGTTAAGGGATTTACAAATATGCCTTGATGAAAAGCACAATACCCTGTTAGGAGTAACCTCATTGGAGGATTTGAGAATCCAAACTAAAAGACCACCTTGTTAGAGGATTTAATTATTGGCATATGAAAACTCAATGAGACATTGAAGTTGATTGAAGGTTTTGTCATTGATGGCAACCTTACAATCCTATGGCACCGGCAAAGCACTACACCAGCATCAGAAGAGCACACCCTACACCGACACTCAGAACACTAGCACCAACACAGAGAAAGGAAGTATACCGGCACAAAGGCCGACATGATTTTTGATATATTATATTTTGTTTATTATTGAAAAACTTTGTAAGCTGACTTGATATCATTGTAAAATAACTTATATATATAAGAAGTCATTGTAGGACATTTTAAAAAAGGAAGATGGATGGATAAGAAATATTATTAAGCAGACCTATTATGTGAAATATAGGTTAAGGGGTATATGTAAAGAACAGAGTAGAAACCGGTATTGAATCTGGCATTGAAGATGCTATTGTAAAGCAGTACAAGTTATTGGATTTGTATAATCCATAATTGTAAGTCAATGAGACTTCCATTGAGCAGTGAGCTCTAGGCACTTGGCCTTCCTGCATGTGCAGGCCCCCTATTGTAAGTAAGATTCTCTTATTGGCTAGTAAGAAAATATTGTGGGTCACAAATCCCACCGAGGTTTTTCCCACACTAGATTTCCTCGTTAAATCATTGTGTTATGGTGTGATTTTCATGTGGTTGCTTTCATTTCTGTTTATTGCATTATTTCTTGCATACCGGTACACAGTTATATTATGCTCTACATGTTTTAAGTTGAGAAATTCTAATTACCGGTTAGATACTGATTCACCCCCCCCTCTTAGTATCTGTGGGAATCCTAACAATTGGTATTAGAGCCCGGTCCTCTATTTTTAGAAGCCTAACAACTTGAGGAAGATCTTGACACCGGTAGAGATGGAAAATTTGATGAAGCAACTTGAAGCAGCTCTCTCAGACTATGATTCAAAAAAATTGAAAAACATAAAACTTGAAGATGATATAAAGGCAGCTCGGGATATAATTCAAGCACTTCAAGAGAATCTCACCATTGCAAGAAACAAGAGAAGAGAACTTTGTGAAAAATTGCAATTTGAAAATGATGAAAAGGAATCTCTAAATGATATGATTGGCAAGTTGAAGCAAGAGAACATGACATCAAAGAATGAAATGCAGGATATGACTATGAGATTTTGTAAGGAAATTGAAGATAGAAAGAAGAATGAGGAGGAATTGACTAGAAGACTGAATGATGCTGAAAATACAAGTACAAGACTTAGCTATGAAAATGACTTATTAAAAATAGATTTGATGCACACACAGAATGACTCAAATGAACTCATGAGACAGAAAGAAATCTTGGAAAGAGAATTGGCAACTGCAAATCAACACAAAGAAAAATTCAAGAAAAGCGTAGAAGAACTTGGTGACTTATTGAAAAATTAGAAACCTAATGGTGACACTAATGGACTTGGCTTTGAAGTTGGTGAAAGCTCCGGTACTACAAACACTCAGGATCACAACAAATCGGTAAGACAACCTAATGCTTATAAATTCAATGGCAAATGCTTTAATTGTAACAAGTATGGTCATAGAGAAACTCAATGTAGATCTAGGAATTATCAGAACATCAACACACCCACCAGTCAATGTTCAAAATGCAACAAAGTTGGTCATAACTCTGAAAATTACAGAATGAATGTAAGATGTTATATTTGTGGAGGATTTGGACATCTATCTAATCAATGCAGAACTCAAACCGGCATAGGCTATGGCAAAGCTATTCAAAAGAATAATGTAACTTGCTATACATGTAACAAGATTGGGCATATTGCAAAATTCTGTAGAAGCAAAAGATCACCGGCAGACAACAAAAGTGCTAGCTTGAAGGGGAAAGAAAAAGTTGAATAAGTCAAGCAAGAATTCTCAAAACAATGGATTAGAAAAGCAAATCTAAATATTGGGAATACTCCTCCACCGGTAGAACCAATCAACACCCCACTGGTAGGACAGAGTGATGCTTCACCGACAGGATAGAGTAGTAGTCCACCGGCAGGAAGCTCTTCATCGAATTGAAGAAAGTTTCTTAGAGGGTTTGGTAATCTAATGACACATGTGCTATTATTCCCTCGGTTAAAGTGAGAAGTTAAAATTACTTCTATACCGGCAGACAATGTTAAGTGACTACTTAACCAACATATATTAAATGTGGTAGATGGTGAAATAGACATTATAAATATGAGGTCTTAGCTCCATTTCACTTCATTGTGAATTCAAACACCCGAAGAGCACGAAAACTCCAAAGCACAGGCATTTCAAGTGAAGAAGCGAAGGATTTCAAGCACTCATCCACCCTAAGGCAAAAAAAGGTATTTATCATCATGGCATCCACCTCTACACTTGAATACATAGCAAACCCTACTGTAGTCAAGGTTATAGAACGCCCTAGGCCTATTTTTCAACTAGTTCCCAAAGTAGCAAAGAAGGATGATACTGCAAGTGCTTTTTCCCAAATCCCTAAAGGAGTTGTTTATGCTGAAGACCCCAGAATTTACATCCATTGCAACATAGAGGAATTAGGTGATGAAGAAATTAAAACCATGTTTAAATCTGTCATATGTGATGCTTCCGGTAATGTAAAAGATGAACATAAAATCATTGAAACCCCAGGATTTACAGATATCCTTAGCATTCCCGAATTTCCCAAGGATGTGATTAGGATAGTCTTAAGCAGGGTTCATGGAGAATTTTTATGGTTAGATGCAATCCACAAAATTACCAAAGAAGCTATCAAGGCAATGATAGGGTTACCCTCAACTGGTAAAAGGCCAGACAAAACCAAGAAGGTCTCAAATGACCTAGTTACTAGTTTAACTGGTGCTACATCTGATAAAAGGTCCTTAAGAGTAAATGGTGTAACCGACACCGATGTAAGGTTTGTCAACATGATATTAGGGTATAAGGCAACTCATGCAAACCGACTCAATTCAGTTTCAAGTTTGTGCATTAAAAGTGCTTATGACATGATCACTGATAATGTAAAGATTGGTGTATGTGAGTGGTTGAAGGATGAATTAATTGACAACCTTGGCAAGATTAAGAAAGATAAGAAAGGAACTTTTAGGTTTGGAAATCTGTTAGTATGCCTAATGCTACATATAACCAAACAAGTTCCTGGTATAGGCTACAAAGAGCTTGGATTTGATATACCGGTAGGTAAACAACTGACAGAATTATTCAATAATATGGGAGAAGATAAGGAACATAATATAAATGACTATTTTCAAGCATTTAAGGCCAAAATGAAGAAGAGAATCAAACTATCACAAAATATTGTTGACAAATACAAGAAAGAAATTTGTTTTGTGATTAAGAAGGATGAGATCTGGATGGAAGCAGTCATCCCTAGGGCAGTCTGGGTAATAGAAATGGGTTATGAGACAGATGATGTAATCATTGAAACATATGCTAAAGCACTTCTGGAAGCACCCAGAGAACCTGAAGAAAAAGTCTTTGGTAATGCTAAGACCATAGAGAGCCAAATTTAATCAAAGAAAAATCTCAAAAAGGTTGAAGCTATTGTGAGAAGAGGTTGTAGAAAAGCTAAGGCAATTAAAGAAGATGTACTTAAGAAAACCGGCATCATTGAGGCTGAGTTAGAAACACTTGAACCTGAAACACACCTATCACCGGTAGGCACATCTTCAGAAAATGACATGCCTGCAACCTTCAAGAGAGTTGTAAGAAAAAGAGACCCCTCACCGGCAACCACACCCTCACCTAGGAGGACAAGATAGAAGCAACAAGCAGTGAGATCTCCGGTAAAGAAAAATACACCAAAGAAGAAGTTGACACCTAAGAAGAAGAAGAAGACAAATCAGGATATGGCCCCTCTAGACAAACTGCTAAATGAAATCACAGAGGAAGGCAAAGTAAAGAATGTAAAGAAAATGTATGAAACTTTTACTGCAGATGAAAAAGAACAAATAGAAAACAATGTTATTTTGCATATGGATATGTATAATAAATTTTTGTTGGAAGTGATAGATGAATTACCTGAAGAATTTTTTAAAAGGTTAGAAGCAAGGAGACAAGCAGTAGTAGAACTTGACAAGAAAATAAAGATAGAAAAGCTACTTGTTGTATACTCAGTGAACTCACCCAAGGAAATTGATGATTTAATTGTTGAAGCCAACTGGTCAGTCTTTTCTACTGCACACCAGCACATTGCACTAATGGTTGGAAGAGTAAATGAGGTGACTGAGGAAACAGAGAATGGATGGGATATTTTCCTAGTGGAAAAAGAAAAACAGGAAGAATACATGAGCTCCAAACCTATAAAGGTATATCAGAAGGAAAGAGACAAGGGTAAAGATAAAGTTGGTGGACCACCTAGAATCAAAGTCAAAGACAACTTACCCCCACCTCCTTTGATTACTCCACTGGTTATAACAACAACAACAACTACAGAAGATCAACCGACAGCTGAAAGTATGGATGTAGAGGATGTCAATCCTAATCTTGAAGTCTAATATACATTAAATGTTGATACACAAAAGATCAACATTTTGGTAGACCAAGATACAACTAGTAAGACTAAAATGGCTAGTGAGCCACCGGTAGCTGAATAGACTGATAACACTCAAAAGAAACCGATAGATGATAACACAGGGGAATAGGTAGAAACTCATACTGAGATAGAGCAAGAAACAAAGCAACCAATAGAGCAACAAACTAGAACACCATCAGAGACACAAACTAAGCAACAGGCTCCAGAATAGAAACAGGAATAGAGTCATGTGGAAACAAGGAAACTGACAACTAGAGAAGTAGATAAACCATTGCTTAAGGAAATGCAAACACAAACATACCTACCAAAGGTCAATACAAACGTGGTTACTTCCACCATCGGTGGTATTCAGAATGTAGGTACATCATAAACAAGTTTTAAAGCAACAAATGTGACCGAAGTACTCTTAGATTCAATTAAGAGGATAACAAATTGCAGTTCTCAAGCCTATAAGGCTATAGATGATACAATTCCAATTTTGAAGAGATTAGCTCCTAATTGTAACATAGACAATAAGGATTCAATAAGTCAAATTGAAATTTTGTCTAAATATATGAAGGAAAACATAGTGACAATTGAGCAAGAGGCATTAAAGGATAAAATGGAAATTGAAAGACAAAAATTCTTTGAAGATCAGATAAAGAAGTGTACAAGAGAATTTGACACACTTCTACTGGAATTATGTAATTTACTAAAAGAGTTCAATACCTTGTATAGTGAAATATGTAAGACAAATCTACTAACAGCTGATATAGATAAACAGATGAGCAAGGCACAAGATCAAATAAATAAACTTGCAGATAGTTTTGTGAACTCACCTGATACACTATCAGTTTTTGAAAAGCAGATAACAAGTTTTGAGGATGAGATACTAAAGTTGGGAAGAGAAAAAGAGAGAATAGTGGATAAGGAAAAAAGTTTAAGGCTAAGACTGAGTCCAAGATTGGACTATCTAGTATTCATGCGGAAGGAGATATCTAAGGCACTTGTATAGGGACAGAGGACACCGGCAGAACACTTGCAACAACTCACCAGTATAGTCCAGAGGACAGAGACAACTATCAAAGATAGTAAAAATTTTATGGAGAGCATAAACTTAATTTTGGCAGATCTATTTCAAATTGTAACTTCCCAGTTACAAGGTTGAAACTACAAACTCTACTGACATCTTGACAACCTTTGTCATTGATGCCAACAGGGGAGTAGAGGTATGAGAAAATTCAAATATCACAGGGATCACATGCTCAGGGGGAGCACACATTTTTGGTAACATTTTTGGACTCCACATTTTTTTTGTATAACACTTTTGAAATTTCTCATGAGTGTTTCCATCGATGCCAAAGGGGGAGATTGTTGGCATATGAACACTCAATGAGGCATTGAAGGTGATTGAAGGTTTTGTCATTGATGGAAACCTTACAATCCTATGGCACCAGCAAAGCACTACACCGGCATCATCAGAACATCGGCACCAACACATAGAAAGGAAGTATATCGGCACAGAGGCCAACATGATTCTTGATATATTATATTTTGTTTATTATTGAAAAACTTTGTAAGCTGACTTGATATCATTGTAAAATGACTTATATATATATAAGAAGTCATTGTAGGACATTTTAAAAAAGGAAGATGGATGGATAAGAAATATTATTAAGCAGACCTATTATGCGAAATATAGGTTAAGGGGTATATGTAAAGAACAGAGCAGAAACCGGTACTGAATCTGGCATTGAAGATGCTATTGTAAAGCAGTACAAGTTATTGGATTTGTATAATCCATAATTGTAAGTCAGTGAGACTTCCATTGAGCAGTGAGCTCTAGGCACTTGGCCTTCCTGCATGTGCAGGCCCCCTATTGTAAGTAATATTCTCTTATTGGCTAGTAAGAAAATATTGTGGGTCACAAATCCCACCGAGGTTTTCCCACACTGGGTTTCCTCATTAAATCATTGTGTTATGGTGTGATTTTCATGTGGTTGCTTTCATTTCTATTTATTGCATTATTTCTTGTATACCGGTACACAGTTATATTATGGTCTACATGTTTTAAGTTGAGAAATTCTAATTACCGGTTAGATACTGATTCACCCCCCCCCCCCCCTCTCAGTATCTGTGGGAATCCTAACATTAATAAGTAACCAAGCTTGTTAGAGCTTACCCGGTTAGGGATTTTGATTTCTGTTGTAATTGTTAGAAAACAACAGGTTTTCTTGATCTGTTTGAATAGAACTACATCTGCTTGATCAGATCCTTCTTAAGCTTCAATTTGCCTTTACACAAACTGCAGATCCATCCACCGGTTTGGCAACCACACACTCAACTAATTTTTGCCAACTTTGCCAACACTTTTTACAAACAACTTCATCAACTTTAAATACAAATCAACTAGGTCAATAATGCAACAAAAACCTAATTCTCATCATCGAGATTACAAACAAGTCAGTACAATCTTGACCATTAGAAATCATAACAATCTCTTCATATTAATCAAGAAAATTCCAACTGCTCCATGATCACGCTTCATCGGACTTGTAACTCATCACGCGCTATGCATTTGATGCAATCCACTTTACTCCTTTCCAAGATAACAAACATGTCTAATCAATCTAAACTTATCCTCATACAATGATCACACATGTCTCCATCATTACCGCTCAACATAAATCAACAAACTTGACTGGTTAGGGATTAACACAAAACAACTAGTAGGGTTTACCGGTTTACATAACATAGAAATGTTTAACCTTATACACTGGTTCAACTTACAGACTACCATATACTAGTTTACAACATCTTCCACAAAGTTTATCATACCGGTTACAAGAGAAAAGCAATATCAACAGTAACATCAGCAATATTATGAATATCATTCACCGGTTCAATTGACATCAATGACAACATATCATTAATGCAATCTAAATGCAAAATGCCAACAAACTAAGAATACCAACAATCTCCCCCTTTGACATTGATGGCAATACAAATATCAACGCCTCTGATTGTTGTTGTGATTGGCGAATAGGAATCCTTGTTTACATTATCAAGTATTCACCATGCTTTGTTTGTCTTCAGTTTGTCACTAGTTTACCAAATCAAACACATAATTCTTCTCCTCAATCACATAATTCTTCTCCCCCTTTGATAGCAATTCCAAAAAGAAAAGTAAAATATGTAATATCAAAATCTCATTGTGCATCAACATACTGCAACTTAATGCTCCCCCTGTGGAATACATCCACTCCTTCATCAATCCATGTAAAGTTCTACAAGTGGTTCAAGGATTGATGCAATCAGCATCATGCTCAATTGACTTCATGGAAAGGGACAACCCCCAACTAACTTCTAAGATACTCAAAAGTGGTCTTAGGCAGAGGTTTGGTAAAGATATCTGCAAGCTGCTCCTGGGTAGAAACATTCTCTAAGATAACATCTTTACTTTGAATTTTCTCCCTCAAAAAGTGATACTGAATTTCAATGTGCTTAGTCCTAGCATGCAAAATAGGATTCTTAGAAATATTAATTGCACTTGTATTATCACACAAAATCTTGATAGGTTATGAGATCTTCATCTTAAAACCTTCCAAAATATGTCTCATCCAAATATCTTGTGTGCAGTTCATATAAGCTGCTACATACCCAGCTTCAGTAGTAGATTGTGAAGTATAACTCTGCTTTTTACTACTCCATGAAAGTAGCCTTCCTCCTAAAAAGAATTCTCCACCGGTAGTACTTTTCTAGCCATCAATATTTACTGCCCGATTAGCATCAGTGTATGCCTTCAAATCAAAGTTTCCACAATATGGATACCATAACCTATAGTCAATTGTGCCTTTTAGATATCTAAAGATTCTCTTGGTTTCTATCAGATGTGTTTCCTTTGGATTTTTTTGAAATCTAGCAACAATACCAACTGCATGAGCAATATCTGGTCGACTATGAACAACATAATGTAATTTGCCAATCATTGACCTGTACTCCTTCTCATCTACAGACTTAGATGCATCTTCCTTGGACAAATTACAACCTATAATCATTGGAGTTCCAATAGGTCTACAGTCACTCATGCCAAAAGTCTTCAAAACTTCTTTCACATACTTGGATTGAGTAATGAAAATACCATTCTTCATCTGTTGTATCTGCAAGCCTATGAATTTTTTTATTTCCCCTGCTAATGACATTGCAAATTCATTCTTCATTTCATTTGCAAAGTTGTTTCTTATGACATCATTACCTCCAGATATAATGTCATCAACAAATACTTCACTAACCAGTATTTTATCTCCTTCAGATTTGAGATAAATATTGTTGTCATCACTGGTTCTTGCAAAGCCTATCTTCATCAAATGTGTATGAAGCCTTTCATACCATGCTTTGGGTGCCTTCTTTAATCCATACAAAGCTTTATGCAATTTGCATACCATGTATTCTTTGTTTGTCAATGTATAACCATCAGAGTGTTCTATATATACCTCTTCTTCCAATATCCTATTCAGAAATGCAGACTTGGCATCTATCTGGTATACCTTGAACTTCTTGAGAGCTACAAATGCAAGTAATGTTCTTACTCCTTCCAGTCTTGCTACTGGTGCAAAATTTTCTTCATAATCCTCTCCTTCTTCTTGTGCATAACCTTTGCATACTAATCTTGCCTTATTGCGAACTACAACACCATCCTCATTTAACTTGTTTCTAAACACCCATTTAGTACCTATGACATTCTTGTTTACCTGTTGGGGTGCTAGGGTCCAAGTGTTGTTTTTCTCAATCTGATCCAATTCTTCTTCCATTGCTTTCACCCAATGATCATCGCCAAATGCCTCCTTAGCACTTCTAGGTTCAAAGGTGGAGATCATGTAAGAGTTCTCTCTAACTTTTCTTATAGTAAGTACTCCACCATCCTTATCCCCAATAATCTTCTCAAGTCTGTGATTCAGTCTCACATATCTAGGAATAACATGATCATTCTCCTCAGGTTCAGCTTCTTCTTCATCTTCTTCCTCTGAAATTATTTGTTCCTGTTGAACAAGTACATCAGGATTTGCTTTACCAATTTTAGATTTAACTGTTTCAGGTTCTAAAAGAAAAATACAAGGATCTTCATCCTTTCTCTCTGAACTGGTTGCTTCTGAAACTTCAGGACATTCATCTACACAAACATCAGCACTCTCAACAATTCTCTGAGTCCAGTTATTGAAACATTTGTAGGCCTTACTCTTGGTGGAATGGCCAAGAAATATACCTTCATCACTCTTAGCTTCAAACTTGCCAATGTAATCACCTCTTTTGATAAAACATTTACTACCAAAGATCTTTAAATAGCTAACATTAGGTGACCCTCCATACCAATACTCATAAGGTTTCTTGTCCTTACCTTTTTTCACCAGAACCTGGTTCATTGTGTAGATTGTTGTACTTATAGCTTCTCTTCAAAATCTTTTTGCCACACCTCCTTGTATCAACATAGTTCTAGATGCTTCAACCACTGACCGGTTGTTTCTTTCTGCTATACCATTCTATTGTGGTGTCCTTGGTGCAGAAAGTTGCCGCTTGATACCATTATCATCACAATACTTAGTGAACTCCACAGAAGTGAATTCACCGCCTTGATCTGTTCTCAGACATTTAATCTTTTGGCCACTCTCTTTCTCTGCTAAGGCCCTAAATCCCTTGAATTTACCAAAATCTTCATTCTTATCTTTCAAGAATGTGACCCACATCATCCTTGAATAGTCATTAGTGAAGATCATGAAATATCTATCACCTGAAATGCTTCTAGTTCTTATTGGTCCACATAGATCCGTATGAACCAAATCTAACAAGTGCTCTGCTAAGAAAGACTTGCTCTTGAAAGTAGAAGAAGTCATCTTCCCTAACTGGCATTCTTTACAAAGAGCATTAATTGGTTTGTCTATCTGAGGTAGACCTCTTATTGTCTTAGACTTACTCACTTTAACAATATTATTTATGTGACGAAATCTTCTATGCCAAAGCCAACTATCATCTATTTTTGCAATCAAACAGTTGCTAATTTTTGGATTAAGATGAAATAGATTACCTCTAGTCTATTTACTAGTTGCAATCAATTCACCTATGTTGTCAAAGATTTTGTACATGCTATTTCTAAATTCCAGTGGGTATCATTTGTCATTCGGTTGTGCTACACTTAGAAGATTATGCTTAAGAACTTCAACCCAATATACATCGTCAGCACTGCTCTTCCCATTAAGAGAAATAACTCCCTTACCTTTAACCATACAGGGTGAGTCATTGCCAAATCTGACAACACCGCCATCAAATTCCTTCAGGAAATAAATTTGCTCCAATCACCAGTCATGTGATGTGAACAACCACTATCAATGATCCAATCATCAGTGTTATCCATCCTGGATACTAGAGCCTTTTGAACAGATGTTTCTTCCTTAATAGCCACACACACAATATCTTCACTAGCATCATCATCAGATTCATCATCAGTAATACCCGTGTCAATACCTACAAGACAATATCTCTTGCCTTTGCCCTTATACTTCTTAAATTTGTCTCTCTTGTATTCATTTTCACTATTAGGGCAATTAGTTGCTATATGACCAATCTTATTGCAAGCAAAACATTTCAATGGTAGCTTACCTCTGTATTTACCAGTGCCTCTAGGAAGTCATTTTGCCAACAATGCTTCAAGCTCCACTAAACTGTCTTCATCATCAACATCTCTGTTGGATCTAGATTCATAGCTATGGTTGGTATCTCTACTTCTTCTCATAGATGGGTTAGAGACAGAAGCTCAGAATGCAGATTCTAATTTTTGTATACTACCATCATAGCCATTTAGCTCAAAAGTAGTCAGTTTTCCAATAATAGAGTCAAGAGTTACCTTGGTCTTGTCAATGGATTTCAGCTCATGAATAGCTGCAACTCAAATAGCATAGACTGGCAGCAGGGTTCTCAGTACTTTACTGATAACTGTGGCATCTTCCACTTTCCCTCCTGCACTTTTTATTTCACCAAATATCTCTTTAATCCTTTGAACATACTGTTGGATATTTTCGCCTTCAAACATTCTCATGTCATCAAACTTTCCTCTTAAACTCTCTTCTTTAGCAATATTTATATGTTCATCACCGCTATAAATCTCTTCAAGTTTTTTCCATACTTCATATGCAGTTTCAAGACCATGAACATCTACATATTCAACATCAGACAAGGAACTCATAATAGCCTCTAATGCTTGATGATTCTCTTGTTGTTCTTTCTTATGATCATCAGTGAGAGTACCAGTAGGTGCAACATATAGAGTTTTTACATGCTCCCAATACTGACTACCAAGAATTTTAATATAAATCTTCATTCTATCGCTCCATATCCTATAGTTATCTTTGTTGAACTTAGGACCTTCTTTCTTCATCATGATCTACAAGATATTTTCCTCCAGATGTTAGGCTTAGACATCTAAGAGTACTTGAGACACTCTGATACCAATTGATGATATGATGAAAAAATAAGGATCCGGTTGAATACTGAGAGGGGGGGGGTGAATTAGTATACTGAAAAACTGATAATAAACTCTCAATCTCAAAATAAACTTATCAACAAATAACTCTGTCAAGATAATGTCTCAAAGATTACCAACATCAATCAATCAACAACTGGTTTTATTGTTATACCAACTTAATAGTAAACAACTTCAGTCTTGTAAACATCAACAATGCTTAATCAAATATCAACATATTCATCTCTCATGCTTCCAGTTATCATGCCTTATCAAAATAGTTAAGTAGTTAATCAAATCAACAAATAAGATCATAACCACAAAAACATTCACCACTAGACACAAATATTTATATGTGGAAAACCCAAATAGGTAAAAACCACAGTGAAATGAGACTCACAAGGATAGCTATTTGAACTCTTATGAAGTTCGCCTTGTTAGGAGCCAAGCCTGTTAAAGCTTTACAATAAGTTATGTTAAGAAATAATTCCAGTTAGGAATCACCCGGTTAAGGGATTTACAAATATGCCTTGATGAAAAGCACAATACCCTGTTAGGAGTAACCTCGCTGAAGGATTTGAGAATCCAAACTAATGGACCACCTTGTTAGAGGATTTAATAAGTAACCAAGCTTGTTAGATCTTACCCGGTTAGGGGATTTTTATTTCTGTTATAATTGTTAGAAAACAACAGGTTTTTTTGATCTCTCTGAATAGCACTACATCTGCTTGATCAGATCTTTCTTAAGCTTCAATCTACCTTTACACAAACTGCAGATCCATCCATGAGTTTGGCAACCACACACTCAACTAATTTTTTCCAACTTTGCCAACACTTTATACAAACAACTTAATAGACCTTAAATACAAATCAGCTAGGTCGGTAACACAATAGAAACCAAATTCTCATCATTGTGATTACAAACAAGTCAGTACAATCTTGACCGTTAGAAATCATAAAAATCTCTTCCCATTAATCAAGAAAATTATAACCGCTCCATGATCACCGCTTCATCGGACTTGTAACTCATCATGCGCTATGCATTTGATGCAATCTACTTTGCTCCTTTCCAAGATAAGAAACACACCAAATCAATATGAACTTATCCTCATACAATAATCACACATTTCTCCATCATTACTACTCAACATAAACCAACAAACTTGATCGGTTAGAGTTTAATGTAAGGTCCACCCTCGACTTGACTTGTTTTGACTAGAGTTGACTTTTAATTCATGCATGATAGACATTATTGGGCATATGCTATTTAAGATGATTTATAAGATGTTGATACTATCATTATTGATCGTGTGATTTATTAGACACTATATGCTTATTATGTGATTGACTATCGAAAGATTATATTGATCACGTTATTTGATGAGAATAAGTGTTGATGGATTTTACATGCCTTACTATAATCATGAATTATACTAATCATGCACTTGATGATGTTTTTATGTACTAACCATATTTAGTGATTATCTATGACGAGTTGATCTTATAGTGTGTTTGACTGTTGTATGGTTGTCTTCAGGATAGAGATGATTCCACATCACTCATTGTGAGCGGGATGTGTTGTTACGATTCTCTAACCCTTGCTTGTTATAATATATATGCATATGTTGTATCGTTGCTTTATGGATGCAGGATTTGCAGGTACCAAACATCAACTCCACCTAGCTCCACAGGTTTGAGCATGTCTTTAAATCCCAATGGCATGTGGTTCGAAGTTGGCACAAGTTCCCCTCACATACTCTAGGTCTAAGTTGTTCACTGTGAGTCGTCAGCGTCTTGGCGCAATTCGCCATGTTAGTTAGTAAGCTTGATTCCTTCTGTGTTGTGAGTATGTTAGTATTGGCTAGTTAATCCTGTTATGTTGAGGCTGATTGATTATTGATGCGAGATTAAATAGTCAATAATGTTTATTTTAATTATTTTGATTAAAAGCGATTTGATTATTTGGTTATCTAATGTTTAATTTAATTTATTGCATTCTTGCCTTTTGGGCATTTAATTACTTGATATTTAGTATTTACTTATTTTAATGATGATTTAATATTTATTGTTTAGCTTATGTTGTGGTGTTATATTTATTTATGATTTGACTCTTTATTGGTATTTAATTGTTTATTTATTTATTTACTTAATTGTCTATGGTTTAATATTTATTTGGCATTTAATGTTATTTGGTTCTTTGATTTATTTATGAGCCTTTGGTTTATTTTATTTAAATTCCCCATTTGATTTATTTAATTGTGGCTCATGTTTTATTTATTAGTTGACTTTTATATTAAGTGGGTTGTATAAATACACTTTATAATAAAATAATAAAACATTCCCACCTAATTGTAAAAGCATGATTTATATTTACCTTACCTACCCTCTTCTTTTATTGGTTGAATTTGGAAAGGGAGGTAAAATTATCTTAAATGGTGGGGTTGGTAAAATATATTATAGATTGGAATATTTTGATTGGCCAAGATTGAGGCTAGGGTTTTTGGTTAATGTTTGTCTTTTTATTTTCTTTTCCATGAAGTTTTTGGGGTCGGCTCTCCTCTGGAAAAGTTTTTCTCTAGCAAGTTTTCTTCTTGTCTTTGGATTTCTTCTTTCTTGGTTTTGGCTGGAGCTTGGATTAGATTTGGTTTGGCTTGTGGGAGCTCTTCTTCAGCTTCAATCCATTACTTCAAAGTTGCAGGTTGGAGTTCTTCACTTTGTATTTTGGTTTCAATGGATTCTTCGTGTATGCATTGTGTCTGCATTGTTTTGGGTATTGGGCTGAAATAATATTATATGATATAATTTTATTATTGCTGGAGGGAAACATTTGGGGAGAACTTTATATTATTTGGGTTTTGTATAGTTGCTGGAAAATGAGTATTTGGTATTTCCTATGTATGTCGTTCCTGGTTCTGTGAAAACTCTTGTGAAGATATTTGATTAAATGTTGATCTATAGTTTGAGATATTTTATTGTGTTTATATCCAAGTATTCCTTGTTTTTGGGTGTCTCTATTAATATATTTTTCGTGGGATTTTGTAAAGTCTAGATTTTATTATGTTACCTGAAAGTTTCTGAGATTTCCCTAAGCCTTGCAAAAGTGCTGTCTTTTTTTTGGCAGAAACGTTGTCTTTTGTCTTTCAGCAGAAACGTTGTCTTTTGTCTTTTCGACAGAAGTGCTGTCTTTTTTGGTAGAAACTATGTCTTTGTTTTTGGCAGAAGCACTGTCTTTTTGGCAGAAGCATTGTCCTTTTGGCAGAAGCGATGTCCTACTGGGCAAAAAATGCTAATCTACCTGTGTGTTGTATTTTGTGAGTTTTTTGTCATTTTTGAAGTATTTTCCTGAATGGATTATTGCACCAAAGGCTATATTTTAGGTCTGTTAATACTTTCTAGATTTGGCTTTTATCAGTCCTGATGTATTTTGATGGTTTATGTATATTTATCTCTCTATACCATTGTGGGTATTTTAGACTCTCTTCCATGTGAATAGGCCATGGATGATTGAGGTGAATATCTATGTTGTTTTGGACTAGCAAGTGAGTAGGCCTTGCTATGATGCTATCTTTTATTTGATGGCAGCATTTGATGGCTTGTTATGCCTTTGTTTATTTCTAGCCAAGAGGCTCATTTTGTTATATTGATGTTGTTGTATCATTGCATATGTTGTGAGAGTATGTGTAGAAGTTATTGGCTTCATTGAGTATTATTTTCATGTATTTATGTTGGTAGAGCCTCTTGTGATGTGTTGTTGGGCCATGTTAGGGGAAGTGGGCTTCCTTGTGATGATAGAGGTCATGAGAGATAAGCTTGCATGAGGTTCCTTGTAAGGATGCATGAAGTCTAGACCACCAAGGCACATTGGAGTTTTCCATGATTTATAAACAAGTGATAACATTGAAAATGAATTAATGGGGATGAGAATTTATAACTCATTTAAATAAGTTAATGAATAGTTTTGGTGCCTCATGGCTTAGTCTTAAGGAGGATGTTTTAGGATAAGCATGAGAAGGCCGTGAAGATGGTAAGCTAATCTCCCTTAGTCTCTCATAGGTTGAGATGGCTCCACATGTCCATCAGGCTAGTGCCTTGTGTTATTATGTTATTATGTTATGAGGATGGCATGTGATGACACTCCACTCCTACATGTGTTCCCCCTTTGTGATTTATGATTATGCTTATTGGAGCATTTATGTCTTGATGAGTTTTATGCCTCTGGGAGTTCAGTCTTGTTACTTTGTGATTGGTTCTTGCTTGAGTGTTCTTGTGTTGGTTAGTCTCATTGGTTTTAAGTGTTAGCCTAGATGTAGAGTGTGTGTTGGGACCTTGTGTCATCTCCTAGCATGGGGGGGTGGTTCCTTTGGTTCCACATGGTCGGGTGGTTGGTGCTTTTAAACCATTGGGATGTTCCTATCTTTGGATTGTTCTTGAGTGGATGAGGATGCTTCTTTAGATTGTTCATGGATAATAATTGCAGCAAGAATGTAAATGATGATGTGGTTTATGTAATGAAATTCTTATGTAATGGTTGTAAAAGAAGTCATGTTATGAGAAATGACTATGTTGTTCTAGTTGTAGTGATAGCTTTTGATTATGGTAGATGATTGTAATGTTGAACCTTGAGTTTTAGTGTAATGCATTTTTATTAAATGAAATGGAAGCATGAGATGTGGATAAGTATTGTTGTTCAAAATTAAATGACGCATTTTGTATTCTTGATGAACCATGTTAAAAGTAAATCGGGTAAATGTTATCACAATGGTATTAGATTTGAAATGATGTCTTTAACTAATGATTTAAGTAGAAGAAATGTTATGCCTTGATAGGATGTATGAGTTTGAGTAATGTTGGTAGATATCTTAGGGCATGTTTATGAGTTGTGATTAAATAATTTGAAATTATAGTATCATACTTCGTAGATAGTGATCTAATGATTGAATTGAAATCTTATAATGCTTGCAATGTAATTGAAGGTTCCTTATGAAATATTGTATGGATGTTCTTAGTGAATGAATTGCTAATCTTATTAATGGAAATTACTAGTAAGTGTATGGATAGATGGTAAAATGAATGCTTCTCTTTTAGGAAAGGATTATAATGTATCATGTGTTATGGTTTAAGATTATATCTCCATTTGGTGGATGATATTAGTGGTTATGGAATTAGGATATTGTATCATAGTTTGTGTTGAGATGAATTCGTGTAGTTACCTAATTTGTAATGAGATGATTGTTGGTTGATTGGTACAGTGTAAGAGATTTTATGACTATTAAACGAGCAATGGGTTAAATATTTAAGGAAACTTTGTGAGTATTGCATTATGTGCTTTTGGAATCATGATGTAGTAATAAGTATGTTAGGAGCATAGAATCTATAAGTGACTACATAGAAGTTAATTGTAAATGGAAATTATGTTAATCCAATGTAAGGGATTAATCTTGGTATGTGTATGGTGATGTTTATAGTCAGAGGTGGGTTAATGGTAATAGGAACATTTGGACTTGGCGTATAAAATGAACCTAAGAGAAAAAAAGGAAGTAGTTATGCATTGAAAGATAGAATCTCATATTAAATGAAAGATTAAGTAGATTGTATATCATGAGTGTTAGGTATTGCTATGATGCACCTATGTGTGTATAATGATTAAGATTGTGAGGTATTGACCTGGAAGAAAGTAAATGCTTATTGCTTATGTAGGTAGATTAAGTAATGGCATCGAGATACCCTAGGGAGTGAGTAGTAATGATTTATTGTATTCTACTTGCGTAATTGTTTGAATAGTTTGAGTGATCTACTCTATGTTCCTAATACTTAAATGTTGTTGTGTGCTCGCTGCATTGCTTATGAGATATTATGTGTTATATTGTAAAAAAAAAAAATTAATTAGTGCATATTTAGCTATATTTCTCTGGGGTATTTTGGTGGGCATTACATTTGGTATCAAAGCCCATGTTGCAATGCTGGGATCTCTGGTTAAGGATGTTGCTATTAGTCTTATGAATTTGCCTTGATGTTCTCTTGAAATAAGTTACTCTTGAGATTTGTGTTAGAAGAAGTGTTATTGGAAATTTTTGGATCTTAGATATCTATGCCTTATGTTTCTCTCTAATTCCTTTTAGGAATCCTAACTTTAAGTAAAGTGTGTATTTATTCCTTATGCATCTCCAAAATAAGAGAAGTCTCTATATGTTCTTACTTTCTCTTTAAATTTCTAAGTGCTTACTTGGATGATTAGGGTTGTTTTCCTTATACATAATTAATTATGTAGTAGAATGAGAAAAGAATGTGTGTATCCTCTTAACCAATGTTATGATCATAAAATTATCCTGTTATATTGATGTTCCCATGAATAGAAAGATGAAGTATTTGTATTATGCATTTAGGAATAATTTGGTATGGATCATGATGTGAAAATCAAAGAGATTGTATGTAGTGCTTAATAAAAAGTAGTTAGAATACCTTTTTCCTTATTTCAATCTCCTATGTGAAATGAAAGAAAGTTAGTTAGTAATGTAATGATTACCCCATAGAACTATTGATTATTTTGGTATATGTGTGATTTTGTATGTAATAAAAGATCATTTGAGGAAATCATAGCCATCAAAGGATTTGGGATTGCTAGTTGCAAGTGTATTGGTAGGAGATCATATGGAAGTTGAAATTGCGTACCTTTTTAAAGTGGTAGCTGTATTTGGAATGACTAGGAAATTCAAACTGAGTTTGCATAAATTTGTGTGTATTGATTTGTGTGGCAATATCCATTCCTTCCTCTTCTCTTATTGTGGTAAAAGATTCAAATACTTGGGAGTTATTGATATTAAGAAGAAGGATTGAATAATGATTCATGAATATGACTCTCATACATTAAGGAAGATTAATATGAAACTGGTTGGGGAAGGTCCCGGGGAATATAATCTTAGCCAACTCTTTTGTGTTGGGAAATTACTCACATCCCCTAGAACTCATGGCAAACCCCAAAAGTTGCTTCAAACACCACTGGCCAAAAGAAATTGCACTTTGGCGCAATTCATCCCTAGTAAAAGTCAGGAGGAGGAAAATATGGATAAGGACTTGGCAAAATGGATCTACAAAGACCCTATCAACACAGAAAGCCCAAAGGCTAAGCTTCACACTAAAAAATATGGCAAAGGCCTCAATATCATGCAAAGAATGGGTTATGATGGCCATAGTAATTTGGGACATTGCAAACAAGGGCGACACAAGCCCTTACAACTTGAGTTGAAACCCAAAGATAAAACTAGAGTACGTTTTCAAAAGGAATCTCTTCCTAAGCTTCGATTAAAAGGGAAACCCAACAAACCCATATATCAACCAGTTACTCCAAGGAGGCCATCTTTGATTATATCTATGGCACCAACAACACCCACTACACCCAAAAAACTAATAAACCTATCAGTAGCATCATTAGCACAAATTGCACCAATAAAACTGATAATCCCATCAATAGCGTCAGTAGCACCAACAACACCGATAATCCCAACAACAACATCAACAACACCAATAACCCTATCACCAGCATCAACAACATCGATAACCCCATCAACAACATTAGAAATCCCACCTCCAAAAGTGCACAACTCATGACCAATACACTCTTAAATTCAAAAGACATCTCAACCTAGTATAGTAATCGGATGTTAGAGAGTGATTCAGAGATAGACTCGCATGAGTGGGAATGGGATTCATTGAATCTAAATACTTTAGAAGAGGAAGACACATCACCTCCGCCACCTCGTAAATATATCCTAGTTTATGGAGAGGCATGGATTAAAATAATTTGAGTTCCTGAGCAAGAAGCAACTTCCATAGGCCCTACATCAAATCCTACACCATAATATGACAAGGAGAGTACCATCGATGCACTTCACTCATCTATATTAACCCTCACTAACACCTCCTTTGAACTCAACTTAATTGATGAGGTAATGCCTATCATCCACCCTGAACTCATCGATTGGAACCAGCCAAATCCCCCATGTCTTGATCATTTCCAAAATGATGAGGCACTCATAGACTTTTTAGAAATATAGGATAACATACCAAGTGGGGATCATAAAGTTGGATTTGCCATCGAACTTAACAACACAATATACTTTGGGGCAGATGCCAAACCTTTCAACTACAAAAATATCACAATAAAACATGGATCTTCTAGTGAAAACCACACAGTGGCACTTGTTGATCCCAAAAAAAGTAAAAATAAAGAGTGTATCCAAAGGAGAAAACCTCTCTAAGGTGCCTAAGGATGAAAGGTTTGACATCCTCCCTTTAAGTACAAATCAGGAGAGATCGACGATCCTAATCAAAGAAACAAAAGAATTCAATATGTGGACCCCTGAGACTCCTCACCAAATACATTTGGCATCTCTATTAACTCCAGAGGAACAACCAAAAAATGTGGAATTCTTCCAGAAGCATCAAATCAACTTCGCATGGTCTTATGTAGACATGCCTGGCTTAGATCCTGATTCGGTCATGTATCACCTAGTTGTAGTAGAAGGAGATAAACCTATTAAACAAAAGCTCAGAAAGATGCACCCCTAGATTGTTGTGCTTGTCAAGGCTGAACTCAAAAAGCTCTTGGATGTTGGTTTCATCAGACCAAATGATTATACAGATTAGATCTCCAATATTGTACCTGTTGGTAAACCTAATGGGGGCATCTGTATCTATACCACCTTTAGAGATTTGAACAAGGCATGCCCTAAAGATGACTTCCCCTTACCAAACATTGACATGATTGTCAATTTAATAGTAGGTCATGCAATGCTTTCTCTTATGGATGGATTTTCAGGGTACAACTAGATTAAGATTGCTCCAGAGGATCAACATAAAACTGCTTTCACATGTCCATGGGGAGCATACTATTGGAATGTGATGCCATTTGGTTTGAAGAATGTAGGGGCAACATATAAAAGAGCCATTACTACCATCTTTCACGATATTATGCACACCATAATGGAAGATTATGTCGATGATTTAGTAGCTAAATCATTAACAAGAGAGGGTCATCTGGCAATTTTGGGTAAAATCTTTGACACATTAGAGCAATATCATGTCCATCTTAATCCAAAGAAATGTGTCTTTGGAGTAACCTCTGGGAAGCTCTTAGGATATATTGTCTCAAGCAAAAGAATTGGATTAGATCCCACAAAAGTCAAATCAATCATGGGCATGCCACCTCCAAAGAACATTAGTTAGTTACAGACACTACAAGGGTGGATACAATCAATTCAAAGATTCATTGCATAATTGGCTTATAAGTGTCATCCCTTCACCCGTCTATCACACAAGAATATCCACTTTCAATGCAATACAAAGTGACAGCAAGCATTCCAAATGCTTAAAGACTACCTGATGAATACACTATTGTTGATCCCACCAGATCCAAGTAGACCTCTATTGCTATATATTTCAGCTACAAATATGGCATTAGGAGTACTGTTGGCACAACACAATGCAGAAGGAAAAGAATGTGTTGTATACTATATCTCTCGCACATTGGTAGGCTATGAACTCAATTACACAACTATTGAATGAGCTTGCCTAGAAGTTATCTTGACAACCACCAAATTGAGGTACTACATGTTAACGCACAAGGTGCAACTCATTACCAAAATAGATCCACTCAAGTACCTACTAAGTAAGGCAACATTGATAGGCCACTTGGCCAAATGGGTTATGATCTTGAGTGAATTTGATATAGAGTATGTGGACCGCAAGGCTATCAAGGGGCAAGTTATTGCAGATCAGTTGGCTGATGCACCCCTTATAGGTGACCATCCTCTTGTTTCCAACTTTCTAGATTAGGATATATTCATGATCACAGCTACACAATCTTGGAAGCTATATTTTGATGGCTCATACACTAGACATGGCTCGGGGGCAGGTATTCTTTTTATCACACATCAAGGTGATAGCATCCTGAAGTCATACAGACTCACTTTCCCATGCACTAATAATATAGCAAAATATGAGGCCTTGATCACAAGACTCAGATTGGCTATACAATGGCATCTAAATGAGCTACAGGTATATGGTGATTTCAAGCTAGTCATCTGACAAGTCACCAATGAATACCAAACTAAGGATGATAAGCTCATGCCATATAAAAGGATGCTAGATAGTTAAAAATAATCATTTACAACTATCACATTTGAGCAAGTACCCAGAGATTAGAATTG
This sequence comes from Cryptomeria japonica, assembly GCF_030272615.1. Taxonomy (NCBI): domain Eukaryota; kingdom Viridiplantae; phylum Streptophyta; class Pinopsida; order Cupressales; family Cupressaceae; genus Cryptomeria; species Cryptomeria japonica. Next base: position 684,336,700 of record NC_081413.1, read on the forward strand.
AGTTGTTGATGAAATGGCTACAATTGCCTCTCTCCTAGATCTTCCACAAAATTCAACATGCTACGATTTCTTGGTAGAATAGCTTTGGATCCCCATGTATGATATCCCTAAAATTGAAATGATATGTCACCTTATCAGTTCCAAATCCCCATGGTATGGTGAGTTCTTTGCTTACCTCCGTGACCACACACTTCCCCCCAACCAATCAAATAACCAGCGAAAGACCTTTATCCGCCAAACCTCTCGATACACCATCATTGTCGACACCCTATATAGGAAAAGTCTTGATGGTACTCTCCTTTGATGTTTGGAACAAGATGAGATAACAAAATATTTGGAAGAGGTACATGAAGGAATTTGTCAAGCGGTCCTTCACTAGCAAAGAAAATCATGTGTGCTAGATACTATTGGCCCTCCATGGAAAAAGACTCCTACTATTTTGTCAAAAAATGCAAGAAGTAGCAAGTTAACGGTGACCTAATACATGCCCCAATACAAGAATTACAACCAATCACAACACCATGGCCCTTTTGTCAATGGGGACTTGACGTTGTGGGTAAAATCCATCCATCTTCATCCAATGGTCATAAATTTATCATTACCACCACCAAATACTTCACAAAGTGGATTGAAGTTGTTCCACTTACCCAAGTCACCGACAAGAAGATCACCTCATTCATCATTAATTACATCATCTTCCAATATGGTGTACCCATGTCTATCATCATAGATAATGGGCTTCCTTTCAAAAATCAGGATGTCTGTGGGCTCTATGACAAGTTTCACATCCAACACCATTTTTCCACCCCTATTACCCACAAGGAAATGGTCAAGCCGAAGCATCAAACAAGAATATATTGAGGATCCTTAAAAATATAGTCAATTATGTTGTTCGTTATTGGCACATTTGATTAAATCCAGCACTATGGGCGTATCAAACTAGCATTCGAACCCCTATAGGCACAACTCCCTACTCACTGGTTTATGGAGCAGAAGCTATTTTTCCTATTGAGGTTGAAATACCATCTCTATGGGTCTCTTTGCATAATCTGATAGATGATGAAGCATACCGAGTCTCACATCTTCAAGATTTGGAACTTCTTGATGAAAGGCGACAAGCTGCATACACCCACCTAGAAGCCTATCAGCAGAAGCTACAATCATTGGGTTAAACCTTGTACATTTGAGGTAGGTGATCTTGTTCTCAGCGAAAATCCTCACAACCAACTAAATAGAGAACATCAAGGCAAGTTTGAATCCAACTATTTGGGTCCATATGTTATCACTGTTATATTTGGGTCTGGGGCATATCAGTTGGCAACTTTAGAAAGAGAACCACTAGCAGATCTGATCAACAACATGAACCTCAAACAGTTTCATACATTAGCTGTGCAAAGCACCAGGCTCCTCCAAATATATCAAAAACTACCAAAAAAACATTCAGAAAAATGTCCTGAAGAAAATACAAAAAAATCAAGAAAATAGTAAAGAAAAATCATTCATCCAAATGGTGAAAACCAATACGGTGGCACCTTGGGTAAGTACAATGGTGAAAACCTGGAAAACAGATGCTACTCATAAAAGATATGGCTCTAATATCTTTTGGACTCATTGCAATCACATCCATTCATCTATCATTCAAACCATGGCTTGTTATTGATCTACAATTAGGGTTAGTACTTCATGTGTTATGCATCTCACTTTTATAGCGACATCTAAAATGGGGGCAATGCTCTTAACCTACTAATGGAAGTGAATTCTACATTACTTGTGATTCATTAAGTTCCTCATTCAAAACTAGCTGGAAATATACCAAAAACATTCAAAAACACTCACAAAATCCAAAAACATGATAAAACATCAAAAATCAATCAAAAAAATTGCAAAGCATATTATTCCTTGTACATATGCATCGCAACAGACACCAAACAAACAATTTGAGCTACTCAAACAATGACCACTCATCAAATCAACCAACCAATCAAAACATCTATACATAATTGTCTTCACAAGGATGCATCCTTCCTCACAAACCAGGACATGGTAACATTTTCTTTGACAATAAAATTCCATTTAGCTGATAAGCACTTGTCGATTTGTTATTTATTTATTTATATCAGGTTCCTACATTACACTGGGATATCCACAAGTGATTAGAGTAGTCGAGATGGCTCCTGATATCTTTTTCTTTGTTTGTTAACTGTAGATTGATCCAATGAAGTTATGGGGCATGTACCAATGGTGTCTATGTGGTAAGTTCACTAAGCTAAGTGATCCTATGCAAAATACAATCATAGATCACTATGGCTTGCTGACTACAGCGTATACCTCAACCATTTGCGCATGAACCAGAATGGAGGGTAACTTTCCTTGTCTGTGATGCTTGCTTACAAGTGAAATGCTCAAACTTGGTTCCTGGTACCTCGGCCAAGAACAATACTACCATACTCAATGAGGAAAATAAAGCACTATGAATAATCTATGGATCATCATTTCATCTCATCTATTTATATTGCATTCCGTTGCATATCACCCATCCATTTGCTCATTCATTGTTCATATATATTGTTTGCATGCAAGTAATTCAGTTTTCTATGAGAAAGCACCTAATATAAATTTGTCTTGGGTACAATCATGATGGAGTTCTCTGATACATCATCTCACACTTTCATTCCACATCTGAAAATTCTCACCAACTTGCATTCATATATCATAAATTCATGGCATTATCATTTAGTTGCATTACATGCATTCAATTCATTATCATTTACTTGCATTTAGATTTATTTTAAGTGCATTTATTTCTTCATCAAATTAGTGCATTTAAAACATCAAATGCATTTGTTCTCATTTACTTGCATTTTGTCATTTCATTTAGTTGCATTAAGTGCATTTAGCTTCATCTAAATACCTTTCAAGTCATTCCATTCATCTATCTTCATTTTAATTACATATTAGTTATTGATGTACATGCACTTTGTCATTAAGGTACATTTTGTATCATCTAGTTACATCTCAATCCTTAAGTTGCATTCATCTAATCATAAACAATCATTCATCATCATTTAGTTGTTTAGTACATTCATTTGTCATCATTTACTTACATTTAATCTACCCATTTAGTGCATTCCTTTAAATTATTAAATCCACATTCATTCCATTATCATTTAAAGTTTCATTAAGATTCATTTAGTAGGTGCATTTTTACCCATTTAGTTTCATCTAGATTCATTAAGATGCATTCATTATCCTTTACTTGCATTAAGGTGCAGTTATTCATTATCATTTAGTGGCATTCATTTAATCATTAAAGTACATTTATTCATTAAGTGCATACATACATAACATTTGTATAAACGTTTGTTCATCCATTTAAGAGCATTCATCTAGAAGCATACATAACATTTTCATAAAACATTTTCATAAACATTTGATTCATATAGATTCATCTTAAAAACATGCATCATTTACTCATATCATCATCATATCATCTACATAAGCCAGTATTGTCTATCACAATATCATTATTCATTATCATTTAGCATACATCATCATCATTGCATTCATATCATTAGGAAAGCATCATCTATCTATTAACCTGCCTCCACATGTTAGCAAATCATCCATAACATGCATATAGACATCATATCATCAACATGTACATCTAGAAAGTAAAACATCTCCATAGCATGTATCTAAGATAACTCATAATCTCCATCCCGCATAAAAACATACATGTCATGACATATATGCATATCATATCATCACAAAAAATGAGATCTCCTTATATATCACATCATATATCGCATCAAAAATAATACATGTATCAGAGTACAATGATGTCTCCATATATCGGCTACCAAGAGTCATCCAAGTAATAGCCTAATAAACAAAATGCATAAAAATCTCTCAAATAGCACTCTGGCTAGATGTTGCTCCACCACCACCCTCTACTCCCCCACCATCCCCAATATCTCGCCGAGGAGGACCCATGACACCACCACTACTCTGAACCCTCTAAGACTGCTCTGATCTCACTGGCTGCATCTGGGAATAGCTCAGTGCTTGTTGACTAACCGGCACAACTTGCTCATATAATCTGGGCCAATAGTCAATCTCTCCACCTTCCTATCACATCTCCCTCAACACCTCCCCAGTCAGACCCTGTCCCTGTGCTCCCTCCAACACTCGAACTCTATCCCACAATTCCCTCACTCTATCCACCAGATCATCTCTCTCTTGCATCACTACCCTCAACTCAGCCTCTCGTGCAAAAAGCTGGACATCCCTGGCTGCAATCTCTACCTCCCTATCCTCTAACCGATTCTGCAACCGTATAATCATAAACTCCCACAGATCTCCCTCTCCTCCACCTACAGCTCCCTATCCCATCTCCATAGGATCCTCTCCTCCACCTATAGCTCCCCCTCCCATCTCCATAGGCTCCTCTCCCCACTGACATCCCTACCTCCTACTCTAGCTGCTCCCTGTATAAGTGGATCCTATGATAGTCGTAAAGGCTTCCCAGCTCTGCCTCTCCTCTATAACCATCCTCCTCCACTATCCCCACCTCCAAATCCACCCCCACCCCCAAACCCACCACCCCCACCCCCACCCCCTCCCCCTCCTCCTGCTCCACTAAAACCTCCTCCACCACCTCCATCTCCTCCTCCTCCACCCCTTTCTCCTCTCCTCCTCTGTTATCATCCTCTATCATCCTCAAAAGGTGGTATAGGCTCTATTAGATCAGAAATCCACAGAATTGGATGAGAAACATGATATTGAGTGTACTCCTTTGTCACCCCTACAACTACAATCTCTGGCCTCATATTCCATGGTATCACTTGTAATGTCTGGAACTCTACCAGGGCCTGATCATAAGGTAACACTAGCCCCCACTGAAATCTCTCCCACACTACCCGTGCATACTCTCCTGAACCACTTAGAAAACCCTGCCTCTGTCCAAACTGTCTCACCACTCTCCCCAGCAACTGTCTCTCTACATAGTAGGATGTGTGACCAATCAAAAAATGTGTCACAAATACATATGGTAGGGCCTCTCCATCATCCTCTCGGGGCTCGCAATCAAGGTATGGCCTCCATATGGCCATATCTAGGTCATCCAACGCTTGATGCCAAAACACCAACTTCCCCAAATGGGGTTGGCTCATCAAACCCCCATACATAAACACATAGGGCTAATATATTTCCCTACACCTCAAGCATACTAGTTGTTTGACTGGCAGGTGCTCCCAAGCCTAGATATGTAGCAAAGTGATCCCTACCCCTAGTGATCTAGTCTCTTGGTACACTACCTCGTGTAAATCCCTATACAAGTGTGCTAACACACATGGCTCCCATGCAGAGAGGGTCCCCTCATTCACCATCTTCTCTATCATCTGGCCCTAACCAATGACCAACCCATGTGAATATCGATCGGGGCAAAGAAAACCCATGACGATCCCTGATAATACTACGGGCAGAGGCTCATACAATGATGTTATATCCTCCCATGGCATAGAGCCATCCTCTGCAAAGATCCTCTCTATGGTTGTCATCCCTAGGTGGTGATAATATGTAACAAGCTCCCCTCTTATCAGAATATGCAAAATCCTCCACACGTCCTTCAACGTCACTGTCATCTCTCTCATCGCTAAGTGAAAGGAGCATGCCTCATTATGCCATCGCTCTGCCAATGCTGCCAGTAGATGATGATTCATCTGAATCATGGGTAGATACATCATGTCGTATAATCCTACTGCATAGACACAATTTATCTCCACCTTAGTCAAATGCTCACACAGCTGCTGTGTGGCGGGATGCCTCTCCTGCATCTATAAGATGAGAAGATCCTCCTACACATATTAACACAAACATCAATTGTTTTGTTACAAACTTTCTTAAGTTTCAACCTAGACTATCAACAGATACTTTGATCAAGTATCTTCGGGTCTCAATAGGTAATCGATCATGGCAAACCTAGACTACAACAGGCATTTATCACAATGACCTAGTCTCAACGGGGCTACTATGATTCATCAAAACAACTAATCAATCACTCAACATAGGCATAAAAAGAAAAATTAAAGATTTGCGAACCACTCGTCCGTAATCCTCTGACCACTAGTATCAATGGATCTGCTCTAACCGGTGATCTGCTATCGACATGACCATGATGATTGTTGCTCACTCCTTCACAAAAGGTCACTATCGGAGCTCTGAACTACAACGAAGATAGGTGCAAATGAGTATGCTTTTACCCCTTCCCCTCCATATATACCCCCCCAGCCCTATCCCTAATTCACCCCGCTCACCGTCGTGGTCTCTATGAACTTCGGAAGCCTCTAATTTCTCTGTTTTAACTCTGATTTCTTCCATTTTTTCTAATTTCTTCTATTCTACCCCCCTCCAACTTCTTTCTTTTTTTTAAGAGATAACCTAATTTTTTGAATTTTTTTGGCCCATCTCTCTAGGGGGCATACCACCCACTAAATTAACATTTATGGAGCATATTTCTCTTACCTATCTTTCTTTGAAACAACGCGATAAACCACACTGTCTCAAAGAGGGGCAAATGTATTCACATAAATCTGTCCACTTAATTAAATGAATATTTACTATTTATTTGATTATTTAACCATCAATAATTAGTTAATTAAATTAATATTTAATTAATTGCATCCTCAACCTCCTCTTTTATTAACTAAATAAATTATCTAATTTATTTAAATTAATTCATTAAGCCACACTCTAAATCAATTAAATGAATAAAACACATTTATTTAATTTAACCCCCTTTCCTTATTTAAATAAATAATAAAATATTTATTTAAATCCCTAAACTACCCCCCCCACTTGCATTCCCCTACAAATGCACGTTGCACCTATTTAGTTGAAATAAATAAATTTTATTTTAATTAAATTCCTATTTTCTCTCACCCACCAAACCCACTTGCTCTTCTAGTCCATTCTAAATTAGCCTAATCACCCTCCCTAATTATTGTCACATTCCTAAGCAACTTGAAGTCACTTCTCAAAGCCTCAAAGTCTTTGAAAAGCATTAAAGGTTTTATGTCTTCAACAAGTTAACCCCCAAAGTCCTCCAAACCATTAATGGCTCTTAAATAACCATTAATGGTTAAAATCAACTCACCCACATGGTTAGAGACTTTCCCTCTAACACAACCCTCATTTGACTCATGGGTCTCTTCAAGCATTTATTGCTTTGACCATGGTTATCCCCACTAACTCTTGCACAAGAGTTTGTCCATTGGATAAAGGCATTATTCATTGGATAAAGGTTTTATTCATCAACTCAAGCCTAACCTTACCTCCTTAGGTAACCTTCAAGTCATTTCAAACATTTAATTCTTCTTCCCTCTCCTCTCAAGCCATCTCATGTTGACATTTGTCATCCTGGGATTGGGTTGAAAGCCCTCACATGGATCATAAACCCATCAATCCTAACCTTTGTTGAGATTACTCAATCTCAACCATCCATCGCCCTGCTTTCTCTTTAAATAGAGCCAATTCCTTCTCCATAAGGATCCAAAAATCTCTATGCATAAGATTTCTAGTCATTTTGAGAAAACGTCTTAGAAGCATTTTGTGTTATTATTTTGGCTAAAATAAGGCGCTTTCTCCTATTTTAGCTTGTTTACACTTGCATAAGTAGTTATTTTCATTTTCATAATCGCGAATCTCCATAAGAAATCCATAAATAGTGCAAAAAGTTGAGGGCTACACTCATGTGGAACTTGGAGAGGAGAGGAACAAGGGAGGAGCAACCATGAGCATGTTGGAGAGCATCTGAGAGGGTTTTATCTCATTCCTTCATTTTTGTATGCTTTCCATAATCTGTTTTATATCTCTTGGTATGCATGTTTAGGATTATATTTTCATTTCTCTTTCATTTTTTATTGTCACTAACAATAGTAACGTTTGAATCTTATGTTTCTTGCATCCTTTTCAGCATGCATCACATACATCTACCATATAAATTTCACTCCCATGGCTTCATTTAGAAAGCACTACTTCCTCAGCCAAGCCCCTCCCACTTGATGAGGTTGACATACTTTATCCCATGCAACCAGGGGGACTTAATCCTGCTTGCCTTTCCCATTCCAAAAAAAATTCCTCATAAACTGGTTGATGCTACAAGAAATATTTTTGGGGATTTTAAAGCACATCATGGAGTATACGGGCATTGCCGACAAGACTGATTTCAATAATAACAACCTACCTGCAGAGGTGAGCCATTTGCATTTCTATCCCTCTAACTTATTCACACAACTATCAAATAATCTCTATAACAAATGAGTCCTATTAGGCCCCCCAAACAAGGGTGTTCCCAAAAATCTCCTAGGGAGGGTGCTAGATTTCACACCCAATATCCTAAGAATTTATCTTTGCTTTTTAACATCAGTATTAAAAAAGAAAATATTAGATTTCTTCCAATTTACATGTTGCCCAGATACCTAATAGAAAATTTTGAGGGTTCTTTTTATAGTTCAATCTTCTTTTAAAGAAGAGTCCCCAAATAGTATTGTATCATCTACAAACTATTGATGTGTAATCGGATCCACACCATTGGCTACCCAGACACCCTTCCATCTATCCTCATTTTTTAGTTTCTAGATGTATCTTCCTAGAACTTCCACCAAGATGATCAAAAGAAATGGAGAAAGAGGATCCCACTGTCTTAGGATATAGTGAATAGCTTCATGGGCTATTATAATTTCTTCCACAATTGATCTTCTCGGTACAAAACCACTTTGCTCCTTCGATATTATATATTTGAGTAAGGGTTTCAATCGATTCATTATAACTTTGGTGATCACCTTATAGATCATATTACACAAAGCAATGGGCCTAAAATCTCCAAAAGAGGATGGCTTCTCCACTTTAGGGACTAGAGTAAGGAATATGCAATCTAGTTCTTTCTCCACCTTTAGATTTACTCTCACTTATTCCACCACCTGCCATAATTTATGCCCCACAACTTCCCAAAATTGTTGATAAAAGAGGGTAGGGAAACCATCTGGTCCTGGAGCCTTGTTGCCCACCATTGAGAAAACAAGTTGTTTCACTTCATCCATTGAAACAGGTTTACACAAAAAGTGGTTCTGATTCTCTAAAATTAATTTTGGAATATTACTCAGAAGATTTTCCTGGTGTCGAGAGTCCAAGTTGTGGTTCTTAGATAGTAGCTCAGTAAATAATTCCACCTCTTCTTTGTTTATCTCCTCTAAGTCATACAAAACATCATTATCCCTATTCTTGATACTCGTCACCTTATTCCAAGATCTCCTAATTTTAACTAAATTGTGAAAGAACTTTGTATTCTTATCACCTTCCTTTAGCCAGCCTTCCCTTGATTTTTGCTTCCAGTAAACTTCTTCCCTAGCCAATAGTTCATTAAGACTTGTTTTTAGAAGCTTCTCCTTGTTAAAAGCATCCAAAGTCATACCATGATTCAAAATAGAGCACTCCAACTCCTTAAGCTCCTCTTCAACCTTGCTTCTATTATCAAAGATGTTTCCAAACTTAGCCCTAATCTATTCCTTTAATTTATCTTTGAGGTATTGCTGTGTTTTGAAGAATTTAAAAGCCCACAAACCAGTTCTCGTAAGGGCCTCCTTCCATGTTAAAAAGACAAACTCCTTCAAAGATGAGTCCCGAAACCATATTTTCTTGAACTTAAAAGGACATCGGATCATAGCACAATCTAGACAAATGAGGAGCTCAATAGGAAAATGATCAGAAGCTGCCAAGGGTAGGATCCCGACTTCAAACAAAAGGGGTTTAGTAGCCCAATTACACCCCAGGAAAAATCTATCCAACTTCTCAGCTATGTGTTACCTACCAACCCTCTGATTCAACCAAGTGTAAGATCCTTTGTTGGTTTTAATTTTCTGCAAGCCATTATTAGAAATAAAGTTTTGGAAGCCTAGTTGGGATTCAGTAATACCCCCTCTACCACCTTTCTTATCACCAAAATCCAAGATGGCATTAAAATCTCCCCCAAGCACAACCAAGTCCTGAGTAAAATTACTTCGAATAGTAGATATTTGATTCCAAGTATCCAACTGTAGATTACCTCTCGTAGGTCCATAAACGTTGATCAGAAAAAATCATAATTAATACCAAAAGAATGGACCTTACACACCTGTCATGCATGTGAGTTAATGATTTCTTCAACCTTGATGAGATTGGGGTTCTATATTATCCCCAACCCACCTGATGAACCTTCTGCACTTGAAAAAACTCCTTCCCAAAACCTCCCAGCACCCAGCCAAACCACCGCATCTTCCCTACTAAGCTTAGTTTCTTGCAAACAAACAATGTTTGGTTTCACCTGGTCAAGCCCTCTCTCGATCAGACAACACTTGTCAGGAGCATTGCAGCCCCTGACATTCCAACTAAGGATTTCCATTGTCCTTTAGGAAGGGGGACTCCCTTCCCTATTGATAGTTTAGACTGGCCTTTTGCATTCCCTGCCATCGCTATTTGGATTCTATTGGGTTTATGACCCCTGGAATTCTTTTCTCCAATAGCCGCTTTGTTAATTTGAGAATTCAACTACAAAATAGTTTGGCATTCTAATATATCCTCTTCATCAAAATCACCCCAATCTTCCTCTTCCACCTCCCAAGGACTATCACCATCCTCTTCTCCCGACCTGGTTTCTGCACCAGTGTTCAGGTTTGTTAGGGTTTTATTACAATGTCAGTTTTCATCAACAAAAAATACCCCCAAATTTTTTTTTCTTGAGGGCTCCCACCCCCAAACCCCTGCCCGGGGCCTGGCCTAGCCCCAGACCCCGGCGAGGATATGTGCTAAGTGTACAATACTTTTCTAATCAGTCACCACATTTCAACAATCTCCCACTTGGAGACTGATACTACACGACACCACTGTACATGCAGCATCTACTGGATAAAACACTAGGACTCGACTAGTATAAATTCCACAATTATCAATCAAGAAGACCAATAGAAACTAATGAAGAAATCAACTTCTCCTCTGGAACTGCCTTCGTGAACATATCGACAGGATTCTCACTTGTGTGAATCTTCTCAAGCCGTAACTGACCCTCCTCCAAAATAGTCCGGATGAAGTGGTACCTGAGCTGAATGTGCTTTGTCCTTGAATGAAAAGTAGAGTTCTTCACAAGATGAATGGCACTCTGACTATTAGTATACAATGGGTGATCCTCCTGTGTCTAACCCAACTCCTCCAAAAAACATTGTAACCAAATCATCTCCTTGTTGGCTTCTGTAGCAGCAACATACTCAGCTTCAATGGTTGAAAGTGCAACAACCTTTTGCAGCCTAGAAACCCAACTGACTGCAGTTCCCCCTATAGTAAAAACATACCTTGTAGTACTCCTCCGTGAATCAATATCACCCGCTAGATCAGAGTCAACAAATCCACTCAGAGCAACATTAGATCCTTTGAAACATAATGCCTTCGTAGTAGTTCCTTTCAAATACCGAAGAATCCATTTCACAGCATTCCAATGTTCCATACCCGGATTACTCATAAACTTGCTCACAACTCCCACTGCATGTGCAATATCTATCCTTGTGCATACCATTGCATACATCAGACTACCAATAGTTGATGAATATGGGATGTTAAACATTTTACTAACCTCTTCCTATGCCTTTGGGCACATCTCCTTAGTCAATTTGAAATGACTAGCCAAAGGTGTACTAACTGCTTTTGCATCCTGCATGTTAAATCTTTTCAACACCTTCTTTATATATTCACTTTGGGGCAAATTCAAGGTTCTATTTTTCCTGTCCCGTGTAATCCTCATACCGAGAATTTTCATAGCTGCGCCCAAATCCTTCATAGCAAATGACCTGGCTAATTTTTGTTTAAGATCATTTATGTGTTCCATATTAGAACCAACAACAAGCATGTCATCAACATAAAGCAACAGGATAATATAACTGCCAAATATACCTGTCTAAAATCACCTTGAACATAATCTAGAAAATATTTTCTATGGGGTGTAGCATGAAATGAAGCCCCAGAATCTATTACCCAGGAATCATTAACATTATCCAAACATAAGATTAAAGCATCTTGTAAAGTATTACTTGCAATATTAGCTTCCTTACTGTCATTTTCATTTTGGTCTCCTTCTTTGTTTTTCCGAGACCAATAGTCTTTCTTTAGATGACCAGGCTTTCTGCAGTACCAGCAATCTTTCTTTCCTCTAGATTGAGAGCGGCCTTTCTTTGACTTCCCTCATGACTTCTCATTCCCAGGGCCTTTTCCTCTTTCCTTTGATCTTCCTCTGTTCTCCACATTCAAAATGCTACCCGATGATGTTGGAGTCTCACCTGTGCATTTCCTTCGCATTTCCTCGCTTAGGATAACACCAACAATATCATCAAATACCAAAGTATTTTTACCAGAGATAGAGTTACTTACAGCCATAACCAAGCTATTCCAGCTTTCTAGCAAAGAACATAAAATCAAGAGAGCCCTAACCTCTTCTGCAAAGGTAATTTTTATCGAAGACAGTTGACTAGTAATTGTATTAAATTCATTTAAGTGCTCTGCTACAGATCCTCCCTCACTCATTTTCAAATTAAACAAACGCTTCATAAGAAATACCTTATTCGAAGCCAAGGGTTTCTCATACAACTTTGCCAATGTCACCATCAAATCTACAGTCATTTTTGCTTTTGTTATATTGAATGCTACAGATGGTGCAAGGCACAATCGAATGGATCCTAGTGCCTTTCTATCTAAAATGTCCCACTCTTCATCTGACATTGTGGTCGCTTTCTTTGCCTTTCCTTCCAATGGCCGCCACAAATCCTTTTGATATAGGTAATCCTCCATCTGCATTTTCCATAACTGATAATTCTGGTTGTTAAACTTTTCAACCTTGAATTTGGAATCCTCCATTACTTCCACTCAAATCTGAAAGACCTACCAATTTACAAAAAACCTCGCTCTGATACCAATTTTTAGGGTTTTATTACAATGTCGGTTTTCATCAACAAAAAATACCCCCCAAATTTTTTTTCTCAAGGGCTCCCGCCACCAAACCCCCGCTTTTCTCAGGGGCTACTGCCCTCGAACCCCTGCTCGGGGCCCAGCCCGGCCCCGGACCCTGGCGAGGATACGTGCTGAGTGTACAGTACTTTTCTAATTAGTCGCCACATTTCAACACAGGTTATCACATTTCTCTTGAGCATGAAACTCCTCTCTCTTTGTAGGGCGAATCCCCTGGGAGCCCCCCATACTCGCATCTATAACATTCATAGCAACTTCCATCTTATTGATAAATTCCTCCACAAACTATATGGCATCCAAATGGGATGATGGATAAGTCCCTCCAGCTTTATCATCCATCTTTGAGTCCTCTACTAGAGGCCCAAGTTTCACCAACTCTGACATTGAAAGAGGCAACTTCCCTACCTTTTGAGAATTTGACTTCCCATCTTCTCGTTGTAACTCAGCAAAATGTTCCACTCTAGCTTCCAATGGATCCTCAATTTTCTTTCCTTTAGGGCTGATCAAACAAACCTCTTTCGAATGAGCGTCCTTGTTACAGACCGAACATTTCTCCAAAATCTCCTCAACTTCAACCTACTGCACCCAACTCCTCGCATTTGTGTTGATCTCTATCCATGCCAAGAGATGGAAATTGGGTTTCTAGCTAACACAAATCCTCACATAAGAGCTCAAATCTTCCTTTGAAATGGCTTCATCTAATTTAAGGTAAAACCGTAATTTGTTTCCAATCATCTAAAAGACATCCTCATTCTAGTATTCCTTGGGTAGGTTCTATAAACGTATCCAAACTAGAACCTCCTCCACTGAGGCTTTGATAGGGTTAAAATCTGGTTCCCAGTCTCTTATTGAAACTCCCCTTCCTCCCAAAAAAAGGGCCCATTTTGTAGGACCCAATTCTTGTCTTTATTATTTTTTGTTATGACAAGAAAATAACCATTTGGCATAGTCTTAATCTCAACCTTAAAGGGCCACATTTCTTCACACCACTTTTTAACACAGAAAAACGTCGGCCAATCTCCAAAACATTTCAAGAAAAAGCCTCTATCTTTGTAAAAAGCCAATGAATCATTACATCTTTTTCTATCCATAAAGAATGACAGCTTGTGATTGTCATCAGGAGTTGGTTTAGACTTCTTAGTCAGCCCAGATCTTGGGATCTTCTTAGGTCTCCATTCTTTTTCTCGCACCCTTTGCTAGTCCGTCTTGGCACTAGCCGTAAAGGTATTGTGATCACCAAGGTTAGGATGATGATCCCCTCTAGGTCTAGAAAATTCTCTCCTCCATCGATCCAGATTTCTGACATCGGGCCCAAATCCTACATATCTATTATATTCCTCCCATGCCCACTTCAGTTTCTACCACGTTCTGAAGCCTGGATTCATGAAGAAATTTGGTTTGTCATTTTGTCTGAAATCCCTAAACTCCCTGGGATGCAGGCCTAGTCTCCTTTGTGATGCCATCGCTTGAGGTGAACCTACTTGACCTTTATTTGATTATTGATCATTATTTGGATGGTTATTTAATATTTATTTGTATTGTCTTGATTAATGATTATTGAGCTAGATTTATTTAATTAATTGATTTATTAGTTTTTTTTAATTAATTATTTATTGTTTATTAATGTTTTCTTATGTTGGTTGATTTTATATTTAATTGGTTTTTATTGTGATAGCTTTTATTTATTTAATTTGTTATTTATTAATTGGTTTTGATTTTTGATTTATTAATTTAGGCTTTTTGGATTATTTTAATTAATTTATATAGTTGAATCTTTAATAATTATTTGTAAATTAACTTATTGGGCTCTTATATTTAATTTGCCCATAAAGATTATTTTATGCTTTTGTTATATTAGTCATCTTTTATTAATGATCGAGTGATTAAAATATTAAATATAATATATTAGATAGTTTACCTACCCTTTTATCTGATTGGTTGATTTTTGGGGGTAAGTAAATAAAACCATTTTATAATACTTCCCTCAAAACTATGCAAGGTAGGTAAATAATATAGTTTTTGGGAATATTTTGATTGGCCGACACATTTCAATAATTTGGGTTTAATTTTTTTATTTATTGGTTTTTGTTGTGCGTTGCCAGGGTTGGTATCACTGTGATTGTTGTTTGAAGATTTTGAATTCTTGATTGTTTGAGCTTGGAATTGTATTGTTGGAGTTGGATTGGATTGATTGCTCTTCTTCGAATTTGGCCTTACCATCACTTCTAGATCCAGGTTGGAGGCTCTTCTTTTGTAATTTTTGATTTTTGAGGAAAGTTTATTTTCTACATGTTGCAACCATTGTTTGTTGGGTACTGGGAAAATAAAATTGATTATGGAATGCTCTATAGATATACTATACAGTTGGGAAAAAAAATTAATGTGTGTTTTCATTTATTCCTTTTATTTGGGTAGTTTACTTGTGATTTGTTGTGAACTACTATATATGTATTTTGTGAATTCCTTTGGTTGATTGGATTCATTATGTTGGTCTTGATAGAGTAATTTAGTTTTCTACTTGATCTTTGTGTAATGGATGTTATTGCATCTTTCTGGATGGATTTGGAGTCCAATTTTATACCTTAGTATTTTCCCCTAATCAGTCGTGCATTTATTCTTTCCATTTCTAATTTTTAGCTCTTTTTATCATATATGGGATTTTGGACACCATATGCGTGATTATGGATATCATATGCACAATTCTATCATATGCACGATTATGGATGTCATATGCACAATTCTGGAAATCATATGTGCTATTTTGTCATATGCGCTATCCTGGGAATCATATGTGCTAAATTATAAATTATATGCACTAAATTTTGAAATCATATGCACTAAAAGGTAGGTCATATGCGCTAAAAGACATGTCATATGCGCTAAACTGCCTAGTTTTGTTAGTTTTCTTAGTTTGGTCTAGTGAGGTCAATTTTTTGGATTTTGTACTTTTACTAGAGGCTTTTTATGAATGATTTGTTGTTCTCGGAGGTGTCTTTGAATTGTTATTTATCATTTCATGTTGATTTGAGCTTCCATAAGTTGGTTTGTGCCTTGCAATTGAGGGTTGTGTATATGTGTTTGATTAGCTCCAGCAAGAGGATGAATACCTTGTTGTTGAGAGGTGATTTATGTGAACTTCAGTGAGAGGATTGTGCCTCACTATTGAGAATGTTATTGGGCATGTTTGAGTAAGAGGAATGAATCCCTTACTCTTATTTATTGTTATGCTTTGATTGGTGAAGGATCTTGCTCTCTATGTTGGCTTTATGGTTTTAATGTGCTTCAGTATTGTATCAATTATGTTATGATTTTGGATTCATCCCTTGATGAACCTTCACGATGTTATGATAATGTTATTGTGATTAAATTTCACCTTAAGGTCTTGATCCATGGTTAGGGAGAGTAGGCTCTTGCATGTGTAGGACCATGGTCATGAGCAATAAGCTCTAAGAGGTTCCTAGAGTGGATGCTTAGGGTCTATACCTGTCATGGGACCACATGAAGAGTTTATATTTAATTACAAGTGATAGCCATAATAATTTGATTAGTGGGAATGGGTAATTAGGATTCACATAATCAAGATAATGAATAGTTGTTGTGCCCCACTCATATCCCTTGAGGAGAGACTTGGGATGGGATTGGGAAGACCATTGAGATGGTAAGCCAAACTCTCTTGATTGATCATAGGTTGAGACATCTCAACATGTCTATTAAGGTGTGATGTGGCCCCATCTTTGTGAGGATAGAATGTGATGACACTCTTTCCCTACATGTGTCCATGATCCTTAAGCCTTATTGTTGATTATGCTTCTGGGAGTTTATTTGATTTATGAATAGCCTTGTGAAGTGATTTGATTTGTTGTTCTTAGTTGTTATCTTGTGGATGTTTTGTTGAGTCCCTTGGTTGGAGGTGTCAACCTAGGTCTTGAGTGTGGGTTGGAACCCCATGTCATCTCCTATCATGGGGAGTGGTTCCTTTTGGTTCCACATGGTCGGGTCATTTGATGCCTTCTTCCATTGGGATGTTCTTCATTGGATGCTAGTGTGCATGGATATGGATTCTATGAGTCTTCATTATGTGGATAGTTGTTAAGCTGATTTTTTCTGGCAAGAGACATTGTTCTGGTGATTTCGGTGGAGATTGGTGCATGAAAGATATTTAGGGGTTGTCATTGATGGCAACACAGTTCGTAGATCACATCCGATGAACATAGAATTGGTTTATCGAAAGTCATCTCGTTCATAAGACATAAGTCTAGAAGGTGGAACACAGTTACCAATAGAGCATAAGATCATGGTGTGTATCTTGATTTCGGTGATGTATTTTGGGTTGCATTGATCAAGGCAGTTGATTCAAGGTTTGAGATAGATTACTCCACAATCCTGATAACCGACGTTGAATTGTGTGCTAGTTTAGAGCTCCAATATCTAGTAATTCAATTAAGATAGAGCTATTTTGGAGTAACGTGTGTTGCAGATTTGTTGGGATGATTCTAGTGATCAATTTCATGTTTGAGGAGATTGAGATGACTTATGGGAAGCATTTAATCATTTTTTTTTATCTGCATTTTGATCTATGATCGGATTGAGCTGACTTGGTGGAATACATTTCATGTTGCATGTTATGTGGTTTTTGGAAGCTGACTTAGTAAATGATTCTTTTTTATGATATAGATATATAAGATTTATTTGGTTGATCATTTTGGGGTTTGTGATGAGCAAAGGAAGTCTAGGTGAGTGATTTTGTAAGTTTGGTAAATATTTTGTTGCTCTGGTATGAGACAGAGCAGTGTTACAGAGCATAATATCATATTAATTATAGAAGACATTATGAGCTTAACCAAAATATATTTTGTATCATTGTAATTATTTTGTATTAGCCTATAAGGTAGTGATCCTTCCTTGAGGTTGTATCCCTTTTGTAATTGAGCAATGAGCTCTAGGCAGTGTGCCTAAATGCAAGTGCATTCCCCTTATATAATATTGTTTTACTACTTGCCATAGTATAATAATATTGTGGGTACTCAATCCCACCATGTTTTTTCCCTTTCCAGGTTTCCAAATAAAAAATATTGGTGTTATGGTTGTGTGGTTGTCCATTTTACATTTTTTCACTTTTATTATTTTCTCATGCATCTGATGGTTTAAGAATCAACTTGATAAGTTTGCAAATTATAGATCATTGATTCACCCCCCTCTCACCCTCTCAATGTTCATTGATTCCAACAATTGGTATCAGAGCTTAGTTCCTCTGAGGAAGCCTAATAGCTTGAGGAAGATCTGAAAGATTAAATCAATGGACTCCAGTTTGCAGAGAAAACTTGGTGTGGCACTTGAAGATCTTGATACGACAAGAAAATATGATCCCTGAAAAGAAATATGAATGCGGTTGAAGATTTCATTGAGACATTGAAAGATCAAGTAAGCAATTCAAGAGAGAAGAGAAAATAATTGATGGATAAGTTGAAAGAGAAAGAATAACAAAGAATACATAATCAAGCCCTACAAGATAAGACAGATGAATGTGGGAAGCTAGATAGGAAGAATGAAGTTTTGAAGGATGAAATGAAATCTATTGTCATGAAACTGACTAAGGAGATTGTGGACTAGAAGAAGAATGAAGAAACCCTCACTCAATCACTGAAGGATAGATCTAATGAATGTTGTAGATTGACATATGAGAATGATCAGTTGAAGCTTGAATTGGTGAAAACAAAGAATGATGGATAAGAACTTGAAAGACAAATCACAATTATGAGAGATGAGCTGACTACTGCTAATGAGTACAAAGAAAAATTCAAAGCCAGTTCAGCCTGGTTGGATGAGATACTGGAAAGTCAGAGACATGGGAAAGATACATGAGGACTTGGATATGAGAAAGGAGAATCCTCTAGTTCTAGTCAAAGCCATCATCAGCAAAAGATCAATAATCCTCCGGTAAGACAACCTAATGCCCATAAATTCAATGGTAAATGTTGTCTTTGTGGTAAATTTGGCCATATGAAAATTCAATGTAGAAGTAGGATGAATAATGGTCTTACCTTTACCGGTCAATGTTTTATATACAACAATTTTAGTCAAAAGTCAAACATGTGCAGAACAATGATTAATAATTTTCAAAACAAGAGATGCTATGCTTGTGGTATGTTTGGGCATATTTCTAATCAATGCAGGATGAGACCAAATCAAATGAACTTCAAGCCTATGCAAAGAAGTGTTGTTTGTCATGCATGCAACAAGCCTGCTCATATTGCAAGATATTGCAGAAGCAAGAATGCACTAGTGACCAAGAATAAATCAGATGAAAAAGGGAAAGATAAAGTGGAAGAGATCAGAGATCAACATAAGAAGAAGTGGGTGAAAAAGGAAGATTCAAATGTGCAAAATGGCTCCACACCTAAATTTGGTGATGGAACGTCATTCGGAAACTAAGGCATTTTGGCCTTAGGGGGAGATTATCATGCAGATATTTAAAACCCCCTTTAGGAGATTTGTAACCAGTCAGGGAAGGTTGAAAATGATAGAGATTAGTTTTCCTAATGTTGTCCAGAAGATCTTGTGGTGATTTAATAATCCGGTGAATGAACTTATGAAAAACAGTATATCTAGAAGTCATTAGGGTTGTGCATTTATTATAACTTAAAATTAGGTTTTTGGTGGATAAAAAGGAATTTCAATAGCTCATTCTTCACAATGCAAACAAGAGAGCAGAGTGGAGCAGTAGAGTGAAAGAGTTTTAGTAGCCAAATCCGAGCTTGAAGCATTTTATCAACGATTTCTTGCACCCGGTTGAGATTCATAAGGTAGTTTTTGTTTGCAAAGCCTATCTTTTCATATCCATATTTTGAAATGGCATCTACATCTTCATCTGGTGTTGCAACCCCATTGGTGGTTGAAATTTCTAAGAGAGAAAGGACCGTGCTCAAGGGGCACCCATTCAAATCCACTAAGGATGATCCGGAAGGTGCATTTTCTTCTATCTCATATCGTGTACTCCATAATGAAGATATTAAAGCATATATCCATTGCAAAATTGAGGAACTTGGGAATGCAAATATGCTTTCAATTTACACCAAGCACATGATGGATAGTTTGGGAAATTTGAAGCCAGAATTCAAGGCACTACACAACAAGGGTTTCATTTGATTTATTCACTTCCCGGTTTTTGATGAACCCGAATGGGTCCATTACATTTTGAGCTAAATCCATGACGAATTCATGTGGCTAGACCGACCTCATAAAATCACCAAGCAATACATTGAAGAAGTTACCTATTTAAGTGCAGCTATTGAGGTCCCTCGATTGAGGAAAATATAGAATACAATGCTGACAAAGATTACCGGATCTCAATTTAATAACTGGTCAATGACTATCAATGATATTATAAAGAATGATGTGAGATTTGCCTCGATGGTGACTAGATATAAGATATATCAATCTAGCAGGCATAACTCTTTATCCAGCATAGCCATATTTACAACTTATGAGATACTGAAGGAAGGGAAGAGGTATGATCTTTGCTCAGTGCTTCTCAATGACTTATTAAGAAACCTAAAGAAGATTAAGAAGGACAAGAAGAATGCATTTAAGTTTGGGTCCTTAATTGTTTTCCTAGCATTGCAAATCTTAAATGAGATCCCCAGTATTGGGAAGATTCAATGGGGTTATGATAAACTGATGGTAGTTCAGATAAACGAAGGATTGCAAGGATTAGGTGATACTATTACACAAAAAACCTCCTTGTGGGGATACTTCAAATATTTTCAATCCATGATGCATAATAGGGAAGGGATACCTAAAGAAATTGTTCAGAAGCATGAGAAAACTATCTGTTTCATGGTCAATAAGGACCAATGTCATATGGAGGCAACTGAGCCAAAAAATGTCTATATCATGCCCTTGGGGTATGAGGTGGATGTTGTCACACTTGATGCATATGCTCAACATTTGTTGAGTCAACCGATAAATGATGAGGAGAGGTTTGGTACTTGTTAGGAGAAAGACCTTGACTTGCACAAAAAGTTTACCGAACTTGCTAGGAAGAGGAAAGTAAGGAAAGAACTAGAGGAGTTGGTAGAATAGATGGGCATATCTAGGAGGTTGTAAAAAGGGAAAGAGAACAAAACATTCTGAAGGAAGAAGACATGGAGAAGCACAAGAAGACTAAACCTATTTCCACCCCTTTGAAGCAGGCCAAGCCAAAAGAGTCTCACTCAGCACCTACTTTAGGTGTCCAAGAGCCCATTCCTCCACCCAAATCACAATCCACATAATCAACTGGTGGGGCAGAGAAGAGGAGGAAGGAGAAATATCTGAGAGTATATGTTGCTACCACTACTGAGGACATGGAGACAGAATCTGATGAAGTAGTGAGAAAAGTAAACAAGACAACCACCTATGCTAGAATGGTGAAGAAACCACAATCCAGTGGAGCTCAGAAATCCAAGAAGTCTAGAGCAAAAAGTGAATCATCTGGAAAGGCTAGGGCAAGCAAGAAGCAGAAATCTGAGATTGAAGGAACATTTGAAATAGTGCCCCCATTGACTTTGAAGGAGTTAATTGATAAAATTATTAAGAATGGGAATCTGAATAATTCACCTACATATTATTAAAATTTTGATGATAAGGATCAAAGGGAAATTGAAGAAGAAATTGTAGAATATATGGATGTATATAGTAATACATTAATAGAACTTACATCTATGATCCCTAAAACTCTATATCACATTTTGGATGCAAGAAGGCTTACAACTAGTCAAGATGATGAAAAATTAAATGAATATGTGCTAGTAAATCTATCTTCTATTATTTCTAGAGATGAAGTTACCTAATTATTGAAGCTTTCCAAGGATAGATTTTGAAGCAAGAAGAGGGTGAATAAGCTTATGATAGGGAAGAAAGACGAAGTGATAAAGGAAACTGAAACAATTTTGAGATAGTTTTTGATAGATCAAAGAGTTGATGTGAATATGGAAGAACCAACTCAAGACACATTTGTTCTAGAAGTAAATACAGATGTCCCCAACAAGCAAAAAGACAAAGGCACTCCAGAAGGATAGACTAATGATCAAACTCTAGTTGATAATGTTAATGATGCAAATGACACCTCTGGTGATGTTGTACAAGATCCTCTAGTTATAGAAGTTGTGTCAGAAAAAGAAGTTGAGGAGTCAGTGAATGTGGAGAAGGATGCAAATGATGGTAAGAAAGATGGAAAGGATGAGAGTGCAAAAGTTGCAGATAAGGAGAAAGGAGAGAAAAAGGAACGTTAGGCTTCAACAAAAATGACAAGAGACACTTGTGTTGTTAAAGGGAAATAAGTTTCTGTTGATTCAGATGATTTTGGTCAAGGGTTGATTGACTTACATTCCTTATCTCCCATTCAAGCACTTAAATTGGCAACTCTAGCTCAAGCCAAAGCTAGTGAGGACTTGCTTAAGTCCCCTTTTGCTGACAAGGAATTAATATCATTGGTGGGGGATGTGTTGGAAAATATTATGCTATCTTTCAAACCAGATACATTTGATCCCTCCGGTAAGCTCAAAGGTTTGTTAGGTGTTGTTGGTACTTAATTTGATTCTTTGGAGAAGGCCATGAATATTAAAGTTTTGAATCAATTTAATGCAATAAATTTAAAGCAATTTTTGAAAATGATTGAAGATAGAGTTAGTTTAGTTGGTGCATAAAAAGGTATTTAGAATGCAATTGATGAAGGAGGTAATATATACAAGTCATGTCTAATTTTGCCCAAGTTCACTATAGACATTGACAAGAAGATAAGGGAATGTGAAGGTTAGCTAGCAGACATATCACCATCATATGCACCACAATCTGCTTCGGCTAGCAATTTTGAACCCCAAGTTTCGAATATACTAAATAAAATCAAGATCTTAAACCAAGAGAAGGATAGAATTTTGGGTAGAGTGTCTATGGTGAGAAGTCTTATCATTACCCAGATAGACTCATTGATGAGTAGCATGCAGGATGCTAAGGATGCACTAAATAAACCTATTCTAGTGGATAGATAGGGAACAAAAATGCATGTCTACCTTTTTAGCAGGATCATAACCATTTTGGAGAGATTAAAGAAGGCATGGGATAATCATTTTCTATCCCTTAGAAAACATTTTGCAGACATATTCAAGTTTTTGTGAGCAGTTCTACATACCCTTGTATATTAGTTTTGGTGGATCATTCATCTTTGGCATTGATGTCAAAGGGAGAGGGAGTAGAGTGAAAAATGGTGTAAATTTTTAGGGGGGGCTTGTACATTTCTTTGTAAGTTTGAAATTTTGAAAGTCTTGCAGTATTGAGTGTACAATTCATTTTTCAAAGTCTTGCCATCAATACCAAAGGGGGATATTGTTGGAAAGAGACATTGTTCCGGTGATTCCAGTGGAGATTGGTACATGATATATGTTTAGGGGTTGTCATTGATTGCAACTCATTTTTTAGATCACTTCCGGTGAACATAGAATTGGTTTACCGGAAGTTATTTTGTTCATAAGGCATAAGTCTGGAAAGTGGAACACAATTGCCAGTAGAGCATGAGATCATGGTGTATATCTTGATTTTGGTAATGTATTTTGGGTTGCGGTAATCAAGGCAGTTGATTCAAGGTTTGAGATAGATTACTTTGTGATCCTGATATCCGGTGTTGAATTGTGTCCTAGTTTAGAGCTCTGGTATTTGGTAATTCATTTAGGACATAGGTATTCTGGAGTAACTTCTTGGGATGATTCTGATGATCAGTTTCATGTTTGAGGAGATTGAGCTATCTTATGAGAAGCATTTTGTCATCTTTTTTGGTCCGCATTTGGATTTATGATCGGATTGAGCCGACTTGATGGAACATGTTTCATGTTGCATGTTATGCAGTTTTTGGAAGCTAACTTAGTAAATGATTCTTTTTTATGATACAGATATGTAAGATTGATTTGGTTGATCATTTTGGTGTGTGTGATGAGCGAAGGAAGTCTGGGTGAGCGAGTTTGTAAGTTTGGTGAACATTTTGTTGCTCCGGTATGAGATAGAGCAACATTACAGAGAAGAATATCAGATCAGTTGCAGAAGACATTATGACCCTAATCGAAATTGTATTTTGGCATAGTTAGATGCTACACTTCAGTTCATATATCATTGTAATCATTTTTTATTAGCCTGTAAGGCAGTGAGTCTTCCTCTAGATTGTAGCCCTTTTGTAATTGAGCAGTGAGCTCTAGGAAGTGTGCCTGAATGCAAGAGCATTCCCCTTATGTAATATTGTTTTACTATTGGCCATAGTATAATAATATTGTGGGTACTCAATCCCACCATTGTTTTTCCCTTTCCGAGTTTCCATGTAAAAACTATTGGTGTTATGGTTGTGTGGTTGTCCATTTTATGTTTATGCACTTTGATTACTTTCTCATGCATCTGGTGGTTTAAGAATCATCTACAAATTATAACATTGATTCACCCCCCCCACCCTCTCAGTATTCATTGATTCCAACAATTTCTATGTATTGGGAAAGCATATTGTAACTTGATGACATTGTAAATGTAAAAGAGACTATGTTAACATGTTCCATGTATTGTTATGTAATAGGACATGATAATGTAGTAGTTGAGACTATGATATTGTAATGGAATAAGATGTTGTATTCATTGTATGGTTCATGTTGTAAGAATGTTCATTATGTAGGAAAGAGATTGAGATTTATATTGGAATAAGATTTGAAATGGTTAGTCATGTGTATCCTTATTGTAGGAAATGGTGTTATGAGATAATTTGTTATAAGTATTCTCATTTGGGAAAGTAAACCTATTTGGATGATAAGCTATAATTTATTGTGTAGGTTTGCATATGGTTCTATATAGGTTTATCTTGATGGAATGTATAAGGAAGGAATGATTTAGATTTATTTGTGTTAGATAGTTTTATTTTGATTCATATTGAGTTAGATAGTTAGTGAATAAATGTGAGGAATTAGGAACATTTGGATTTGGTGTTTTAAAATGAACTTACAAAAGTAATGGGAATATGATAGGATATGATTTTGATAGTTCATGACTTTCATGATAAGAAAGATAGTAATGTAGTGTTGTAATATATGTTAATGGTTTCATGATATGGATGTGTTATGTGTTAATGATAGTAAGTAATGACATTGAGATAACCTAGGGAATGGATACGAGAGAGATTCATTGTTATTTTTGCTTGCTTTATATGTTGTTGCAAGGTGTGCACCCTTGGTCTCCTTGTGTTGTGCAGCGCACCGCAATGCTCAGGTTTGTGACATGGCTTAACTGCCTCCTATGGATTCTATAAGTCTAGTGGTTGTATCGGGCATTAACAGGTCAATATTTTGGTGCAACGGAAACCACACTTGTAACAAGTGGTATCAGATCTTGGTCACAAGTCCAAACCTGTTGCTTGCGTTGGGGGGGGGGGTTGCTGCAAGGTGTGCACCCTTAGTCTCCTTGTGTTGTGCAGTGTCATGCTTGGGTTTGTGACATAGCTTAACCACCTCATATGGATTCTATAAGTCTAGTGGTTGTATCAGGGATTAACAAGTTGATCTTTTGGTGCAACGGAAACCAGACTTCTAACATATGTTCCTATGATTATGGTTATGTTCATGATGTTCTATGCTTTCATGTGATGTTAACCTATGTTTTCAAGTAATGGTAATTTATTATGTTGCGTTAGTAGATGTTTTTAAAAAAAATAAAAAATTATCTATTTGTATGTTAGAAGTGTTTATTTCCCTAGGGTATTTCAACGAGCAATACATAATCGCCAAAGAGGTCAAGGCAGAACCTACTCGAATTAATAGGTGATGGAAAAGTTTCAATAGATGAACATCTCATTGAATTTTTTTTTGCATGTTGGGTTTTAGGCATATAGCGTGAAGATGTTGTAGTGTGATTGTTTGTTGAATCACTAGTCAAAGGTATTGTTGAATGGTTTTACCACCTTCCAACAAGATCTTTTGACTCATGGGATAGTATAAAGACCAAATTTAAGAGTGTTGAAGATGAATACTCACTACTAGAACAACTCACCAAAGTTAAGAAGGAAATCCATGAACCAATGAGAGAGTTTGTGACAAAATTCAATAAGATCATAAATAAAATACCACAAACTAAAAGTCCTACACCTACAACTAAAAATGCTACTTTATCAATTCAATGCCATTAGATGTAAGTTTTCATTTAAGAAGAGCAGAGATGGTAGATTTAAATTTTGTTTAGACCATTGTCATTGAGTTAGAATATGATTTCAATATTGCAGGAAAGTGGTAGCAAGAGTTACAACCCAGTAATACTCATCAACCAACATCCTCAAATCCTATGATTCAAAGACTGGCATATGATATCATTTCAATGAAGAGGCAACTACCAAAGGTAAATAATTCCTTCTAAAAACCATATCAAGATGTTTCTAGAAATAATTTTAACCCTCAACCTAGTAACAATAGTAATAATAGATAGTTACAACTCCCATCAACTCAAAAAAGGTTGGTAATAGAGGAACCACTTAGAGAGGGTAAAAGCAATATTTGTATATTTCACCTAACAACTAGCCATGATGGTAGTACCTACCCTTGAGATGAGTAGATCCATTCATATGAGTGCCATCAATGAGACAATGGAAGAACTGTTGGACGAAGGAGATATTCCAAGTGCACATGGTGACTTTGTAATAAATTACTTTGAATATGAGTCTAATTCTGACATGGGAGATGATAACTTCACCACTTTGGATGAACCCGCATCCACTATTCTCACTAGAAGCTATAAAAATGTGAATAAAAAAGGTATGTCTACCTTTCAAAAGTCTAAATCTACACTGGAAAATAGAAATTCCCCATCTAAGGCTACTGAGAGTATCTCTAGGATCCTACAATCACAACCTGTGAATAAGACCACTAATTTATTTGATATTGAATTTTGTGAATCCTCAAAAAATAAAATCTTCCACAAAAGATATAAAAATGAATCCAAGTGTGCTTCATAGGCTGGTTAAATATGTCAAAGTTGAGACTACCAAAGCTAACCTATGTGAGGACCAATTAATTATTACTAAAACGTCCACCTCCAATCTTTTGTCAAATACCAAGGATGATGTGCCCACCTTGTCAGACCTAAAGAAAAACATATTCTATGTATCTCTTTTCATTAATGGTCATTGGCTTAGTAATTGTATAATTAACTCTAAAGCATTTGATAATCTAATGCTTGCATTTGTCGCCAAAGCTTTAGGGCTTTCCTTGACTAAAACATTTGGCCGATTTTATTCTATGGACTCCAAGCAGATTTCCTTGATAGGCCAAATAAAATATGCACAAGTATCCTTAGCCTCTCATCCAAGGAAAAGGCTTAAATTAACCATCCTAGTTGTTGTATACATCTAAAATTGGCTATGAGCGATTAAATAAATATTTTATATTTATTTAATGATTTTTCCTCTATTAAATGGTTAATTTGAAAAGATTAATTTATTTAATTCATTTTCGTGTATTTCTATTAATTAATATTTTATTAATTAATTCATCTATCTTATTCCTCTAATTAATTAAATATCTAATATTTAATTATCTTCTCCAAACAATTAAATATCTAATATTTAATAGTTATTCTCCTATCCTATAGTCTCAAATATTAAATAATTTCTTAAATTATTTAAATCCCTTTTCCAACTCACCCTCCATCTCCACTTCATCTTCCCTTTGCCAACTCATCAAACATGTGGCTAAGGAAATTAATATTTCTTAAATATTAATTCATCATTTATCTTCAACTACCAAAATTTAATGAAAATTGTGTATGTACACATATTTCATAACCATCTTCTATATTCTCTCCAACCCCCCCTACATCTTAGGAAGGACTTGAGTCCACTTGTCCTCTCATGCCTAAATTTCCTCCAACCATCCCTAGATTCCCTTAGTTAGCAACCCAGTCAAGGTGAGATGAGTGACACTTGTCTTCTCCTTCCCCCTTTCTCTCAACCTTCACCTTTGATCATAGCCATTCAAATCTGCAAATCTGATCAAGACCATTGATCTGAGCCACATCATCTCATCCTCTCAAAGTCTATAAAATCAAGAGCTTCAGTTGAGAGAGAGTTAGTCTTCAAATCAATCATATGCATCCATGAGTTTTATAGAAAATAGCATATAGAAAATAGCATATAGCAATTATCATATAGCATAATCATATAGCATAATCATGTAGTATTTGCATATCATACTATCAGTTAACTACAACTTATCAATCCATTATTCATATGCCATCTTGGAAGCGATCAATGCATTGTCTGAGAGCACACCGTCTGCAACCAGGAACAGTGGAGTTAGGACACAATGAGACATAAACCATGAAGGTAATATTAGCATTTTTATTTCATATATACTTCATGCAGTTTCATTGGTTGAATTTGGATTTCCTATAGTATTTCCATTTGTGTTTTTGTGAAACTAACTTATTACAGGTAACATTCTGAGGATGAAATTCAAGTCGACACATTTTGGAGCCCACTGTGGGTCTCATGGACCTCACATATACCTTTAAAAATCTCATAAATAGTCAAATTAATGCATTTATAATGCAGATTCACACATGTGTGAATTCTGACAGCACTTTTGTTCTGCAAGTTAGCACATTTGCCTTCTAGGTTAGCACATTTGCATCATAGGTTAGCGCATAAGCATTCTAAGTTAGCCCTTTTGTCTTAAACTCTACGCATTTGTGTCCTAGGTTAGCACATATGTCAAATAAATCATGCTTTTGTATCCATGGAGCAGCGCTTTTGTAGTCTAGGTTAGCGCTTTTGATCTGCAGGTTAGCACTTTTGAGCAAAAAGATAGCGCATATGTTAGATTAGCACTTTTGTTTATAAAACTAACAAAATTTTCTTGCAGGTATGAATGTCCAAGAAATTAGATTTTTCAGACTACTAACATGCATGTGTAGGATGACATTTAAGGTGAATTATTATGCATTTCATCATCTAGTTAATTAAAAGTCTTCATTTGGGAAGTAATATATCATATCTTGTTCATCTAGTTTAACTAAGAGGATGAATTGACAGTATGCAACTTGCATTTTCAGTATTTTCTCTAAAATAGCTGCACATAGACTTTTAAAAGGGCTAAAACGAACACCATTCTTGTTGGAGCAACATCTCCAAACATGACTTAGCCAACAAATTGCTTTGAAAAGGTTAAAAAGAACGCTTGTATTCCGTGTCTCGAAAGTGGTAGTTATATGCTCTCCCCTTAATTGGGTGACCAAAAATCCAAACCCACTCTTTTACGCTTTCTTTACTTTCAAGCAATTTAATCCTTTAGAGGGCCTCCCTTCCCGAGCTGCCTTGAGGGGGCCAGTGAGAGGGGAATAACCTGAAGTGGAAACGGGCTAATACTAAGTCCTTCCAATCCACTATAAATAAATCATGTTTGTGATGAAAGTCCCAAACAACATGTGCTAATAAGCTCATACCGACACTATGTTTCCCCATAAACCCTATGGAGCGTAACCTCTATAGGTTGGGAACCTTCTCTATTTATAGAGCTGAAAGTGCCGCATGTATGGCCACATGACCAGAAGCCTTTACTAAAAACCATTTGTACTAGTTGCCAAAATCCTTCTAGTTGTTGGCGTAGGAGGTCAAACCTCTAAAGTGGCTCACACACATACGGTTCCTAGTAGAGATATAAAGTTTTCCATGGGGAGTTTTCATGAAAACTGGTGCTTGGCTGCCCTGGAGAAGTGAGTGCCGAGGGTGGAGCCAGTGGGGTCAAGCATCTAAATATCTGCTTTGAATAGCGTAGCCTCGGGGGAAACCCCATGTGAGATTCAACAACTATTATCTTAGCCTGCCATATGAATTGTACCTGCTTGTGCATTTTGTTTATTAAACATTGTGGCTTCTATGTCTATAACATGTTCCAAATGGTCAAAAATTGAAGAAAATTATCATCCACAAGTGAGCAAAAATCCAACAAATTGCTGAAAAAGTTTGATCAAAAAGGGGAATACAAAATCTTTCCAACACTTGAAACACCAGATCAAAATCAAAGTATCAAAACATCAACATCAAAATAATTCTTCAAGTAGGTTTGTCTTTAAATCATCACATACTTTTCAAACTAGCTCAAACAACTAGGTTACTAATCCAACAAGTTATACTCAAAAGGTTCTATAAACATCAACATTCAACAAGCTATCGATTCAACCATCTTAAGTGCAAAAAATCAACATCTTTGTCAAGTTTCTCATTAGGATAATCAAATCCTCTATCATGAAGCTTGATCAAATCTATACTAGGCTCCTAATCTTGGATATATCTTTCCTATTTTGAACCTAGGTTATATCAAAACCAAAATTGCACCAACATTGGAATCAAACAAACTTGTGAATTGTCAAATGCTTATATGACTTTTAAGTATCACCTTAAGAAAAGAAAACCCAGTTATAAAGCTACTCAGAAAAAGATAAGATTCTTTTATATCAATCACAAGATCTTATTGAAACATAGGACACTCCTACACTGTTTTCGTCACTACTTACATGGCTGCAGTACATAATTTGATGCTGAAACTTTACAAAGATGTGCCTTTCAACAAAGAGATGCTTTATCCCAATGAACAAACAATAGTGGTAAGATCAACAAGGCATATCTTTCTAAACCAATATTGACTTTGTCCTTGGGAACTTTCAACAACTTTGAGATAATCACATGCTAGTTTGGACTAGAGCCCAACAAGAACAACTTAGAAAACAACAACAAATGGAAGAAGAAGATAATCATGTATTCCACACTTTTGGATTTACTGTTGTTGATGAAGAAACGGTCAATAGAACCATTAGAGACCTTGAGCAAGATTTTAAATTTGATAGGCTAATGAAAAAATTGTTGGCAAAACAAAAAGAAAAATATCTCTTGATGTTGGCAAAATCTGGAGCTAAACTACCACAAGACTTTAACATAGAAAGATTGAAATAAGATGTGGAGGCAAGTAACACCCAAAACATAGATGAGAAAAATAACGAAGATGGGAACAAAGAAAGTAACAAAGAAACAAGGAAAGAAAGGGATGATAAAAGAAAAGAGCGTAGTGACAAAAGAACTCACGAAGAAATAAGGAAAAACCATATGGATAATCCATTATCAAACCTTACTCAACAAATACAAACTCTACAACAACAGATACAAGACATGCAAAATGGGACGAGCTCTAAGAAATATTCATTAGAAGATATATGCCCATATCCTTTTGATAAAAATCTAAATATGATACCATTTCTGCAACATTGCGAGATTCCTAAATATGACAAATACGATGGAAAATCTGATCCTCAAGATCACATTAGGGAGTTTTGTACTATGAGCATGGAATTTGCTCATGATGAAACTTACCTTATGAATCTTTTTCCTAGGAGTCTAAATGGACAATCAATGGAGTGGTTTTCAAGATTACCATCCGGAATCAAATCCTTTGAAGAACTTGTGAATAGGTTTATTTCACAATACTTCTATAGTATAAGGAATGAAATAACAATGCTAGATCTCTGCAATGTTAAACAAAAGAATGGTGAATCTTTTATGATTTTCTTACAATGATGGAAATGCATGTTTAATAGGTATCCCCAATATGTACCTGATCAAGAAAAAATGGACATATTCATTGATAATCTTATCAGTGAAAAGATTTGTCAACTAAGGATGCAATGTCCTCCCTCTTTTGCCAAAATGATTGAAAATGGTTTAAAAATAGAGAACGAAATGGTAAAGAAAGGAGAACTAAAACTTTACAATAATTCATACAACAATAACAACAATAACAACAAAAACAGCAATGACAAACCCAAGTTTTGGTCAAAGAATAGAAATGTTAGCAATGAAGGGAATGACGATAATAGTACTACAAAACAAAAACAACCAATTTTCAATCTATCAAATCAAAACCCAAGAAATAACAATCTAGAAAGCAATAAAGCTAAGTCCTTTTTCTCCAATCCTCGAAGGAAATTCACAAACATTGGAGAATCTTTGGAATTAGCTCTAAAAACTTTGCTTGCCAACAAATTAATTATTTTACCAGAAGCAAGAAATTATGAACCACTAGTCAAGCCTAATTGGCAGAATGACAATCATTTTTGCAATTATCATCGGAATAAAGGACACCTAACAAATGATTGTCAGTGCTTGAAACACCTTATCCAAGATCTAATCGATAATGGAACCATCACAGTGGATAGCCTTAAGACAAACAAATCACATTTGGCTTTCAAAACTCCACTCCCAAATTATGACAAAGGTGAATCATCCCAATTAAAAGATGACAAAGGAAAAGCCAAAGTGAATTACACTTATGCATACGATGATGTGGTGAATGTAATCATTGTTAACAAAAAATCATCTTCAGAACCAATCAATGTTATCATGAGAAGAAAAGCAAAGGTTACCTTTCCAGGTGTAGCAAAAGATCCAACACTCAATCCACAACAATAGAATTTACTAGAGCAATTACAAAGAATACCTGCTCAAATATCAATTCTAGAACTTCTCAAGTTTTCACCTATGCATAAGGACATTTTGGAGAAAGCTTTAGTGGAAAAAATAGTTTCAAAAGATTTGGATGTAGATCAGTTCCAAAATATGGCAAGACACATTATAGCTCCCCATTGCTTATCATTTTCTGAAAATGACGACTCATCCTTACAACATCCTCACAATTCTCCCTTACATGTTGAAGTCTCCATAAATAAAACTCATGTCAAATGTGTGCTTATAGATGGATGAGCTGACCTAAACATTTGTGCATTAAGTTTGATAAAAGCTTTGGGATATTCAAAAATTGTAGTAGACCCAAAAAAGAAAATAACCATCAAAGCTTAAGCAGAGCGTTCTTCTAAAGGAACTGTTGTGCTACCAATAAGGATAGGACCTGTGGAAAAAGATACATTGTGTCAAGTTTTAGATTTGAACCTCTCCTACAACATTCTTCTAGGAAGACCATGGATTCACAAGATGCAAGCAGTTCCTTCTACATACCATCAATGTGTGAAATTTCCTCTTGAAGGAAAAGAAATCACTATAATTACAGATTCTAGTCAATATTGCAATAATTTGAAGCCAACACAAGAGTTCCGTATAACAGAGAATCAGTATATCCTACTAAAGAAATTCAAGCAAAGCTATGGGAAAATTTTGAAGAAAAGCTCACGTTAAATGACGAAGGAATGGGAAAGTATTCTTTGCAAAATTTTCCACTTTCCCCTAAGTCATATGGAAAGCCTATAGATATTCAATCGAAGACATCAAAAAAATCAAAACATTTGTTTAAAGAAACCTTTGTTAGTGCTGGAACTCTTGAAGAGGAAAATGAAGACAAAGATATTCTTGGTTGGTTGTACAAGGATGAAGATAAAACTATAGCAACAACAAGAGAAGTCAATATTCCCATAAAACAATATGGCAAAGGATATGAAAGAAAAGGACCAGTTGGTAAGCAACATCAAGGTATTTCAGAACCTATTTGTCTGCACTCACAATCCACAAAAGATAAATCCGGGCTGGGATAACTAAAATCCAATCAAAATCAACAACAAAAATGGAGAAAGAAATCAGTTTTTAAAGAAGAAAATTGGCAAGAAAAGCTACATCAAGCGGCCATAACAGTAACCAATAAACAAAAGAAGCAAGAAGAACATGAAAATAAAGAAGTGGAGACTACCATCAAAGATAAAGAAAAATCTTGTCAACAAGTTTTGAAAATACAAACAAAGGCAAAATCTGAACAAAATATTCTAGAAGCAGTAAAAATAGAAATCAGAGAACTTTTTTGGGGTCCAGATGCCTTATCCACTACACCAAATAAGGAACACAATGAAGATCAAGCAGCCATCACGAAAGAAGACTTGTCTATTGCAGAACAAAAGATGAAGTTAGAAAGAAGACAAGAGAAACTCTGAATTCAGAGAAAAGAGGCGTATGTAAAAATGAAAGGGAATGACAAAGACAGAGAAGCAATGCCACAAGAAGTGCAAACAAAGATCAAATACGGAAGAACCATAGAAGAACTAAGAGATAGTCAAGTTGGATTGACTATTAGTCCAAAAGAAGTTGAGTTTGAAAGGAGACAAAATTTATTAAAAGAATCCTCTTTACCATGTGCACACGTATGTCAACTTCTAAATGCAAATAAGGTCAATCAAGAAGGAATTTGCAGTATCAAAGATGTGTGTGTGGATATAATCCATTCATTTAAGGGACAAATGTCAGTTGAAGAACCACTTGAGTGTGAACTACAAAATGCTAATATCAATTTTGTTAAGACTAATTCAGAAACGCTTGAGAAAGACAATTCTCAAAAACATTTAATCTATGACAATACCTATTCTATGCCAAGTTATGATTATTATGTCATGAACATTGAAACACCTAATGATGGCAGTGATTATGATTTACCCCTTCTACATCCTGAACTAATTGATTGGGATAATTTAGACAACCCTGAACTGAATGTCTTTTCCAATGATCATGACTTAGTTGTGTACCTTAACATTGTTGAACCCATCCATCATAAGATATCTTCCATTGCAGAATCAAGTGATGTTTCTCGTAGTCGGGAGAATGCCAAACTTTCCAGTTGCAAAAGAAAAATAAAATAAGGAAAGAGACCTATTGTTGAAAACCATTTCATGGCAACATTAGATCAATCAAAAGTGAAAACAAAGGATGTATCTGATGGTGACAACCTCTTTGAGGCGCCAAAAGATGGAAAAATTGGCATTCTTCCTGCATATTTTCAAGAGAGATCTACTATCCTAATAGAACCGACAGAATCAGTAAACATTGGTACATCAAAGGATCCTAAAATACTTCATTTTTCTACCTCATTATCAGAAAAAGAGAGGAAAGAATACATGAAATTCTTTACGCAAAGACAAACAAATTTTGCTTGGTCTTATGCAGATATGCCAAGTCTTAATCCAGATCTTATCATGTATCATCATAATGTGGATTTAAAAGCAAAACCCATTAAGCAGAAGCTAAGAAAGATGCATCCGCATATTGCTCTCCTTGTAAAAACCGATCTGAAGAAGCTATTGGAAGTGGGTTTTATAAGACCATTTGCTTATCTAGAATGGGTCTCAAGTATTGTATCTATATCAAAGCCAGATAAGAGGATAAGAGTCTGTATAGATTTCAAAGATCTGAATAAAGCATGTCCAAAAGATGATTTCCCACTACCAAACATTGATATCATAGTGGACTTATCAGCAGGACATGACATGTTTTCATTAATGGATGGCTTCTTAGGATATAATCAAATAAGAATCGCACCTGAAGATCAAGAGAAGACAGCTTTCACCTATGCATGGGGAACATATTGCTAGAATGTTATGCCATTTGGGCTTAAGAATGTAGGAGCGACTTATCAAAGGGCTATGATGATAATTTTCCATGATATGATGCATACATTTATGGAATATTATGTCAATGACATACTTGCAAAATATCACACAATAAAAGAACATTTGAACATTTTAAGCAAGATTTTTGACAGGCTGGAAAGATATCAATTGAGATTAAATCCAAAGAAATGTGCATTTGGGGTAACCTCTGGAAAGCTCCTTGGGTACATTATATCAACTCGTGGCATTGAAGTAGATCCTGAAAAAGTCAAAGCTATAATGGAGATGGAATAACCTAAGAATATAAGTCAATTGCGATCTTTACAAGGAAGATTGCAATCAATCAGGAGATTTGTTTCTCAGTTGGCCAATAGATGTCTTCCATTTACCCATCTTCTACATAAAAATGTTCCATTCAAATGGGATCTAAAATGTGAGGAAGCTTTCTTGCAAATAAAAGAATATCTTATGAGTCCTCTAGTACTGATATCGCCAACCAAAGAGAAACCATTGTTACTCTATGTCTCTGCAACAACTATATCATTAGGCGCTCTCCTAGCTCAACATGATGATGAAGGAAAAGAAATAGCAGTTTATTATATCAGTAGTACACTTGTTGGCTACGAATTAAATTATTCCTCAATTGAAAAGATATGTCTAACAATTGTATTTGCAACTCAGAAGCTGTGACATTATATGTTGATTCTGTTGGCATATGTGCCGAGTATGTTGACATGATGATATTGTGTTGTCATTGATGTCAATATGTTGAAGAGTGAACTGGTACAAGCAACTGGCAAAGTAAACCGGTATGTGAAACTGGCAAAGTAAACCAGTATGTGCAAATGGCAAAGTGAACCGGTATGATGTTGAGAATAGGTATGCTAAAGTGTGAACTGATAAGTGAACCGGTATGCTATTGAAGAACCGGTATATGGAATTCTTTCTATCAGGGTTTAATATGGTATGACTACTGGTTGGTAGTCTCAGCCTTAGGGTTTCCGGTTGAAGTGTTTTCAGCCTGTGTGATTCAATCGATGGCATTACATGATGAGCTAGCATTGCAATGGAGATCAGATCATGTTGCCATGTTATCCTTGTGTGCGTGAAGGATCTTGCATGAAGGAGATTGATCCTCTCAGGAATGTGCAAAGTCTCTACAAATGGTGGAGAACGTGTGATGGGTTATCACCTCCAAGAAGCAGTGAAGAACGAATGATGGAGAATGTCTTGAGATCTATTCAAGACTGTTGTATTCAAATGCAAAGTGTTCAATGGCAGGATTGAATCGACTGAATTGATCAACCTAAATATTTAGGGTTTAGGGTTTATGATACCAACCTATCTATTTCCTATAAGGTCGAGGTTGTGTTTCATGTTGAGGTTGTTGGCAAATGTTATGTGTGTATCTAAGTGCAGAAATATGTGATTCTTGCTAGACCAAATAAGAGAATTGATACCTACAGAGTGTGTGTGCAGAAGGAAGGAGAAAAAATGGATCTGCATTGGTATTGTGTGTTGTTACCAGATCATTGTAATACCTGTTGGTCTCTAGCCATTTCAATAGTTGGAAAATCCCTTGATAGGGTAGCTTTAACCAACTTGCTGCAAATCCTTTAACAGGCTGACTCAAAGTCATTGAGTTCATAAAATCCTCTGACAACATAACCTTTAACAGGGTTTAACTATTAACCGGGTATTCTAGCCATCCCTTAACCGGGTGATCCCTAACAGGATCGGTTCCTAACATAACCTATTCTAATAGTCTTTAACCAGACTAGGCTCCTAACAAAGAAGACTTCTGAAGAGATCAAGAACAGCTTGTGGGTATTCATCCCCACCGTGGTTTTTCCCAGTTGGGTTTCCACGTGAAAAATATGTGTGTCATGTGTGATACCTCTTTCATGTGATGCTTTGTTATTTCCTGTTGTGTGGTGAATCATGTTGATCTAGCAAGTTTGTATGTTTCTAATGGTAGATTACTTGTTTATGCACAAGGATAAAGTGTAAATGAATGTGTAGGTTGTGTGGAAAGATAAGCGTTTATGGTTTATGTCTTTCACAATCACATTGTGTTTAACCGGTAGTAATTTGGTTGAGACTGATGTTAGTGATTGCCAGTCAAATTCACTGTTTGTAGTCAAACTGGTTTAGGAAAAGTTTTTGTCCCTATACTGATTCACCCCCCCTCTCAGTACCGGTTTGGTACTCACTATTCATCATTGAGTTATCAATTGGTATTAGAGCGTCCTCCAGGTCCTCTGTGTTGTAAGCTTAATCGCTTGAGGGAAAGATCCTATTGTAATGATGAAGAGGGAAGGTCCAAATTTTAACAGAGATAATTTCATAATATGGAAGGACAGAATGAAGATATACATCTAAAGCATGGATGCTCAATATTGGAGTTATGTTGAGAATGCCTATGTTATTCCTACCGGTACTCTCAGTGATGATAAAAAGAGAGAGATCCAGGAGAATGGGCAAGTTATGGAAGCCCTAATCAGCAGCTTATCTGACATTTAGTTTATTAATGTCCAAGTTAAAGAAAATCCCAAAGAAGTATGGGATACTCTTGAGAATACCTATGGCGGTAATGAGAATGTGAAACAAGCTAAGGGAGAAAGCCTTAGGGGAAAGTTTGAAGACATGCGAATGGTTGAAGGAGAGACCATTCAGCAATATGGAATAAGAATCAAAACTGTTGTTGGAGATATCAAGAGTGCTGGAGGAAAAATTGATGATTCTACTGTTGTTAGCAAAGTCTTGAGGTCCTTATTACCGGTCTATGCAATAAGGGTTGTTGCTATTCAGGAGTTGAGATCAATAGACAAGACTAAGGTATCCCTAGACTCCATCATTGCAAAATTGACAGCCTGTGAGCTAAATAGTTTTCATGGCAGTATTCAGAAGACTGAATCAACTTTTAGAGCATCTGTTGCACCATCTAGAAAACAAAAAGAAGCAGGCACCAGTGGTGAACCAAGATAGAGCAAAGAAATGGATGATGAGGAGATCCTGATGGAATTTGAAGCTCTTCTTGCCAAGAGACTTCCTAAGGGAACCGGTAAATACAGAGGTAAGCTCCGTTTGAAATGCTTTTCTTGTAACCAGATAGGACACATTGTTGTAAATTGTCCTAATGGTGATAACAAGGACAAACCAGAAAGGTTCAAGAAATCCAAAGGAGAAAATCAGAGAAACTATTTTGTATCTGTTGATGAAGGTGTCACAGATGAGGAATCAGAAGATGAAGAAAATGAAGATATTGTGTTTGTTGTAGTCAAGGATGATGTGTCAGGCAAGAAGGCTCTTGTCTCTCACTTTGATAATTCCAATGAGTGGATTATTGATAGTGGTTGATCTCACCATATGACTGGTGACTGGAGCAAGTTTCTATCTTTGGAAGAGTATGATGGTGGTGTGGTCCATTTTGGTAATGACGCACCATGTATGGTCAAAGGTAGAGGGTCCATCTCTCTGAATAGAAAGAGTAGTGCTAACAATGTGTATTGGGTGGAAGGTCTCAGACACAACCTATTGAGTGTTTCCCAGCTAAATGATAGTGGACTCACTCTGGAATTCAAAAATGGAGTGTGCAAAATCAAAGGAAAGAATGGTGAACTGATGGCCACCAGTATGCAGACCAAAGGTAACTTATTTCAGCTTAATGCAAATATAAGCACATGTCTTATGGCTAAGTTTGATGATAGCTGGATATGGCATAGGAGACTCTGCCATGTAAACTTTGATAACATAGTGAAGGCTAGTAAGATCAAGGCAGTTAAAGGATTGCCAATGCTGAGCAAACCAGAAAATCCTCTGTGGAGAGAGTGTTAAATGGGGAAAATGTCTTCCTCAACCTTCAAAGGTAAATCTTTCACTGTTGACAATTTACTTGATCTTGTGCATACTGATTTGTGTGGTCCTATGAAAACAATGAGTGTGTATGGAGATAGGTATTTTATGATTCTTACAGATAATTTCTCAAGAATGATGTGGGTCACATTCATGAAGGATAAGTCTGAAGCTTTTGGAAAGTTCAAAGCTTTCAAAGCACTAGTAGAAAAGGAAAGTGGTAGAAGAATCAAATGCCTTAGAACTGAACAAGGAGGGGAATTCACTTCTGGTGAATTCAACAAATATTGTGAAGAGAATGGCATCAAGAGGAAACTGTCTACCCCCTGGACCCCACAACAAAATGTCTTAGTAGAAAGAAACAACCGGACTATGGTTGAAGTGGCTAGAACTATGTTGATCCAAGGAAAGGTCGCTCACACCTTTTGGAGAGAAGTGGTGAGCACTATAGTCTACACAATGAACTAGGTACTCATCAAGAAAGGAAAGGATAAGACTCTTTATGAGTACTGGACCGGTAAGATAACAATGGTAAGCTACTTTAGAGTATTTGGTAGAAAATGTTATATCAAGAGGAGTGACCATCACAGCAAGTTTGATGCAAAATATGATGAGGGAATATTCCTAGGATATTCCACCAGGAGTAAAGCTCTCAAATGTATCAATAGTAGGACTCAGAGAATTGTTGAAAGCATCAATTTTAGGGTTGATGAAAACTCTGAGAAACCTGAGGAACCCGACAGTAAGCATGCAGGCGATGAACTAGTAGTAACCTTCTGGGAACCGGTTGTAAATCTGCCCAGTACCAGTAACTATGCTCCTACACCAGTAGATGTTGATGCTAATGAAGAAGAAAAGTAAGAGGAATCTATTAAGAATATACCTAGGTATGTCAAACTCAATCATGATCCAAAGCAGATCATAGGAGACAAAGATGTAGGAATTCTTACAAGAAGAAAGGTCAGAGAAAGCTCATGTATTATCTTTGAATTTGAGCCTAAATTATTCAAAGAGGCACATAAAGATGAAGATTGGATCAAGGCAATGGAAGAGGAACTTGACCAGATAGAGAAGAATGGTACATGGTCTTTGGTACCCAGACCGAAGCATAAAAATGTCATTGGAACCAAAAGGGTTTTTAGAAATAAGCTGAACAAGGATGGCACAGTGGTAAGAAACAAAGTCAGATTGGTATGCAAAGGATATGCACAAGAAGAAGGCTAAGACTATGGAGAAACCTTTGCTCCAGTAGCCAGATTGGAAGGATTTTGTATGCTTCTTGCATATGCAGCTTTTAAAGGATTCAAGGTATACCAAATGGATGTAAAATCTGCATTCCTAAATGGAATACTTGAAGAGGAGG
The DNA here is from genome assembly GCF_030272615.1 of Cryptomeria japonica. Classification (NCBI taxonomy): domain Eukaryota; kingdom Viridiplantae; phylum Streptophyta; class Pinopsida; order Cupressales; family Cupressaceae; genus Cryptomeria; species Cryptomeria japonica. The sequence goes on from NC_081413.1 coordinate 684,377,372, forward strand.
TGTATATAGAGCAACCAGATGGGTTTTCCCTATCTGAAGACTGTGACATAGTGTGTAGGCTACATAAAGCCTTGTATGGACTGAAGCAGGCACCTAGAGAATGGTATGAATGCTTGCATTCCCATATTGTGAAGATTGGATTTGAAAGAACAAGTGAAGATAGAAATATCTACTTGAAATCAGAAGGAGATCAGATTCTGATCTGTGAAGTATTTGTTGATGACATAAACTTTGGTGGAGATGACAAGATGAGTCATGACTTTGCAGATGAGATGAAAAAGGAGTTTGAGATGTCACTCATAGGGGAGATCAGGTCCTTCATTAGACTGTAGATTCAAAAAATGAAAGATGGAATCTTTATTACTCAGTCCAAGTATGTCAAAGTGGTGTTGAAGATATTTGGCATGGAAGAAAACAAACCGGTTGGTACACCAATGGTGACCAGTTGCAAACTATCAAAAGAGGATGATTTAGCATTGGTAAATGAGAAGGATTACCAATCAATGATTGGTAAGTTGCATTATGTAGTGCATAGCAGGCCGAACATTGCACATGCAGTGGGGATTACCACTAGATTCCAAAAAAGCCCAAGAGAATCCCATTTGGTAGCAGTCAAGAAGATTCTTAGATATCTGAAGGGAACTATTGACTATGGATTATGGTATCCATACAATGATGATTTCAACCTAAGAGTATTCACAGATGCTGATTGGGCTGGTAATCTGGATGATCAGAAGAGCACAACCGATGGTGCATTCTTTCTTGGTGGTAGACTGGTCTCATGGATGAGTAAGAAGCGGAGTTGTATCTCTCACTCTACAGCAGAAGTGGAGTATGTTGCAGCTTTTATGATCTGCACCCAGACTATTTTGATGAAGCATGTGTTGAATGGCTTCAAAGTTCTTGTATCTGAACCAGTAAGTATATTTTGTGACAACACAAGTGCATTTAACATCTCCAAGATTATGGTTTTACATGCTAGAACTAAGCACTTTGAACTCAAGTATCATTTTTTGACGGAAAAGGTTCAGAACAAAGAGGTGGTATTGGAACATGTTTCCAGTAAGGAGCAGTTAGCAGACATATTCACCAAGCCTCTACCAAAGGCTACATTTACCTATTTGAGAGGTGAATTAGGGGTGTTTCCCCTTCAAGAGGCAAACTAAAGTTTTGTGCTCCACATCAGTCAGATCTTCCTTTGCTCTATCTTTTCAGGATTGACGTGTTGAAGGATGCTACTCCTCAGGGGGAGCGGCATAGTAGAACAAGGAAACTTGTGCCTCCACTTTGGCATTGTTGTCAAAGGGGGAGAAGGTGTGAAGCAAAGAGAGATATCTTTGTATATTTCCCTCAATGCCAAAGGGGGAGATTGTTGGCATATGTGCAGAGTATGTTGACATGATGATATTGTGTTGTCATTGATGTCAATATGTTGAAGCGTGAACTGGTACAAGCACCTAACAAAGTAAACCGGTATGTGCAACTGGCAAAGTAAATCGGTATGTGCAAATGGCAAAGTGAACCGGTATGATGTTGAGAATAGGTATGTTGAAGAGTGAACCAGTATGTTGTTGAAGAACTGGTATATGGAATGCTTTCTATCAAGGTTTAATATGGTATGACTACTAGTTGGTAGTCTCAGCCTCAAGGTTTTCGGTTGAAGTGTTTTGAGCCTGTGTGATTCAACTGATGGAATTACATGATGAGTTAGAATTGTAATGGAGATCAGACCATGTTGCCATGTTAGCCTTGTGCGTGTGAAGGATCTTGAATGAAGGAGATTGATCCTATCTACCTCGGGAATGTGCGAAGTCTCTATAAATGGTGGAGAATGCGTGATGGGTTATCGCCTCCAAGAAGCGGTGAAGAACGAACAATGGAGAATATCTTGAGATCTGTTCAAGACCGTTGTATTCAAATGCAAAGTGTTCAATGGTCAGGATTGAACCGACTGAATTCATCAACCTAAATGTTTAGGGTTTAGGGTTTATGATACCGACCTATCTATTTCCTATAAGGTCAAGGTTGTGTTTCATGTTGAGGTTGTTGGCAAATGTTATGTGTGTATCTAAGTGCAGAGATACGTGATTCTTGCCAGACCAAATAAGAGAATTTATACCTGCAGAGTGTGTGTGCAGAAGGAAGGAGATGAAACGACTCTGCATTGGTATTGTGTGTTGTAACCAGATCATTGTAATACCTGTTGGTCTCTAACCATTTCAACAGTTGGAAAATCCCTTGATAGGGTAGAAGGGTAGCTTTAACCAGCTTGTTGCAAATCCTTTAACAGGGTGACTCAAAGTCATTGAGTTCATAAAATCCTCTAACAAGGTAACCTTTAACAGGGTTTAACTCTTAACCGGGTATTCTAGCCATCCCTTAACCGGGTGATCCCTAACGGGATCGGTTCCTAACAGAACTTGTTGTAATAGTCTTTAACCAGACTAGGCTCCAACAAAGTGGACTTCTAAAGAGTTCAAGAACAGCTTGTGGGTATTCATCCCCATTGTGGTTTTTCCCAGTTGGGTTTCCACGTGAAAAATATGTGTGTCATGTGTGATACCTCTTTCATGTGATGCTTTGTTATTTCCTGTTGTGTGGTGAATCATGTTGATCTAGCAAGTTTGTATGTTTCTGATGGTAGATTACTTGTTTATGCACAAGGATAAAGTGTAAATGAAGGTGTAGGTTGTGTGGAAAGATAAGTGTTTCTAGTTTATGTCTTTCACAGTCACATTGTGTTTAATCAGTAGTAATCTGGTTCAGACCGGCGTTAGTGATTGCCAGTCAAATTCACTATTTGCAGTCAAACCGGTTTAGAAAAAGTTTTTGTCCTTTTACTGATTCACCCCCCCCTCTCAGTACCGATTTGGTACTCACTGTTCATCATTGAGTTATTAGATTCATTCCTTAAAACTAATAGCAAAGATAGATCCTCTCAAATATCTGTTGAGTAAGTCAACATTGATAGGGAGACTAGCTAAATGGGTTATTCTACTGAGTGAATTTGACATAGAATATGTTGACGGGAAAGCTATCAAGGGACAAGTCGTCGCTGATCAATTGGCCAATGCACCTTTACAAAAGGACATGCCTTTGCACATTGAATTTCCTGATGCAGATATCTTGACAGTAAGTAAAAAATTTTGGTAATTGTACTTTGATGGTTCTTATACCCAATATGGTTCAGGCGCAGGAATCTTTTTCATCACACCTCAAGGACATACAATTCCGAAATCATATAGACTGCGGTTTCCATGCACCAATAATATTGTAGAATATGAAGCATTGGCTATAGGGCTCAAAATGGCCATTGAATGGAATGTTAAAGAACTCCATGTTTATGGTGATTCATAACTTGTCATAAATCAAATAAATGATGAATATCAAACAAAGGATGATAAGCTTATGCCATACAAATAGCTAGTAGAGGAGTTTAAAGGACACTTTAAAGAAGTCACATTCACCCAGATTCCCAGAAATGAGAATAAAGCAGCAGATGCAATGGCTACAATAGCATCTCTCTTGCAAAATAAGGAGAATCAACAATGCTACAAATTTCTCATGGAAGATATCTTAACCCCTACCATCCAATCCTAGCATACCTATCGAATTTACCATATATCAGGAACGAGTCAATCCTTATACGGTCAAACCTACCAATATTTGAAAGATCATATCCTTCCTCTTGAATTATCTCATAATCAACGAAGAAACTTTATCCATCAGTCCTCTCGCTATACCATTATTGCTGATATCCTATATAGGCGTAGTCCAGATGATACATTGTTGAGATGTCTTGAAAAAGAGGAATCTGAGAGAGTTCTTAATGACATTCATGCAGGTATTTATGGTACACACTCAAGTGGTTTAACATTGGCTAAGAAACTTATTCGTATGGGTTACTTTTGGCCTACTATGGAAAGAGATTCATTCACATATGCTAGAAAATGTAAACAATGTCAGATCCATGGAAATCTAATTCATGCGCTAGCACAAGAGTTATATCTTATGATAGGATCATGGCCATTTTCACAATGGGGCCTTGATTTGGTAGGAAAGATCAATCTCTCATCTTCTAATGGACATAAGTTTATTTTGATTGCTACTAAATATTTTACTAAGTGGATTGAAGTAGTGCCTTTAACAATAGTGACAAGAAAACAAATATCATCATTCATCTTGAATTATATAATCTGTCACTATGGAGTTCCTATGACCATTATCACTGATAATGGAATACCATTCAAAAATCAAGATGTGAAAGAGCTATGTGAATAGTTTCATATCCAATATAGGTTCTCTATGCCATATTATCCATAGGGAAATGGTCAAGCTGAGGCATCAAACAAAACTATCTTGAAAATCTTGAAGAAAATAGTCAATGAAGCTGGAAAAGACTGGCACATTCAGCTAAATCCTGCTCTTTGGGCATACCGAACTAGTGTTTGCACTCCAACAGTTGCAACTCCATATTGCTTGGTCTATGGATCAGAAGCCATATTACCTATAGAAGTAGAGATACCTTCTCTACAAGTATCCTTGCATAGTCTTATACCAGAAGAACAACGAGTCTTTCGACTCCAAGAATTAGAATTGATCCAAGAACGTCGCCAAAATCTAATAGAACATTTGAAAGTATACCAAAAAAGAATGGCAAGAAGCTATAACCACATAGTCAAGCTGCGTATTTTCTAGATTGGAGATATAGTTCTAAGGGAGAATCCAAGAAATCAGCAAGACTGAGAAAAGAAGGGAAAATTTGAACCAAATTGGCTAGGACCTTTTGTTATAGTGGCAGCATATGGATCAGGAGCATACAAGTTATCTACCCCTGAAGGTGATTGGTTTGATGAACCTATCAATTCTATCCATCTCAAGAAATTCTATGCTTGAGATATCAAGCCCTACAAAAATAAAAATCAATAAAAAGCATATAAAATCCAAAAAAATGCAATAAATTTAGATGGCGAGAACCTGGTAAACAGGCGCTATCTACAAAGTAAGTTCCTCCATCTATGAGATCGCTTTGCACACCTATCTACTCCATTCTACCGTATCTATCACTTCCATCATATCTTATCTTATCCATTGCTCTGAAACATTTAGCTGAGAATATGCAGTTTACCAACAATTATCAATCTTTGACATACTTGTCGTAGTCATTGTCTTCGATTTTATCAGAATCAATCATATCTACATTTATATCCCACCATGGTTTGGATCTTGATCAATTCATACATCCATAATAAATTTTTGTTTTCACTGGGGGCAAAATCCTAATTACTTTTGCTAAGGTGATCTTTTGAATCTTTGAAAATCCAAAACATTTGAGAAACTTAGAAAAACCAAAAACACCTAGGGTTTTGAAACAGATAATGAGCAACAAAGCAATGAAGATCACGACATTTCATCAACAACTGAATCATGGAACTCAGAAATTGAAGAATCAACCAACAAGTAATAAAAGGATTATCAAAGATTATTCATCAAGATGATTATATCAATTAATGACCATAAGAACATGTGAATGACATGCAAGATTCAGTGTTTATATCATGATTTTATTGCTAATCATGTACTCTATGCAACTCAAGGATGACCATGACTAGAGAAGCTATGATGGGGCATGATTATTTTTCTTTGATTGATGTCTGTGGTTTATCTCTCAATATGGTATGAACTTGTCTCAGGATATGATCGGCAAAAGATCAAGGAGGACGTTCCAAGTCATGCATGAAAGGAGATAATCCTTGTCTGTTCTGCAAGCAATACTTAGGTCAACTTGATCCATTATATCAAGTTGCTTGTATTAACTTGCTCTATCAAAATTCATGTAAGAAATATTCAGGTCATCTCGAATCATTATGTCAAGTTGCTTGTATTTTCTTACAACATTTTAAAGCTCAATGATGAAATCAAAGCACTATTACACGATAACATATGAAGAATGGCAGTATAATTTTTAGATAGATCATTTTTAGATTAGCTATTTATTCATCTGCATTATAAGCATTCATTGTTAGTTGCATTATAAGCATATCATTTTATTAACAGATCAATGGTCATAAATAAAGATTACGTATACTTAGACAAACAAAAACAATTTGCATTTAATCATTATAGGTGCATTCTTTTTAGATTTATTTTAATCATTATCCATTTCATTAAGTTGAATATAAATCATTTGCATTTAGTTTACATTCAATTAAGTGCATTTCAATCATCATGTAGTGTATCATTATTATTATTTGCATTTTCATTTCATTGATGATCATTTAGTTGCATCTTTGCACTTAGATTCATAATCAGTATAAGCATTACATATAAAAATAAAAAAATATTTCATGTAGATCATTTGCATTTACATCATCATAAGCATTAAAGTAATCATTCATGTGCATTTCCATATAGATCATTACATTTGCATCATTTACATATCATTTAAGTTAGTAATCATTTTCATTTGCATCCAAGATCATCAAAAATCGAAAATCAACAAAAGCATTTATCATTACATAATCATATAAAGCATCATCATAATGAAAAGAAAAGATCATATCATCATCCATCTAATCACTACATCCATATAAAGCATAATCATCAAATAGAATAACATGCATAATAAAATATCATCATATAGAGTCCATGTCTGCATATAGATCATCATAAAAACAATAAAAGTCCAAGTATACAATGATATCAAATAAACAATACAAATGCTCCAAATCAAGTCATGGCTGTCCTATACCACTACCACCTGATTCTATCTGTCTCTGTGGCTGTGGGCGAGAAGATCCTCTAGATGTCTGTCTTCCGTGATCACCACTCCTCCGAGGAGGTCCCAAGACCCCACCACTGCTAGTGTCCATCAATACGGTGGTATGATAACTACCTGCTCTCTGGCTCTCTGCAACTACCTCCTCATATCATCGTCGCCAGTGGGAAGTCTCCTTCCCAGCCTGAACTAATTCTCTAATAGTATTAGCTAAGAGCGTACCTGATCCAATCTACTGAATGTGATCAAGAAGGCCTTGAGTATCCTGTTGTCTCCTAACAGCTCTATCCCTCTTAGTCATAAGAGTTTGCACCTGTGCTCGAAGTTGATCAATCTGTGCTCTCAAACTATCAATGGTATCCTGCTCTGGTACATCATGCTCTAGTGCAATCTGCTCTGTCATATCATGCTCTGGTGCAACCTGCTCTGGCATATCATTCTCTGGTGCAACCTACTCTGGTAAAGCTTGTTGTGTTGCATGAACCCCAATCCCCTCACCACTAGCTTGTCCAACTGTTGGAATCTCGATCCAAGTAACTCTCTGAATCCGCCATCTAATCAAGTGAACATGATCCTCTAGATCCTCATCATCTCCACCATGCACTGCGATAACCCAAGGATATGGTTGAATCTGTCCAAAATCAATACCTCTCTTGCAACCCCCATCCAGTCCAGTCACCCTGCCTCCTGTCAATGGTAATCCTCTCGGTGATCTCATGCCTGCCCTACCATGATCTCTCCCAATCCATCCAAAATCCCTCCCACCCATAGGACATTCTCTCTCAATCCTGCCAGTCGGTCCAAACGGTCCTCCATGGACTCTCAATTGACCTCCCCTCCATCCAGGTCTCCTACCACCACCACCTCCATCCCCACCATCATCTCCACCTCCCCCGGCATCTTGAGCATCTCTAAGCTCTCATCTCCATCTCCATCTCCTAGAAACTGGATCATCTAAATTGTCATCCTTATCTCTTGAGCTAGGAGGAGGATCTGTTGGATCAGTAATGCGAGGAAATGGATGAGCTAATATATACTGAGCATTATCTGCAGTAACCCCGGGATCAAGAATATGTAATCTCATATCATAAGCCACTCTCGAAGTAGCAACAAACTCTGCACGTGTTAATCTCAAATGACAACGAAGGTCCCCAATCTTGCCTATCTCTGTACCGTTGAGCATAGATAGTCACACCAGTAGGCATAGGCTAAATGATACCAAACTGTCTCAAAATACGACCAATCAACTGTCGCTTAACAATGTAAGGAGTCTGACCAATGAGATATCTACTCTACATGATAAATGGTAATGTTTGTGCATCATCCATCCATGGCTCACAATCCAGATATGGTCTCCAAGTAACGTTATCCAATGAATCTAACACCCAATGCCAATACTCCATCTTACCCAGCTTATGCTGAGTAAGGATCCCTACATAAAAATACACATATGGTTGCCTCTCTCCATGAACTCTATGATGGATAGGCCAAGTAAAAGCAATGTGCTCCCAGTATCAGATCTGCAATAAAGTGCATCCTGTAGATAAACTCGCATTCTCATCATACACTACCTGATGAAGATCATGATATAAGTGTGCCAACATCCAAACACCCCACACATATCGAGTATGATGTTGCATCATACTCAAGAGAATCTCACCCCATCCAACGAAAAAACCTCGTGATCTCCTATCAAGACATATAAATCCTCTACTCAGACCAGCAAGAATAACAGGAAGAGCCTTGTAATACATCACCATATCTACCCATCGAATCTCTCCTCTACCAATGCTCTCATCAGCAAACATGACTCTGCAAGCCTCTGTACCAACTTGATCTTGAAAATCATACTGCACTAGCTCGCCAATCACTGGGATGTGCAGAATCCTGTAGACATCCTCAAGAGTCACACTAATCTCACCCGTCGGTAGGTGGAAAGTGTTATGCTTGTTGTGCCATCTCTTGGCCAACGTTGTCAATAATCCTCTATTATGCATAATCTCAGGCATATACAATAAAGGCATAAACCACAGGCATCTATATGTCTAATCTCAGCCTAGGTCAGCTTTGGAACTAAATGATGCACTACCGGTAATTTCTCCCGACACTGGAGAACATCAAGTTTCTCCTATTTATCAAGATAAATCAATCAATTGTCAAATCATCTATCTATCAAATCAAACTGAATCAATCAACTATCAAATCTATCAAATCAACTTGAAGCAACCTATGCTATCTATCTATTAAAATCAAATTGAAGCAACTTAAGCTATCAAATTATTTTAAAACCTATCAATCATGGTTTTTTATCAATCACCGAGTTTACTCAAAACTCTGCTAAGCTCTTACATCAGAAACTAAATCAGTTTCTTAGAGCTACTCAATTAAGCAATCAATCAAGCAATTTATCAATCGATCAAAGCAATCAATCCAACAATCAAATCAATCAATCAATCTATCTATCCATCTAGCAGGCATGCAATCACTCATTTCAGTCCCTATTTCATCATCAATGTGTATTAAGCATGTTAAATCTAATCATCAAAGTGATTTTTAGCCTTTGCACTTATCAAAAACATCAAATTTTAGCAAAAGTGCTATCGTATTGAACATTTGTGCTAAATCTAAATGCAAATGCGCTAACCTAGTGCATATGCACTATCCTTTTTAACAAAAGTGCTAAATCTACAAGCATATGCGCTAACCCATGCAAAAGTGCTACCTTTTTTACCATATGCACTAACAAACGATGCATTTGTGCTACCCTATGCATATGCGCTAACATCCTTAACATATGCGCTATCAAAAAGAGCATATGTGCTAATCTATGAATTTGCACTAAACCTAATTGCATATGCACTAAAACAAATTGCAAAAGCGCTAAACTAATGCCGAAAAAATTTTAAAAAAATTGAAAATTCAAAAACACGCCTAAAAACATGAAAATTTGAACGAAAACTTGAAAACAAATCTCGGGATAAGATACATACCAGATACCCATGCTCGACAGGTCGCTGATATTGCCAAACTTGCTCAAAATGATGGTTCTCCACGGGAATCACCATTTCGCCACCTCAACAAGACTATTTTCTCCACAAGGTGACAATGATAACAATGAAGTTAAAATTAGCCTTGGTTAATTTTATATTTACTATTTCAATAGTAACTTATTTCAAATGGGGCAATTTAATTTGTTTTTTTACAAATGAATTTAATTGACCATAAATTTAATCAATTGTCATGAGATTAATCGTTCAAACTAGAATTTTCAACAATTTCATGATCAATCTCCTGAGGGGGCACACAATCAGGATTTTCAATTTCCATCAGGCGCATTATCGAGACTTGATTTAATCTTTGAAACAATGTTGTCTCGACATCATTTCAAAGATGGGCAAAATGTATACACCTAAAATTGGCTATGAGTGAATAAATAAATATTTATTTAATGATTTTTCTTCTATTAAATAGTTAATTTGTAAAGAATAATTTATTTAATTCATTTTCGTGTCTTTCTATTAATTAATATTTTATTAATTATCTTCTCCAAACAATTGAATATCTAATATTTAATAGTTATTCTCCTATCCTATAGTCTCAAATATTAAATAATTTCTTAAATTATTTAAATCCCTTTTCCAACTCACTTTCCATCTCCACTTCATCTTCCCTTTGCCAACTCATCAAACATGTGGCTAAGGAAATTAATATTTCTTAAATATCAATTCATTATTTATCTTCAACTACCAAAATTTAATGAAAATTATGTACCTACACATATTTCATAACCATCTTCTATATTCTCTCCAACCCCCCTACATCTTAGGAAGGACTTGAGTCCACTTGTCTTCCCATGCCTAAAGTTCCTCCAACCATCCCTAGATTCCCTCAGTTAGCAACCCAGTCAAGGTGAGATGAGTGACACTTGTCTTCTCCTTCCCCCTTTCTCTCAACCTTCACCTTTGCTCACAGCCATTCAAATCTACAGATCTGATCAAGATCATTGATCTGAGCCACATCATCTCATCCTCTCAAAGTCTATAAAATCAAGAGCTTCAGTTGAGAGAGAGTTAGTCTTCAAATTAATCATATGCATCTGTGAGTTTTATAACAAATATCATATAGCAAATAGCATTTAGCAATTATCATATAGCATAATCATATAGCATAATCATGTAGTATTTGCATATCATACTATCAGTTAACTACAACTTATCATTCCATTATTCATATGCCATCTTGGAAGCTATCAATGCATTGTCTGAGAGCACACCATCTACAACCAGGAATAGTGGAGTTAGGACACAATGAGACATAAATCATGAAGGTAATATTAATATTTTTATTTCATATATACTTCATGCAATTTCATTGGTTGAATTTGGATTTCCTATAGTATTTCCATTTGTGTTTTTGTGAAACTAACTTATTACAGGGAACATTCTGAGGATGAAATTCAAGTCGACATAGTCGCTAACATTCTTGTTAGTTACGACATGATCCATAGTAGAAGCTTTTGCAAAGATTTGAGGGGTGAAATTCAAATGGATTAGTCACACACCCTCGTCCCTTTAGGAAATAAAAAGGTTCATTTGTAACTAGAAACGAAAGCCAAATTTATGGTTTAAAAAGTAGATGACCCTAGGTCTTAAATTCTCTATGAAGAGATGGATTTTGGTAATTATATGTTATTGTCTTGAGACACACCCACTATGGAGTCAATGGGACCTGACACTTCTCCAAATTGTAGATTTTAAAATTTGATGGTAGTTTCTCATCTTTTGGATCTGGTGTAGGGGTTGTATTAGTATCCCCAAATAGAGAACACTTTCCTTTCTCTTACAAGATTGAGTTTAAGAATACTAGTAATATTGTTGAGTATGAAGCATTTCTTTCATTGAATTTGAGGCCAAAGAAAAAGGTGTCAAGATGTTGGTAGAAAAAGGTGATACAAAGCTAATCGTGAAGTGAGTGAGAGGCGTATTTACAGTGAAGAATGAGAGGCTAAGGCATTATGTAAATAGTCTTGGATAAAATTTATTATTTTGATACCTTCTCTATTGAAGTTGTTCCCAGAGAGTAGAACTCCATAGATGATTCAATAGCTATATAACAATCGTTGTTGCTAGCTCACCCAAATTAGAGAATGATTCTATAAAATTGAAATGATATATCAATCAAGTGAACTTGATCATGTAGAATCATGGCAGGTTTTTAGAAATGGAAAATAAATCAAAACATTCCTTATAAATGCTAAAATTCTCATGGAGACTTTTTATGAAGGAAGTGAATCTAGTTGTACAAAATTTTTCCTAGATAAAAAGAAGGAACTTGAAGAGGGTATTTTGCAGCTTCGGAATACATGCTAATACTAGTTCAGCCAAACAACTATTTGATGGACATTATGGATAAACAAAAAAGAAGATGGCCAAGTCAACCAGTACTTCTAGTGAGTATGAAACTATAAACATTGGGAACCAAGATGATCCCAAGTTGGTATGCATTAGTAGATGTACTCCTAAAGAAAAGGATGAATTGATTCAAATTTTTAGCAAAATATAGAGATGTATTTCCTTGGTGTTATGATGACCTAAAGAAGTTCATGGGAGAATAATTTCAACATCGCATACCTCTTAAATTGAGGACCACTCCTTTCTAGTTGAAACAAATAAATTATAATCCTAAGCTTACTGTGTAGGGGAAAAAGTGAGACTAAGTATGGAAACCCTAATCCCACTCTCATACACACTCATGGAATACAAAAGAGCCTAGGGAGGTAACACACATCATCTACTTCTTATGAGAAAGAGAGATTCATGTATTATCTCTTAGGTTTTATATTCCTTTGTTGTAAATGAGAGAGAGGAATGATACAAAATGCAACCTAAACTAAATTGCAAGTAAGCAAGCAAACCCTAATCTAAGAATGCGGATTAAAGAATAACTGATACACTACTGAAAAGTACATATCAAAAGGAAAATCAGAGGTTCATCTATGTTTGAAATTTGACAAAAAATGTTTGGGACTAGGGTGCCACACCACTATCCTGATTCTACACTTCAAGAGCTGCAACTGACAGGAGGGATTCTGAAGCCTGCAAACTGTTGTTCTGCCAAGTCCTAGTGATAGAGGGTAGGACCATGGCACCACACCACTATCTTGGGTAGGACTAGGGTGCCACACCCCTGTCCTTGGGGTTTTTGCCAAGATCTGCAACCCAAAACTGTCCCTGTGTGCTCTTCTGGTCTTTAAACTTATAGTGACGCTCAGATCCGAACCTATACATGAAGCTGAAAAAGAGGGTTTGGGGTGGCTATATAGGGTTTTGCCTTAGTCAAACCCCCATTTTGGTGATTTCCACCTCCATGAATAGCCGATAATATACTTGTTGGCATATGTGCAGAGTATGATGACATGTTGATACTGTATGTTGTCATTGATGTCAATATGATGAGTGAACCAGTATATTGAAGTTAAGCAACTGACAAAGAGAACCGGTATGATGTTGTGAACTGGCATATGGGAAAAAGTGAAGTCGTATGCTTGTCCAAGTGAACCGGTATGTCAAAGAGAGAACAAGTGACCCGGTATGATGTTGTGAACTAGAACCGATATATCAGAACGAGAATCGGTATGTCAGAACGAGAATCGGTATGTCCGAACGAGAACCAGTATATGGAATGAGTTGTATCAAGGGTTCATATGGCATGACTACCAGTTGGTAGTCTCAGTCTCAGGGTTTCCGATTGAAGTGAGCATTGTAATGGAGGTTAGATCGTGTCACCACATCAGTGTTGTGCACATGAAGGATCTTGCATGAAGGAGATTGATCCTATCTACCTCGGGAATGTGCGAAGTCTCTGCAAACGGTGGAGAATGCATGATGGGTTATCACCTCCAAGAAGCAGTGAAGAACGAATGATGGAGAATGTCTTAAGATTTGTTCAAGACTGTTGTATTCAAATGCAAGTGTTCAATGGTCAGGATTGAACCAACTAAATTTCTCAACCTAAGTGTTTAGGGTTTATGCTACCGACCTATCTATCTCCTATAAGGTCAATGTGGTGTTTCATGTTGAGGTTGTTGGCAAATGTTGTGTGTGTATCTAAGTACAAAGATACGTGATTCTTTCCAGACCAGTTGAAAGGATTGATACCTACATAGTGTGTGTGCAGAAGGAAGGAACTAAAGCGGATCTGCATTGGCATTGAGTGCTATTACTAGATCATTGTGATACCTGTTGATCTCTAACCACTTCAACGGTTGGAAAATCCCTTAACAAGGTAGCTTTAACTAGCTTGCTATAAATCCTTTAACAGGGTAACTCAAAGCCATTGAGTTCACAAAATCCTCTAACAAGGTAACCTATAACAGGGTTCAACCCTTAACCGGGTGATCCCTAACAGGATCAGTTCCTAACAGAAAGTATTGTAACAGTCTTTAACCAGACTTGGCTCCTAACAGAGCAGACTTCCAAAGAGTTCAAAAACAGCTTGTGGGTATTCATCCCCACCGTGGTTTTTCCCAGTTGGGTTTCCACGTGAAAAAGATGTGTGTCATGTGTGATGCCTCTTTCATGTGATGTTTTGTTATTTCTTGTGTAGTGGGAAATCATGGTGTTCTAGTAAATCATTATATCTCTGATGATAGATTATTTGTTTATGCATAAGGACAAAGTGGAAATGAGGAAGTAGTGGAAAGCTAAGAAAATTGACCGGTTCATGTATTTCACAGTTGCATTGTGTTTAACTGGTAGTAATCTGGTTCGGACCAGTGTTAGTGATTGCTAGTAGTTCATAGTCTGCAGTTAAACCAGTTCATGAAAACTTTTTGTGCTTGTACTGATTCACCCCCCCCCCCCCCCTCTCAGTATTGGTTTGGTACTCACTGTTCATCATTGAGTTATCAATTGGTATCAAAGCCTCCTACCAGGTCCTTTGTGTTGTAAGCTTAACTGCTTGTGGGAAAGATCCTACTGTAATGATGAAGAGGGAAGGTCCAAAGTTCAACAGAGACAATTTCAAAATATGGAAAGACAAAATGAAGATATACATCAGAAGCATGGGTGCTCAACACTGGAGCTATGTTGAAAATGCCTATGTTATTCCTACCAGTACTCTCACCAATGATCAAAAGAGAGAGATCCAAGAGAATGGGCAAGTCATGGAAGCCCTAATCAGTAGCTTATCTGACACTGAGTTTATCGATGTCCAGGATAAAGAAAATCCCAACAACATATGGGATACTCTTGAGAATATCTATGGCAGTGATGAGAATGTAAAACAAGCTAAGGAAGAAAGCCTTAGAGAAAAGTTTGAAGACATGCGAATGGTTGAAGGTTATACCATTCAACAATATGGAATAAGAATCAAGACTATTCTTGGAGACATCAAGACTGTAGGAGGGAAAATGGAAGATTCTATTGTTATTAGTAAAGTCCCAAGGTCCTTATTACTGGTCTATGCAATAAGGGTTGCTGCTATTCAGGAGCTGAGATCACTAGGCAAGACTAAGGTATCCTTAGAATCCATCATTGAAAAATTAATATCCTATGAGCTAAATAGTTTTGATGGCAGTGTTTAGAAGACTGAATCATCTTTTAGAGCATCTGCTGCACCATCCAGAAAAGGAAAAGAAGCCAGCACCAGTGGAGAACCAAGATGGAGCAGAGAAATGGATGATGAGGAGATTCTAATGGAATTTGAAGCTCCTCTTGCTAAGAGACTTCCTAAGGGAACCGACAAATACAGAGGTAAGCTCCCTTTGAAATTCTTTTCTTGTAACTGGATAGGACACATTGATATAAACTATCCTAATGGTGACAACAAGGACAAACCGGAAAGGTTCAAGAAATTCAAATGAGGAAATCGGGGAAACTCTTTTGTAGCAGTTGATGAAGGTGCCATAGATGAGGAATCAGAAGATGAAGAAAATGAAGATAATGTGTTTGTTGCAGTCAAGGAGGATGTGTCAAACAAGAAGGTGAGGATGTGTCAGACAAGAAGGCTCTTGTCTCCCACTTTGATAATTCCAATGAGTGGATTATTGACAGTGGTTGTTCTCACCATATGAGTGGTGACCAGAGCAAGTTTATATCTCTAGAAGAGTATGATGGTGGTGTGGTTCATTTTGGTAATGATGCACCATGTATGGTCAAAGGCAGAGGGTCCATCTCTCTGAATGGAAAGAGAAGTGTTGACAATGTGTATTGGGTGGAAGGTCTCATAGACAATCTATTGAGTGTTGCCTAGCTGAATGACAGTGGACTCACTCTGGAATTCAAAAATGGAGTGTGCAAAATAAAAGGAAAGAATGGTGAACTAATGGCCACCAGTATGCAGACCAAAGGTAACTTATTTCAGCTTAATGCAAATATAAGTACATGTCTTATGGCTAAGTTTGATGATAGTAGGATATGGCATAGGAGACTCTGCCATGTAAACTTTGATAACATAGTAAAAGTTAGTAAGATCAAGGTAGTTAGAGGACTGTTGATGCTGAGAAAACCGGAAAATCCTTTGTACAAAGATTGTCAACTGGGGAAAATGTCTTCCTCAACCTTCAAAGGTAAATCTTTCACTACTAATAACTAAATTGATCTTGTGCATACTGATTTGTGTGGTCCTATGAAAACTAGGAGTGTGCAGGGAGATAGGTATTTTATGATTATTACAGATGATTGCTCAAGAATGATGTGGGTCACATTCTTGAAGGATAATTCTGAAGCCTTTGGAAAATTCAAATCTTTCAGAGCACTGGTAGAAAATGAAAGTGGTAGAAGAATCAAATGCCTTAGAACTGATCAAGGAGGGGAATTCACTTCCGGCGAATTCAACAAATATTGTGAAGAGAATGGCATCAAGAGGAAACTATCTGCCCCCCAGACTCCACAACAGAATGACCTAGTAGAGAGAAACAACTAGACTATGGTTGAAGTGGCTAGAACTATGTTGATCCAAGGAAAGGTCGCTCACACCTTTTGGAGAGAAGCGGTGAGCACCGCAGTCTACACAATAAACTGGGTACTCATCAAGAAAGGAAAGGATAAGACTCCTTATGAGTACTAGACCGGTAAGACACCAGTGGTAAGCTACTTTAGAGTATTTGGTAGCAAATTTTATATCAAGAGGAGTGAACATCAGAGCAAGTTTGATGCAAAATGTGATTCAGGAATATTCTTAGGATATTCCACAAAAAGTAAATCTCTCAAATGTTTCAACAATAGGAATCAGAGAATTGTTGAAAGAATCAATGTTAATATTGATGAAAACTCTAAGAAATCTAAGGAAACTGGCAAAGAGCATGTAGAAGATGAACCGGTAGTAACTTTCTGGGAACCGATTCCAAATCAGCCCAGTTCAGTAATTGTGATCCTACACCGATAGATGCTAATGCTGATGAAGATGAGGATCATGAAGAAAAGCAAGAGGAAGTTGTTAAGAACATACCTAGGTATGTCAAACTCAATCATGATCCAAAGCAAATCATAGGAGACAAATATGCAAGAATTCTTACAAGAAGAAAGGTCAGAGAAAACTCATGTATGATCTTTGAATTTGAGCCTAAATCATTCAAAGAGGCACATAAAGATGAAGATTGGATCAAGGCTAAGGAGGAGGAACTTGATCAGATAGAAAAGAATGCTACATGGTCTTTGGTACCCTAACCGGAGCATAAAAATGTCATTGGAACCAAATGGGTTTCCAGAAATAAGCTAAATGAGGATTGCATAGTGGTAAGGAACAAAGCTAGACTAGTATGTAAAGGATATGCACAAGAAGAAGGAGAAGACTATGTAGAAACCTTTGCTCCAGTAGCAAGATTGGAAGGAGTTTGTATCCTTCTTGCATATGCAACTTTTAAAGGATTCAAGGTATACCAAATGGATGTAAAATCTGCATTTTTAAATGGAATACTTGAAGAGGACATGTATATAGAGAAACCAGATGGGTTTGCCCTATCAGAAGATAGTGACATGTTGTGTATGCTACATAAAGCCTTATATGGACTAAAGCAGACACTAAGAGCATGGTATGAACGCTTGCACTCCCATCTTGTGAAGATTGGATTTGAAAGAATAAGTGAAGATAGCAATATCTACTTGAAATTAGAAGGAAATCAGATTTTGATCTGTGAAGTATTTGTTGATGACATAATCTTTGATGGAGATGACAGGATGAGTCATGACTTTGTAGATGAGATGAAGAAGGAATTTGAAATGTCACTCATAAGGGAGATTAAGTTCTTCATTGGACTATAGATTCAACAAATGAAAGATGGAATCTTTATTACTCAGTCCAAGTATGTCAAAGAGGTATTGAAGACCTTTGGCATGGAAGGCAGTAAACTGGTTGGTACACTAATGGTGACCGGTTGTAAACTATCAAAAGAAGATGACTCAGCATTGGTAAATAAGAAGGAATACTAATCAATGATTGGTAAGTTGCATTATGTAGTGCATAGCAGACTGGACATTGCACATGCAATGGGTATTACCACTTGGTTTCAGAAAAGCTCAAGAGAATCTCACCTAGTAGCAGTCAAGTGGATTCTTAGATATCTGAAGGGAACTATTGACTATGGATTATGGGATCCATACAATGATGATTTCAACCTGAAAGTGTTCACAGATGCTGATTGGGCTGGTAATGTGGATGACCGGAAGAGCACAACCGGTGGTGCATTATTTTTCGATGGTAGACTGGTCTCATGGATGAGTAAAAAGCAGAGTTGTACCTCTTAGTCTACAACAGAAGTGGAGTATGTTGCAGCTTTTATGAACTGCACCCAGACTATTTGGATGAAGCATGTATTGAATGGCTTCAAAGTTCCTGTATCTGAACTAGTAAGTATATTCTATGACAATACAAGTGCAATTAACATTTCCAAGAATCCGGTTTTATATGCTAGAACCAAGCACTTTGAACTTAAGTATCATTTCTTGAGGGAAAAGGTTCAGAACAAAGAGGTGGTATTGGAACATGTTTCTAGTAAGGAGCAGTTAGCAGACATATTCACCAAGCCTCTACTGAAGGCTACCTTTACCTATCTAAGAGGTGAATTAGGGGTACTTCCCCTTCAAGAGGTATATTAAAAGTATATGCTCCACATCATTCAGGTCTTCAATTGATATATCATTTCAGGATTGATGTGTTGCAGGATGCTACCCCTCAGGGGGAGCAGCATAGTGGAATAGGGCAACTTGTGCCTCCACTTTGGCATTATTGTCAAAGGGGGAGAAGATGTAAAGCGGAGAAGATATCTGCATCAATAGGGAGAAGATGTGATGTTGAAAGAGAGATATCTTTGTATATTTCCATCAATTCCAAAGGGGGAGATTGTTGGCATATGTGCAGAGTATGATGACATGTTGATACTGTATATTGTCATTGATGTCAATATGCTAAGTGAGCCAGTATATTGACGTTAAGCAACTGATAAAGAGAACCAATATGATGTTGTCAACTGGCATATGGGAAAAAGTGAAGCGGTATGCTTGTCCAAGTGAACTGGTATGTTGAAGAGAGAACAAGTGACCCAGTATGATGTTGTGAACCAGAACCGGTATGTCAGAACGAGAACCGGTATATGAAATGTGTTGTATCAAGGGTTCATATGGCATGACTACCAGTTGGTAGTCTCAGTCTCAGGGTTTTCGGTTGAAGTGAGCATTGTAATGGAGGTTAGATCGTGTCGCCACATCAGTGTTGTGCACGTGAAGGATCTTGCATGAAGGAGATTGATCCTATCTACCTCGAGAATGTGTGAAGTCTCTGCAAACGGTGGAGAATACGTGATGAGTTATCACCTCCAAGAATCGGTGAAGAACAAATGATGGAGAATGTCTTGAGATCTGTTCAAGACCATTGTATTCAAATGCAAGTGTTTAATGGTCAGGATTGAACCGATTAAATTTCTCAACCTAAGTGTTTAGGGTTTAGGGTTTATGCTACCAACCTATCTGTCTCCTATAAGGTCGATGTGGTATTTCATGCTGAGGTTGTTGGCAAATGTTATGTGTGTATCTAAGTACAGAGATATGTGATTCTTGCTAGACCAGTTGAGAGGATTGATACCTACATAGTGTGTGTGCAGAAGGAAGGAACTAAAGTGGATTTGCATTAGCATTGAGTGCTATTACCAGATTATTGTGATACCTGTTGATCTCTAACCACTTCAATAGTTGGAAAATCCCTTAACAGGGTAGCTTTAACCACCTTGTTGTAGATCCTTTAACAGGGTGACTCAAATCCATTGAGTTCACAAAATCCTCTAACAAGGTAACCTCTAATAGGGTTCAACCCTTAACCAAGTATTCTAGCCATCCCTTAACCGGGAGATCCCTAACAAGATCGGTTCCTAACAGAACCTATTGTAACAGTCTTTAACTAGACTTGGCTCCTAACAGAGCGGACTTCCAAAGAGTTCAAAAACAACTTGTGGGTATTCATCCCCATCGTGGTTTTTCCCAGTTGGGTTTCCACATGAAAAATATGTGTCATGTGTGATGCCTCTTTCATGTGATGTTTTGTTATTTCCTGTGTAGTGGTAAATCATGGTGTTCTAGTAAATCATTGTATCTCTGATGATAGATTATTTGTTTATGCATAAGGAAAAAGTATAAATGAGGAAGTAGGTTGTATGGAAAGCTAAGAAAATTGACTGGTTCATGTCTTTCATAGTTGCATTGTGTTTAACTGGTAGTAATCTGGTTCGGATCAGTGTTAGTGATTGCCAGTAGTTCACAGTCTGCAGTCAAACTGGTTCAGGAAAACTTTTTGTGCCTGTACTGACTCACCCCCCCCTCTCATTACCGGTTTGGTACTCACTGTTCATCATTGAGTTATCAATACTGAAAATGTGTGTGTAAGAAACTTGTGTGTGTGCAAAATCCTAAGAATGAAAGTAAATGACCTAGAGAAACCCTAAAGAGTAAACCTTAATTGATTATAATTGATAAAGTAAATGCTCTAAATCCACAATGTAAAGTTATCTAAAACATAAATATGAATCAAAATGAAGCTTATGCAAAGACATGAAAACAACATGAAACCATACCCAACCCCAAGGGAGAGGTACAAGCCAATCGTCTGTCAATGATCCCCTATTGTTCTTCTACATCTTCAAAAGCCCCCTGTTGATAAAATGATGCTTGATGAATGTTTGATGGATGAATGTTGAATTTTTTTAATACTTCAAAGATCTACTCTTTCGCTGCAAAGAAGGCTCTAATGATCCAAAAACTTGTCCTTAGATTCTTCGAAGAAGATCTCTCCAAATGAAGAAAGAGAGCTCTTAAGTATGAAACCCTAGATTCTTAATTTCATGTTTAGGCTGACCTAAGATTTGGATTTCCTGCTGATATTTTGGGGTTAAGCATTATTATATCATAGGATTGTGCTCCCAAATTTTGGGAAAAAAGTCGCGGACCATGTGCATTCCCACCATGATCCGACCAAATTTTCACCAAATTTTCAGGGTCGTTAGATATGATGATATTAGAGTGCATCCCAAAGTTACAGCTGATTTTCAGATGTTTTGATATTCGAAATTGGGCCTGAATAGTCAAAATAAGACATAATTAGGGTTTATGATTAAATGATTCATTGGAGGAATAAGATGAAAAGGGGAACACTTTGGGTAAAGGGCCCAAATTTATAATATGTAAAGTGATGAGACATGACCTTAGATTTAATTAGATTAATTAATTAAATTTTTTAAGTGGAATTAGAAATGCAAGATGCAAGACACACTACGACAGGTGCTAACCTAAGTGTGAAATTTTACCACCCTAGAAAGGGTGTACAATTTATGACACTACACTTATCGATGCCATTTTTAGGGAGATTGATAAGATGTTGAAGGCTAGGACTATTTATCCAATACATCATTCCACATGGGTGGATAACATTGTCCTAGTGCATAAAAAGAACAAAGAGATAAGGATATGCATAGATTTCAGGAAACTAAATCAATCCCCATTCAAATATAATTACCCTCTCCCTAACATGGATAATGTGTTGCCAACAGTTGATAGTTTAGAGATGATTTATATGCTAGATGAGTTCCAAGGATACAATAAAATCAAGGTAGACAAGAAGGATCAAAATAAGGTGACTTTTATTACACCTTGGGGAACATTTGCATACAATCAAATGTCCTTTGGTCTCATTAATGCAAGAACCACCTTCTGATGGGATATGGATTTGACATTTAGTGATTTGAGAAATAGGATTATAGTAATATACTTGGATTATTTAATTATGTTATCTAAAAGGAGAGCGGATCATCTCAGGGATTTGGAAGGGATTCTACAAAGGTTCAAGGAACATGGTATCTCCTTGAATCCTAATAAATCTTTGTTTTATGTCACATAGGGCAAGTTACACGGCCACATCATTTCTAAGGGATTAAGATCGATCATGAACAAGTAATGGCTATTTATCAATTCAAACTACCTTCTACTAGAATAGGTGTTAAATATTTCTTTGGTTTATTACAAGTGTGGTTGTCATTGCACCAAAAGATCGACCCGTTGTTGGCCATATGATGGAATTGATTATGTGTTGCATTGATGTTTTGTCATTGATGTCAACACTAGTTGTTATGGTTGTTTACCAGCTTCTGATAGAAGGATTGGATTGGGAAGATTATCAGTTGATTGTCACAAGTATGATCTGGATGATGGAATAAGTTTGTATGGATGGTTCATATGCTTATGAAGTATGTTTCAGTCAGTTGGTATTGACTTAATGATCAAATGTTATCTTATGTTCCAGTAAGCCTTCTTTGTAGGCCCGGTAAGGTTTTTACCAGCACAAATTTATTGAAGATCCTTGATATAATGCATAAGTGGTGTTGGTGCAGTGTCTAGAAGGGATTCAGGATGTTGATGGTGATTGTGTTTGTTCCTTGACCAATTGGTGTTATTACTTTGGCATGTGTGGGTCTAATCTAGGTCTGGTGCTATCTTGGTTATGGACCAGTTTTCATGAAACGTGTTGGTGGATCCTCTGATGTGCTTTTGGGATGTTTTATTGATTGGATGATGTTTGTTTGGCCTTGGCCTACATTTTTATGATTTTATTTCAGGATTTTGTAATGGATCTATTGAATTATCATTTGGGTGGCCGACCTAATTGGTTGGGTCCCGAGTTGGTATAAATATATGTAAGATCTCATTGTAGATCATGTATGTATAAGCAAGGAGAGAATAATGTAATAATAATTTGTGCAGAGGATTTGGTTGAACATAGGTGATCAAGTTGGGTTTATGTAAGAGGTTTTAGACCTCAAGTATTGAGCTTAACCAGAACTGTAATCTGGCATGTTTGATGCTATCTCAGGTAGTTCTTCTTTTTGGATTATTGTCCAAATATTTTGAGGTGGTTGACATCTTTGTAGTCAGTGAGACTCCATTGTGATGAGAAGTATGCTCTAGGCAGTGTTCCTTCCTGCATGTGCAAGCCCCTGTTGTAATCATATACTTTTTGCAGAAGTATCATCTGACTATGGGTAGAGTTTCCCACCATGGTTTTTCCCTTTACTGGGTTTTCCATGTACAAATCATGGTGTTATGTGTTATGGTTGCATGGTATTGATTCTCTGGTTTTCAATTATGCTTTAATGCTTAATCAGTTATTTTGATATAAGATTTTAAGTTCTTTAATTCACATAATTTGTTAACAACTGATTCAGCCCCCTCTCAGTTGTTCACCAGTTATCCTAACAATTGCTATTAGAGCCTGGTCCTCCTTTTGCAAAAGCTTAACCATCGGAGGAAGATCCTATGGCAACTAATAGTTCAACTACTATTTTTTGGAAGGATAGCCTTAGGCTTGATGGAACAAACTATGGAGTATGGAAGATTCGGGTGGAGACTCATTTAAGATGCATTGGAAAGGAAATTTGGGAAATAACTCAGAAAGGTTACACTCCTCATGATCTGGCATATGAAAATCCTGCATCGGCAAACTTGGAAAAGAACATTGAAAATGAGTATAGAGATAAAGAATCCCTCTTAAGCACCTTATCAGATCAGCAAATCATGGGACTATCAGATAAATCATCGACAAAAGCTATATGGGACAAGTTGGAGACTTTGAATGAAGGTGATACCACTATTAAAATTGCAAAACTTGAATGTTATTGGGTAAGATACGAAAGTTTGAAGATGGAGGAAGATGAAAGAATTTTTGCATTCATGGTAAGGGTAAATGAAATTGTATTAGGAATTTAGTGTTGTGGTGGATCTCTGAGTGAGGAAGAGATTGTTTCAAAAGTATTAAGGGTTTTGCAACTGGCATATAAGATGAAGGTAACTGCAATTAATGAGCTAAGAACCATGCCTAATTCTTATGTCAATAGAGATACTCTTGTTGGGAAGATATCTTCTCTTGAGCTTAAAGACTTTGGTCCTCCAGGAGCTACAAAGATTGATACTGCATTTAAGGCATCTACATCATCAATCAACAAGAAAGATTGGAAAGTTTTGTATGCAAAGGAATTGGAAGAGATTAGGAAAGAAGATGAAGAGCTTGAGAAAATTGAAGCCCTATTTGCTAGAAGGATACCTAAAGGTCTGACAACAAGTATGAAGGAAAATCTCCTTTCAAAATTGGAAGAAAGAGAAAGAAGATATTTTAAGCCTAACCCTGAATATCAAATCAAGCATCAGTATAGGAGAAACAAAAACAAATAATGCTACTATGTTGATGAGGAAGAAGTAACTGATGACTCAGAAGAAAATCTAGCAGGAGATTTAGCTAACGGATCTGACAATGGAAAAGACTAGGTATTGTACGCTATGAAGAAAGATGATCCAGAACCAGTTATCAAAAATGAGGAAAAGGCCCTTGCAGCAAAATTTGAAGACAAAGATCAATGGTTAATAGACAGTGGATGTTCTCATCATATGACAAGTGACAAAAGAAAGTTTCTAACCCTACAAGAATTTGATGGTGGTCAAGTAGGATTCGGTAATAACAAAGCATGAATGATCAAAGGAAGAGGAACCATTTCATTGGATGGTAAGCATAACACTGATAATCTCTATTATGTTGAAGGTCTAAAACATAATATTTTGAGTGTAGGACAGTTGGTAGATAGAGGATTTCAATTACAATTCAAGGAGGGAAAGTGCAAAATCATTAGCAAATTAGGATTGGAGATTGCAACCGGTACACAGACAAAAGGTAACATCTTTCATTTGAACTCCCATGAAAAGACATGTTTGATTGCACATATTGATGAAAGTTGGCTATGGCATAAGAGGTTGTGTCATGTAAATTTTTATTGCATTATAAAGATCAGTTCAACTAAGGCAGTTAGAGATTTACCAAAGATTGTGAAGCCTCATAATCTAGTATGTAAGGAATGTCAAATGGGTAAGCAAATCAGAACTTCTTTTAAGAGCATACCTGATAAATATAATGATATTCTTGATTTGATTCACACTGACCTATGTGGTCTTGATAATACAAGAAGCATTCAAGGAGATAGATATTACATGTTAATCATTGATGACTATTCTAGAATGACGTGGGTTCCTTTCTAAGGGAAAAATCTGAAGCCTTTGAGAAATTCAAGATCTTTAAAGCTATGGTTGAGACAGAGACATGAATGAAAATCAAGTGTCTGAGATCAAATCAAGGTGGTGAATTCACATCCCGTGAATTTAATAGCTACAGTGAGAAAAATGGCATTAGGAGACAATTATCTACACCCTAGACACCTCAACAAAATGGCATTGTGGAAAGAAAGAACATAACCATTTTGGATGCAACTAGAACCATGATGATGGAAGATAATTTACCTCATATCTATTAGAGAGAAGTAGTAAGTAAAATGGTTTATACATTCAATAGAGTTCATATCAAATGAGATACCAGTAAGAAACCTTATGAATTATGGTTTGGTCATTCCCCTACTCTTAAGTATTTCAGAATCTTTGGAAGTAAGTGTTATATCAAAAGAGATGATTCCATTGGAAAGTTTGACCCTAGATGTGATGAAGGAATATTTCTTAGTTATTCAACTAAAACCAAAGCATATAGATATTATAAAAAAAGATTGCAAATAATTGTGGAGAGTGCTAATGTGAAAGTGGATAAGCAGTACAAAGACCAAGCTAAATCTTATGACAATGAACCAGCAGTAGAAATGATCATAACAGATAGGGTAATGCTTGTACCAGAACAAAATTTTAAACCAGTTACCTCGACATCATTACAAAACTCAACAGTAACTGAAGAGCAGCACAGAGACCTTGAAAATCAGAAAACACCAAGGTATGTATGTTAGGTCCTGGAGACAACTGAGAGGGGGGGGAGGTGAATCAGTTGTCTAATAATATTAAACCAAAATAAACTTAATCAAATTACTACTTAATACCGGTGAAATAGTCTATGATACCGGTGGACAGATTTAACGGATAAATGCAATACCAGTAAAGATTAATGCATGAAACAAAAAGACAAAAGTCATCCACAACACATAACATCAATATTTGTACGTGGAAACCCTGTAAGGGGAAAAACCATGGTGGGAAACCTTACCCACAATCAGATGATACTACTGCAAATAGTAAGTGTACATAAATGGGGTCTGCACATGCAGAAAGGCCAAGCGCCTAGAGCTCACTGCTCAAACACAAATGGGAGTCACATTGACTACAATTGGATGGTTAAATCCAATAAGAATGTACTACTTAAAATAGCATCTTCATATGCTAGATTCAGTACCAGTGTAGTTCTGATATGCTTTCACAAAACCCCAACTTCACCTTCAAATGATGTCTGTGTGTATAGCTTTGCTTAATCTCGCATATACCTTTGCACAAAACCTTTTTCACATTCCTCTATCAATCTTACAATTAAGACCTTATATTTATACTATAACCTAAGACCAATTTTAGTAGGTTGGCTCTATAAGATATTACAATAAAATCATTTTATAAACAATACAATATCCGATGCAATAACCAATTGAACATGTTGGCTTAATGCATTTACAACAATAATTAATCATCTCCATAGCGTGTCATGCTGATCTGGAAAAGATAAACCTGCCGGTGTAACCCTGGACCTATTTGTCGATAATAGCAAATATGCAAATACAAATATTCCACTGAACAACGCTCCAAGATAAGATGTCCAAACAACGTCTTCGACATTACCAAGTGTTTTCCATGCCAGTCCAAGTGTTGGTGATCATTATATCCTGCTAGTGTACTATATACCGGTGACTATGCATTAGTTACTTGCTAGCCGGTGAATGTTGCTGGATCTCCAAAGTGCTAGAGTTTTAGTAGGTGTTGACATCAATGGCAAAACCATACCAAAATACCAACAATCTCCCCCTTTGGCATTGATGGCAACACAAGATGGAAAAACCATCAAAGTGCCAAAACAGAAATGCCAAATACCAAAAACCAACAATCTCCTAAAAAGATCCTTACAGAGTTCAAAAAAACAAAATAGACAATCTCTCCCCATAGGAGTAACATGTATCTTTCTATGTTTTTTTGTGTTTTTCCATACCAATATCTCCCCCTTTGACATCAAATGCCAAAGCAATATAAAAACCATTTTCAAATACAAAATACCAACTATACCAATTATACCAACTACTCCCCCTGAGAAGTAGCTTCCTCATCAAAGTCAGAGTAAGAATATATCTCTGTTAATTATGCCAGTTGATGACAGATATCAACTCTCTAAGTATCTATTGGTGGGGGTATGACCCCAAGCTATTCTCTTAGATTTTCAAAAGTCTCCTTAGGTAGGGGTTTAGTGAAAATATCTGCAATCTGCTCTTTAGTGTTCACATAAACCAGTTTGACTTGTTTTGCTTCTACATTTTCTTTCAGAAAGTTCAATTTGATAGAAACATGTTTAGTTTTAGAATGTAGTACCAGATTCTTGGATATATCAATTACTGTAGTGTTATCACAATAAATAGTTATAGGTTCCTTGCAATTTACCTTTATGTCCTTCAACATTTGTTTAAGCCATAATACCTGTGTACAATTTGTTGTTGCTGCAACATATTCTGATTCTAATGTTTATAAAGATGTGCAGCTTTGTTTCTTACTTAACCAAGAAATTAATCTGTTTCCAAGGAAAACTGCTCCTCCGGTGGTGCTTTTTCTGTCATCCACATCTCCTGCCCAATTTGCATCTGTGTATGCACATAATTCAAAGTTGTCATCTCTAGGATACCATAAGCCAAGATTTGTAGTGCCTTGTAAGTACCGAAAAATCCTTTTCACTGCTGATTCATGATTTTCTCTAGGATTACTTTGAAATCTTGAAACAATACATACTACATTCATAATATCTGGTCTTGTTTGTGTTAAATACAGTAAACCTCCTATCATAGATTTGTACCTAGTTAGATTAACAAGTATTGACTCATCTCTTAGTGATAATTTGTCATTTGTAGTCATAGGTGTACTTACCGGTTTAGAGTTCTCCATCCCAAATTTCTTTAGTAGCTCCTTTAAGTACTTAGTTTGACTCAAGAATATACCTTTATCAATCTGTGAAATCTACAATCCTAAGAAGAATTTTACTTCTCCAATCATAGACATTTCAAATTCTTGCTGCATTTTGATAGAAAAATCTTTACATAATCCATCTTCTCCTCCAAAGATTATATCATCAACAAAAACTTCTATAACCAAGATGTCATCAGTCACTTTATAGTATAAATTACTGTCTACATTACCTTTAGAAAAACCAATCTCCAAAAAGTACTTATCTAATCTTGCATACCAAGCTCTTGGAGCTTGCTTCAACCCATACAAAGCTTTCCTTAACCTACAAACCATATCTTTGTTATCTGTCAAGGAAAATCCATCAGGTTGTTCAATGTAAACCTCTTCTTCAAGAATGAACATTTAATATCCATCTGATATACTTTGTAATTCTTATGAGCTGCAAAAGCCAAAAATAATCTAACTACCTCAATTCTAGCTACCGATGCAAAGGTTTCATTATAATCAATTCCTTCTTTTTGAGAATATCCCTTACATACTAGTCTTGCTTAATTTCAGATTACTTTACCATCTTCATTAAGTTTGTTTCTAAATACCCATTTGGTTCCAATAACATTTTTATCTTTAGGCTAGGGAACTAATGTCCAAGTGTTATTCTTCTCAATTTGTTCTAATTCTTCTTCCATAGCTTTAATCCAAAATTTATCTTCACATGCCTCATTAACTGATACTGGTTCAATTTGAGAAATAAGAATACCTCTTCATTTGCCAATCTTCCTCTTGTCATAACTCCTCTATATTTGTTTCCAATTATCTGATCTTCAGAATGATTCAATCTTACATACCGGGGTGTCTTTGTTTGTTGTTGTTCCTCAGTTACTGTCGAATTTTCAGATGATACCGGTGTAACTAGATCTTCACTCTGTACCGGTGGATTTTGTGTAGGTTCATCTGTTAGAATTGCTAGTTCTGAATCTATATAACTTGAAGTTCCTCTAAATTGTTCATCAATCTTTACATTTGTACTCTCAACAATTTTCTGCAATCTCTTATTGAAACATCTCTATGCTTTACTCTTAGATGAATAACCAATAAATATTCCTTCATCACTTCTAGGATCAAATTTTCCAATATACTCATCTCTTCTAATATAGCATTTACTACCAAAGATTCTGAAATATTTAAGAGTAGGAGTAATACCAAACCATAGTTCATGAGGGGTCTTACCGGTTTCACCTTTGATGTGAACTTTGTTGAATGTATAGATCATTGTACTTACTGCTTCTCTCCAATATACATGTGGTAGGTTTTCTTCTGATAACATACTTCTTGTTGCATCTAGGATAGTTCTATTCTTCCTTTCAACAACTCCATTCTACTGAGGTGTCTGAGGTGCTGATAGTTGTCTTCTGATTCCATTCACTTCACAGAATGTATTAAATTCCTTAGATGTAAATTCACCTCCTTGATCTAATCTTAAACATTTGATTTTCTTGGCGGTTTCATTTTCAACCATTGCTTTGAATAGTTTAAAATTTCCAAGTGCTTCTGATTTTTCTTTGAGAAAAGTAACCCAACACATTCTAGAATAGTCATCAATAATTAGCATGAAATATCTATCACCTTGTAAGCTTTTAGTTCTAGCTGAATTAAATCAAGAGCATTATTTGATTTTTCTGGAATACTTTTGAAACTAGCTCTAACTTGTTTTCCAAATTGACATTCCTTACATACTATGTTGTGAGGTTTGACAATTTTAGGTAAATCTCTAACTGCCTTAGTAGTATTGATTTTTACCATACAATCAAAATTTACATGACAGAGTCTCTTATGCCATAACCAGCTTTCATCAATGTGTGCAATCAAGCATGTCTTTTCATTGTTATTCAAATGAAAGATATTACCTCTAGTCTGATTACCGGTTGCAATTTCTAAACCACTTTTGTTCATGATTTTGCATTTTCCATTCTTAAATTGTAACTGAAATCCTTTCTCAACTAATTGACCAACACTCAAAAGATTATGCTTTAAACCTTCAACATAGTAAACATTGTCAGTTTTATGCTTACCATCAAGAGATATTGAACCCTTACCTTTGATCTGACAAGCTTTGTCATCACCAAATCTTACTAAGCCGCCATTATATTCATGAAAGTTCAAGAATTTACCTTTATCTCCTTTCATATGATGTGAGCATCCAGAATCAATGATCCATTCATCCTTTACTTCAACTTTAGCTACCAAGGCCTGCTCTACCGGTTGAACAATAGGTGCCAATTGATCTTCTATTATAGCAACAAAAACCCATTCATTGTCTACTGGATCTTCATCAGAATCATCAGTTACTTCTTCATTGGCAACATAACAAGATTTGTCCTTATTCTTCTTGAATTTGTATCTCTTATATTTAGGATTAGGCTTGTATGTCCTTCTAGCTTCTTCTCTTAGTCTTCCATGTCTATTAGGGCATCTTGAAGCCATATGACCAATCTTGTTGCAGTTAAAACATTTAAAGGGTGCTTTACCTTCATACTTACTTCCAACTGGACCTTTAGGCATTTTTCTTGCAAATAGTGCTTCAAGTTCTTCATTTTCTCTCCTGCTTTCCTTAAGTTCTCTTGCATAAAAGGCTTTCCAATCAGATTTTTCAAATGATGATGCAGATGATATTGATGCTTTGAAAGCTAAATCTATCTTTATAGTAGCAACATCACCAAAATCCTCAATTTCAAAGGCTGAAAGTTTTCCAATCAATGTATCCCTAGTTACTGATGTATTAGGCATTGTTATAAGTTCATTTATAGCAGTAACTTTCATTTTATATGCCAGTGGCAGTCCTCTTAAAACTTTTGAAACAACTTCATCTTCACTTAAGGTTCCTCCACAACATTTAATACCCAAAGCAATTTCATTTACTCTTTCCATAAAAGCATAAATTCTTTCATCTTCTTCCATTTTCATATTTTCATACTTGACCCGGAAGCTTTCAAGTTTTGCAATTTTGACTATGGAATCTCCTTCATTTAGTGTTTCCAAATGATCCCAAATAGCTTTAGCAGTAGACCTATCTGATAGTCCCATGATTTGCTGATCTGATAATGCGCTCAGAAGTGCTTCTCTTGCTTTGCAATCATTTTCCTCATCGTTGGCCAGATTTGGAGGATTAGGTTGAGTTATAGTAGGAGCAGTATATCCATTCTTTGTAACCTCCTAGATATCTTTTCCAATGTAATTCAGATGTGTCTCTATTCTGATCTTCCATATGCCATAGTTTGTTCCATCAAGTTTAGGACTGTCCTTTTTGAAATAGTTGCTAGACATTGGATCTCCTCAAGTTTGTTAAACTTTTGCAAAAGAGGACTAGGCTCTGATACCAATTGTTAGGTCCCAGAGACAACTGAGAGGGGGGTGAATCAGTTGTCTAATAATATTAAACCAAAATAAACTTAATCAAATTACTGCTTAATACTGGTGAAATAGTCTGTGATACCAGTGGACAGATTTAACAGATAAATGCAATACCAGTAAAGATTAATGCATGAAACAAAAAGACAAAAGTCATCCACAACACATAACACCAATATTTGTACGTGGAAACCCTGTAAGGGGAAAAACCATGGTGGGAAACTTACCCACAATCAGATGATACTACTGCAGATAGTAAGTGTACATAAATGGGGTCTGCACATGCAGAAAGGCCAAGCGCCTAGAGCTCACTACTCAAACACAAATGGGAGTCACATTGACTACAATTGGATGGTTAAATCCAATAAGAATGTACTACTTAAAATAACATCTTCATATGTTGGATTCAGTACCGATGTAGTTTTGATATGCTTTCACAAAAACCTAGCTTCACCTTCAAATGATGTCTGCGTGTATAGCTCTGCTTAATCTCACATATACCTTCGCATAAAACCTTTTTCACATTCCTCTATCGATCTTACAATTAAGACCTTATATTTATACTATAACCTAAGACCAATTTTAGTAGGTTGGCTCTACAAGATATTACAATAAAATCATTTTACAAACAATACAATATCCAATGCAATAACCAATTGAACATGTCGGCTTAATGCATTTACAACAATAATTAATCATCTCCATAGCGTGCCATGCATGCCGAACTAGAAAAGATAAACCTGTCGATGTAACCCTGAACCTATTTGTCGGTAATAGCAAATATGCAAATACAAATATTCCAATGAACAACTCTCCAAGATAAGATGTCCAAACAATGTCTTCGACATTACCAAGTGTTTTTCATGCCATTCCAAGTGCCGATGATCATTATATCCTACCAGTGTACTATATACTGGTGACTGTGCATTAGTTACTTGCTAGCCAGTGAATGTTGTTGGATCTCCAAAGTGCTAGAGTTTTAGTAGGTGTTGACATCAATGACAAAACCAAACCAAAATACCAACAATGTAAGGCTAAATCATTATGAAAATCAAATTATTGGAGACAAAAACAAGGGAGTTATGACAAGGAGAAGATTGGAAAATCAAGAGGTGTGTTTCATTTCTTAGATTGAACCGGCATCAATAATTGAATCTTTTAAAGATGAATGTTGGTTGAAAGCTATGAAAGATGAATTAGATCGGATAGAGAAGAATAGTACTTGGACTTTAGTTCCTTGGCCTAAAAATAAGAATGTTATTGGAACTAAATGGGTTTTTAGAAATAAACTGAATGAGGATGGACAAGTTGTAAGAAACAAGGCTATATTGGTCTGCAAAGGATATTCTCAAAAGGAAGGAATTGATTATGGTGAAACTTTTGCATCGGTAGCTAGAATTGAAGTTGTTAGACTATTTCTTGCTTATGTAGCCTATAAGAACTACAAGGTCTATCAAATGGATGTTAAGTGTGCATTGTTGAATGGAGAACTTGAAGAGGAAGTCTTTATTGAGAAACTTGATGGATTTTTATAGACAGATGATAAAAATATGGTTTGCAGATTAAGGAAAACCCTATATGGATTAAAACAGGCTCCTAGAGCTCGGTATGCAAGGTTGAATAAGTATCTTTTGAATCGTGATTTTACAAAAGGTAATGCTGACAATAACTTATATTATAAGATCACTAATGATGATATTCTGATTATTGAAGTATTTGTTGATGATATCATCTTTGGAGGTGAAGAAAAATTATGCATGGAATTCTTTGATAACATGCAGAGTGAATTTGAAATGTCTATGACTGGAGAAATAAGATTTTTTTAGGTTTATAGATTACTAGGACTGACAAAGGCATCTTTATCTATCAAATGAAGTATCTAAGGGAATTATTGAAGAAATTTGGTATGGAAAATTCCAAACCAGTTAGTACTCTAATGGTTACAAGTGAAAATCTGTCAATTAAAGATGTATCCCCTCTAGTAAATTCTACAAGATATAAATCCATGATTGGTGGTTTGCTATATTTAACTCAGACTAGATGGGATATAATGAATGCAGTCAGTATTTTATCAAGATTTCAAAGTAATCCAAGAGAAAATCATGAAAGTGCAATAAAAAGTATATTTCGGTATTTGAAAGGAACAATTGAATATGGTTTATGGTACCTGTAGACACCTAAAAATGTCTCTTTGATCATGTACTAATTATTCCTCTAATTGATTAAATAATTCATTAATTATTTAATTAAGTTAATTAATCTTATTCTTGTAAGTTTCATATTTCTTCTATAATCTTATTGATTATTCCAAATTCAATTCTATCATCATTTAATCATTTAACCATTTTCTAATGTTAATTAAATATTTATTATTTAATTAATTTTGATTAATTCCTCTGTGTAAATAATCTTTATTATTTAAATAAATTCATTCTTGATTTCTATTTCTATTTCTATTTCTATTTCTATTATCAATTAATCATTTAACCCCTTTTCTAAATATTAATTAAATATTTATTATTTAATTAATTATGATTTAATTCATTTAATTTGAATAATCTTTATTATTTAATTAAAGTCCATTTCTAAATAATTAAATAGTTTCTTTAAATTATTTAATTAACTAATTAATTCTTCTAATTTCATATTCTTCAATTTCTCCTAATTTCAAATACATGTGCATGATTTCAAAAATCAAATTGAAAATCAAAGTCAAGTTCTAAATATATTCAAATATCAAATTGAATTTAAAATAAATTCAATATTTGAATTAAATCTCATGCAAAGATTAAATTGAAAATCAAAGTTAAAGTGTAAGCACATGCTAAATTAATTAATTAAATCAATTATCTTTCCAATCTCTATTCCTATCTTCCACTTTGCTTTTTTTTAAAAAGCTTTCAATCAATTAACTATTCAATCTATTTTAATTGATCTTTTCAATTAATTGATTAATTACATCATTTCTTTAATTCTAACCAATCATTCTTTTTCTATCTTCTAGTTAGATTTTTTTAAATAAAGCTTTCTTTGTCATCAATCAATTATCCTCCAATCATTCTTTTTCATCTTTCAATCAGATTTTTTCTCAATCAGTTAACTCAATTATCTATTCAACCTATTGAGTTCCACCTTCAAATCAGCAGTTCAACTATCAATCAACATGTGAGCTCACCTAAGTTCCACCTCTAAATCAATCTCATCCAATAATCTATAAATTGAGCATTCAATCTACATTCTCAACAATCACGAACTTTGAATATTTGTGTCAATTGCATGTCAACGCAATATCTGAGAGCCACCATACCACAAAGAAGAGAAGAACAATGGAAGCCATGATGCACAATAGGGAGTTTTACATTGTTTAGAATTATTCTATATGCATATATTTTCATTGGTTTTGTTTGAATTCTTTAATTAGGATGGGGATTCGTGATTTCCCTTTGATTTCTAATTGATTTTGATTATGAATTTAGCATACAACATTTTGGAGAACCCGACATGAAATAACAACAATTTAATCTTCTCTATTTTCTATGTGATTTTGCAGATCGTACGGATTTATTTTTTTTGCAGGTTTGTACGGATTGCACAGCAGATTCAACAATCATTTAATCGCATTTACAGAATCACGCAATTGCATAGACATGATCACGCAATCGATCACATAGGGTCACACATTCGTGTGGACCCCATCACACAAAATCCTTTATCCTATCACGCATTCGATAGAGTTATTTTTGTGTTCTATTTATCTGATATTTCTTGTTTCCTACTTTTTGTTCTATTAAATATGTATGAAATTGGTTAAATTTGAATATGGTTTACAGTTATTACATACTTTAATTATGACATCTTATGGCACATAAGGTACAATTCAGGATTTCAGATGCCAAGAGGATGAAGGAACAAAGAAGACAAGTCAGATGCTATCAGCGAATCCTAAAGGTAGAAAAGCAGATACGAGATCTAGAGGAGCAACCATTCATTGATAGATACAACAACCTTGTTCTCTCGTATAGAGTAAAATATGATTTGCTTAACATAGAGTGGATGATGAGAGATCTTGCTAGGGCATTGTTGACTCTAAATTTTACCTTGGAAATGAACAACCTTATGGGAAATTCAGTGATGGGGGACCAGTTGTGCGAGTTTCACTAAATGACCTCCGAGATTGAGAAGCCGGCTCTTCCTTATGGGTTTGGAGGAAAGGGAAAAGAAGGAAACTTTTAAAATAGTAAATCTAGACTATCGAGGCGATACGCCAGAGAATTTTTAGGAGACATGAGCATACAAAACCCAAGTACATATGATTTTAAATTCCATTCAACAATCTACAAGTCTGAATCAGGAAAATAACCAAGACACAATTAAATTTCTTTGCAACATAAGGAAATACTTATCATGCATTTACCAGATAACAAATACAAAACATAGTTTAATTGGCAAAATCTTAGATAAATGTATTCCCAAAGTTATTGGAATTCTAATAGAACAGCACAGAAAAGACCATCAAAGCATACTGAAAGAAGTATCACAAAGGCCGCAGGCACAGTTTGAATAACCTTTTCCAGAAAATAGTAATAGTTTTAAAAGGCTAAAATTCCTACTAAGCAAACTTAATTGTTCTTTTTGAAAACTTCTGAACCCCCACTAACAAGGAAAAACAAGCATAAATAGAGCCCGCGGCTCTAGAAATAGCTCCCAAACACGCCAAAAAGGCATAACCACCCCCAAACAGAAAACCATTTCGTGTCGCCCTAAAGATCACACCCAGCAAAATGGCCCCAAGACTTCAGTCCTTACCTACAACGATCTTCATACTGTCATAAACCAAAAAGATTTCGCTAATCGCATAGAGCAAGATAGGAAATCCTTTCAAATAGAAATGCACCCGCCAAAACATGACGGTGTCAGGTGACTGTTTTCTTACTGTGCTTAAAGGTGGGCCCTGAAAAGAAGCCCAGTCAGCAACACCTCTCCATTTGTCACCATCATGCTACTCCAAATACTAAATGCCAAATACGAACCGGGGGAGTAACATCAAGCTGACAATTGTCTTATACGCCCTGCATTGCTGGAAAACTAAAAAGGCAAAATAAGCAACCCAGCCAAAAACCTTAGTTATGGGATTTTAATGTGAATAGGCATCACAATCTATTTTGCAGGTTCCAGATTAGAATTATCTTTTTTATTTTATTTTTTGTTTGGTTTGTCTGTGTATCACGCATTCGCCTAGATATCTTCATGCAATCGCTCTGTCAGTATCACGCATTCGCTTTGTCAAAATTTTGCAATTGCTCTATCAGTAACACACAATCATTCATACAGTATCATGCATTCGCTCGGGTATAATTACGCATTCCTATTTTTCATTGTTAAGTTTTTTATTTTCTATGGATTTTCTTGGTTTACTGATTATCTATCTGCAACATGTGGTAAATTACAGAGAGGATCGGATTATTACTAAATCATAAACACTCATGTTATCACACTTCAGTTTTGGGCTTAAAATAAACCTGGTTAAAATTGACATGCATGCTTTCACACTTCAATTTGGTGTTCTAAAATTGACATGCACATGTGTATCTCACACCTAAATTTGGGTTTTAAAATGAACGTGAATCAGGATTATCAATAGAATAACTCACACTTCATTTTTTTAAAGGGAAAGAACTTTTTATTGTGTTTGGGGTGGACCTACTACTGCATTAACTACCTTTCCACCCACCTTCAGGGTCTTGGGAGAAAAGGAGAAGGTGATAACAACACCCAAATTTTTCATTTTAGTAGTGAGGGGTATCTTTGACTGTGGATTTCATCACCTCATAGAGGTACTTCAAATTGGGATGTGTTGGGGATATCATCTCTCCCAGCATACTCTTGAGTGGGTTTTTCAAGCCGCTATATAAATATAATAGTCAGGTGGCTAGAGTGTTGAGTGAATTCAACGTATGTGGGGGCCTTCCCTGCACTTATAAGATCAACTAAAATCTTAAGTGGCTTGCTCTAATAATATGTCATTGGATTGCGACCCCTCAAAATTTACAATAAGAAC
Source organism: Cryptomeria japonica (assembly GCF_030272615.1). Lineage (NCBI taxonomy): Eukaryota > Viridiplantae > Streptophyta > Pinopsida > Cupressales > Cupressaceae > Cryptomeria > Cryptomeria japonica. The sequence goes on from NC_081413.1 coordinate 684,415,113, forward strand.
CAACTTAGTATCCAAAATCTCACATTCCGTGATTCTAGGAGTGTGGATCGTACCCCATAGATACCCCTCATGTACCTTTCATTATGTGACTGAAATCCCTCAGTGATAAGATCTTTGGATCTTCAAGGTAAGAGAAACTGGCATGCCCGAGAAGTGTGTGTCATGGAGTGGAGCCAATGTTGCTAGCCTCTCTATCTGTTCATCTTATTTCGGTATTTTGTTGGGGGGGCCTCATTGAATGGTGTCCACTTTCGAGCCTAAGATTGTCTTATGTACTTTTATATGTATCGTTGTTCCAGACCAGTATTGAGTCAGTATTTTGGCTATTTCAGGCCCTACCTTACTTATCTCTGAATTCTCAGAGTTGGTTAGAACATAGTTCAATTAGCTATACCTGTCTTCAAACACCTATTCTCGGATTTGGAAAGCAACAAACTTTCCCTACAAACAGAATTACTGGAAACAAAGTTTATCTTGAAACATCAGACGGTCCTACAAACTCAAAAATTTTACATACTTGTGACCATAGGAAGTCCTTGCATAGTCCTCATTTACATCCTCATTATTGTCCTCATATACGTTGCATAGTCTTCATTTACATCCTTATTATCATCCTCATTACGTCCTTAGAAGTTGCATAGTTCTTATTTATGTCCTTAGTATCATCCTTATATACATTGCATAGTCCCCATTTACATCCTTATTATCATCCTTATATACGTTGCATAGTCCTCATTTACGTCCTTTTCATAGTCCTCATCACATCCTTAGAAGTTGTATAGTCCTCATTTACGTCCTTATTATCATCCTCATTACGTCCTTAGAAGTTGCATAGTCCTCATTTATGTCCTTATTATCATTCTTATATATGTTGCATAGTCCTCATTTATGTCCTTATATATGTTGCATAGTCCTTATCATAGTCCTCATTACATCCTTAGAAGTTGCATAGTCCTCATTTACGTCCTTATTATCATCCTCCTATACATCCTTAGGAGTTGCATAAGTCCTTGCATAGTCCTCATTTACATCCTTATTATCATCCTCATTATGTCCTTAGGAGTTGCATAAGTCCTTGCATAGTCCGCATTTATTATCATCCTCATTTACATCCTCATTATCATCCTCATATACGTCCTTATATTTAGTCTTTATTAGACCTCACTTACATCTATCTTAATCTTTCATCATCTACATAATCATCCTAGAAAGTCATAGCATGCATCTTAATGGTTCTCCTAGGTGATGGTTTTCTCCCTTTTGAGCAACCTAATCTAGTGCCAAACAACGATCAACAAGAAATCCTTGACGGTTTAGATAATTTGGCTTGAGAATTAAAGACAAGTGAACCTCAGTACATAGGAGTCGAATATGAGATAAATAGAGAGTATAAAATTGGTCGTAGAATTGATAGAGAAATTTCTATAGAACTTCTAAGAGAAGAACTTGAAAAACTTGTATTGCAAAAATCTTGAAATACTCAACAAGTCTCACGTCCAAATCCCCAATAGAGAGTCAGTTCTAGTGTTGCATATTCCATGTTTAGGTCTAGAGTCTTACATTATTATCATCTTGCATTAGGTTCTAAACCATCCTCATATAGGAGACTTAAATGCGCATCACAAGGTCACAAAAGGCAAAAAATAAGATGGACCCAAACAGCGACCTGTCAGTTAATCCAACTTGGAACATGGACATATCAAGTAGTCAACAGTCAAATCCTTGGGAAATACCCACAATACATGAGCTACAATAAAATTTAACATGAGAAGAGATTGAATTAGCTCAACAGGACCCACATGTCCTTATGATCCTAGACACTCTTATACATAATGATCGGGACAAATATATCTCGTTGTTATTACAAAATGGGGCCAAGTTACCTGAAGATTTTGATATCACAACAATCTTACCACGAGGAACTACTTTAGGTACAAATAGAAGTCAAATACCACATATGCAATAAATACAAGCGATGACCTCAAGTTTTCGTTAGAATACACCAACATCATCTATACAAACAAATGTCATTTCAAATGCGACTTCTCAATCAAGTGCATCATCCTCAACAATAAACATTAGCACACCAACACAGGCTATCCTATCCTCTCACACAATACCGATAATGTCAAGTGTCTCAGCACCTATTCAAACATGAGTTTCTCATACAACAAGTGTGAATCAACCTTCGATTTCCTATTCCACAGTATCTACATATAGTCATCAGAATACAAACTCAAGTTCCGCTAATACAATGAGTACAACCCAATAAAACATGGGTTTACATTTTTCTTATTTCACAGTACCTAGTGGAACCCATAACACACGGAATTATAATTATAGTACCTTTCAAAAACCTCCTAGTTATACTACCACAAATCCTTTTGTGGGAAATATACATGCACAAAGTGTACCCTTGACTCAAATAGATATTTTGATCCAACAGGTACAAAATCTGCAACAATAGATGACAACGATGCAAACTGGTAATGATAAAATGAACTATACAATCCATGACTTACATCCTTATCATTTTAATCACACATTATACATGTCACCTTTCCCACCATATTTTGAAACACCAAAATTATATAGATATCGAGGGAAAGTTGATCCTAGAGATCACATCAGAGAGTTTTTCATGGTATGTATATAGGTTGCAACTGAAGACACTTATCTAATGAAATTATTTCCTAAAAATCTGGGAGGCTCAGCCTTGGAGTGGTTTTCACATCTACCACCAGCTATCACATCATGGGGTGAATTAGCTTAACATTTTATTTCTAACTTTTCGCATAACATTGAAACCCCAGTTACTTTGATGGACTTATGTGCCGCAAAACAATATGAGAATGAAACATTTCAGTCCTTCATACAAAGATGGAGAGCTCTCTACAGAAGGTGCAAGACTATTATTCTCAAAACTGAGCAAGTTGACATGTCTAAAGAAAACTTAATCCCTAAAATAAAGTACCTGATACAAATGCAATGTTTGACCATATTTAAACAAATCATTGAAAAAGACTTAAGTGTAAGAAAGGACTAGTAGAACAAGGTCTCATAAAATATGGCAATAACAACAACAATGATAAATCCAAATTTTGGTCAAAAAAGCAAAAATGTGACCAATGATGGTGTTGTAGATGCTCGTATAATGAACAAAACCCAACCAATTTTGTCTTTACAAGGCCCAAGTCAATTATTTAGTCCACATACAGAGAATAACACTGTATCAACCAACGCAAACGTTGTGCAAACTATGAACAGAAAATTCCCAAGGGTAAATGCTCCAAAAAGGAATTACACACCCCTAGGAGAACCTATTGAATCATCATTAAAAAAGTTAATACAGACAAACATGATCACTTTACCAGAAGTGAGAGTATATGAACCAGGTCCTTTCAAACCTACATGGTGGAATGATAGTGATTTATGTGAATATCATCATACTAAAGGTCACAAAACTGCAAGTTGCTATAAATTGAAAAACTTAATCCATGACATGATCAATCAAGGTGACATCACAATTGATACGAACAAAACTTCAGCAAAAATGAATCATACCATCTTTAAGGATCCATTTGTCAAACATGATAAAGGAAATGTATCTACATCGGTAACACAAGACAACACAACTAACTACACAAAATTCTCATATGACTATACTAGTCATGCCATTAGCTCAGGGGATGTAGTAAATGATGATTCACAAGAAGCACTTGATAATGATGATAAATATCAAGAGACTTACAACTATGATAAAAAAAAATTGCATGATGTCAGAAGCACCAAAATATGATGAAGACAAGAATCTTTATCTTATGGACTAGGGGAATGAAGAACCGTTTCATTCAGGATGGTTTGAAGATGAACTTATAGCACATATCATGGATGTCAAACTTGCACATGATGACTATAGAAAGAGATATGAAATGAATCTTGATAACACAACATATGTTGCAAACAGTTCCCTCATAAGAGATGATACAGTGGCTACAATCACAATAACTCCCAGAGACAGAGACAGTGCAGTAGTTACTCACAAATATAAAGTAGCTTTACAAGGAGTACCATCAAACCCACCACAAATAGTAGGGACCTATAATCTTGTGGAGAAACTCAAGAAAACCCCAACCTAGATATCACTCTTTCAACTATTGCGTATATCACCAACTCATAAAGTTATCCTAGGCAATGCACTTCAAGATTTAGTAGTTGACAGAGATATAGATGAAAATGGCTTCCAATCCAAGGTGGGTAATTTTGCTAATGGTACCCATATTGCATTCATAGAACAAGATATTACCAGTGATAGACTTCACCATAATAACTCGCTACATCTAGAAGCTTACATACATAAGAGAAGAATTAGAAGAGTACTTATAGATGGAGGAATTGGTCTTAACATCTGTACATTAAAGTTGGTTAAGGCATTGTGATATTCTAAACTTCATATTGATCCTTCAAAAAGAATAAATATCAAAACATATGATGATGAAGAGCATCCTTTAAAAGGTGTAGTTACGCTACTAGTGAACATAGGACCTATAACAATAGAGGTTACTTTCCAAGTGTTGGATAGATAACTAGGGTACAACATGTTACTGGGCCACCCATGGATTCATACCATGCAAGTTGTACCATCAACATTTCATCAATGTGTTAAATTCCTGTATAATGGCATTGAAATAACCATAAAAGGTGATCCAAATCCATTCCAACAATGTAATTAGTTAAAGGAAAGTGTAGATAACCAGGTACCCATTAATCAAGCAACACCCCTCACTATACAAATGGAGTCATTAACAATTACATAAATACAAAAGAATGCGCCTACAACATCTTCTTTACAAATTAAGAATGTTGGTTGTGGGGAATACTCTATTTCAAGTACCTTGAATGGAAAATAGTTATCTCTTCTCCTCGGTTTTTTGGGAAGTCTCATAACATAGTAATGAAACAAGACAAAGGAAAAGAAATATTAAGATACTTGGATTCATGCTCTTTCATTAGGTGGGGAGATTTACAAGAAGAATCTTTGAATGAAGATGTCAATCACTAAATATACAGAGAAGAAGATAACATGACCATACCCAGGTTACCTTTAGATCAATATGGCAACAGATTCAAGATGCTACAAAAACATGGGTATGATGGTACCAGAGGCTTGGGATTACAAAAGCAAGGAAGATTAGAACTCGTTATACTGAATGAAAACCCAAAGAATCAAGGGTTAGGATATAAACATGTACCAAATATAACAGAAGAAAGACAACATACACTAGATCTATTGAACAAACCAAGGCTACCATCAGAATACATATCTCAAAGTTAGTTATCAACATGTGTATTTCCATCTTCATCACAGAGAAGCAAGAAATCACCAACATCTCCTAGTATGGAATCAGATGGCGAAGATATGAGACAACTTCTACAATAACCTAACATTGAATCACCTAGCACTATAGTATCTGAAACATCCGCAAAAGCAAATATGGTAACAGACACAGGCTTAGCACTAGTAAATGAGCCTAATCTTTGGTGGTTGTCTATACTTTTTCCAAGGGAAACAACTTAAGCTCCACCCAATGAATCAGATGAAGAAAGACTTCAATGACTTATATCAGGCTTAAGAAGGGTGACCACTATAAAAAGGAGGCTTGCAAATCTACAACAAAATCAGATACAAGAACAAGAGGAGATAAGTGATACAACATCGGAAGCTGAAACATACATAGAAAGTGTGAAAGATTCTCATGACTATGAATTACTATCTAATCATGATTCAAGCCCACAAAAAATAGACATGACAAAGGATCACAAATCACCTATCAATGATGATAATATATCAGGTCACTCAAATAACCAGATATGCATGTTATTGCAATCTTTTACAATAGAAGGAAGCAATGAATTACCCCTTGTACACTCACATTTGATTGATTGGGGATGAGAAGGAAAACCAACTCTAGATTGGTTTGAAAACAATGAAGCTATTGCAGAATTCCTTGGTATCAAAAAAGGATTTCCACAAGGTAATCACAAGGCAGGATTTGTTGTAGACCTGGATAGAACAACATACTTTAGAGAGGCAAGTGCCTCTATGACAAAAGATATGGATCAAAGTGATCGCAATGGCAAGAGTGAGTTAGACAACCTCCCTATTGAAAAAGAGAATTCAGCATTACTCATGGAAGAAACTGAAGAAATCAATATAGCAGAAGGAGAAGTTGTACATAATATCCACTTAGCAAAATCATTAAACCGGGAAGAAAAGGACAAATTCATACAGTTTTTCAAACAACATTTGATCAATTTTTCTTGGTCCTATGCGGATATGCCAGGCCTAGATCTAGAATTGGTATTTCATCATTTACCATTGCTACTAGGAATTAAACCATACAAACAAAAGCTAAGAAAGATGCATCCATGAATTACATTACTAGTCAAAATAGAACTCCAAAATCTTCTGGATGTGGGCTTCACTCAACCTATTGACTATGCAGAATGGATATCCAATCTGGTACATGTGACTAAGCCCATTGAGGGCATAAGAATTTGTACTGACTTCCGAGATCTAAACAAAGCATGTCCTAAGGATGATTTCCCATTACCTAACATAGACATGATAGTTAACCTAACTACTGGGAATGAAATACTTTCATTAATGAATGGTTTCTCAGGATTGCACCAGAAGATCAACACAAGATGAAATTTACCTATCCATGGGGAACATACTGCTGAAATTCCATGCCATTTAAGTCTTAAGAATGCAGGAGCAACATATCAAAGGGCTATGACAACACTATTTCATGACATGATCCACAATATAATGGAAGACTATGTGGATGATCTATTGGCTAAATCATAGACAAGAGAAGGTCACCTTGAAGTCCTTGTAAAGATATTTGATCGATTAGAACAATACAATGTTAGTTTAAACCTAAAAAAGTGTGTGTTTGGTGTAACAACAAGAAATTTTTTAGGATTTATTGTGTCTAATAGAGGAATTGAGGTAGATCCAGAAAAGGTCAAAGCAATCATGGATATGCAACCTCCATCAACACTTAAGTAGTTAAGAGGGTTACAAGGAAGACTACAGTCTATAAGAAGGTTCATAGCACAACTAGTAGATAAATGTCATCCATTTCAGTATTTACTTAGAAAAGGGGTCACCTTCAAATAGACAAAACAGTTCCAAGAAGCTTTTCAAGCTTTAAAGGATTATCTTCCGAATACTCCAGTATTAGTTCTACCTACTCAAGGAAAGCCCCTATTGCTATATATATTAGCAACAAATTCATATTTAGGAGCCTTGTTGGCACAACATGATGATCAAGGAAAGGAGAGAGCAATATACTATATAAGTAGAACCTTAATCAGACATACGCTTAAGTACACTCCTATAGATCGAGCATGTCTAGCAATGATCTTTGTATCTCAAAAACTTAGACATTATATGTTGAGTCACAAAGTCCAACTCATCGCATGTTTTGATCCACTCAAATATTTATTAAGCAGAGCAACATTGACTAGAAGATTGGTTAAGTGGGTCATGATTTTAAGTGAGTTTGATATAGAGTATGTTGATAGAAAGGCAATCAAAGGGCAGATTATAGTAGATCAGTTGGCAAAGGCTCCCTTGCAAGACAGTCACCCGCTACTAATAGATTTTCTTGATGAATCTGTGTTTACATTGACAACATCCACCATGTGGACATTGTACTTTGATAGATCCTATACAAATCATGGAGCTAGAGCTGGGATTCTTTTCATCACCCCTAAAGGTGATTCTATCCCTAAGTCATTCAAAATAAATTTTCCTTGTACGGACAATATTGTTGAATATGAAGCTCTCATCATAGGACTTTATACCACTGTATAGGGGAGGATAAAACAATTACAAGTCTACGGTGACTCACAACTGATTGTTAATCAATTCAATGATGACTATAACACAAAAGATGATAAAATGATGCCTTATAAACAAATGGTAGAATATTATAAAGAACATTTCAATAACATCACTTTTGAATAGATTCTAAGGATACAGAACAAGGCAGCCGATGCCATAGCTACAGTAGGGTCTCTACTAAATATGCCTAATAATGAAACTCAGTTTGAGTTTATTGTAGAACAATTGATGATACCAGTATATGAGATTCCCTCATCAGAATATGTATGTGTAATTATGGGTCCTGAATCCCCATGGTATAATGAGATATTTACATACTTACATACTCAGTATATGTCTCCTATTTTTTCTAGAAATCAAAAGAAAACTCTTATTCATCAGGCATCTAGACTCACTATTATTGTTGACATTATTGGCATATGCACACTCCAATGAGACATTGAAGGTGATTGAAGGTTTTTTCATTGATGGCAACCTTACAATCCTATGGCACTGGCAAGGCACTACACCAACATCAGTAGAACACACTCTACACCGGCACTCAGAATAGTGGCACCGGCACAAAGAAAGGAAGCATACTGGCACAGAGGCCGACAAGATTTTTGATATATTATATTTTGTTTATTATTGTAAAATGACTTATATATATAAGAAGTCATTGTAGGACATTTTGTAATGAGGTATATGGATAAGGAAAATTATTAGGAAGACCTATTATGCGAAATATAGGTTAAGGGGTATATGTAAAGAACAGAGCAGAAACTGGTACTAAATCTGGCATTGAAGATGCTATTGTAAAGCAGTACAAGTTATTGGATTTGTATAATCCACATTGTAAGTTAGTGTGACTTCCCATTGAGCAGTGAGCTCTAGGCACTTGGCCTTCCTGCATGTGCAGGCCCCTATTGTAAGTAATATTCTCTTACTGGCCAATAAGAAAATATTGTGGGTCACAAATCCCACCGAGGTTTTTCCCACACTGGGTTTCCTCATTAAAATATTGTGTTATGGTGTGTTTCTTATGTGGTTTCTTTCATTTCTGTTTATTACATTATTTCTTGCATACCGGTACACTGTTATAATATGCTCTACATGTTTTAAGTTGAGAAATTCTTGTCACCGGTTAGATATTGATTCACCCCCCCTCTCAGTATCTGTGGGAATCCTAACAATTGGTATCAGAGCCTGGTCCTCTATTTTCAGAAGCCTAATAGCTTGACGAAGATCTTGACACCGGTAGAGATGGAAAATCTAATGAAACAACTTGAAGCAGCTCTCTCAGACTATGATACAGAGAAATTGAAAAACATCAAACTTGAAGATGATCTAGAGGCAGCTCAGGATATTATTCAAGCACTTCAAGAAAATCTAACTATTGCAAGAAACAAGAGAAGAGAACTTTGTGAAAAGATGCAATTTGAGAATGATGAAAAGGAAACTCTTAATGATATGATAGACAAGCTGAAGCAAGAAAACATGACAACAAAGAATGAAATTCAGGATATGACTATGAGATTTTGTAAAGAAATTGAAGATAGGAAGAAGAATGAAGAAGAATTGACTAGAAGACTGAATGATGCTGAAAATACAAATACAAGACTTAGCTATGAGAATGACTTATTGAAGATAGATCTAATGCACACACAAAATGACTCAAATGAACTCATGAGACAGAAATAAAACTTGGAAGGAGAATTGGTTGTTGAATATCAACACAAAGATAAATTCAAGAAAATCTTAGAAGAACTTGGTGACTTATTGAAAAATTAGAAACCTAATGGTGACACTAATGGACTTGGCTTTGAAGTTGGTGAAAGCTCGGTACTGCAAACACTTAGGATCACAGCAAATCGGTAAGACAACCTAATGCTTATAAATTCAATGGCAAATGCTTTAATTGTAACAAGTATGGTCATAGAGAAAATCAATGTAGATCTAGAAATTATCAAAACATCAACACACCCACCGGTCAATGTTCAAAATGCAACAAAATTGGTCATAACTCTAAAAATTGCAGAATAAATGTAAGATGTTATGTTTGTGGAAGATTTGGACATCTATCTAATCAATGCAGAACACAAACCAACATAGGTTATGGGAAAGCTATTCAAAAGAATAATGTGACTTGTTATGGATGTAACAAAATTGGGCATATTGCAAAATTTTGTAGAAGTAAAGGATCACCGGTAGCCAACAAAAGTTCTAGCTTGAAAGGAAAAGAAAAAGTTGAAGAAGTTAAGCAAGAATTCTCAAAACAATGGATTAGAAAAGCAGACCTAAATATTATTGGGAATAATCCTCCACCAGTAGAACCAATCAACACTTCACCGATAGGACAGAGTGATGCTTCACCTGCAGGACAGAGTAGTACTCCACCGGCAAGAAGTTCTTCATCGAATTGAAGAAATTTTCTTAGAGGGTTTTGGCAATCTAATGATACATGTGCTATTATTCCCTCGATTAAAGATGAGAAGTTGAAAGATACTTATATACTGGTAGACAATGTTAAGTGATTACTTAATCGACATGCATTAAATGTGGTAGTTGGCAAAATAAACTTTATAAATTAGTGGTTTTAGCTCCATTTCACTTCACTACTAATTCAAACACCCAAAGAGCGTGAAATCTCCAGAGCAAAGGCATTTCAAGTGAAGAAGCAAAGGATTTCAGCATTCATCCATCCTAAGGCAGAAAAAGGTATTTATCATCATGGCATCCACCGCTGCACTTGAATATATAGGAAACCCTACTGTAGTCGAGGTTATAGAACTCCCTAGGCCCGTATTTCAATTAGTTCCCGAAGTAGCAAAGAAAGATGATACTGCAGGTGCTTTTTCCCAAATTCCTAAAGGAGTTGTTTATGCTGAAGACCCCGGAATTTACATCCATTGCAACATAGAGGAATTAGGAGATGAAGAAATCAAAACCACATTTAAATTTGTCATATGTGATGAATCCGGTAATGTAAAAGATGAACATAAAATTGTTGAAACCCTAGGATTTATAGAGATCCTTAGCATTCCTGAATTTCCCAAGGATGTGATTAGGATAGTCTTAAGCAGGGTACATGGAGAATTTTTCTGGTTAGATGCAATTCATAAAATTACCAAGGAATCTGTCAAAGCAGTGACAGGGTTACCCTCAACCGGTAAAAGGCCAGACGAAACCAAGAAGGTCTCAAATGACCTAGTCACTAAGCTAACTGGTGCTACATCTAATAAAAGGTCCTTAAGAGTCAATGATGTAACCGACACCAATGTAAGGTTTATCAGCATGATATTAGGGTATAAGGCAACTCATGCAAATAGACTCAATTCAGTTTCAAGTTTATGCATTAAGAGTGCTTATGACATGATCACAGATAATGTAAAGATTGATGTATGTGAGTGGTTGAAGGGTGAGTTAATTCACAACCTAGGCAAGTTTAAAAAGGATAAGAAAGGAACTTTTAGGTTTGGAAATCTACTAGTATGCTTGATGCTACATATAACCAAACAGGTTCCCGGTATAGGCTACAAAGAACTTGAATTTGATATACCGGTAGGTAAACAGCTAATAGAACTATTCAACAATATGGGAGAAGATAAGGAATAGAATATCCAAGACTATTTTCAAGCACTTAAGGCCAAAATGAAGAAAAGAATCAGACCGTCACAAGAAATTGTGAACAAATACAAAAAGGAAATCTATTTTGTGATTAAAAAGGGTGAGATCTAGATGGAAGTAGTCATCCCTATGACAGTTCGGGTAACAGAAATGGGTTATGAGATAGATGACCTTATCATTGAAACATATGCTAAAGCACTTCTCGAAGCACCAAGGGAACCAGAGGAAAAAGTCTTTGGTGATGCTGAGACCATAGAGAGTCAAATTCAATCAAATAAAAATCTCAAAAAGGTTGAAGTAGTTGTAAGAAGAGGTTGTAGACAAGCTAAGGATATAAAAGAAGATGTACTTAAGAAAACCGGCATCACAGAGGATGACTTAGCAGCTCCACAACCTGAAACTCACCTATCACCGGTAGGCACATCTTCAGAAAATGACATGCCTGCAACTTTCAAGAGAGTTGTAAGGAAAAGAAATCCCTCACCGGCAACCACACCCTCACCTAGGAGGACAAGACAGAAGCAACAAGTAGTGAGATCTCCAGTTAAGAAGACTACACCAAAGAGGAAACTGACACCTAAGAAGAAGAAGAGGACAAATCAGGCTATGGCCCCTCTAGACAAATTGCTAAATGAAATTATAGAGGAAGGAAAACTAAAGAATGTCAAGAAATTGTATGACACTCTGACTGCAAATGAAAAAGAACAAGTAGAAAACAGTGTTATACTACACATGGACATGTATAAGAAGTTTTTGTTAGAAGTAGTAGATGAAATACCAGATGACCTATTTAAAAGACTGGAAGCAAGGAGACAAGCAGTAGTAGAACTTGACAAGAAAATCAAGATAGAAAAGCTACTTGTTGTGTACCCAGTGAACTCACCTAAAGAAATAGATGATTTAATTGCTGAAGCCAACCGGTCAGTATTTTCTACTGCACACCGTCACATTGCATTAATGGTTGGAAGAGTCAATGAGGTGACTGAAGAAACAGAAAATGGATGGGATATTTTCCTAGTAGAAAAAGAAAAATAGGAAGAATACATGAGCCACAAACCCCTATAACAGCATATCAAAAGGAAAGGGAAAAGGGTAAAGGTAAAGTTGGTGGACCACCTAGTATCAAAGTTAAAGACAACTTAACCCCACCTCCTTTGATTACTCCATCGGTAACAACAACAACTACAAAAGATCAACCGGTAGTTGAAAGTATGGATGTAGAGGATGTCAATCCTAATCCTGAAGTCTTATATACAGTGGATGTTGATACACAAAAGATCAACATTGTGGTAGACAAAGATACAGCTGGTAAGACTGAAATGACTAGTGAGCCACCGATAGCTGAGAAAACTAATAACATACAAAAGAAACTGGCAGATGATAACACAAGAGAAAAGGTAGAGACATAGACTCAGACTAAAACAGGGCAACAATCAAAGAAACAGACAGAGCAACAGGCTCCAGAACAGGAACAGGAACAAATTCATGTGAAATCAATGAAACTGGCAACTAGAGAAGTAGATAAACCATTGCTTAAGGAAATGCAAACACAAACAAACCTACCAGAGGTCAATACAAGCTTGGTTACTTCCACCACCGGCGGTATTCAGAATGTAGGTTCCTCATCGGCAGGCTACAAATCAACTAATATGACTGAAGTACTCTTAGATTCAATTAAGAGGATAACAGATTGCAGCTCACAAGCCTATAAGGCTATAGATGAAACCATACCAATTTTGAAGAGGCTAGCTCCTAATTGTAACATAGACAATAAGGATTCATTGAGTCAAATTGAAATTTTGTCCAAATACATCAATGAAAACACAGTGACAATTAAGCAAGTAAAGGAAGAGGCATTGAAGGATAAAATGGAAATTGAAAAACAAAAATTCTTTGAGGATCAGATAAAGAAGTGTACCAGAGAATTTGACACACTTCTACTGGAACTATGTAATTTACTAAAAGAGTTCAAGACTTTGTATAGAGATACTTGCAAGACAAACCTACTAACAGCTGATATAGATAAACAAATGAGCAAGGTACAGGATCAAATAAATAAACTTGCAGACAATTTTGTTAACTCACTAGATACACTATTAGTTTTTGAACAACAGATAACAAATTTTGAGTATGAATTACTAAATTTGGGAAGAGAAAAGGACATAATAGTAGATAAGGCAAGGAATTTAAGACTAAGACTGAGTCCAAGATTGGACTATCTAGCATTCATGGTGAAAGAGATATATGAGGCACTTGTATAGGGACATAGGACACACGTAAAGCACATGCAGTAACTCACCAGTATAGTTCAAAGGACAGAGACAGCTATCAGAGACAGTAAAAAGTTTATGGAGAGTATAAACTTACTTTTGGCAGATCTATTTCAAATTGGAACTACCCAGTTACAAGGTTGAAACTACAAACTCTACTGACATCTTGACAAACTTTGTCATTGATGCCAAAGGGGGAGTAGTGGTATGAGAAAATTCAATATCACAGGAATCATATGCTTAGGGGGAGCACACATTCTTGATAACATTTTTTGGACTTCACATTTTTGGATACACTTTTGAAATTTCTCATGAGTGTTGCCATCAATGCCAAAGGGGGAGATTGTTGGCATATGCACACTCCAATGAGACATTGAAGGTGATTGAAGGTTTTGTCATTGATGGCAACCTTAAAATCCTATGGCATCGGCAAGGCACTACACCGGCATCAGAAGAACACACTCTACACTGGCACTCAAAACACCAGCACTGGCACAAAGAAAGGAAGCATACCGACATAGAGGCCAACAGGATTTTTGATATATTATATTTTGTTTATTATTGTAAAACTTTGTAAGCCAACTTGATATCATTGTAAAATGACTTATATATATAAGAAGTCATTGTAGGACATTTTGCAATAAGGTATATGGATAAGGAAAATTATTAGGTAGACCTATTATGCGAAATATAGGTTAAGGGGTATATGTAAAGAATAGAGCAGAAACCGGTACTGAATCTAGCATTGAAGATGCTATTGTAAAGCAATACAAGTTATTGGATTTGTATAATCCACATTGTAAGTCAGTGTGACTTCCCATTGAGTAGTGAGCTCTAGGCACTTGGCCTTCCTGCATGTGCAAGCCCCTATTGTAAGTAATATTCTCTTATTGGCCAGTAAGAAAATATTGTGGGTCACAAATCCCACCAAGGTTTTTCCCACACCAGTTTCCTCATTAAAATATTGTGTTATGGTGTGTTTCTTATGTGGTTTCTTTCATTTCTATTTATTACATTATTTCTTGCATATCGGTACACTATTATAATATGCTCTACATGTTTTAAGTTAAGAAATTCTTGTCACCGGTTAGATACTGATTCACCCCCCCCCTCTCAGTATCTATGGGAATCCTAACAGACACATTGTATAGAAAGGACTTTGATGGAACCCTTATTCGATGTCTTGATGAAGAAGAAGCACAACTTGCCTTAAAGGAGGTACATGATGGAATTTGTGGGGCGCATCAAAGGGCCCACCACTATCAAAAAAATTGTTAAGAACTGGATACTATCGGCCAACTATGGAAAAGGATGCCAATAAATATGTACAGAAATGTAGACAATGTCAAATGCATGGAGACCTTATTCATGCACCAGCACAGTATCTTTAACCTATTACATCACCATGGCCATTTTCACAATGGGGGTTGGATCTAGTTGGTAAACTTAATCTTACTTCTTCCAATGGGCACAAATTCATCTTAACGGCTACTGAGTATTTTACTAAATGGGTAGAGGCAATCCCCCTTACATACACCACTGGTAAGAAAATAGTAAAATTCATGCTTAATTATATTATCTATCGGTATGAGATTCCAATGTGCATAGTGACTGATAATGGACATCCATTCAAAAATCAAGAAATGAGAGAATTGTGTGAAAAATTTCATACACAATAGAGATTTGCAACGCCATATTATCTGCAAAGCAATGGGAAAGCAGAGGCAACAAACAAAGACAATATTAAACATCCTCAAGAAACTTGTTACTGACGCAGGACAAGACTGACATCTCCAATTAAATCCTACTCTTTGGGCTTATAGTACAGGAGTACACACCCCTACAAGAGAAACACCATATTCATAGGTCTATGGTGTAGAAGAAATACTACCTATTGAAATAGAACTACTATCTTTAAGAGTCTAATTGAAACACATCATATCAGAGGAATAATATCAGGTTGCAAGGTTACAAGAGCTTGAAATGCTCGATGAAAAGAGACAAACTGCTTAAATAATTTGCAAGGTTACCAGAACATATTGAGAAGGAGTTACAATAAATGAGTACGCCCAAGGAATTTTGAAGTGGGAGATCTAGTTCTCAAGGAGAACCAAAGGAACCTAGCAGAACGTGAAAAGCCAGGGAAGTTTGAACCTAACTGGCTAGGTCATTTTATCATAACAAGGGTTATAGGAAATGGAGTATACAATTTAGCTACCATGGAAGGAGAACCACGCTCTGGCCCTATGAACAACATGCACCTTAAATGATATTATATCTAAGGGTTGGGTTAGTTTAGGTTTTACTTTTCATATTGCAAGCACTCTGTCACATATAGTTTCTTTTTCAAATGCATTGAATTCACAAAATTAGTGCATTTAGATATAGCAGCATCAATAAAATAAGGCAAATGTCCAAGTTTATCATCTGTTTGCATTCAAGAGAAAAAAGGGCCATCTCCTTTCTTATATATTTGGACATGAAGTCTTTAGAGATCATAAGGTCATTCATTTTCAACATCACCCTGTGATGACGCTTTACTTATGGTTGGGTAGTGATTTCACTATTTGAGACTTCTTAACCCAAAATCTATCAATTGCTATATCTCAAACACATTAACAAAATCTCTAATTCATTCTAGACACCTAGTTGATCATATGACTAGTGAAAAATCTAATATTCTACTTTAGAGTCACTGTAATTGTCACACCCAAGTAGGTTTCATTACTTACAAGTCAAGGCAAGAAAATTAAAAAAAAGTGATATGTCAAATATTCATCTCCAGACAAAAGAGAAATGATATATAACTAAAATATCATGCATACAAAGTGCGACAAAATCCTTGACTATGGGAACATATGAGTAACTTCATTGGGGCTATGAATGTCTGCTGGCAATGGAGCAATATTTGAGAAATTACAGTCTATAACCTTGTCGGAGCTCTAAAAGCTTGCTAGCAGCGAGGCTCTATTCGGCATGCTTTTGAAGTTAGAATAATCTATGTAGCTATTCATATAGGATGCTAAGGATCTTTAGTGAACACAAGAGCAGGAATTAACTCATTTGTACACACATGGGCAAAAGAAGATCAAATTTTCAAGAACCAATGGGGAATTTTTCCGCATCTCCATTTGTAAATCCTAGTCACTAAGTGCATTAATTTGGATGCTCCAAGAGACCTTAAGGATCGATTGACTACTTATCTATGAAATGTTTTGTACCTCCAATTCAATTGGTGTACTATAAAATGCTAAACACATTCATCCTTCATTTCAATAGGAAACACATCTTCATCATGCATATTGCATTAACATAGGTCATGTCAAAAAGTCATTGTCTCCACATGCATTCTCCAAGATCATCATGTCATACAAGTTTGCACACTGAGGGCATAGCTAAAAAAATCCTAAAAATCATAAAAAGGCCTGAAAAAATCCTAAAAACAATATAGAGTCTTGAAAAAATTCAAAAACATTGAAAAACGTCAAAATTCAAAAACATTAGAAAACACAAAATTCAAAAACATTGAAAATGAAAAAATCCAAAAACAATGAAAAATCAAAAATCAATAAAAAACCCTAAAAGTCAAATAGATCATGAAAAAATTCAAAAACATTGAAAAACAAAAAAAATCCTAAAAAACATATAAAGTCTTGAAAAAGTTCAAAGAAAAAAAAATCCAAAAAAAAAAAGAAAAGCACAAAATCTGAAAAAACATATAAAGTCTTGAAAAAGTTCACAGAAAATAAAAAAAAATAAAAAAATCAATCAATCCAAAAACATTCAGAAAATGTCCTAAAAAAAATCTACCAAAAACATTAAAAAATCAATCCACAAAATCCAAAAAACAATCGAAAAATCAATCAAAAAAACTTGCAATAAAATGTCTCGTGAGAAACAAATACCCTAGCAGATATCCAACAAACGCTTTGCATGAAGTTAACAAAGGATATGACTATCCAGTCAAATATCTCCAATCAACTTATCAAACTGTCTTATCAATCGTATCATATCCATATCAAGTGATCATTATCTTGTCTTAAACAAAAGAGGATAAATTCGAAATCAGACAGGTCAGTCTTAAATAGGGTCCACAACTTTCTGAGATCAAACATTATCAGCTATCACATCAAGCAATTGAGAACGAAGGCACAAGGTCAGTATAGCTATTGAGTTTTGTCTAGGTCAGTCTTTATCTTTTATCATTTGGTGATAGATTGTGTTCCTATGCTACTCAAGGATGTCCACAATTGACTAGAGGAGCCATGATGGGCATTATCTTTTTCTTTGTTTGTTGTTTGTGGTGTGAACCAATGAAGTTGTAGGGAAATTGCTCTAATGGGTGTCTATGATAGGAGCATTCATCTTGTGAATGCCACACATACCTCGACCCCTAGTGTATTTCCCAAGATGGAGGGTTTCACTCCTTGTCTGCTACGTGTTTGTTTCTTCAATGAGATATCTTTACATCTTGGTCCCTTATACCCTGATGTGCTAAGCTCCATTGTTCAATAATAAGACTCAGTGATGAATATATATTGCGCAATAAATAATGACACAGGTTCGTGAATCAATCATTCTCATTTTCATCTCGTTTGTTTATTGATAGTTTGTTGATTATTTTCTCATCATCTCTTTCTAAATCATTTTCTATGATCTAATATTATTCTTTCATCAATCTCTTCTTTCTTTCATTTACTAACATTTATTCAAGGTACATCTGAGTTAAGAGAATATTTTGACATTTTTATATAAAAACAAAGTTGCATTCATATAGTTAATTTGCATCCATATAATTTTTAATTGCATTCATTTGAGTATCATATAAGCTTGCATTAAAACTAATCATCACATCATAAATCATGTAGAAACCATTGCATTCATAAAAAAAATCATATAGAAATGCATCGCATAAACACATTATATCATACAACATTCATGGAGAACAAAGCATAATAGATCACCACCAAAACTACATATCATATATATAACTTAAAAATGGTAATGTGTCACAATAAAATTATAATAAAACATGCCCAAAGGCTCAAATAGCATGATCTCAGTGTCTCAACTGACACTGCCACTATCAACAGGTGGATCCTACCCCAAGATGTCGAGGTGGACCCATAACACCACCACTATTGGTCCTCCGTGTACAAGTCCTACTAGAACCAGAATGACCTCTAACCTCACTGAAGCTAGGAGCTCTTTGTCCCTCAGGTACAGCCTCATGGTAGAGTTGTCGATAACAAAAGGCCTCCTCTATACCATAATAGAGTATGTCAAACTGTCTACATGCATCTCTACCTAGAGCAAAATGCTGATCATAAGAAGCCTGACCATCTGCATCAATCTAACTATGTCATCTCTCTCCCTCTATAGATGATCTCTCTCGGTCTCTAAGGCACTGTAGTCTTTGTTGAATGCCTCCCGCTCTTGTCGCTGCCTAAGTCTGGCAACCTCATCCTCTAGACTCTAAATCCATGCTCTGAGATTCTATGGATCATCATCATCTCCATCACCACCATGTCCTCCTCCTCCCCCCTCTATAGTAGGAACATCCTACAACTCAGACATATCATCATCATCCCCATCTTCGCTACTCGATGACATTGAGGAATCATCATCATCTCCGCTGCTCATAGACTTGGTGTCTCCACCAATGTCTACATCCTCCTCTCCCCCCTCATCTTCTCCTTCACCCTCCTCTCCCCCTTCGCCCTCCTCTCCTCTGTCATCTCCCATCCTCTCCCCCATGTCAATCCTCAGTCATTGTCTAAGATGTCATATCTATTGTGTTGTGATCAAAACAATTGGATTAGTTAGTGGAAAAGGCCTATGTCTAGCCCACCATGCATCATACTTAGGAGTACTCCCTAGATTTGTTGCACCTACACTCCAACCCCACAATAATTCCTAAAGAGAATCAAACTCGGTAGCTACCACATGTCGTTGTATGCAGACACCCCAATCAGAAACCTCATGAGAAACACGAGCAAAGTACATTGTAACAACAGGTGTCACCTGTACCTCCCCAAACTATCTGAGTACCCATCCCGGAAGAGAAATCTCAATGATCCACTACATCTCAACAGTCCTCCCGATAAGATATCTCTATTTTCTGCAAAAAGGCAAGTGTTGTGCATCATCTTCCCAACCGAAGCAATCCAAATATGGTCTCCAAATAAAATGCTACAAGATATTAAGCTAATGTCACTAGTACAAGGTGTTACTCGAACCCCTATGTCTAATACCAGGTGTATATCTATATGCATATGGCTCCTCAGGATACAAGTCAATATGAATAGTTGGCCTCAAGATAGAAATGTGCTCCCAAGCCCAAGTCTAGAGCAATGTCACGCCATAGCTGATCGATTGGTATCCCAAGTATACAATGTTGTGCATCTGATAATAAACCATGGTTAATAGACAAGGACCCCAAGCATATAGTCGACGATGAACAATCATATCATGAAGTACTCTGCACCATCCAACTGGAAACCCATGGCCTCATCTGTCACGAATCAACAAACCACCTACAATACTCCACAATACTATAGTAAGATCATCATAGTGCAAGCGAGCCAAGGGATATCATAATGACCACTGATCCATAAATCCTACTCCTCACACTCAAAAAGGGCACACAGTCCAGTGACACCATCGTCATGATCATATATAATCTCACACCATGGATGGGAATATGCAGTATATGCCAAACATCCTCTAAAGTAATGGATGCCTCACCAGTAGGAAGATGGAAGGTACATGTCTCAGAATGTCACCGCTCCACTAACACAGTAATCAAGGCCCTGTTGATCATAATCTCTGGCAAATGTAAAACATGATATTATCCCATATGTCAGATGTGTGCAACCTCCTCATCAAGTAACTCAAATCGAAGATCAAGTCCACTGGGTCTACTCTATCAGTAGTATAACACTCCAATATTCTCCTGCACAAAGAAAATATTGAAATTGTCAAATATTGGATAATGCGATTAAAAAATAATCATACGCATGACAAAAACTTCAATTTACAACAAATGCATAATGTTTAACACTTATGCATTGCATTTTACACTAATGTGTTACATTTAATTCTTATGGGTGACATTTAACATGTATGTGTGAAAATATGAGCTAATACGTAAATAGATAAACATATGCATGACAACTACAACATATGCATAACACTTACACCCTTGCGATACACTTAATGCGTTTGCGTAAAACTTATGGCATATGCGTGAAATTTGAAAGGCGTATGGGTGATGACTAAAAATTATATCTCTGGAAATGTTTTGAAAAAATTACACAAACAAGCAAAAAATTAAGCAAAAATTTGGAAGCATACCATGCCACCAATCCCCAGAGGTCTCTGATAAGAACGTACTCGGTTGGACAAGTGCACTTGTGCCCTATAGCCAGCCATGATGATCAAATACTCACAGGAAAGAAAAAGACTTGCAAGGATCTTCAAGAACTCAACACAATGAAAATGAGAAAATGAAATGCCAAAATCACTCTTTATAGCTCAAAATTAGGGTTTTCTCCATTTCGATGCACATGGTCCCCGTGAACTTCAACGAAATTGTACGATACTCAAACGATCTCAAAATCGCACGAAACTTCACACGATTTCTCACTATAATGATATCAAAAATATGGTCTCAATTTTTGAATTTTTTTACCACTTTTTCCGACGAGGCATATTTACACTATATAGTGTCACTAGGGCATACTGGGGCAGATAATTTTTGTTTTCTTTGAAACAATATCGATTTGACTTTGTCTCAAAGAGGGGCAAATGTAGACACCTAAAAAATGTCTCATTGATCATGTACTAATTATTCTTCTAATTGATTAAATAATTCTTTAATTATTTAATTAAGTTAATTAATCTTATTCTTCTAAGTTTCATATTTCTTCTATAATCTTATTCATTATTCCAAATTCAATTCTATCATCATTTAATCATTTAACCATTTTCTAATGTTAATTAAATATTTATTATTTAATTAATTTTGATGAATTTTTATTAATTCTGATTAATTCCTCTATTCAAATAATCTTTATTATATAAATAAATTCATTCTCGATTTATATTTCTATTATCACTTAATCATTTAACCCCTTTTTCTAAATATTAATTAAATATTTATTATTTAATTAATTATGATTTTAATTCCTTTAATTTGAATAATCTTTATTATTTAATTAAAGTCCATTTCTAAATAATTAAATAGTTTCTTTAAATTATTTAATTAACTAATTAATTCTTCTAATTTCATATTCTTTAATTTCTCCTAATTTCAAATACATGTGCATGATTTCAAAAATCAAATTGAAAATCAAAGTCAAGTTCTAAATATATTCAAATATCAAATTAAATTTAAAATAAATTAAATATTCGAATTAAATCTCATGCAAAGATTAAATTGAAAATCAAAGTTAAAGTGCAAGCACATGTAAATTAATTAATTCAATCAATTATCTTTTCAATCTCTATTCCTATCTTCCACTTTGCTTTTTTTCAAAAAGCATTCAAAAAGATTTCAATCAGTTAACTATTCAATCTATTTTAATTGATCTTTTTAATTAATTGATTAATTACATCATTTCTTTAATTCTCTCCAATCATTCTTTTTGTATCTTCTAGTTAGCTTTTTCTAAATAAAGCTTTCTTTGTCATCAATCAATTATCCTCCAATCATAGCCAAGAAAAATGGTGGCGTTTGCGAAGATTCCTAATCTAAACAAAGTCGCCCCAAAGATTGGTTCATGGAGCGATGAAGCAGATATTGCCTTTCCCATTGAAGCAAGTAGGTTTCAAACTTCTCAGAAACTGGCTAATTTTGGGAGAAAAGACATTTTCCATGGAGACAGATATTTTAGACCACGGATGAATTATGGAAATCTATATTCGAGTGGCAACTAATGCCCTATTGACCTGCTTAAATGGAAGGAAAATGGTTTCATCTGGAATAACAAAGGTTGGTTTCACAAGGCCATGTATCCTACTTCTGAGTTCCCTCGAAATTGCAACCATCGCTTGAATCTAGCATCCCTGGTGTAGGAATCGAGCGAGGCAATCCACATTCTGAACCCAATCTGGTCCCTCTAAAATCTCATGGTAATTTCCAAATGCGGAATGGGCGCTTCAGGCAAGACAACTCTAGGGTGGACCATGCCAAGTTTTGGAGATCCAACTTTCATCCTAAAAATCGGAACCCATGTTCGAATCGAGTGGGAAACACTGATTTCCAAGGACGGACCTTTCTCCCTCATCGTCCCCATCATCCTAAACCGGTAAGAAAAACTTCAAGACCTACTATCTTTTTGGATAAAAATAAAATTAATTCTGCTAGGTCGGATTTGCTTGAGTTTTGCTTTTTCATCAAGTGGGGTGGTGGAAAACGGGTTAAGGGTAACTTTGAATCCTGGTGTAGAGCATAATGGGGAAAGGACATTAACATCCATATTCTCCTAAATGACTTCTATACTATCGAATTTATGAGTAATGAGGAGAAATGGCAAGCTAAAAACAAAGGTCCATATATCTTGGATGGCATTGAAGTTCACATCATTGAATGGCAGCCCAATTTCGATCCCCGGACTCATGTATTACTGGACAGTAAGGTATGGATAAGATTATACAACTATCCCTCAAATCACTGGCATATTGATGTCATTAAGGATATATGCAAAGATCCTGGCACATTTGTATTGGTTGATGCCATTTTGGAGGACAAAATATGGGGAAGCTTCCTCAGAATATGCATTTGCACAAATCAAATCACCAAGATCGTCGATGAAGTTAAAATTATTGGTGTTGGGAAGTTCTGGATCCAAAAGATTGATAGAGAAGATCAGTTGCATATTTTTCCTAGATGCTTCTCCTTGGATCACACCAACTTAGGTTGTGATGTTTCGGCTACAATACAGAAAATTTATTCCTGTATGCAATTTCCTATTGAAGAAAATCTGCAATCGGAACCTCCTATCTCCACTAATACTAGGAAGGATTTTAGTAATGAAATTCATGAAAAGGAGGATATTATGTTGACTGAGGCAACTCCTTTGAACATAGCTCCTCCCTCCTCTGATCAAAGTGAGAGCCAACAAGATCTTCTCATGCTTCTGAAAAAGACTAAAACCTTACAGGCAGATATTGAAACTAAACTAGCGGATTCACTACCACCCTCTCCTCTTGAGACTGGGAGTCAGGTGGTAATTGAATATTACAATATTCACACTCAGAAAAAGGACGCTACTAGAAATCTAGGGGAGATGGGAGATAAGATTTTATCTTCATTGGGTATTGAATTAGAAGATGGTGAAATTGAGTCTTCCTCCTCAGAGTGGGAAGAAGACTTTGAACCTGACTCTGATCTTATATTGGAGGTTTCCACAAAAGATTTTGGGAAGTCGGATTCAACCATTGACAAACCAAACTTCAAGCCAAAAGAAATGTGGGGGTGCAAGTCAAAAAAAATATTGCTAGCAATTGCTGGTGCAACTAGTGGTCAAACCAAACTTAATTTAGGGAAGGGAAATGCCCTTCCCCAGGAGCAATGAAACTCTTATCTTGGAATGTCAGGGGCATCAATGCCCTTGACAAATGGTGTTTGATTAAGTGCCAAATTGATTACACCAAAGGAGATATTTGGCTACTACAAGAGACTAAATAGAGTAAGGCTAAGATTGATGCAAAAATGAGAGTTTGGAAATAGTGAAATGGTCTGTTTAGGAAATCAGATGGAGCCTCTAGTGGCTTGGGAATCATCTGGAATCCCATGAATGTTAGGATCTCTCTTGTTGGGGAAGATAAGTATTGGCAACATTGTCTGGTAACTATCCTAGGATGAAATGATAATTTCAATCTTTTTAATGTTTATGGACCATCTTCTGCTGGTGATAAACGTCCTCTATGGGATCTTTTAGCCATTAGACTTTGCAATATTACCGAAGGCAGCTGCGTGGTTGCCGGAAACTTTAATGTTATCCTTTCTAGCAATGAAAATAGTGGGGGCATTTAGAGGACTGGTACGTCCCAGAAGGATTTTTTGGAATTTATTGAGAAGAATCACCTAATAGGCATTGTTCCTAAAAATGGAATTTTCACATGGACAAACAGGAGATCGGGTTTTACTAATATTGTTGAATGGCTAGACCGGTTTCTTCTTACTGATGATTGGCTAGGACAAAATCTTGTATTAGAGTCATCGATTCTCCTACTTATTGGATTAGATCACTACCCGATCTGTCTAGAGGTCACCAAGGGACAATCGGAGCGAGGTACCCCTTTCCGATTTGAAAAAATGTGGTTTAGAGTGCCTGAGCTATATGATCTTATATCTATTTGGTGGAATGAACTGATTCTATGGAATAATTCAAGATTATTCATACTCAATAAGAAGCTCAAGTATATTAAGGTTAAGATCAAAGAATGGAATATGAGCCATTTCAAGAATATTCATATGGAGAAATTAAGAATTAAGGTTTAGTTGGAAGAAATAACCAATTCTGTTATTACTTCAGGAATGAATGAGGATTTATTTAACAAAGAAAAATCCCTCAAAACTGATCTAAATGAAATCCTTCGGTGTGAGGATATCCATTGGCAACAAAAATCAAGGAAGATATGGCTTAAGGAAGGTGACAGAAACACCAAATTCTTCCATAGATCAGCCATTGCCACTCACAATAGAAACATAATATCAGAGATTAAGAGACTAGATGGATTCATTGTCAGGAACTATGAGGACATTGCGTAGGAAGCTATAAGATTCTTTGAATCTTTAATGAATGGTGGTCACCAGAATGATCATGAAGTAAGAGTCAGACTTCTTAACTCAATCCCTTCCATAATATCTGATAGTCAAAATGCAGCTCTCTTTAATCCTATTTCAATTGATGAAGTAAGGAAAATTACCTTCCAGGTGAATCCTAATAAGACTCCTGGCCCTGATGACTTCCCTACAGCTTTCTTCCAACAATTCTAGGATATTATCGCTCGAGATCTACACCTATCCATAGAAGAATCAAGAAAGAAAATGACTATGTTAGGTGCTATTAATCACACCTTTTTGGCTTTAATCCCGAAAAAGCAAAAACCTCAACAGATGAGTGATTTTAGGCCCATTGCTTTATGCAACACAGTCTATAAGATTGTAACAAATATTATTGCCAACAGATTGAAGCCCCTCAAACACATCATATCGGATGAATAAAGTGGATTTTCCCTGGAATATCCATTATGGAAGGCATTATCATTGCCCATGAAATGCTTCACACAACTAGGAAAACCAAGGATTCCTGCATGATTTTAAAACTGGATATTCTAAAAGCTTATGATATGGTGGATAGGGGTTTCTTAATTGAAGTATTAAATAAATTTGGTTTTTGCAAGGAATGGATCACATGAGTCACGTGTTGTTTATCATCCCCCAAATTCTCCATTTTGCTTAATGGCTCATCTCATGGCTTCTTTTCCACATCAAGAGGAATACGTCAAGGTGATCCAATGTCACTCTTTTTGTTTATCATAATGGCTGAAGCCTTAGGTAGATCAATAAGAGCATTTCAACAAGATGATCGATGGCTTGGAGTCAATATGGCAACAGGGGTTGAAAAAATGACTCACTTGCAATTTGTCGATGATACCATTCTGTTTGGCTCAGCTTATAGGAGAGAGGCAAGAATAATTAAATCATGCCTCGATGATTATTGTATGGCTTTCAGGTAGAAAATCAATTGGAACAAATCTGAAGTGTTTTTTGTCAACACTCTAATTAACTTGCAAGGTGTCTTACCAAGGATTCTTAATCTCATAGTTGCAAACTTCCCAGGGAAATTTCTTGGAGCCCCCCTCTTTATTGGCAGTAACAGAACTTGCTATTGGAAGCATCTTATTGATAAGTGCAAATCCAAGCTTGTGAATTGGAAAGGCAAGTGGTTATCCTCTGCTGCGAAACTCACTATGATAAAATCGATCCTCTTTGTGCTACCGGTTTTTCCATGGCATGTTTGAGATTACCGATGGTAATTGAAGATGAATTGATCTCTATAATGAGAAATTTCCTTTGGAATGGCTCGGATGACAAAGGTAAATTTCCTCTAGTAGCTTGGAAAAAGATCTACCAACCAAAAAAGGCAGGGGGTGCTGGCATTCGACAAATTTCGATTATGAATTTAGCTATGGGTGCTAAATTGGTTTGGGAAATTTGCAGTGGTGGTAAACAAAAATGGGAAAGGATTCTAAAATAGAAAATTTGGACTCCCTAGAGCCAAAGAGGATTCTCACTATAAACAACCCCCCTAGAGGTTCGGCCATCTAGAATTTTATTGTGGAAAGCAAGGAAATCATTAATGATCAGGTTACCTGGGATATCAGGAATGAAAGGGATGCCTCCTTTTGGATTGATTCTTGTGCTGGTGAAGCTGCCTTATGCCTCAACCCTTCTCTGCAACCTATTATGGTAGAAACTTGTCGCCTTTGGGGTCACAATATTTTTTATTATGGTTACCCTATCCAAGAAAATGGCATTGCTAAGTGGAAATGGAACTCCTTGGATTCCTTGGACTTGGATCAGCACCAAAAAGACTTGTTTTTTGACATTTAGCAAAAGGGCTATTTTCCCTTCCCCTGCAAAGGACATTATTAGGTGGTGTGGTTCCTTTGATGGTAAATACAAGGCATGTTTTGGTTACAAATTGAAAGAAGCAGTTATAGACAAAAAGATTGGCCTGTTAATCTTTTTTGGCATTGACATCTCCTACCCAAAGCAGGTTCATTTGCCTAGCTGGCTTGTCAAAGAAAGATTCTAACTAAAGAAATGCTTTATTCAATGGGCATCAATGGACCCAGTAGATGCATTTTATGTCAACAGCAAGAAGAGACTGTTGATCATCTACTTCTCCACTACAAGTTCTCCAATCACTATTGGTGGTATTTCATGGGAAAACTAAGAATCTTTGGCCCCTTTCCATTAGAGTTGGATGAGTGGTTTTTGCAATGGCCTAAACTGGAAGGAAAGGCTATATTTTCTGATTTACTTGATATTTTACAATCTCTTCTGATTTGGGAAATTTGAAAAGAAAGGAATCACAGAATTTTCCAGGGTAAAGAGATGAGTTTAACAACTCTATGTGGGAAAGTTGAGAACCATCTGACTGAGCTCCTAAATGAGGCTTCTCAATCCAAATCATTAAAAATATATATATACAGATTGGGATTGGAAGATTAAACTGGCACTTCCAAATCTTCTCATTCCACCACTTTTTGGCAAGGGATCCCTAGTGGATCAGGTCAATCCAAGATTGGGTGTCAAATAGGAAGTGCCAGAGCCTGGGTGGTTTAAGGTAAACTTTGATGGTGCTTCTACTAGAAACCCGTGTCAAAGTGGTATTGGGTGTATATTGAGAAACTCTCATGGTATTTGTATAAAAGAAATCTCTGAAAAGATTGGAGTTGCCACTAACAATGAAGTTGAATTCAAAGCGGCTTTAAGAAGACTACAGTTAGGGATGGATCATGGGGTACAAAGAATTCATCTGGAGGGAGACTCACTAAATGTGGCTAATGTGGTCGGCTGTAACAACACCCCTAGTTGGCGCCTTAGCCAGTGGTTTCAACCGATTCTAGTATTGCTAGCCACCTTTGATGAATTTTGGATTAGCCACATCTATAGGGAAGGCAATGAAGAGGCTGACAGACTCTCTGAAATGGCGATTGCTAATGGTGACCCCCCCTTGGCACTCTGATTGGGTCTTTCTGACTAGTTTGTTATCCTAGATGAGCTTCCACTGGTTAATATGGTCTGATTATCTTGCCAATAATGGTGCTTTCTGCTTGAGTTTGTCGATTGTGGTCTCAACTGATTGTCTTCTCCTTCCAACTAATATGTTTCTCCGATTAACCTACCGGTGATGGTGCTAACTGGTAGTATTGTCTCCACCGATTGATATGGACTACCAACTATCTCACTGGTGGTGATGCTCACTGGTTGAGTTACTTGTCAGTTGTGTTCTCCATTTCTCCTTCCTGTTGAGATGTTTCTCCGATTGAACTACCAATTGTGGCGCAAACTGGTTGCATTGCCTCCCCGGTTGTCTCTATATTTTTTACTTAAACTAATGGTCATGGCTCTCAGTGGATTGATCGACTGATTGATTTGTTCACCAATTAAGGTTTCTTCTTACCACCGAGACGTGGCTCTCTATTGTCATTATTGGTTTGTACCGGTTTGCGCCCCATGGCAATTGGACATGTGTGAACTTTTAATTGATATCTAGTTACGAATAGATCCTATTAGGATATGCACATAATTACTTGATGGATAAAGATGGTTGACATTAAGTTGACAGCTCAAAAGTTGATTGGACACTGTCACTTCATGCGTGTGTGTATTCAATAGGCATGAACTACTTGCCTAGCACTTGTATCCCCTAGTTTGATGTCTTGCTACTCAACAATGGAATAACCTCATTTTCCCATCAAACATTTGCATTCTTCACTTGGTGACTTGCTATGGAATCCCTAATTCTCCTTGAAGCTACTTGTTGACAGATGGCCTTCCTGGGTGAAATCATTGACAAACATTTGCAGGAGGTCCTCTACTCTTGATACCCTCTTATTCTTCATAGCCTTAAAAGGATGCTAGGGAAGGAAATCCTTATAGCTTATCACAGGTACAAAGCCAATCCTGATATCCTAGCCTTTTTCCTTGCAATGGTGATATACATGGGGACTAGAAAGCAAAGAGCGAAGCTTTTAACTCAAATGATGTTTAAACACCACCTGTTGGGGGAAATTGATGTTGCGTTGGACAATATTGATGGAAACCTGAGAATACTACTTCTCCAAAATTACTATATGTCCTTGGGAAACGAGGTAGAGGTGAGAAAGTTTGTGATTGCAAACTCTCTGGACTTTGATGCTCTTCAAGAAACTTGGCCTACCATTACCAGCAATATTGAATTTCGGCTTAAGGTGGCAGGCATTCAAAATGGCTTCACGTCGGAATGAAGGGAACAATATCTTCGAGATAAAGGGTTAGCAGGTGCAGAAGGATTTGGTATTCTGGAGAATGGAGATTTGGTTGATGGAAATGTCTAGGGGTTTGGGCTTGGCGAGGAGTGGTTCCCAAATAACTACCGACTCCCTAGGGAGAAGGTTGAATCGGCAGCTCACTCAACCTGTGGCACTGAATGCCCTATAATCCTAGATGTGGCTCGTGCTCCTATGGACGATGACTCTGAAGACTCCCATTGATTCTGATTGCGTCACCTTTCTCTGATTTCTCTATTTTTTAGTTATTGTTTTTTGTTTAAAGGCCTCTCGTCAGTTCTGTTATCTACATCCAGTGGTTATCGACTGGTGTTTTATACTTGTCCAGCCTCCATTGCTAGTTCTTTTTGTATAAAGAATAGAGCTAGGGTAGGGGGTTTTCTTCCTGGTTCTTTCCCCCTACTGCTCTCACTAAACTAGGCCTTGTATTCTCCTATTTTAATTAATACAAGGGTGTTGCCCCTCTGTAGCTATTTACTTATTAAAAAAAAAATATCCTCCAAGCATTCTTTTTCATCTTTCAATCAACTTTTTTCTTAATTAGTTAACTCAATTATCTATTCAATCTATTGAGTTCCACCTCTCAATCAATCTCATCCAATAATCCATAAATTAAGCATTCAATCTCCATTCTCAACAATCGCTAACTTTGAATCTTTGTGTCAATTGCAGGTTGCCAGCGCAATATCTAAGAACCACCATACCACAAAGAAAGGAAGAACAATGGAAGCCATTATGCACAATAGGGAGTTTTACATTGTTTATAATTATTCTATATGCATCTATTTTCATTGGTTTTGTTTGAATTCTTTAATTAGGATAGGGATTCATGATTTCCCTTTGATTTCTAATTGATTTTGATTATGAATTTAGCATACGACAGTACCCTAAAGATGATGACTTTACTTTATGTGCATATACAGATGCAGATTGGGCAGGTGATGTTGATGACCGGAAGAGCACATCTGGTGGAGCATTCTTTCTTGGGAAGAAGTTGGTTTCATGGATCAGAAAGAAGTAGTCATGCATTTCTTTATCTATTGTTGAAGTTGAATATGTTGCAGCAACAACTAATTGCAGTCAAGTTCTATGGATGAAGCAGATGTTGAAGGATATACAAGTGAGTTGTAATGATCCGATTGTTATTCATTGTGATAACTTTGCAGCTATTGACATATCCAAGAATTTGGTATTTCACTCCAAGACTAAGTACATATCAATCAAGTATAACATTTTTAAGGAAAAGGTGGAAGCGAAAGAGGTCATATTGGTTTATGTCAATACTAAAGACCAGATAGTAGACATCTTCACTAAACCTTTGTCCCAGGAATCATTTGAGTATTTGAGAGACAGATTGGGGTTTTATACCCCTCCGATAGAGACTTAAATGATGCAGATGTGCATCAGTCTAGTATGCATTATCAGAGCTATCCTTTTCTCTGAATTGATGAAATATTGCTATTGCTTAGGGGGAGTAGTTAGCCTTGAGATTTAGAGTTTTCATATTTTATTTAATTCTTTGGCATTGTTCTCAAAGGGGGAGGAATATATGTTAAAAACCCTTGCTATTTATTTTTCAGATTGACTGCACTCCTTAGGGGGATTTTGGCAGTATTTGGTCTTTTAATTCAGATTTGGTTCAGAGCTTCATTGCTATATCATTTTATGGGAGATTGTTGGCAGTCTTCCATAGGGGGAGACTTGTTTGGCATTTCTTGGCACTTGGATGTTTTTCACATCTAGTGTTTCCCTCAATGCTAAAGGGGGAGATTGGTCTCCATAAGATGGAATTGATTATGTGTTGCATTCATGTTTTGTCATTGATGTCAACACTAGCTGTTATGGTTATTTACCAACATCCGATAGAAGGATTGGATTGGGAAGATTATCAATTGATTGTCACCGATATGATCTCGATGATGGAATAAGTTTGTATGGATGGTTCACATGCTTCTAAAGTATGTTTTAGTCAGTTGGTATCGACTTAATGATCGGATGCTATCTTATGTTCTAGTAAGCCTACTTTGTAGGTCTGGTAAGGGTTTCATTGGCAGAGCTTTATTGAAGATCCTTGATGTAATGCATAAATGGTGTTGGTATAGCTTCTTGAAGGGATTCAGGATATTGATGGTGATTGTGCTCATGCCTTGACTGATTGGTGTCATTGCTTTGGTGTGTGTGGATCTTATTTAGGTATGGTGCTATCTAGGTTATGGACCGGTTTTCATGAAAGGTGTTGGTGGATCCTCCAGTGCTCTTCTGGGATGTTTTATTGATTCAATGATGTTTTTTTGGCCTTAGGCCGACATTTTTTATGATTTTATTTTAGGATTATGTAATGGATCTATTGAATTATTATCTGGGTGGCTGACCTAATTAGTTAGGTCCCGAGTTGGTATAAATATATGTAAGATCTCATTATAGATCATGTATGTGTAGGAAAGGAGTGAATAATGTAATAATCATTTATGCAGAGGATTTGGTCAATCATAGGTGATCGAGTTGGGTTTATGTAAGAGGTTTTAGACCTTCGGTATTGAGCTTAACCGGAACTGTAATCTGGCATGTTTGATGACATCTCATGCAGTTCTTCTTTCTGGATTGTTGTCCAAATATTTTGAGGTGGTTGACATCTTTGTAGTCAATGAGACTCCATTATCATGAGAAGTGCACTCTAGGAAGTGTGTCTTCCTGCATGTACAAGCTCCTATTGTAATCATATACTTTCTGTAGAAGTATCATCTAACTGTGGGTAAGGTTTCCCACCGTGGTTTTTTCCTTTACCGGGTTTTCCACGTACAAATCATGGTGTTACGTGTTATGGTTGCATGGTATTGATTCTCTGATTTTTAATTATGCTTTAATGCTTAATCAGTTATTCTAGTATAAGGTTTTAAGTGCTTTAATTCACATAATCTATTAACAACTGATTCACCCCCCCCCCTCTCAGTTGTTCACCGGTTATCCTAACACTTGTTAATGCCTGATACAACCAACAGACTTATAGAATCCACGGGAGGAGATTAAGCCATGTCACAAATCCAAGCATTGTGTTGCACAACACAAGGAGACCAAGGGCACACACCTTGCAACAATCTCCCCAATACAAGTGAGGGGTTTGAACCTGTGACCAAGCTTTGATACCACTTGTTACAAGTGTGGTTTCCATTGTACCAAAATATTGATCTATTAATGGTTGATACAACTACTAGACTTATAAATCCACAGGAGGTGATTAAGCCATGCCACAAACCCAAGTGTTGTGCTACACAACACAAGGAGACCAAGGGTGCACACCTTGCAACATGGTCAAGTAAACGTCTTAAGGATATTTGTCCCTGACTTTTTTTAAATCACCAAACACACAATTGATATGATAAAACAAAAACAAGGCTTCAAATGGAATGGTCCTGGTAAGTAGGATTTTGAAGATATCAAAAAATCCATTGTAGATGCTCCTATATTAGTGCACCTAGATTTTGAAAAAGATTTAATTATCTATTGTTATGCATCAAAGCATACTATATCAATCATCCTACTATAAATGAATGAACAAAAAATAGAGGCACCTATCACTTTCATGAGCACTCCCTTGAAAAAGCATGAGCTAAATTACTCCTAGATAGAGAAGCATATGTTCGTAGTGGTGAAAGCAGTGAAAAAAGTCGAGTTTTATATTTTGCATTCACATACTATAGTATTTGTGTTTGTCCCAACTGTCAAGAGTGTCCTTACTCAACAAGAAATTGGTTGTAACAATAGAGGCATGTGGGTAACCAAATTACAGGAGTATGACCTTGAAATTAAGCCAAATACCAGAGATTATATAGGTTTATATCAAATAATGAACCTATAATAGAAGAATAAATCTCTCAAGTGTTGTTGGTCAATCGACAGGACCCATGGTTCTCTACTATTGTCTTATCCCTTGCCTATGAGGAATGTTCTCTTGGTTTGTCTCCCAAAGAAAAAGAGATATAAGATTAAAAGAAAGAAAATATGTGATCTAGAATGATACTTTATATAAGAGATGTCTTGATGGAATGTTCTTGAGATGTGTTGATAAAGAACAACAACAACAACAACAAAAATTTAAGAGAAATTCATGATGAATAATGATGAACAACAGATACCCTAACTGGTACTGAGAGGGGGGTGAATCAGTATAGACAAAAACTTTCTCAACAACTTATCAAGCTAAAACAACACTAACCAGTTGTCTTCATCACTGAACTTAACCATGGCAATATCAGTTAAACATAGTAAGACTTCAGACAGCATATATCGGTAAAACTGACCACTTCAAATATATTTAATACTTGATAACTACTTCACCCATAAGCATATGCATGTGGTGTATCAGAAATACTATAACCATTAGCTCTGCATGCATATCACTCAAACAAAGAATACTTAATCATCACATGAAAAATGCACAACTCATGACACACAGATTTTTCACGTGGAAACCCAAATGGGAAAAACTATGGTGGGGATGAATACCCACAATCTTTTTTTTGAACTCTTTTGAAGCTCGCTTTGTTAGGAGCCTAGTCTGGTTAAAGACTTTACAATAAGGTTATGTTAGGAACCGATCCTGTTAAAGATCACCTGGTTAAGGGATGGCTATATACCTTGTTAAAGGTTGAAACCCTGTTAAAGGTTACCCTGCTAGAGAATTTGAATAAGTCAATGATCTTGAGTCACCTGGTTAGAGGATTTACAATAAGCCTGTTAAAGCTACCTGGTAAAGGGATTTTCCAACTGTTGAAATGATTAGAAGACAACAGGTAAAACTCTGATTTGATAATAGCACTACATGCCAAGGCAGATCCTTTTCATTTCCTCTACTCTGTAATCACACTCTGCAGTTTTTCACTTACTAGTCTGGCAAGTATCTCATCACTCAGATACACACACACAACATTTTCCAACACAAACAATAACAAACATCGTCGACCTTATAGACAACAATTAGGCTGGTAGCATAAACCCTAAACCCTAAGCATTTTAGGTTTACAATACAAGTGGTCCAATCCTGACCATCCAAACACTTTGCATAGAACAATACAATCTCAAATAGATCACAAGTCAATCTGCATCGTCCATTCTTCACCGCTCATGGGAATCAGTAACCCATCATGCTCTCTTCTCATACTGCTAAGAAGAATGATCATTCCCAAAGTAGACATTTAATGCAATCGATCTTCACATGCAAGATCCTCAAGGAAATCCTTCATGCATACAAAACTGACATGGCATCTCGATCTCATCCTCATCTCTTAGCTAACTCATCATAGGATGTCATCGGTTGCATCGCACAAGCTAGATTGCCAAAATGGAAACCCTAGATCTGAGACTACCAACTGGTAGTCACACTTAGTGAAACCCCGACACCGGTTCATTGCATCTCTTCATGTTTATTCACCAACTTCTTCCAATCTGCATATCGGTTCACTTTCACTTATTGACATCAATGACAACATTCATTATCATCATATCAACATGTCAATTCGTCATATGCCAACAATATCCCCCTTTGGCATTGATGGCAATACTCAGTGTAGCATTGCAACTGTAAACATCATAGACCAGTCTATCTTCATGCATTGATATCTTCTCCCCATACATCAGATATCTTCTCCTCCTTTGACAACAATGCCAAAGTGGAGGCACAAGATTCCATTCTCCACTATGTTGCTCCCCCTATGGAGTAGCATCCTTCAACACATCAATCCTGAAAGATTTGTCACTATAATACCTCACTGATGTGGAGCACACACATCTTTAGTTTACTTCATGAAGGGGCAAAACCCCTAATTCACCTCTCAAATAGGTAAATGTAGTCTTCGGTAAGGGCTTAGTGAATATGTTTGCTAGCTGCTCCTTACTGGAAACATGTTGTAATACAACCTCTCTGTTTTGAACCTTCTCTCTCAAGAAATGATACTTGATCTCAATGTGCTTAGTTCATGATGAACCCTATAGTGGTCATTACTCATCTACTATAATGTCCCTTAAAATTTTAAGTAACCTCTCTGTTTTGAACCTTCTCTCTCAAGAAATGATACTTGAGCTCAATGTGCTTAGTTCATGATGAACCCTATAGTGGTCATTACTCATCTACTATAATGTCCCTTAAAATTTTAAGGTGATGTTACTACTAACCAAGTATGTTCAAAGATGTGTATCATAAAGTTAAAGTGTGGAAAATTTAAGCAATTCACTAGTAAACCATAATTAGCAGCTTTACCCCGGAAACCAATGGTGATTGAAGGACCATTTCTGTAGTGGGGTTTGGATTTTATAGGGATAATTAATCCCTCAGTTAGTGAGGGTCACACACACATCTTGACAAAAACAAACTATTTCACAAAGTAGGTGGAGGTTGTCCCAATGAAAAGGACTAGTTCAAAAATAGTTTGCCATTTTATTAAAGTGAACACTCTGGTACATTTTGGGACTCCGTTGAAACTATTAATAGATAATACCATGAATTTATATTCTTCAAATGTGGCATTTTTTATTATGAACATGGAATTACCTTTTCCCATTCACCAAACAACTATCCTCAAGTCAGTGGACAGGCAAAATCTAGTAACAAGAATCCGGTCATCATAATGAAAAATTAGTAGATAAAAACTAGAGGAATTGGCATAAAAAGTTGTATGATTCTCTTTTGCTTGATAGGGGCTTTCCAAAGTGGGCTATTGGAATGTCTCCTTTTAAATCGGTGCATGATATTTGTTCTACCTTACCACTTCCACTTGAACTTTCGACCTCCAAAGTTAAGACAGCAATTGAGGATGAACAATTTAGAGACCCACTAAAGAAAAGGATCATGTACCTAACTAAAAATGGAGAATAGAGAGATGACATGATGGAAAAGATCACTTTAAATCAAGCAAGGGTGAAAAAAACTTTTGATAGGAAGGAAAGATACCAAAATTTCATGGATTGGGATTTGGCGTCATTGTGGGACAAAAAATGGTAATCGAGAGGAGCTCATGGTAAATTTGACTCATTGCGGAAGGGTCCATTCAAGATCCATCAAACCTTTGGAAGCAACACAATTAAATTGTCATATCTTGATGGAGCAATCTTGTCCCTCCCTTTCAATGGGCAAGACCTCAAGCTATACCAGATGTGAAACAAGTTGTTTTGTATTGTACTAGTTTAGAGGTTGTTCATTTTTTGGTTTGTGTCTTGTTTTTGGTATGTGTCTGTCCCTTTTCATTTGTTCAATTTTTCAGGTTTAGTTTTTGTCATGTGTTCTTACAAAACCAAAGATTCTAGGTCCATAGCTTCATCCTTATTAGTCTTAGTCCCTAGTTAGAGAAAGTTGTTGCTAAAATGTCATTGTTCTCATCAAGTTTTTATATTGACCCTTAATTATGTGTCATGGTGTTCACACAATTCCAAAAGTCATAGTACTTAATCATTTGTATAGCTTGTTGAGATTTTTCTCTAGTTCAAGAACTCATGTTGGATACTGATGAACCCTTTTACAATAACTTAAGCACTCATGTTCCTTTTCTTTGATTCTCAATCATCTTTTAACTTAGTTTAAGAAGTCATGTTGGTCCCCGATAACTCGTCCAACACTAAGTCAAAAGTTCCAATTTCCTTCTTGTACTCCAACGCATAAACTTGAATTGAATTATGTTTTCCCTCTGATGTCTTGGTTCAAGTTAGTCAATTCTTATAGTATGAAATGGGTCATTGGACTCCAACAATGATTTTCGAACCTTGTCAGAGCTTGACCATTCAATTGGCACTAAAGCCAAAAGGAAAAGCAGTCTAAAGATTGCAAAAGTTAAGTTCTAAGACAATGATCAAGACTCGATGGTATTTCCAAGGTGATTTATTACATGTTTTGGGTTTGAGGAAGAGTTTAAGAACTAATATTGGCACCTTACATGGTGCTAAGAACTAATATATAATCTATCGTCTGTTCTCAAAATGCAAAAAATAAAAATAAAAAAGGTTGTTTTGGGCAGAATTAAAGAGGAATTATAGAACTGAAGGTGGAGTCTGACAAGTCCATTTGAACTATTATGAAAGTGACATGACTATGCAAATAATAAAAGGCATCAAGCATTAATTACATAGTGTGGCAGTTGGTGATGCATTGAATGCAACAGGACCAACTTCCAAATTTCTCTTCATATTTACTCAAAAGCTTCTACCAAAAGATTTATTATATCAAGTGAAGAAGTGAGAAAGAAGACTAGAGTGCAATGAGCAACCAATATCATTGCCATTGTTGCAGAGATAAGTTTCTTAGAATTGTCAAATAGTTGGTTATGTTGAGTAACATTCTTTATACTTTAGACTCAAAATCAATTAAAGATCAAAGGGGGTTTTTAGTTGAATTATTGTCATAAATTGCATTTAAAAGGGGGAAGGAATGAAATTAAAGTATTTAGAGTATGAGAACCTAAACAAGCTCAAATGTGCACAACTAGAAATAAGAGATACCAAACTAGGGCACATAAATTTGAACAAATTCTAGCAGAGAGTGGAAAATCCCAACTGGCGCCCAAGTACATAGAGGCTATCAAAGAGTGGGTTGATTGTAGCAGATGCATTTCTAGTCATCGTATAATGTGTAGACTTTGTGTTACAATGCATTAACAGATATAATGCTAGCACTAGGGAGATTGAGACTCAAGATAATAGGGTCCTTGTATCCCTTGACTCTACCACAATCCAAAATTTATTATGGCTCTCGAATAGTGAAAAATATGCTCATTGCATTTTACATTATCCCAATCTGAATTCAATGCAAAGAAGGGTGTTTACAAGAATGTAATTACAAATGAATGGTTTTCCATTCCCAAGTAGGGTCAATCTAAACTTCCCAAGACCATCCACAAATGCTCTCTAAAAGGAGATATTGTAGACATTATTGTCTTGTTACATAGGCTCAAAGGGGATGAAGATTATTTCAACCTAGATGAATGGATGTTTTTCTTTGTTCAAGTTATTTCTACTGGGAATTTATATTTGGATTGGGAAAGTTTAATTAGTGACCAATTGCATTATATGATAACTTATTTTAGGCTTAATTGTTTTTTTAATATGTCATCATACTTGTTTTCTGCTCTAGCTTACACACAATATTGGCTAGGTTTGTATTATGTGGAGTTTCACAATAATATCTAAATTTATGATTTTTATATTGATCCAACTACAAAAGAGGGTGAATGATGTATTCATAATGGGTTTGTTAAAAGTGTTACAAGGATTCCTTCAATGGAGGATTTCACCTAAATCAACCACTCTAATAATAGTGTAGAAGATAAGTTCATTTTTATTGAACTATTTAAATAGATTTGTGAAGTGAATAAGAGATGTAACGAAAGAAGAGAAATAGGCATCCAATTTCCCATCATCCTAGGGATGTATATTTGTAATACACAATCAAATGCATTGCATATTTTAAAGGCAATAGATAAATACACCATGAATACCTATTGTAGCATCCTAAATTGTACCCCCTTACAATTCAGACCACATTTAGGGCCCCCACCATAGTGCTCGCATCCCTATGCTTGACTAAGATCCATTTATGCTTGTATCATACAAATATGGCATCAATATCACATTTTACCTTGCATTGCCCCTTTATCCTAGCCCCATAATAAGGTAGGACTAGGGCGTGGTGCCTTGGTCCTTACTGGGACCATGGAGCCACACCATGGTCCTCCCTAATTGGGCCCTATTTTAAACCCTTTGCCCCATCTCAAATTTGAGTGGGAAACCTTTCTCCGTGTCAACCTATCTCAAAAAATTAACATGATTTCCTGACGTGCAAGTATATAAGGAGGCTTTCCCCTCTCATTCTGAATATATACATTGATAAACTAGGAGCACAAGCAATCAAGCATTCAAGTATTGAAGCATTCATCATCAATCATTTCTAGAGGTCTTCAAGGATGCATATTCTTCATCTATCTATTGTGGAGCAACTTTACATCATTCCTACGCAAGCATGTGTGTGATTAGGGTTTTGTCATGTTCATATCATTTCATACAACATATGTGATTGCATTCAAGAAGCAAAGCATCATTATCAATCATTGCAAATCTAAGGTATATCTTTCCATTATTTATTTCAATATTTACATTTCATTCAATTTTGATTCCTCAAACGGGGTTTGACTTAGGCAAACCTCTATTCCCAACCTATTTCCCCTTCTTTTTGTGTGTAGGAAACAGGTACGGAGTTGTGATCTTTAGAATCAACATTATTTATAGAGATGAATTGATTCCCCTTCGATGTGTGAAAAGTTTAGAGGACCATAGAGACCACCATCATAGTCCCAATATTTTAGGTGCTCTTTTAAGGATCGGATCCAAATCTGCATACATTTCTCAATTCCAGGTGTACAACACAATCCTGCATCTGTAGCTCATTGTTTTCATGTTTTTGCCTTCATTTCTAGCACTTTATCTTAATTCAACAATTCAATTTACAAAAGAGGACCCCAAATTAATCAATCCAATCGTTACTTAGTCTTAGTATTTGTTGATTTGTGATTGAATCTATTGGATTTCCCCTCTTTTGAATGTAGTGGTCATTCAAGCAAAAATTAGTGGTTTTCTCCCTCTAATGGTGGAAACCCTAATTTTCACCATTACACCTATGATGTCCAAAGATTAAAGTTCAACAATAAGGAATTTGTTAGGAATAATCTTCATTTAGGCTCTACATTCCACCATGTACCTTAGCTGGAGAACTATTGGGAAGATTGTGCGAATGATTTGAAGTGAAGAAAAAAGACTAGTCAAGAATGGCCTTGAAGCAAATATTGGACTACCAACTTGGATGGGATGTTGATGGTGTTATAGATGATGGTTCTGATATGATTGACCCAACATATGCCTCTCATGTACAAATGCAGCCACTAGATCCCATTGACTGGACTCAACTTGTGGAGGGGGAAAAGCGAGATCAGGTGACTAGGACCTAATTTCACTTTTGCCAACACATTGGGAATACGAAAGAGCCTAGAGAGATAGCTCACTTTGGCTAATTCTTGTGAGAAAGAGAGCCAAGGATTATCTCTTAGGGTTTCTATTCCTCTCATTGTTTGTGATGAGAAAAATAGGGTTTGATTGATCAACTAGACTAGGAGATGAACAATGAAGCATATATGAACTAAAATTGAACAAACTTGCATATCTGAAACTGAGATACTAAAAGAAGAGAAGAGGGGGAATCTGGATGTGTACCTGATGCTAAAAACTAAGCCAAACTGACCAGGACCAGGGTGCCACGCCACTGTCCATGATGATCTGAGAGAGAGCTGCAATTGAAAGGTTGAAATCTAAAGGTCCTGAACTTGCAACATGCATAAAATCACTTGAAAGTGGGGGGACTAGGGCGCCATGCCCCTATCCCTAACAGATTTGAGAAATTTTCAGACTTTTAGGCAGTGCCTATGTCTTTTCCTAATCTGAAACTCCTTCTAAGTACCTGTTTCTACACCTGCAACTGAAAAGATAGGGGGCTTGGGTGGCTATAGGGATTTGCCTTGGTCAAAACCCTATGTTGGTGATTTCCACATCCACAAATAGTCTATTTCTATAGTAAAATAGTGTGTGCATGAATCTTGTGTGTGTGCAAGACCCTAAAAATGAAAGCAAACAATCTAGAGAAACCCTAAAGAGTAAAACCTAATTTCTTATAATTGACAAAGTAAATGCTCTAAATCAATGATGCAAAGTGATCTAAAGCATGAATTTAAATATTTAAATTGATCTAATGAATCTCATTCAAAGACATGAAAATAACATGAAACCATACCCAACCCCTAAGGGAGGGGTACAAGCCAATCGTCAGTCGATGATCTCTTGTTATTCTTCAATGTCTTCAAGGCTCCTAATTGATGATGAATGCTTGATAAATACTTGATGAATTCTTGATGAATGCTTGACAAATACTTGATGAATGATCCACATAGGCTTCTCTTTCACTACATAGAAGGATCCTTGTGCTCCAAAACCCTACTCTTAGATTCTTAGATCTGATCTTAGTTGCCTTCAAATGAAGAAATAGAACTCTTATGTATGAAACCCTACATCTTAATTTCATCTTTAGGATAACTTAGAGATTGAATTTCCTGCCAATTTCTTGGGGTTAAGCATTATAATATCATAGGATTATGCTCCCAAAATTTCAAGAAAAAAGCCGAGGACCATGTGCACTTTTAAACATGGTCCAACCAACTTTTCACCAAATTTTCAGGGTCGTTAGATATGATGATATTAGAGCGAATCCCAAAGTTATGGCTGATTTCAAGGTGTTTTGATATGCGAAATTAGGCCTTAAAGGTTGAAATAGGACATAATTAGGGTTTATGATTAAATGATTTATTGGAGGAATAAAATAAAAAGGGGCACACTTAGGGTAAAGGGCCCAATTTTATGATGTGAAGAGTGATGAAATATGACTTTAGATTTAATTATAATAATTAATTAAATTCTTAAAGGGAAATTACAATGCAAGATGCAAACACACTAAGACGAGTGCTAGGCTAAGTGTGGAATTGTACCACCCTAGCAAGGGTGTACAATTTATGACACTACACAACCTAAGGAAGAAGACTTGGATAGAAGGACTATTATATTCCTAAGAAGAACCCTAGTCTGGGTAGCTAAGAAGAAAGGTAATGTCTCTAAGATTACCCCAGCAAAAGCAAAGAAATCAATAGGACATAGTAGCATTGGAAACATAAGCCCTTCTTCCACAACTCTACCTACACAAATAGTATCGCTAGCTAATCCAAGAGGGAATGTACAAATGGAGAACCACCAAAAAAGACCAGGCTCCCAAAAAGACATGTGGGGATAGTTTTAACACTATAAACTAGGGGAAAGTAGCCTAAGAAAGAGAAAGAGAAAGAAAAAGAGAAAGAGAAAGAGAAAGAGAAATAGAAATAGAAAGGGGAGCTCGAGAAGGGGAAAGAGGGAAAATGAAAGAATGAAGAAGATAAGAAAACTAAAGATCCCATAAAGGATGAGGGAAAAGGAAAGGATCTAATCCAAGATTTAGAACAAGATGAGGCCATTAGTGGTAACCTAAGTATCCATTTCATTTTAGTTTACAAAATATAGATAAAACCCCTATTGTTAAGAGAACCTTTTTTATCAATCCTGATGTCATGCAAAGTTCCACACAAACTATGTCTTCCCCCACATGGCTAGAAGTATCCTTATCTAATAAGAGTAAGATTGGATACATTAGGGAACCATCAAAGGATAGTGTTTTACATATTTTGTAATCTACCCCTATTCCCAGAAGGAAGAAAATTAAAACCACCTCATGGTTGTTTGAGGATGAAAATTGGGGCTATTTTTTCCTAGAAATTGCTCACCCTACATCTCAAAAGGACTCAAGTCAAGCCATTATAGTTGACTTTATTTTTACTCATATTGATATAGAACCCCCAAGTAGGGACAAAGACCTACACAATTTCCAATTCATAGCCACTAAAGTGAAGGAAAGAGTTGAAAAGGACAAGTTGGATGAGGAAGCCCTAAAGGAACTAGTTGAGATATTATTTGAATGCCTAATATCATTATTAAGTCAATCATCATAAGCCCCTAGCTCCTCGGAAGTAATATTAGATCCAAAGTTAGATACTAATAAGGAGTTGATGATGAAATTGCAAATAGATAGCCAATCAAATTGCACATAAATGGATCGAGAAAATGAAAGAGAAAGGCATTCCATTTATTGATGATTTGAGTAGATCCTATAAAGAGCTTATGCTAGCAATAGATAGTGTGGCCATCAAAATAAGATTCTAAAATGGAAGAGTCTTCACACTTGTATGCTATCAAAGAACTTCAAGAAATTATTAAAATGGTCTATGGTGTAGCTATAGCTAAAAAAATAATTCGCACCAAGGGTGCACCTTGCAATACATTGGTATAGAGCCTAGAATGGGAATGTAAATTATTGTTGTAGAATATTAGAGAATAAAGTAGATTTCTCAAGGAAGATAATAAAATGGTCACATAAGTGATGCAAGAATTCACAGATATCAGTTACCAATTGAAGAGGAAGGAT
Source organism: Cryptomeria japonica (assembly GCF_030272615.1). Classification (NCBI taxonomy): domain Eukaryota; kingdom Viridiplantae; phylum Streptophyta; class Pinopsida; order Cupressales; family Cupressaceae; genus Cryptomeria; species Cryptomeria japonica. The sequence continues at coordinate 684,459,061 of NC_081413.1, forward strand.
AATTCTGGATTTGATAGAATGGATAAATTGAAGGTAGAATTTCAAAACAACATAGATACTTTGGCTAGCCCAAAGGCTTTTAATGAAGAGAAGCATGATAAACTAGCAATAATTTTTGCATCTTTAATTTGGTGTGTCAATCATTATAAAAAAATTATTGCTAAGGTTGAAGCCATTAGAAAAGGAAGAGCCTTACGGGCATTGCAAACAAGGAATGTGATTGTCTTGAATGATCAAGAGATTCTAGGAGTCCTTAAGGTGCTGCAAGATTACAGGGATAGGATGACAAATCAACAACCTACATAGCCAGGAGGAATAACTACCACATGAATTGAAACAACTTTCTAGTTTTAATGCAATCACTTGTCTATTTCAGTTTAATTTGTTGTTATTATTTCATAAACTTAATTGTGCTTTAAAGGATTCTTTTAAAGAATTCATTTCTTTAGACACATTGGTAGTTACATTTTAGACTTTTAAATATGATTGAAATGAACATTGAAATGGATCAATAATTTTTTGGTCCCCCTTATGCTAAGACATATGAGTGTAAATCGATCAATTTTTTTTAAGATCAATATATGTTACTAATATTTTGAATTTGTCTTTTTGCATTGGATTTTGAAAATAGCTTATGATGTTGTGAATATGTGAGTTTATACAACTTGGGTATATTGTTCTTTGAAACGTGATGTGCATATAAGCAGTTCTTCATCTTTTTAGAATTCAGTTAATATTTGAAATCATTATTTCTATATTAGTAAACAGTCATGAATCTTTGAATTGATAGTGGTACTAAAGTTTATTTTATGAGTTTCAATGATCTGTGAGTTATTTTATTTTAATGCACATTATTGCATTTGTTTCATGGTAGCGAGAAAAAGTCAAAAACATTTCCTACTTTCCGATTAAAAGTATACCAAAGCTTTTGCATATTCAAAAAGTAAATTAAAATTTAATCTTTTGAAGGGAGTTGTACCTTTACTTCAAAATTTAGAGGGAAGATATATATAGTTTACCCAATTGTTGCTAATGATTTAGGTCTTATTTGAGGTAAAGAGTTTTGTTTTAGTGACATTTTATGAAAAGGATAATCTATTCGCCAACACTACCTCATTTGCACCAATTCTTCAATTAGTTAATTACTAAATTATTAGTTCCATCTCACCTAGTTGACTACCAAGTCTAATCAGTTCACTTAACTTACTCCCAATACCACTCACCAATCAAATACACTTCATCATTTGTGCAATCAGTTAACTATTATATCCAAATAGTCAACTCCACCTAATTCTCGCATACATTTACTTAACTCCCCCGCATAGGTAGTTAACTCATCAATCAAATCCATTATCTCCCCAATTAATTTCAGTTGAGTAATAATAATTATTTCAATTAAAATTTTGAAATAATGTGCAACTCTCCAATGCTTGCCACAACTCCTCATCAATTCTCCAAATCATGGATCAAACGTGAGACTCTAGATTGAATCATATGCATTCATTTTATTCCCTTGTAAATCTATATATCTAGTCTATTTCTCATCATGTCATAAGAATTTGTTTTTGTACCCAAGTCCTGCTAGTTTAATATCTAAATAATTCTAAGGATATGCTAATGAATTGAGCACCCACATTCCAAAACAAGTAAAGCTTCACATATGATCAACCTAATGTTTGCATATTTAATATTTGAGTATTAATTAATTTGATATTGATATAATTTGTTTCACTTATTATTTTTGCATGCATACACTAATCCAAGGTGTATTTTATTATAAACCTCCAAATCAAAATATTTCTACTAAATAGTCTTTGTATATCATGTAATTGTAAATGATAATTGGGTATCATTAAATGATAAGTGAATACACATTGAATGCCTTAAAATACCAAAACATGAAAAGAAATAATGCAAAGTACATACTAAGTTGGTTCATGGTGGGAATTAAATAGGTGGGAATTGATAAAAAATTGAGTATGTATTTTTGAATTTTAAGGGCCAAATCCTTATGGGCTAGGATTGATCTCTAATTACAAGATTGACATGGAATAAGGAAATGCTAATATAAACATGAAGAATTAATCTATAAACTTGCAAGACAATAATAGGTATGATACATGTCCAATATATAGGAAATATACACATGTATGGATACAATATGGTTGGATGCATATGAAAATGTGTAGTGGAGATAGGTGAAGGATTATGGAACATGTCCAAATTGACACAAGATTGTTCCATCTATAAATATGTAGGTTCATTGAGAAATGCCATCAAAATGAACATAAAAGTGAATGAGAATCGGGATAGATAAGAAAATCTTCCATTACATATTTCTCTTACTTTGAGTTGTATATGAATCCCAACATGAGAATGTATTTCAAAATAAATTAGCACTCAAAAATATTCATGAAAAAAACTAATTAGGCAACAAGGGAAATGGTGTCTATCTAAGGTAATGGACCCAATAGAAATAATCATATGTGTTCATCATTGGCATGTGTTCTCCATACAAACTTGCAAAACAAGAAAAGTATGTAATAAAAAGTGCCCAATTAGGCATCATTGGATATGCATTGTCATAGCATGCTAGTTTATAATGGGGTATTTAATTAGGAGAGAGAAAAGATAGATACATCACTAGGTATTAGGGGTATATTGTTAAAGTAGCCAAGATCTGTTGCAAAATAAAAAATAAAACAATTCTAAAAAAAAATATGAAATAAAAAACAACTATAATATGTGACTTAAAAAAAGTAAAATGTACAAAAGAGGGATATCCTCAAAGGCTGTAGCTATTCTAGCTCCAAAACGGCATGCCTCCATATGATGTCGAAGGCATACCATTCAAGTATGACAAGTCCATGAGAGCGACATTCTTGGGACCCACAGACGACATGGAGGAATTCGCAGCTACGATGACGTGGATGATGTTGCCATTTTGCGTTTGACGGAAAAGCTTGCTCACGGTTAACATTTTCCCGGCCGTTGTCACCGCGATGTGACGGTTGACGGTTATATCGAGTGAGGCGGTTAACATACCGTCGGGCAAGCGTTTTACATTTTCGGTGACCGCCAATTTTGATTTTATTTTTTTTGAATGGCCACGCAGCCAAAAAAAGGCTAACCCACTTTATTGTGTCCATGAGTCGACTAACATCGGGAGGCGGTCATGTGTTATGGGCATAGTTTTCAATTCATTTTTTTTTTAATTTTCAATGAAAACTCGATTTCACGAAAATTGAAAATATATTTCGTCGAGTAGCTGCATGCAAAACGCATTGGTGGAGGCGAAACAAAATATTCGACTGTGTAAATTCAGGCTGTAAATTCATGTCCCTGGTTGAATCACTGAGCAAAGGAGGTGCGCTTTAATTGTAGTTATAGGTATGCATTCTCAAAATATGTGTGGCTCCGAAGGGGAGGAGAAAAGTCGACCACATGCATTACCCAAGTTGTCTAGGTATATTGTTAGTCCTATTGTTATCACCTGTTAACATGCGGGTTTTTTTTCATGGGCAGGGAGGAGGTATTGTAGCGTACAAGGGGTGGTACGATTGAAGATTGTTGTGTAGGGTTATGGCACCATCAGTAAATTCAAACCCTAACAGATAAAGATAGTTTTATGATTCCTTCGTCAACCCTGTGTTTGAAATTGTAAATTTTTATATCTTTTTTGTATTGCAAAGGTTGTTATGAGTGTACCCTCGGGAGGTGTGAAGAGGACAATGATTTGGCTAGAGGCTTAGGTGGTTGTGGTAATTTGAAACCCTAAGATATTCAATAATTTTTTTTTCATTTTCTCTGTCATTTTTTGTTGTATCTGTGAAAATTAGGCATCATTTTGCAGCATGGTCGTGTCAGAATACCAAGGGTCCCTGTTTGATTGTTGATGGCTCATTGTTGAGGGATGATTTTTGGGTTTTTGTTGAAAACCATCAGGGTTTGCATTGTTTGTTTGTGTTTTGGTGTGTGTTAGTATATATATGTGTGTGTGTGTGTGTGAATATGAAGCAATACAATACACGCATCGAGCCCTATATCTAACCCTAACGCGAATAATTTCAAGCTATAGAAAAACAAGAATAACCAAAGCAAAACAAAACAATATAATTTTCGCACAACGTAACACACACACACACACATAAACATGTCTACTGTAATACAGAGGAAAACGACAGAATAAAACATAGATAAAAGAAACTATGGAAATATTATGCTCTATTTCCATTATTCGCAGGTGCTCATTAGATAAAAAAAAGGAAACCTACAGTCCCATAAATCCCCCTTCAACAATGATCCATAATAGACGGAGGCTGCTTCAACAAGGAGCCCTTCAATAATAATGTTTTCATTTGCGCATTAGTCTTACTTTTTCCATGTTAGGCAAATAAAAAAGGCACCATGTTTGCTATCATCAAACAAACAATAGATCAACTCCTAATTGTCAGCAAACAGCAGATCAACTCCTAAACAAGAGCAGGTCACACACAGTCAAGGAATGGTTGCATCAACCAGTCAACAACCTGATTTTGAGGAGTCTGTTTGCATCAAAAGGCAAACCATAACATGTAAATGAGGTAGTACCATGTAAAAGAAGCTCAATTTGAAACAAAACATTTTACCTTGCTTTGTCTTTCATGTAGCTATTAGGTGCCTGCCACTTGTATTTGCATATATATTTATTCTCGGACATGTATGTTGATGCATGTCATTGGTACGATATGTCCTATTTGGAGCCAGAATAGACGCGTGTCATGTATGTCAATTCATGACATTGTTACAATCTCTTTTTGAAGGCAGAATAGACATGACACAAGTTCAAAGCACCTAATCACACTCGAAAATTGCAGAATAAACATATATGCAAATATATGTGGGAGGCTATGTGTTTTGTGGCTCCACAGTGGACATATCATACCAACAACATGCATCGACATACATTTCCAAGACATGCATACCATGCCAACTTCTCATGGTGCTCCAACCCATGGTATGTGATGTGGAGTTGTTGTTGAGTTTTTGGTTTCAATCCTCAGCGCCCACGCAAAATTATGTGGACATGGCAGATGTCGGAGGATGGTTGTGGCATGCTTCGTGGTTACCGCCAATTTATTGTGCATAACATGCACATTAAAAGCTTGTGAATGAAGGAATTGCGTTCGGATAGCATCCCGGTAGGAAGAAGAGGCCGCGGGCTGCAAAACTTGGTACTTTTGTCAGAGAAAAACTAGTGCGAAACTCAAGTTACTCTGGTAGTGGGATGCCTCTATTGTGGCTGCAAAAAACAGAATGGGGGGACTAACACCCCGTGTTTGTGGCAGGTTTTTAATTGTAGGTTTTGCATTTGATGGTTGCTTCTATCTAACACAGCGTTGTTAGTATGTACGATTTGTCTATTTTGGAACCAAAAGAGACACAACCTCTCCGACAAATGGTACTGCGTGTTAGTGACATGTTAACCAATTGCATCCGTTGAATGTAAAATATAGTGTAAAATGTGTGACTAAGCTGTGTGTTAGTCGGACCATAGCATTGATTTTGAGTTGGAATAGAGGCATATGTCCTTGAGTGCACAACAACAGTACGAAAATAGGTGGTTGATATAGACAACTCTGGCACAGCTCTGGCACTATGGCAAATGGACAGATATAATATAGATGACGTAAATTACTTAGTGGTAGTTTATATTGAATGTTAAACTGCATTTTCATATATGAACATGTAGGTTCCTTTTATGTCTTTTGAAATGCACGTACTTCCCAATGTAGACTACCAGTAACATTAGTTATCCATGTAGGTTGTTGATTTTCAAGGACTATTGAGTAGTCCCCTGACAAACATCCAGACGTTCCCAGGTTGTTGCTCTATCTCCCTTGTTTAATACTACTTACACTGTAATGTCCCCTTATTAATAATCTTTGGGCTTTTGCAACTTTTTGTAAGGTGCTTGTTATATATATATATATATATATATAGTTTGTTGTATATGATTTTTTTATGCGGTATAAATTTATGTATAAATTTCAGTTCTTGATTATGTAATATTAATGTCCTTACTTTTAATGAATTTGATAATAATGAAAATGAATAATGCAATTGGCTGATGTGTTATATTATATGCTATAGATGCACCATATTAGACAATAAGATATAATTTTCGAACCTGAACGCAGTACGATTGTTATTTATGGATCTTCAAGTCATGAAACCAGTGTTGAATATATGAACCAAAAATCCTGATTCTTGTGAACTATGTGTTATAAATTTGTATATATTTTGTTGATTTGCATGAGAGTGTTAATGTTCATCCTAGTGTATTTGTATTTCTAGATTATTGATGTGCATGATGTTTGAGAATACATGTGTTTGATGATCCAACTCCAATTTGAAATATGATTTGGGCTTCTGTTTGAGATGTCTTGGGTTGGCATGACGAACTCCTCATGTGTCTATCCTTCAGAGTGTTTTTTTCTTTTTTCTTTTCGTAACTTAAGAGTACGTTTTTAATAAATAATACTATTCCCATGTCAACAAAGAGATGGAAGCTTTAGAATAGACACTCGTTTCAAAAGACTTGTGTCTTTCAAAAAATGAATTGGAGGTCTTTGTACCCAATAATTATCGTCAAAGACTTTGTTAATGGTAATGAATCGTTGTTTATTCTCTGACATAGATTGACCATCTTAATTGCTACACACTCATTTTATAGCATCAATTTTTCAATTAGCGGTTGCGATTGACTAACCTGTCCGTAACACGTTGTAGGAAAGGTCTGTTTTGGAGCCGGAATAGACACAGCCAATTCGTTAAGCATATTTTGCATCCTTCTTTATCAATCCTTAAGAAAGTCTAGTTTTTGTGTTGTATTTTGGATGGGGAGAACACAAGAAGCCTTTTTAACAGCATTGGCGATGGATCATAGTCATTATTTTGTTGCAATTGCAACCAAATATGTTCTAGAGTGGAATGTCATGGATAGTTTATGGCTAAACTGTTAGCTGGGTTGTACATAACACAGCAACATGCTGACTTTGTATTGGAGTGTGGGTATAACCGGTCGTGTGTTGGTTGTGTCATTTGTAGTGAATGTGTGGTGTTATTGATAGTGTGACGAATATGAATTGCATTTTTGTTATGTTTTAGTTGAATCGTGTCAATTGCATTGCGAAAAAGGTTAAGGGAAAATGATGATCTTGATTATGGGTTGCTGGAGCTGAAGGCAGATGATCTCCTGGGAGCTGGCCACGTTCACTTCCCAGTGATACGTGACATCGGCCTGCCAGTAAGCTAAGTAGTTTTAATGGATTATGTAACATGTAGTATTGCACTATTTAATGCTTGTGACTAGAGAACTAATTTGTATACCCAGGAGAGAGGTGGGCTCTCATATGCGGGACGAGTTCGGCATTCATATCTGAAAGATTCAGGAGTTGGGCTTTCACATCTGGGAGTAGTTGAGGATTCAAATTTGAAAGAGTCGAGAGTTGGGCTTTCGTATCCAGGACTAGTTAAGGATTCAAATCTAAAAGGGTCAAGAGTTGGGCTTTCAGATGCACGACAAGTTGGAGATTCAAATCTGAAAGATTCAGAAGTTGGACTTTCACATCCACGAGTAGTTGAGGATTCAAATCTGAAAGAGTCAAGAGTTGGGCTTTCAGATGCATGACAAGTTGGGGATTCAAATCTGAAAGATTCAGGAGTTGGACTTTCACATCCACGAGTAGTTGAGGATTCAAATCTGAAAGAGTTGGGAGTTTGACTTTCAAATGCGGGACTAGTTGGGGATCCAAATCCGAAAGAGTCAGGGGATGGGCCTTCAGGTCAGGGACTAGTTGGGGATTCAAATCTGAATGAGTCACCAATCAGATCTCCAATTTTGAATCCATTGTCAAGTCCGCTTCTCAGTGACTGCACAACCACACTGGTAATTATTTATCATTACATTATATTTTTTTTCCATCATTGCATGGCATGGTTGGTGGAAGTTGGGATTTATAAGTGGAAATGTAGATATATACACGGGCATAAAATGGATCGATGATGTGTGCTATTTTATTGAACAGCATTATGATAGTGATTGTGCTGGTGAGGAAGATGAGGCCATTGGAAGTGTAGATGAGGGTGATTATACTGATGCTTGAGGTGGTGAGAGTGAAAAAGGGGATGTTTGTAGCGAGCACAAGGTGAGCATAGAGCAGGAGGCTGAACGACAACGTGATTCTGTCAGAGCTCGTGAATAGGAACAAGGAGAGGCTAGTAACAAGGAGGTCCACTATTAGTCATTATATGTTGGATTATCTTTATAATGCTTGATTAGTGCAAAATTGAATGTGACTCTTTGTCTCTGTTGGTTGTGTGCAACAACAGGCTGATCACAAAAGAGAACATATTAATGGCAGGTTGCACTACTTTGGTCTCTTCCGTTATTGTTCTAAAAATGGAGGTCATCAGTTTTGGGATCTGGGGAGGCTTAATATGCATAGAGCCAAAGAACATCAACTACCATTTTTGGGGATTGCACGACACAGTCATCAACATTGTGGAAGTGGAAAGCGCAATGCAGATCATAGCAAGAAAACATTGTTGGAGTTGAAAAAGAGGGAGTCTAATATTGAATACCAAATGGGAGTACGACACAGTATGCAAAAAAAATGTTTCACTGACCAGGTCTATATGAAATATGGCAAGAAAACACGTGATGAGCTTCCTACCGAAGGGAAGGGAGAGATAAAGGAAGCAATGCGAGTGTATGACAGCAGCCCGGTTAGGGAGGCGAGAAGGAAGAAGGTTTTAGAGTTACTACAAAGAAAGAATATTGCAACAGAGGTAATTTTTTAGTGATCGTATTTTTTTGCAATTTACTAAATTTCTTTAAACATGTGAAGAACAACTTATTGACGTATCCTATCCTAGTGCCCAGATTTTAAGTGACAGTGCAGGCCATGGCGAGGAGGTTCTGTCATCGAAGGCTAATGGTGAAACAAACGTGCCAGTCAATGAGGCTGCATCTGTTTCGTTGGGGAAGCAAAAAAAGAAGAATGTTGCAAAAAAATCAAGGTCAGCTTCAGGTCATCAAACAAAAGAGGGTGCACCTGTTTTGTCGGGGAAGTAAAAAAAGAAGAATGTTGTGGAAAAAAGAAGGCAGACTTCACATCCTAAAACAAATGTGCCAGTCAATGAGCCTGCATGTGATTCATCGAGGAAGCAAGAAAAAAAGAATGTTGCAGAAAAAACAAGTCTGACTTCAGATGACGCGACACATTTGTCATCGAAGATGACTGTCTGTTGGCCTGTGCATATGTGTGTTTTCATTGCATGGTATGCTTTGCACTGCACTATGTAGTATGTTGACTATTTCGTCCATGTCATTGTAGGCTGATGGTGTTTGTGGAGGGAGCATGGACTATCCCGTGGTAGTGGATGACACAGAACACAGTGTGCGTAAAAAAAAAAGTCAAAAACCTCAGGCGTCTATTATGTATAAGTTTGTTTCGTCAAAGAAGTGGAAGGAGACGTTGAATGAAAAATTGGGTGCATGCAGTGCCAAGAAGATTACGAAGCAGTCTCCTGAGTTGGGGCACATGATGGATGATATGAGCAAAGAACAGTCAATACAATTGTCTGATGACACCGTGTGTAGTGTTCCCAAAAAACCAAGTCCAAAATCTCGGACGTCTGTTAGGAGGAAGAAGCTGAAGGAGACGACGATTGAAAAATTGAGTGCATGCAGTGGCATGATGATTGCAGAGTACTCTCATCAACTGGGGTAGAGGTTGGAGGATAGGTGCAAAGATGAATAGGTAACACTGTGCCATTGTGCATGACATGTAGTGCTATATCATGACATGGTGTGTTATACTATATAGTAACTCTTTTTTCATGCAGTCGGCCGTAGTATTGGATGAGAAACTTCAGAAGTCTATTTCGAGGGAGAAACTGAAGGAGACGATGAATGGAAATTTGAGTGCATGCAGTGGCGAGAAGATTGCAGAGGAGTCCACTCAACTGGGGTAGACATTGGAGGATAAGAGCAGAGATGAACAGGTATTGGGCTCTTATTTTGGATAACAGGAGGTGAGGGGCAGTGTTATACTTGAGAATTTTTTATGATGTTATGGTTTGTGTCCATTATCTATGTTCCTGTTATTGCCTTAGTAGTGTAAAATTCATCAGCCTTGGTCCAGTAGTGTTCATAGGTGTATAGGTTTAATGTGTACTTACACTCCTGTACAATGTGTCACGTTTTGCAGCATAATCTGATTGAAACAAGCATTGAGAAAGAGTCTGGGGGAGATGATGATGGATGTACAAATGCAAACCGTGACCGCGATGGGGGCAACAGGCCAGGAGAGACAGTTGCTCTGGTACTATTGTACTGCATTGCCATGAATTCATTTGACTATGTTTGTTCGAGATGTATAAAGAATTTTATTTAAGCGATCGTGTCCACTCGTTACTGACGCAGGCAACTATGGAAGACAATGAAGATGCTCATGCTGTTGCTATTGGAGTTGAAGTCCACCTACTCCTGGATGGGGTAGTGGTTGGGGAAGGCATTGTTGATGGCCTGGGGAAGGGTGTAATGTGTCATACTATTCCACTCCCACAACATTGTGCTAAAGTTCGCATCGTCAAAGTCTTTGATGCAATTGCCCAGCTGCCTTTAACAGGTCCTTTCGTCAATGTCTTGTCGGATTCCCTAAACTCATGGGCGGTGTGGCCCATTGAAGACTTGGTCTATTCCCCACCCTTGGTAAGTTTTGAAGATGAGAAGATCCCTTCCTCTGTCTTCTCATTCCATCCTTTACCTTATTTCAATTGAATGAAATAGGCAGCACTCGTATGATGTCGTTTGTATGTGGCAGGATAAAGTTGGTGAAACTGTCCAGCCACAAAAAGAGGATGTTAAACGTGGCCCTGTGATCAGATGGGTAAGTCACAGGCTGTGATCACTTGGCATCACCCCTCCTGAGTTGCATAAGAATGAGAAGAAGCGTAAAGAATTTTATGGTGCCATCAACTCCATTGCGCAATCCAAACAGTGGAGGTGATAATATTCTTCAATCATAGTTGTTGTTCCTCTTTCCAAATATTTAGAGCGAGATACCATGGTGGAATTTCATTCTTGATAGAATTTATTCAGATGGGATTTGGAGATGTTATATTGACATGGCTTTTACCTTAGCTTAGTTTAAACCCTCTGAATTATTGTTTGTCTTAGATGAATTATACATTATTATTCAACCTTTCTTGCTATTTTAAACAAAATAATTGTAAAGGCTTGATTTGTTGGACTCTTTCATGGTGATCCTACACCATCAACTACCCTTTAATAACTTCACAAACCTTTCTTTGGTGCAAAACATTTTTAATAATGATAGTGGATGGTACAATAAAGTCGTTTACTATTCAACTTTTTCTCAAGGTCTCTTATATATTGCATATGCATAGGTTTGTTTATTGCGTACCAATAGGGTCCCTGCAACTCTTTTATGTATACAGATGAAGTGGAATGTTTGATTGAAATTGTGAACCATGTGCTATTTCCACTATAGCTTACAACAGTTGAATATACCATTGTTATTGTTTGTTTTTGAACAGTGAATCTGAAATGAATTAACAACAAAAAAATAACCAAAAAAAAAAAATCTATTAAAATACACCAAACTTCCGTTATAGTTTCATGGCATATGTGTAATAAGTTGGATGCAGGACGAGGAGTGCTGACTGATGGAGTTATCTTCCCAAAACATGGATTCCCAATTGGCAGGTAACCTGCCACCCAAGTGCCCAATTTAGTGAACATGTCAACTTTACTGAACACGTTAACTTTTTGTATCGTGCATAATGTTATTGATTCCAAAAAATGCAACAGATAGCAGTTCCTTTCTTGTTGGCATAAACTATTGTTTCCTACATTTTTCATGTTCTCTTGCCCACATGTCTATAGATACTTCTTTTTGGCATTGTTTGCAGGGATGGCAATGGGAAGACCACGGACAGGAAAAAGAAAGGGTGTCAAAACATCTGCTCTGCAGAACGGAACGCCTGCTACGGATTCAAAGGCGAATGGGACGGCCGATGTTCTCACCTCTGACTGCAGTTTAGGGAAGTCTGCAAGATAACCACCACCGCCCTTTGCAGATTGGAATGATGGGATGGAGACAATGAAGTTTGATGCCATGCAAGTAGAACTGCTAACGCAGAAGGTCGAAATGGCCCATGCTAAAAATGAAAGGCTGAAGGGGATTGTTTCTAATCTTGAATGGAGACTCACTAAAGTGAAAAGGAGATGCACCAAACTCAAAAAGAAATGCACTGAACTCAATAAGAAATGCATGGAACTCAATAACAAGGTCATGGACCTGGATGATAAGAATACGGGCCTTCAGCTGGAAGTGCGTGGTTTGCAGATGGCGAATAAGAGATAGGAGGTAGTTTGTGAGGCGTGTGCTAAAAATAGCAAAATCATAAGTGACCAGATGTAGGGGATGCTAGATGTTTGTGCACAATGCACTTAGTACTAGAAATAGAGGTATGCGGAGGTGTTTGCCTTTGTAACCAATGAAGATGATGGAAATGATGTGCCTCCCCTTACTCCGACCACTGGGGAAACAAAATTCATTTAAATACTCAACCTCTGCCTCTATAACAAGATTGCACTGTTACAAAAGTTTTCTTGTTCAATAAAACGTCAACAGTGGTGCAGACTTTTTGTAATCAAACATATTCTTTCATTTAGGAAGACACTTTGTATGCTTCATGAATGGTTATTTTCAATAAACTTGATTGACCGAAGTTTTTCTTTCTGGTTCTTTTCTTCGGGAGCCCTTCTTGAACCAGTTGTAAAAATATATTAATTGGCCTTGGCACCTTGTCAAAAAAAATTAAAAAATAAACGTGATTGACTTCACTTAAACATCTATGGTTAATGATTGGTTTGTTGTACATTTTGTCATGCTTTCTGAATGGTTCTATGTGACTTTTCTACATGTCTTCCATGATGAATGGCTTTCGCACTTCTCTTAACAAGTTAATATGACTTCCCAATCAATGTTCATTGTTAGGGTTCCCACAGATACTGAGAGGGGGGGGTGAATCAGTATCTGACCGGTAATGTAATTTTCTTGAAACTGAATATGCAGAACATAAAGTAACAGTATACCGGTATGCAAAAATTAATGCAAATAACATAATTAAAAACATCCACATGAAAGGAACACCATAACACAAGATGCTTAATGAGGAAACCCGGTGTGGGAAAAACCTCGGTGGGATTTGTGACCCACAATATTCACTTACTGGCCAATAAGAGAATATTACTTACAATAGGGGCCTGCACATGCAAGAAGGCCAACTGCCTAGAGCTCACTGCTCAATAAGAAGTCACACTGACTTACAATGAGGATTTACACAAATCCAATATTCTGTACTGCTTTACAATAGCATCTTCAATGCCAGATTCAATACCGGTTCTTGCTCTGTTCTTTACATATACCCTTGACCTACAATTCATATATTAGGTCTGCCTTATAATTTATTTATGCTTTCTATCCATATCCTCCAAATGCCTACAATGATCTCTTTTATATACAAGAGTCATTTTACAATTTGCCAAGTCGGCTTACAATAATAAACAAAATATTACATATCAAAAATCCTGTCGGCCTTTGTACCGGTACACATATTTCCTTTTGTGCCAGTGTACATCTTCTGTGCTGGTGCTGGTGTAGATTGATTTTGCTGATGCCAGTGCACTATCTTGTTTGAGTAATGCTTTGTCGGTATAATGTCTTGCCGGTGCCATAGGATTGCAAGGTTGCCTGAGTAATGCTTTGTCGGTATAATGTCTTGCCGGTGCCATAGGATTGCAAGGTTGCCATCAATGACAAAACCTTCAATCACACACAATGTCTCATTGGAGTGTCCATATGCCAACAATCTCCCCCTTTGGCATTGATGGCAACACTCATGAGAAATTTCAAAAAGATATCCAAAAATGTGTAGACCAAAAATGTTACCAAAAATGTGAGAGCTCCCCCTGAGCATGTGATCCCTGTGTTTTGAATTTTCTCATCTACTACTCCCCCTTTGGCATCAATGACAAAGGTTAGTAGATTTTGTAGTTTTACCAATTCATAACCTCAACCTTGTAGTTGGGTGGTTATTATCTGAAGAATATCTCCCAAAATTAATTTTATGCCATCCATAAACTTCTTGCTCTCCTTTATTGCTATCTCAGTTCTGTATACTATACCGGTGAGATGCTGCAAGTGCTCTGCTAGTGTTTTGCTACCCTGTGTTAGTGCCTCTGAGATTTCCTTTTGCAGAGATGCTAAATAGTCCAATCTTGGACTTAGTTTAGATCTCAAGAATTTTTCTTTGTTTATTATTTTCTCTTTCTCTCTTTCTAATTTGAGCAATTCTTCCTCAAAATTTGTTATCTTTTCCTCAAAAACTGATAATGTATCGGGTGAGTTAACAAAATTGTTAGCAAGTTTATTGATCTCTTCCTATACCTTGCTCATCTTTTTGTCTACATCTATGGTCAAAAAGTTTATCTTACAGGTGTCTTTGTATAGAGTCTTGTACTCTTTCAATAAATTGCATAGTTCTGGTAGAAGTGTGTCAAATTCCCTGTTACACTTCTTTATTCCTTCCTTAAAGAATTTATGTTTCTCTTTTTCTACACTTTCCTTTACAGTTTCTACCTTTGTTTGCTCAAAATTTCCAGAAATATATTTACAAAGTGTATCCAACTAGCCTAAAGAATCTTTGTTGGTTATATTACAATTGGGAGCTATTGATTTCAAAACTGGAATTGAATCATCTATCGCTTTATAGGCTTGTGAGCTATAATCAGTTATTTTCTTGATAGATTCGAGCAATACCTCTGTTACATTTGATGGTGACCCAACAAACTAAGTGCCGATGGAAGTGACCATGCTGGTATTGACCTCTGGTAGGTCTGTTTGTGTCTCCATCTCTTTAAGCATTGGTTTTCCAGCATCATTTCTTACCAGTGGCATCTGTTCTAGAGCCTTTAGCTCTGTTGGTTTCTCTATTTGTGTTCCGAATTCCATCTTTTTCTCTAAATCTGCTGCTAATTGCTCTTTGTTTCCTGTTGCCAGTTGCTCTTTGTTTTCTGTTTTATCTGTTGCATCCTTGTCTACCACTATGTTGATTTTCTGAGTATCAACATTCACAGTATATAGGACTTCAGGATTAGGATTATTATCCTCTGTGTCCATGCTCTCAGCTGTCGTTGATCTTCTGCAGTTGTGGTTTTTACCGGTGGAGTATTTAAAGGAGGTGGGGGTAAGTTGTCTCTAATCTTGATACTTGGTGGTCCACCAACTTTACCTTGCCCTTTGTCCTTTTGATATACCAGAATGGGCTTGGGATTCCTATATTCTTCTTGTTTTTCTTTTTCAACCAAGAATGTATCCCAACCATTTTCTGTTTCCTCTGAAACTTCAGTAACTCTACCTGCCATTAGTGATATTTGTCGGTGTGCAGTGGAAAAAACTGTCCGGTTGGCCTGAGCTATCAAATCATCAATTTCCTTAGGTGAGTTGACCGGGTATACTACAAGTAATTTCTCTATTTTTATTGTCTTATCCAACTCAATTATTCCTTGCCTTCTAGCCTCAAGTCTTTTATATAGTTCATCAGGAATTTCATTTAGGACTTGCATCAAAAACTTTTTATACATGTCCATGTGTAATATAACACTTTCTTCAACTTGTCCTTTCTCATCATCTGATAGGGTGTCATAGATTTTCCCTATGTTTTTCAATTTACCTTCCTCTGTGATCTCATTCAATAGTATGTCAAGAGGGGCAAAGTTAGTGTTTGTCTTCTTCTTCCTTTTGGGGGTTAGCTTCTTCTTAGGTGTGGCTTTCTTGACTGGATACCTCACAGCTTGTTGCTTCTGTCTTATCCTTCTAGGTGAAGGAGTGGATACCGATGAGGGGTCTCTTTTCCTAACAACTCTTTTGAAGGTTGCTGGCATATCTCCTTCTGAGGAAGTATCTACCGGTGATAGATGAGTTTCAAGTTGTTGGGCTCCCAACTCATCTTTTGTTATGTCAGTTTTCTTTAGTACATCTTCCTTTATGGCTTTCGCTTGTCTGGTTCCTTTCCTCACAAATGCCTCAACCTTTTTCACTCTCTTTTTAGATTGAATTTTACTTTCAATGGTCTCAGCACTACCAAATACTTCTTCCTTTGGTTCATTGGGGGCTTCCAGAAGTGCTTTGGCATAAGTTTCCACAATGTGGTCATCTGTTTCATACCCCATCTCTGTAACCCAGATTGTTCTTGGGATGACTGCTTCCATCCAGATCTCATCCTTTTTTATCACAAAGCATATATCATCCTTGTATTTGTTGACAATTTCTTGTGATAGTCTGATTCTTTTATTCATTCTGACCTTTAGTGCTTGAAAATACTCATTGATATTCTTTTCTCTATTTTCACCCATGTTGTTGAATAAGTCAGACAATTGTTTTCCTACCGGTATGTCGAATCCAAAATCCTTGTAGCCTATACTGGGAGCCTATTTGGTTATATGTAGCATTAAGCATACAAGTAAATTTCCAAATCTAAAGGTTCCTTTCTTATCCCTCTTGATTTTTGCTAAGTTGTCAATTAACTCATCCTTTAACCATTCACAAATACCAATTTTTACATTGTCCTTCACCATGTCATAAGCACTTTTTATGCATAAACTGGAAACAGAGTTAAGCCTATTAGCATGAGTTGCTTTGTAACCTAGAATCATGCTAACAAATCTAACATTTGTATCGGTCACATCATTAACCCTCAATGATCTCTTGTCGGATGTTGCACCAGTTAGGTTTGTTACCAAGTCATTGGAGACCTTCTTGGTTTTGTCAGGTCTGCTACCGGTGGAAGGTAACCCTGTTACTGCTTTCACAGCTACCTTTGTAATTTTATGCACTGAGTCAAGCCAAAAGAATGAACCATGTACCCTACTCAGAACTATCCTAACCACTTCCTTGGGAAATTCAGGAATGCGGAGGATTTCAGTGAATCTTAGGGTTTCAACAATTTTATGTTCAGGTTTCACATTCCCAGAGTTGTCACATATAAAAGACTTATACATGTTTTTTATTTCTTCATCACCTAATTCCTCTATGTTGCAATGAATATACATTCTAGGGTCTTCTACATAAACAACACCTTTTGGGATTTTTGAAAAAGCACCTGTGTTGTCATCTTTCTTAGCTACCTCGGGAACTAGCTGAAACACGGGCCTAGGTCTTTTTATAACCTCGACTACTATAGGGTTTGCTATGAATTCAGGTGCAGAGGAGGATGCCATGATGATAAATACCTTTTTCTGCCTTTGGATGGATTGATTGCTGAAGTGCTTTGCCTCTTTGCTCAGAATGTCTTAGCTCGGAAATCTTCGCGCTCTCTGAAAGTTTGAATTCATGGTGAAATGAAATGGAGCCAAAAACCTTATTTTATAAAGTCTTTTCTACTAACTACCATATTAATTGCTTTTCGGTAATGTATTAGCTCAACTTTATTTGCCGGTAATGAAAGATTTTCAACTTCTTTTCTCTAACCAAGGGAATAATAGCACATGTCTCATTTGATTGCCAAACCCTCAAGATAATTTTCTTCAATTTGATGAAGAACATCCTGCCAGTGGAGCATTGCTTTGTCCTGCCGGTGGAGCATCATATTGTCCTACCAATGAAGCATTTGTTGGTTCTACCGGTGGAGGAGTAATCCCAATATTTAGTTCACCTTTTCTAATCCATTTTGCTTTGAAAATTCTTGCTTAACCTCTTCAACCTTTTCTTTACCTTTCAAGCTAGTACTTCTGTTATCTACCGATGTACCTTTACTTCTACAAAATTTAGCAATATGACCAATCTTGTTACATGCATAACAGGTTACATTATTTTTCTGAATAGCTTTCCCATAACCTATGCCGGTTTGTGTTCTGCATTTATTTGATAAATGACCAAATCTTCCACAAACATAACATCTTACATTCATTCTGCAATTTTCAGAGTTATGACCAATTTTGTTGCATTTGGTGCATTGATCGGTGGGAGGATTGATGTTTTGATATTTCCTAGATCTACATTCATTTGCCCTATGACCATATTTATTACTGTTAAAGCATTTTCCATTGAATTTGTAAGTATTAGAAGGTCTTACCAGTTTGCTGTGATCCTGGGTATTTGCAGTACCAGAGCTTTCTCCAACTTCAAATCCAATTCTAGAAGTGTCACCTTTGGGTTTTTGATTCTTCAATAAGGTACCAAGTTCTTCTGAGCTTTTCTTGAATTTTTCTTTGTGTTGATTTGCAGTTTCCAATTCCCTTTCCAAGATTTCTTTTTGTCTCATTAGTTCATTTGAATCATTCTGAGTATGCATCAGATCTGTCTTCAACATGTCATTTTCATAGCTAAGTCTTGTGTTCTCATTTGCTGCATCACTTAGTCTTTTGGTCAATTCTTCTTCTTTCTTCTTTATGTCCTCAATCTCTTTGCAAAATCTCATAGTCATGTCCTACATTTCATTTTTTGTTGTCATGATCTCTTGTTTCAATTTTCTTATCATATCATTTAGTGATTCCTTTTCATCATTCTCATTTTGCAATTTTTCACAAAGTTCTCTTCTCTTATTCCTTGTAACAGTAAGATTTTCTTGAAGTGCCTGAATAATGTCCTGGGCTGCTTTTAAATCATCTTCTAATTTGATATTTTTTAACTTCTCTGCATCATAGTCAGTAAGAGCTCCTTCAAGTTGCTTCATCAGATTTTCCATCTTTACCAGTGTTAGGATCTTCCTCAAGCTGTTAGGCTTCTGAAAATAGAGGACCGGGCTCTGATACCAATTGTTAGGGTTCCCACAGATACTGAGAGGGGGGGGGTGAATCAGTATCTGACCGGTAATGTAATTTTCTTGAAACTGAATATGCAGAACATAAAGTAACAGTATACCAATATGCAAAAATTAATGCAAATAACAGAATTAAAAACATCCACATGAAAGGAACACCATAACACAAGATGTTTAACGAGGAAACCTAGTGTGGGAAAAACCTTGGTGGGATTTGTGACCCACAATATTCACTTACTAGCCAATAAGAGAATATTACTTACAATAGGGGCCTGCACATGCAGGAAGGCCAACTGCCTAGAGCTCACTACTCAATAAGAAGTCACATTGACTTACAATGAGGATTTACACAAATCTAATATTCTGTACTGCTTTACAATAGCATCTTCAATGCCAGATTCAGTACCAGTTCTTGCTCTATTCTTTACATATACCCTTGACCTACAATTCGTATATTAGGTCTGCCTTATAATTTATTTATGCTTTCTATCCATATCCTACAAATGCCTACAATGATCTCTTTTATATACAAGAGTCATTTTACAATTTGCCAAGTCGGCTTTCAATAATAAACAAAATATTACATATCAAAAATCCTGTCGGCCTCTGTGTCGGTATACATATTTCCTTTTGTGCCGGTGTACATCTTCTGTGCCGGTGCCGGTGTAGATTGATTTTGCTGATGTCGGTGCACTATCTTGTTTGAGTAATGCTTTGCTGGTATAATGTCTTGCAGGTGCCATAGGATTGCAAGGTTGCTTGAGTAATGCTTTGCCGGTATAATGTCTTGTCAGTGCCATAGGATTGCAAGGTTGCCATCAATGACAAAACCTTCAATCACACACAATGTCTCATTGGAGTGTCCATATGCCAACATTCGTAAACCAAGGGGGGTGAATCTATACCTGAAACCTAAGTTTAGGTTAAAAGTTTTTTTATAACGGATTTAAAAGAAGCACTAATTGTATGATGACAAATTTTTTTTATAGACTGAAAAATGCTTATTTATAAATGATGGATAAACTGAATCACAAGTACATAAGATAGACTGCTCAATGACTATTATTCTTTGTAAATATTAAATATAGATCAATGAGTATTAACTATTAAATCTTTATGACATGAAAGGTATGTAACTATTAATCTTGCTTGCAGTCTTTGCTTGTCTTCATCACTTTTTTTTCATATAGCCTCTTATATGTAGAGTCCTCCCTCAATAGAAACTGTATTTGATCTTGATTCAGTTTAGCCACATCTAAGTTTAGTTTGCTAGTGATTCTTCTCTGTGAACCACTCTGGATGAGTATCTTTACGATAGATAGCCCATTGTAGAAGAGCTTTCTGATCTGGAGGCTGCGTCTATTCTGGCTCCAAAATAGAACTTCCGTACAGCGTGTTAGAGGCAGGTTAGTCAATCGCAGCCATTAATTGCTCTCATATGCGGTGTAAATCGCGCGACTACCACGCATGTTAGTTAATCCATACTGTCGTTTTCGAGCCAAAATAGACACGTCCCAAAAATGAAAAAGTCCGCCAGCCAGTATTGCAATCAGAACCGTTAGTTTCGCGTGTTAGTGAAAGGTTAGTCAATCAAAACTGTAAATGTCGCGTGTTGGTGCGAGGTTAGAGTCATTCGGAGCTGTAAGTTTCGCCTATTACTGACAGATTACTCAATAACAGCAGTAAGTTCTGCGTGTTTGTGACATGTTAGTCAATCGTAGTCGTTAGTTTCGCGTGTTTGTGACATGTTAGTCAATTGCAGCCGTTAGTTTCACATTTTTGTGATATTTTAGTCAATCGTAGCTGTTAGTTTCAATGGCATGTTAGTCTAGTTCATTGTTTCGCGTGGCAAAAGGAAAAGTCTGCCAACCACTACCGAATCACAACCGTTAGTCAACCGCAGCCGTTAGTTTCATGTTTTTGTGATAGGTTAGTCAACCACAACCATTAGTTTCATGTTTTTGTGATAGGTTAGTCAACCGCAGCCGTTAGTTTCTCGTTTTTGTGATAGGTTAGTCAACCACAGCCATTAGTTTAGCGTTTTTGTGATAGGTTAGTCAACTGCAGCCATTAGTTTCTCATTTTTGTGATAGGTTAGTCAATCACAACCGTTAGTTTCGCATTTTTGTAATAGGTTAGTCAATCTTAGCTGTTAGTTTTGCGTGCTAGTTACAGGTTAGTCAATCGGCCCTCAAGAGATTAGGGCCGCGACAATTCTAGCTCCAAAACAGACCTTTTGTACAGCGTGTTAGTGACAGGTTAGTCAATCGCGACCGTTGTTGCAAAATCGATGGTGTAAAATGGGTGACTAACTTTTTGGAGCCAAAATAGATGCGTATGTTTAGAGAAAGGATTATATTTATTAGATTTAAATTAACATATGAAGTGTATTTCTTTGTAGACAGATAAAGTGCATAGAGACAAACATATAAATAGCAAACATAACCAAGACAAACATATAAATTGTAAACATAACCGAGACAAACATATAAATGGTAAACATTCGAGACAAACGACGTTCAAAGATCGGCTATGTAACCATAGAAATTAACTGTTTTATAAATAATAGCATAGTCATACAGGAGCAATTATACAATTTTAATTAGAGGACCTCCTCTGCAATAGGAATCTACTATGTATCGTCACAAACCTCCCTGTTGGTCGTGGACTACCATAACCCGTGAAAATGGGGGTGTAGCCCATAATAAGCAGGTTCCATGGAAAGAATGTCGTCACATCCTTGATACTGTCATCGGAGTATGGCACCAGGGACCGTCCACGTCTCCAATGGGGTCTGTCAACACAGATTATGTGAATCCGAGGGAGAGTGACTGGCCAGTATGCAAGGGCAAAATACACTGGCCATAGTCGCCTATACAAAGCGACCGTCAACAGAGTCGACAATCTAGCGAAGGAGGTCACGTCTTCTATGTGGACCATGTACATATTGTCCTGGCTATAATGAGTTCCCATTCGAATGGTCCACTCAGTGGCCCATCTAGGAGTTATTGTTTGGATAATATCAGAAACAATGATATCTGGGAGGCGCTAAAATAAGGCAAACTCCTCATCATTCTCTACCAACCTCTCTTGCAGTCTGCAGATACATACGATAAGAGTGTTAGTAATATAACTATAGCATTCAAGAAATGTAAGACATAAGAGTATCAAGCACTCAAAAAATGCAAGACATAATCACACCATAAGAGTATTAATTATTTAACTACAGCATTCAATAAATTGAAGACATAAAAGCGTAATACTGAAAATTAAGTTCCATAAAACCTGCGCCTGTCGCCCGACGTGTATGTGAACTCCATTTAGTGATAAAACAAGGCGAAAAAACAATGGACCTGCATACAAAGATACATTATAAACGATGGTTAGGGACAGTTATAGTAAACAATACAACGCAACTACAATAAACAAAGTTGTTCCATATTACGCAACAAGTTGAATGAAGAATGGCTAAACATCAACGGACATCAAGCACATATATGATATAGTTACAAACAGAAAGCTTGATCTAAACAAATAATACCAAAATTAGTATCAGTGAGGATCACTATGTGATCCCTCTCCACGTAAAAGATGATCAAAAGCTAATCGTCGACGAGGACTCCTATGCCCAGGCGTTGAGGAGGTGCCAAACACTATCACACATAAGCGTGTATCACTTTCACCGACTACAAGACACAACGACTAAATAAATGCATGCAGCATTCATATGTTTAGAAACCACTTACAGGTGACACTAGAGTACCAACCTATATCAGAGACAACTGATGCAATGGCAAGGACATGCGGTTCTCGTGCTTGGTCCACTTGCCTCTTTCCCCTTCACCTCCTAGAAGTCTCAAAGGGAAACTCAAAGGTGAGAGGTTGTTGCACATCATGACAGATTTCACTCCTACTATTATGCCTACATTGTCGCCAATTGTGATGACGGACCCGACTTGCACTAAACCAAGGCCGCATACGTTCGGTGGTTGTATTGGTTGGATCAGTAGATGGTCTAAAATTAAATGACATCGCACCGACATTCTGAAGATCAGCCATGAACCTATCCAGATACCCTACAAATGCCATTAGTTTATCGCTTGAAGCGGCATTGTTTGCGACAATATGTTTAACTTTTTGTTTGCTTCATTCCACATTACAATGTCCACATCCTCTAAATTTGTATGTGCATTAGAAATGGTATAGATGACAGGTTCAAGTGTTGGGTTTTCATTAGTATTAGCAGATGTTGGAGTCGACATACGAATAGGATCTATATGAAACAAGATCTTAGGGTGAAGTACACATCTTTTAAGTTAGCAAAAATCAACATTCACAAATATCCACTTACCTGGAATACGTGAATCGTGGAATGAATTCTTCATCATTGCAACAACCTTCAACACATGCTTGCACATGTTTCCTTGCAAACTCCACAGACATTCACAGATGTAGAAGTGATCCCCAAATTTCCTAACCACATACCAGTTGCACGAGGACTGACTTTTCACCCAGTACCATCCAGGAGTAGTGTCGTCTAGAACACAATCGGCATCAGGAATTGCCTTTTCCCTCTCCATACTAGTTTGCAAATGTGTCAGCCTGTAGTTTTTGATAAATCCAAAATGCTGCAATTCTTGCTTATGCTGGTAGAATGGTTCCACTTTATACACAAGTATAAAATACAGATTGTTCATCCTTCTCGAGCACGTCTTTTTATCATCTCTTAGGTGCATTGACTTCAATTTACCATGGTATGATTCGATGGCATTATTTGTGTCCTGGTTAGCATGAGTGAAATTCCTGAAGTTTTTTGCCCGCATAGCTGGCCAAAAAAAAAAAAATTGAAATAAAGTAATTAAAAATACAAGTAGGATGTCAACTACCAAATGACAAGCAAAAAGGGTGACAAGTCATAAAGCCACCACTCGAATGTAATTTTGAACTCACCAATACAGCCTTCTCCTTGACACCATGTGTTGTAGAAGTACTCTAGAAAACGTGGCTGATCACTAAATTTGGCAAAGAAAGTGTGCAGCTCCTCCACAGTGCTCTCTTCACTTTCATGCATTGCCATCATTATTGCCCCTAGACTAAAAAATGTCCATTGCTCTTTCCTTCGTTGCATACTTGTATACATTCTTCAGCCATGCTTGATGCATGTGCCAAATACAAAGTATGACATAGCATTCAAAAATAGTCCTGTTATGAACAAAACATTTAATTGGGCTGAGCCGGGAGCGTGGTCATTTAAAATAAAACGTAAAGCAGCGTATCATAATGTTTGATTTCATGTAGACAAAATATCGCTCTTGCACTTACTCTATGGCTTGAATCTCTACACTCGCATCATCCGTGATAAATGCATTGATCCTCCAATCAGGCCTCTTTTCCTTTCCTCGTCTCCGTAGCTCCATCAACCACACCTGGATATCCTCGATCTTGTTCCTTGATGTCACAGCCCATGCAACAGGCACCCCCAATTGCTGCTCGTCGAAGATGAGACATGAATACAATTGATATTGTTTTAAACAATAAACAGGAAGATCATGACCATCCACAGATTAAATGGGCTACATGAAAATAGGTTAAGTTCGAAGAGACATACCTCGTATTTGTTTGTTGCGAATGTCAAATCCATTGAGATGATTGAGTCATGCGAGAATCGTACCATCATGTCAAGAATCCAAGCCATTTTTATTCCCATAATGAAAGGTCTGTCGACACCTTGTGGCTACTGGAAAAAAAAAGAAATTTGCCTCATCCTATTTTTTCCATTCTAAGATGCTAGTGGCATCGTGCACATGCTTTCATGACCAAATAGAACAGACCCTCGTCACTACGTTGATAACATCCTTGTGTGTCACGAATGAATCTCTCTTCTTCAACATGTCATTAAAAATGGGATCATCAAGATGTCTGTCCACAATAGCATCAATGCTCACATCCATCAGCAACAACCTCTCTATATATGCATTGCATTCATCGGAAAGGTTTGGTGCAAATTGAGAGTGCAACTCATTGCTGGTATCATCAACGCCATGACAGGCTTCACCATTCTTGTCTGCATGCAATGGTTGCTTGAATATCAAGATGGCCACATTTGGCCTACCATATAACACCTTAACAATGAAGTGGCATGTACAGCCTCTTTTTTTCTGATATGTCCACGCGCGCTTCTTATTCGGTGACTTCTTCCTGTTGTCTTATGGTCCATATGAACACCAATACCTTCAAAAAACAACTCTCCTATTATCAACAACATTCGTTATGTCATTAAACGTAGACAAAGAATATGAAAGAATGTGTCTACGAACTAGCTGTGCATCTTTGTTGTATGCGTGTTGTACAGAGCACTATCGTGCTTAGTGTGTCGCTTTCAGAGGGATTGGGTTTCAACACCTTCGCGCAATGATTCCCCTCTCATGAATGCATCTAATCTACCCAGTGGAATTTCTACACACAGGTCTGTTGTTGAATCATTTTCGACACAAATTGGCATCCACTAAATATCCCTTGAACAAAAATGATGCAAACCTTCACCACCATCTTGAACTTCCAATACCATAATGTCTCGCCATTTCCGATGTTTTCCCATTCTTGTCCTGCACATATCAAAGAAAGAAAGAGATATCGTAAACAATAAACAGCCATAGTGATTATATCTTCAGTGTGATACTGTTTTGAGACATTGGTTGATGTCAAATGTGTTTGCCATGATATTGGTCGATTCGCACAAATGACCAAATCTACTTTACCATTAGACCTTCATCCTGCCCATCCTATTAGCACATATTTTTACAAAATAGTTTTGTGCTATATGTGGACACTTTTAGTTTCATCATAAGAGCATTTAGTGGTGGATTGTATGTATAGGTGATGTGTTGCACTATCTTCATGAAATAGCATCACTTCGGCATATTGAAGGGATTGTTGAGTGATATGTTGAGTGTTCGACAGGTCTATTTTGGAGCTATAGTAGCCAAGGCCGTTTGAAATATGCCTCCAATTCACTTGACCTTTATTCATACTCATCGATTTAAATCTGAAGGCAGGCCCATCGAAGAAAAAGACCATATCGGGATAGTGCAAAAAATAGTTAGATCGATCCCCGATGAAATGGAGATTCGAAAGGCGGAACCATCGGTATTACCTAATTCAATAAATCAAACTCGAAAGCATAAAGCATAAAAGTGCATCGGAGACTCATCGGGACTTCAGGAGGAATAGAAAAATGCTATTCCGACCTCCAATGAAGATAAAAGCGCTTGCGGGGATATCGGTGTAAACTATACCGATAAAGTAAACATGCATTAGGACTCATCGGGACATCGGAAAAAGAAATTTTATGCTATGTCGAGTCCCAATAGGTCTATTAAGGCGGATGGAGAGTTCCTAGGAGTTCTTCGGGGTGATTTATGCCAATAACGTAGGGGACTTACTCACAATGCGGACTGGTATATTGAGATCATCGGGGCATTGGAGGGACATAATTTGAACTATGTCAATACCCGATGGAACATATCAGACTATGTTTCGGCTATCGGGAGGGGTCGGACGCAGCTATTCTAGCTCCAAAATGGACACGTCTATTATGGCTCCAAAATGGCAGTATGGATTGACTAACACGCGTGTTAGTATCACGTCTTACACCGTCAATTTTGCAATAAACGGTTGCGATTGACTAACACATCACTATCATGCTATACTAATGGTCTGTTTTGGAGCCAGAATAGCTTCAGCCCTCCAAAACAGACATGTTGTATAGTGTGTTAGTGAGAGGTTGGTCAATCGCAACCATTAAATACAAAATCAACGGTGTAAAATGCGTGACTAACACGCGTGTTAGTAAATCCATACTATCTGTCTGGGCTGCATCTATTTTGAAGGCTTAGGGTTTTTGAAATTTACCCTTTTTATGTCTTTGAATCCCCACGTTCTATTTATATGTTACTTTTCCACTTAAGTGGAAGGGTCAGTCCATCATGAAGGAAGGGGTCACCCCTTTACTTTTCTTTTTGCCTTGGGCGGGTCTCTATTAATGTTTTATTTTGCGCCCTTTTCCTAAGTTTATAGTTTTTTCGTTCTTTGTCGGGTCTCGTAAAAACGATGCAAGTTCTGGTAGATCCGATGGTGTGCATAAATTTGCAAAGGAAAATAGCCCGAACTTCACCTTTCGCGAAGCTGTGAAAAAAGAGTGGCGGGCCTGGCTAGTGGGTTAAAGAATGAAGGTTAACGAACAATATCTTTTGGTTGATCCAACGGCCTGCATTGTTTCGCAAAGGAAAGATGGTCAGAGTTTATCTTTCACGAAGCAGCGAAAGGGAAGTGGGCCCAGCATGAGGATGACGTGGAAAGTAAAGAAGGTGCATCTTGAAAAGGATCTGACGGTCTGTGTTATTTCAGTGGGAGAAATAGCATGGATTTTATCTTTCACGAAGCTACGAAAGGATGGTGGGCCTAGTAGATTAGACTAGTGCTGGTTTTTAAAGGTTTTACATCTCGAAAGAGATCCAACGATGAGCGTTGTTTCACAGCCCGGAGATGCAAGGTTTTTAAACTTCACGAAACAACGAAAACCCTTTGTAGTGAGGACTTCATACAGTTAGTGAAAAGGATTAGCGGTCATCGTGGAGAGTACAGATTGAGCGAATGCGCAGTTTTTAATCTTCACAAAATAGCGAAAAGCTAGGACAATGAGATTTCCTTTGTGGTCTGTTGGAGCTTTTCTTAAATTCAATTGCGAATTCATTGCTGAAGCCTGTGGATTAATGTCACAATTCAATGCTCTGTTTCCCTATTAAGCCTCACATCAATGGAATTTTAGTATCAATTCAAGTAATTTTGTAGAGGAACCATTGCACAGAGTGAATTTCTTCAGGCAACAAGTTCTGCACTCATTTTGAAAGTTATAGTTCAAATTGGTTTCATCGGGTGTTTAGATTCTGAGAGGTCTATTTGAGTTTTAAATTGAAATATCTATAATTCAAGATGGCACCACGAAGAGATTTCACAGGGAAAGTGAATTATCAGGATAGAGCTATATGTGATGATTTCTTGGAATAATTAACCATGTCTACAAATGTCGCTGCTAAGATCAAAGAATTAGTGCCCAAGGCCCCCTGTTTGAGAATTGGAGATGGTTTGTATGACAAAGGGAACTGGTTGAGGGATTCATAGATAGGGATATCAGGGCTGGGACTTTTCAAGGTGGGTTTTGGCCAAAGATATTCCTCTGCTCCAATGAACAGTCTGTGGGAATTAGATGTGGGAAAGCTCATAGTCCCTGGGGTTTTTATGGATGTAGATTTATTAACCCAGGTTGCAAATAATTATGACCCTGTTGCTAAATGTGTAAGAAATGTGAATGGGGGAGCATTAATTGAGATTAATGATGATGAGTTTAGGAAGGTGTTTAAGCTCAGTGAGGTATCAAACTACTTAGAGCCAATCAATTTTGATACACTTGCACAGGACTACAATGTCCAGAGAGATCATCTCAGGAGCTGTCCTTTGAAAGAATTTTTTGTCAAAATAGGAGGGTTAACTGTTGTAGGCCCTAGTACCATGGAACCCTTCTCTATGAATTTGTTTACTCTAAGGGCTAAAGGCATGTATTGGTCACTTTGTCAGATTTTTGGGGAAGATGCCCAAACCAGTATGCCAACTCACTATATGCTAATGATAGCATAGATCTTAAACCCCTCTCTGGTAGTAACTTTTGATTATACATCTTATCTCATTGATGCAATCCATGTAGGGTTGATAGGGATTAAAAATGGTAAGGTAGACAGACCTTTTGGGTGGTACTCTCTTCTCATGCATATGTTTTTGTTTAAAGGTGTTGATTACTTCGCTAATGGAATGGATCTAGTTAAGGAAAAGGATGGTGAAGAGATGTCTATGCAATTATGGAGCACAATTTTGTCTTGGGATAGAGAGGATGCCAGTTACTTGAAGTTTGATAGATGCTTTTCATCTACGCTTTGGATTCTCTTGTGCCAAAAAAACCCTAGGATCCCTAAGGCCCTCATAGAGTTCCTTAGGCCTAAAGAATTTGCTGAAGGTATCAAGATTGTGCACAACTAGGGTGATGTATATTTATACCCTGTCTCTACGGTGTTTAGAGTTTATGGATTCGGAGGAACTCCATATTTTCTTCCTTATCAAAACCCATTGAAGATAGGAATTGCAGAGATCCTAAGGCAAATCGGGGGTGTCCAAGAGGCAGAGTTAACAAATAGGGGAAAAGGGACCGTTTTCCTTACCATCACCATTGCTCATCAATTTGTAATTACCAAGGGTGGCTGGAAACACTTTGATGATTTATTTCAACCATATAGGTTGCCTACTGCAGTATCAAGATTTGTTGACCCTGAAGATTTCTTCAATGGTATGTTCAGAAAGAGAGCAGTACGTAAAGGTAGACCACATTAGTTCCATTTTCCTGAGGATCTGATCAGAAATGAATTCAACCTAGATGAGAAAGAATTGAGAAAAGAAAAATGGGTAGCATACAAGAAGGCTCTTGATTTTATTCACCAATTTGATGGTGGTTATGATCCTCTGTCTAGTTTTACTCCCTTTCAGGAGAAAATTAAATTCTTAATTCTTCATTTTGAACACCTAATGCAGACATTGAAGGAGAAGAGGGAGGTTATAATGAGGAATGATCCTCAAAGGGCTAAGTTGGTTTTAGCCAAGCCTTCCTTTGCCAAGGCCATCCCTCTGGGTAATTATGTGATGCATAAGAAGCAAAGGTCTAGTGTGCTAGTGCCAGTAAATGGTGAGCCCTCTATTTCAAAAGGAAAGAGAGCAATAGGAGATGTCACTGACATCCAAAACTCCCCTAAAAGGCAAAGGGAAGACAAAGAGGTGCAAACAGGTGAACCTCTGTACTCTCCCTCCCAATCCGCTATCCATGTGGGAGATGAACTGGCAGTCGTAGACCAATTGTTGCAGTTAGGAAGTCTCAGTGAGATTGCCTACACTTATGAGGAAACACAAGCAGGAATGCCCGAAGAGCCACTGACTACTGAGATGAATTTGACTGCAGATGAGTTCAAAGGAAAGGAGCTAGACCTTGCTATCAAACAAGCCAGTGACGAGTTCCTGGTTGATAATAATTTTGTTACAACAGGGTCCTTTATGCAATTTGTTTGGAAACAAAATATTGAGCAATATAAGGCAAGATGTGAGAAGAGAAAGAATGAGCAACCCCAGAAAGATGCAAATATAGTGGAGGAAGAGGTGAAGAAAGAAATGATGGTAGAATTCAAATCCATTACTCCTCAAAAGGGGAGAGAAATGGTGTCAAAGGCTGGTGTTTTAATCCTTCCTAAATGGGACATAGCAAATGCCTTAGTGCTTGAAGCAGTAAGGAAAGAAACCAAGCCCCTAGAAGGAGTGACATTCACTAAGGATAATGTTGCTTTGGTTATGTGGTCCCTAAAGAGGGATGAGAGCAGAAGGAGGAAGGACACCTCAGAATCCAACTACCTAGGAGGTATGATAGTGAAGAGAGTTCAAGACACTGGAGAGGTGGAAATTGCCAGCACAGTTCTAGAAACTGCAAAATTCAGTGTGGCAGTGGCTGAGAAAGAAGCTAAGGAGAGAGCTGATCTCCAGGTAAAACTGGAAACAATTTTAAAGGCTTATAATGAGGCCAAAGGAGAGATAGCCAACTGAGATAGCATCATTGCTAGTTTACAAAGTCAATTGGCAGGGCAGTATCAGAAAGGTGATTTGTCTACTTTAATGATTGCATCTTCTCCAGCAAGACCCCCACCCACCAGTCCTATCATTGAATTTCCCCCTTCTCCTATGACCTCTGGTTTTGAGGCTACTCAAACTTTAGAAGATGAGATGGAAAAGTTTAAAAGGGGTCACGTCTTACTTAGAAGCAACTATGAAGAAAAGGTGAGAGGTACAATTTTGAAAATTGGTGACTCAGTTAGAGCCTCTATTGTATACATTAACATGAAAAGAATTTTGAATATTTTAACTGATTTGAAAGAAGATAAGGCCACTTTAGAGCCAATTCTGAATAAGTGGATGCCTAGGGGAGTGGAGTTGGAACTTATGTGTTCATCTCATGTAGAGGCAGAGGGTGATGCCAATATCAAATCCACTTGTGAGTTAATAAAAGGGATGACTGGATTAGTAGAAGAAAGGGCAGGTGTGAAGAGAAAAGCCCACATATATAGAAAAGAATATTCTGATCATAAGTATGAGTTGTTTCCTAGGGGTTTTGTTGGATCCAAATCAGCTGAAAGAGCAAAAGCCATGGCTTGATGAGTTGGGGAGTAACTTGTCACAGAGGGTAAACGAGGTCATTAATACAGATGACATGGCTTTATTTATTAAGACAGTTGAGGAGATTGAGAAAGCAAAGTCACATTATGGTTTTCTACAGACAGAGGTTGGCAAATTGAGAATCACGTGGAAAAGGCTAAATAAGATGAAAAAGAAGATTGTTAGCTTCTCCTGGCCAGGTGATGGCGTGTTCAAAGAGTGGAAAAAGAAATATGCAGTACAAGAAGAGGAAGTCCCACAACACTTAGAAGATGTTGCAGCGGAACAACAAACTTAAAAGGCCATTAGGATATAAAATGAGTGTATTTTTCTTTCCTTTTTCAGCTGGAATCATGGTGCTAACAAACTTTTCGTACGAAAGTCCGAAGCTTGTTTGTAGCCATATTGTTATAAATGGATACCAGGACTTAGAAAAAAACATCACAAGAATTTGTAAAGAAACTCTGCTGAAATATATCTACGGTGTTTCTGGTTCTCTCTAGATTTACATTGAGTCTAAAATTCTCAAAATGAATATAAATATACAGATCAAAGTTTCAGCCCTAAATCTTCTTTGTCTTCTGGTGTGCATTCATTAGTTCTTTGCATTCATTGTTTCTTGGGATTAAATACTGAAAATGAGCATAAGTTTTCTTTAATGTTACAATTTCATTGAGGTGATGAACTCCATAGGTTTTTACCATTGGTTTATTGTGGATCTCAATTTAAAAGTGTGAAATTATTGCAAAATCGATGGTGTAAAACGTGTTACTAACACGCATGTTAGTCAATTCATACTGTCATTTATTGCAAAATCAATAGTGTAAAACGCGTTACTAACACGTGTGTTAGTCAATTCATACTGCCGTTTTGGAGCTAGAATAGAGGCGTCCGTGTCAACGACAGGTTATTCAATCACAACTGTTAATTGCAAAATCGATGGTGTAAAATGCATGACTAACAAGCATGTTAGTCAATCCGTACTGTCATTTTGGAGTCAGAATAGACGCGTCCCGCACTTACAATGGTCCTATCGGGTCTCGGCATAACATAAAAGTTCTTCTTCTGACGTCCCCATGAATCCTCATTTGATGCACTCTTTATCGGTATAACTCACCTCGATACTCCAACCAATGCTTCTATCTTCATCGGGGGTCGGAATAGCCCTTTTATATTCCTCCTGAAATCCCGATGAATTCCCGATGCACTTTTTGTGTTATATGCTTCTGAGTTCTTTTATCGATATAGGTAATACCGATGGCTCAGACTTCCGATTCTCCATATCATCAGGGATTGGTATAGCAATTTTTGCACTACTCCGTTATGAATCTTCTTTCCGATGGGATCGCCTTCAGTTTCCTTTAGTCATCGAGTATCAAGATAAAACTTTCTTATTACTTCTGATCTCCCGGTACTATGTTATAAGCTTGGCCATTTCATTACAATTTATACCGATGCTTTCATAGGTCATGGATATAGCAATTTATATGCTTTGTTGATAAGTCGATGCAAGCCGATAGAAAGCAACCACCTACTTCCTCATCGGAACAAGCTATCTCGATGGAACGATGTTTTGAAAAGTGTGCACCAAGTTGAGTATTTTTTAATGTGCTCCAATGAGTCCATGCTCTGTTTCATCGGTATAAGTGATGTCGATAATCCTCCTTTGGCTTGCCAATGTGGTTTCATCTGGAGCTTCGTTCTAGCTAGACATAGGCCAGCCATACCTTACTGGAAGGACAAACCGGAGACCTCTGTGTTTTTTCATGTACTTTGGCAGATTTGCATCAGGTCGATTAGATAAAGTACATAGGAGCAGGGAACTTGATAGCTAGTTCTCATAATAGTAAAGATATGTTGTTCAGACGAACCTTGATTGGAATTTGGGCCTCTTCTGGTCGGTATCTAGACTTCTCTAGAAAGTTCAAAACTTTATATAAGGAATGGTTCAGATTGCAGTCTTAAGACTAGAAGTCTCGATCTGAACCGATGGTGCATCATTTTGGTGTCAGTTGCCTGTGTAGAGAGGAATCGATCCAGGCCCAATGTAGACGGCTATTTCAAGCAAACGATGTGCTCTGGAATGTTGTATGGCAGGTGGTTAATGGTATATTGGGTGCTAATCGACACTAGTGTGATGGGTTTGTTTATGAGGCTGTCATTTGCCCTATGGTTGACATATTCGATTCAAAGGAAGCGACCATACAGAGGATCGATGGCTTTGTCTGCCCATCTGATGGGCAGGCCTTGGAAAATGCCATTCTAGAGTTGGATTTTGATTATTGGGTAAGTACCCTCCGCATCTATTTTAACCACACCAACTACATCTCCTCTAAATTGGAGGAGTCAGACACTGAAGTTGAGGAAATTGCCCAAAAAAAGGCAGCACGGGAAAGGAGGAAGAACTTCATCTAGGAGGCGTGGGAGGTGTATAGGGTGGGGGTGAGGAATGGGAATCTGGATCCCTTCCGTAGACTACTGAACTCCGATGATAACTGGCTCTCGGCACCAGCCGCTGTCAAAGTAATGGAGATTGGAGAGAACATGGGTGTCATACTCCAATACATTGGGAGTTAGTTTTACTGTTTAACTACAATTTCCTATTTTGCATATGTCACTCGCTACACTTCTAAGACCCTATTGCAGACAATAGGATTAATTTTGTAAAATTAGCAGTAGCACTATTTTAGGTAGTTACCGGATAAGTTATAAAACATCTTGTCATGGTAAATAGGAGAAAGTGTCACCATTGTAGGTGCATGGAGCGCCTTTGATGGTCATTTTGTAGCCAATATTTTTATGTTTAAAGATGTTATTTTCATCTACATGTATTGATGAGGGATGGCTGGTGGACATTACAATCTATAAAGAACCAATGCTGCTTACACACTACTGCCAATTTTTTAACACAATGTTTGTTAAGTATTCATGTATTCAAATACAAATTTTATGTCACATGAAGTATTGATCTATAGTTGTTAGTTTTGCCTTTTCTATACTTTAATATTGCTTCAATCTCTCTGTTAGCTTCAAATTGTTATGCAAAATCATTGTACAGATTGACCAACATGCATGTTAGTCACTCGTTTTACACCGTTGATTTTGCAATAAACGACTGTGATTGACTAACCTGTCACTACCACACCGTACGAAAGGTTTGTTTTGGAGCCAAAATAGCTATAGCCCTAAAGGATTACTTTATTGGTATAACTTTCACCGATATCCCCGTGGGCGGTTTTATCTTAATCGTGGGTCGGAGTTGCATTTTTCTAATCCTCCCAAACTACCCATGACTAACACGCGTGTTAGTAGTCCATTTTACACCGTCCAACGGGCATTTTGTATAGTGTCTTAGCGACAGGTTAGTCAATCACAACCACACGTTAGCGACAGGTTAGTCAATCGCAACCGCGCGTTAGCAATAGGTTAGTCAATCGCAACCGCGCGTTACTGACAGGTTAGACAATTGCAGAATGTTGGTCGCAATATGCACGGTGTAAAACGGATTACTAACATGCCTTAATAGTCCTATCAAGACTCGGCATAGCATAAAATTGCTTCTTCCGATGTCCTGATGAGTCCTAATGCATATTTAGTTTATTGGTATAGTTTACACCGATATCCCCGCAGGTGCTTTTATCTTCATCGGGGGTCGGAATAGCTTTTTGCTATTCCTCCTGAAGTCCCGATCAGTCTCCGATGCACTTTTATGCTTTATGCTTCCAAGTTTGTTTTATCAGTATAGGTAATATCGATGGTTCCGCCTTCCCAATTCTCCATGTCATACGGTGTCTTAGCAACAGGTTAGTCAATCACAACCGCACATTACCAACAGGTTAGACAATCGCAGAATGTTGGTCGCAATATGGATGGTTTAAACTGGACTACTAACATGCCTTGATAGTCCTATCGGGACTCGACATAGCATAAAATTGCTTCTTCCGATGTCCCGATGAGTCCTAATGCATGTTTACTTTATTGGTATAATTTACACCGATATCCTCGCAGGTGTTGTTATCTTCATCGGGGGTCAGAATAGCCTTTTTCTATTCCTCCCGAAGTCCCGATCAGTCTCCGATGCACTTTTATGTTTAATGCTTTCGAGTTTGTTTTATCAATATAGGTAATACCGATGGTTCCGCCTTCCCCATTCTCCATGTCATCGAGGATCGATATAACTATTTTTTGCACTGTCCCGATATGGTCTTTTTCTCCGATATGGTCATTTTTTTAAAAAGAAGGACTAGTCTGATATGTCAGGCCCACCATCCTTTCGTTGCTTTGTGAAAGATAAACTCCACTCTATTTCACCCACTGAAATAATGCAAACCATCAGATCCTTTTCAAGACGCACCTTCTT
The DNA here is from genome assembly GCF_030272615.1 of Cryptomeria japonica. Classification (NCBI taxonomy): domain Eukaryota; kingdom Viridiplantae; phylum Streptophyta; class Pinopsida; order Cupressales; family Cupressaceae; genus Cryptomeria; species Cryptomeria japonica. Next base: position 684,494,612 of record NC_081413.1, read on the forward strand.
TACTTTCCACGTCATCCTCACTCTGGGCCCACTTCCTTTCGCTGCTTCGCGAAAGACAAACTCTGACCATCTTTCCTTTACAAAACAACACATGTTGTTGGATCAACCGGAAGATATCATCCATTGGTATATTGAGATCATCGGAGTATCGGAGGGACAAGAAATAAACTATGCCCACACCAGATGAATCAAGTAAAAAGAAACCAAAGGCGAATGCATCGAAGAGAGATATGTCAATGGAGCGTTAAAACAAAAGGCAAGGAGGAGACTGAAGTGATGCCCATCGTGATGAAACAAACCATTTGGATAAAGAAAAAATAGGTATTCTGAGACCTGATAAGTGGGTTAGGGTAGTTTGTTCCGATCAGAAAGCAAAAAGTGGTAAAGTAATAACAATCGGCGGTAAATATTTGAATCATCAGGAGGAGTGTCGCCGATTAGCCATTGGTTTTCGTCATGAGACGAACTGGCCATGACAACATAGTTTCCATTAAACACATAAATTGAGTACATTCATTGCCGCACGAAGCAAATCTGTCAAATATTGCAATAATCAATTACAAAGATTGCATGCAAATCTATCACAAATAGTCGATATTGCAGAGCAGCATTTCTCACGAAGTAAATTGCAAAAAGATATTAAGTGCTTACTGAGAAAATTTATGAGTTACTGACTATAGAGTGAAATAATTTGCAGAAATGGAGGGGTCAAGCTCAAAAGGGAAGCGAAAAGTTGCCAAAGTATCGAGTACCACAACAAAGAAATAAGGTAGAAAGCTGAATCAGGACATGATAGACCAAATGGGCTCTCCAGGAGCTAAGTCACGCAGAGCTAAGACAAATTTGTCTGTCTGCAAGCAGTTAGAGGACAGATACAGAGGGATTGGGGATATATTCACCACAGTGTGAGGGCACGAGTTGTTCCTTTTCCATTACTTCCACAGGGATAACCCCACGCCAATTTCGAACCCATGGAAAATGGGTATCGATAAACTTGTAGTACCCAATGTGTTTGTGAACATTGATTTGTTGAAGCTTTTAGTAAGAAATTATAATGCAAACAAGTGATGCATTATGTTGTCTGATGGGACTGCTCTAGTGCATTTTGCAAAGGCTACAATACAGGAAGCTTTTGTAGTAGATTTGGAGGTGGAATTGCCTTTATCTTTTGTAGATTTGGAAGAAGAGTACAGGAAGATGGACACTACATACTAGGGCTGGAACCTTGCTATCCATAAAGCAGAGAAGGGGAGGCTAACCGACAAAGAAGGTCCTCCATATGAGATGAGGGTATGTGCAAGATCATGGTGTGCCAAAACAGGCCCTTAAGTGGCAATGAAATTTCAGAAAAACTAGAGTTATGCAACTTGACATGAAAATTTGAATAAGTTGTGAACATTATTTTTAAAATATGTAAGAAGAGAATATATAGAAAATTGAATGTAGTTTCTAAGCTACTAGTTGTTTTTTGAAAAAAAAAAATCCTATTTGATGAAAATTTCAAATTTCAATGCAGTGGTACTAAAATTTCAGGAAAAAAATAAGAAGTAGACGTATGTCTGACCACCCTAATCACAATCAAATCTTAATATTTTTTTATAATATTTATAATATAAGTATTAGACTCATGTCCAGATGTGACATATTTTTTTTTTATTTTTATGAATTGAATAATTATTTATGATTTTTTTACTACAGCTTTTCAGAAATTCAGAAACTCCTACGTTTGACCACCTTAACTTGGTCAAAACCTCATGAAATTTAATTATTTTTAATTTTTCCCTATAGTAGACGAATCATAGGATGTGACACATGTTTTGGTTTCAAAAAATGTTATACCGTTTGAAAGTTATGAGTGTTTTTCAATCAGTATATCAATCAGGACTATTGTCAGAATTCAATTAGAAAATAAATAATAATTATTTACTAAAGTCAAAATAAGACAAGCCTTATATTGTTGGAAAGCTGGGAATGTCCTTAAAAAACCCTTTTCGTTTTATCAATTTTGGCTACAAAAAAAGTCGTCAGCCACCAGTGTAAAGTCTGGAAAACCAAGGAATACTGAAAAACACATTTTTTCAGTTGACTTTCCAGGCTTGTAACTTCCAAGCCTAATAACAAAGCATTCCCGAGCTGAAATTTGAAATTTGAAAATTTGAGTACAAAAATTAGAAATTGGATATCGGATTTTATCCGATATCCGATTTCTGATTTTTGTACTCAAATTTGCGGTCCCCGATGAATTTCCCTTTGCCGCCATTTATGAAGTAAACTACCACATGGCAGAAATCCGATATCCGATTAAATCGGATATCGGATTTTATTAGTCATATTTTAAAGAGGGAGAGAAGGAGAGGGAGAGAGAGAGAGAGAGAGAGAGAGAGAGAGAGAGAGAGAGAGAGAGAGGGAGAGAGAGGGAGGGAGAGAGGTAGAGGGAGGAGAGAGAGAGGAGAGGGAGGGAGAGAGAGAGAGAGAGAGAGAGAGAGAGAGAGAGAGATGGAGAGAGAGAGAGAGATGGAAGGAGAGAGAGATGGAGAGAGAGAGAGAGAAGGAAGGAGAGAGAGAGAGAGACCATATGACCCCTAACGACACAATTTGGTGTCTTAAGGGAACCTATGGTGTTTTTAGGGGTCATATGGTGTCTTGGGACACCATAGGACCCCTTAAGACACCAAATCATGTGGTTAGCGGTCATATTGTGTCTTACGACCCATAACTATGACCCCTAATGATAGTTATGTGATATGGTGTCCCATGAACCCTTATGACCTCTCAGGACACCATATGACCCCTAATGACACCATATTGGGTTGCTTTGGGTCATATTATGTCCTAAGGGGTCATATTGTGGTCTATGACCCCTTAGGACACCATATGACCCCTAACGACATGATTTGGTGTCTTAAGGGGTCTTATGGTGTCGTTAGGGGTCATATGGTGTCCATAGGGGTCATATGGTGTCTTGGGACACCATAGGACCCCTTAGGACACAATATGACCCTTAGGACACAATATGACCCAAAGCGACCCAATATGGTGTCATTAGGGGTCATATAGTGTCCTAAGAGGTCATAAGGGTTCATGGGACACCATATGACCCCTATGGACACCATATGACCCCTAACGACACCATCGGACCCCTTAAGACACCTAATCATGTCGTTAGGGGTCATATTGTCTCCTAAGGGGTCCTATGGTGTCCCAAGACACCATATGACCCCTATGGACACCATATGACCCCTAACGACACCATAGAACCCCTTAAGACACCAAATCATGTCGTTAGGGGTCATATTGTGTCCATAGGGGTCATAGGACACAATATAACCCCTAACGACACAATTTAATGTCTTAAGGGGTCTTATGGTGTCACAAGACACCATATGATCCCTAATGACACCATAGGACCCCTTAAGACACCAAATCATAACATTAGGGGTCATATTGTGTCTTACGGGGTCGTAGGACACAATATGACCCCTAACGACATGATTTGGTGTTTTAAGGGGTCTGATGGTGTCGTTAGGGGTCATATGGTGTCCCATGAACCCTTATGACCTCTTAGGACACCATATTACCCCTAATGACACCATATCGGGTCACTTTAGGTCATATTGTGTCGTTAGGGATCATATTGTGTCTTAAGGAGTCCTATGGTGTCCCAAGACACCATATGACCCCTATGGACACCATATGACCCCTAACGACACCATAGGACCCCTTAAGACACCAAATCATGTCGTTAGGGGTCATATTGTGTCCTACGACCCTGTACGACACAATATGATCCCTAACGATATGATTCAGTGTCTTAAGGGGTTCGATGGTGTCGTTAGGAGTCATATGGTGTCCATAGGGGTCATATGGTGTCTTGGGACACTATAGGACCCCTTAAGACACCATACGACCCCTAACGACACAATATGACCCCTAACGACATGATTTGGTGTCCTTAAGGGGTCTGATGGTGTCATATGGTGTCCATAGGGGTCATATGGTGTCCCCAATATCTCTCCTCTCTCTCTCTCTCTCTCTCTCTCCCCCCTCTCCTCCTCTCTCTCTCTCCCTCTCTCCCTCTCCTCCCCTCTCTCTCTCTCTCTCTCTCTCTCTCTCTCTCTCTCTCTCTCTCCCTCTCTCCCCTCTCTCTCCTTCTCTCCCTCTCCTCTCTCTCTCTCTCTCTCTCTCTCTCTCTCTCTCTCTCTCCTCTCTCTCTCTCTCTCTCTCTCTCTCTCTCTCTCTCCCTCTCCTCCTCTCCTATCTCTCTATCTCTCTCTCTGTCTCTCTCTCTCTCCCCTCTCTCTCCCTCTCTCCCTCTCCTCCTCTCTCTCTATCTCTCCCTCTCCCTCTCCTCCTCTCTCTCTCTCTCTCTCTCTCTCTCTCTCTCTCTCTCTCTCCCTCTCTCCCCTCCTCCTCTCTCTCTCTCTCTCTCTCTCTCTCTCCTCTCTCTCTCTCTCTCTCTCTCTCTCTCTCTCCTCTCTCTCTCTCTCTCTCTCTCTCTCTCTCTCTCTCTCTCTCTCTCTCTCTCTCTAAAATATGACCAATAAATCCTATATCCGATTTAATTAGATATCAGATTTCCACCATGTGGCAGTTTAGTTCATAAATGGCAGCAATGGGAATTTTTTTGAGGGACCACATATTTTTGTACTAAAATCAGATATCGGATTTTATTGGATATCTGATTTCGGTACTAAAAACCAGAAAAAAAGGGTTTGTGGGCCATTCTGTTGATTCCAAGGGTCGACAGTCTGGGTCCTATGTTTTATGTCGACGATCATGGGGTTGCAGACAGCTAGAGACAAATTAGTGCTTTTGGGAGATTCTTAAAGTGAAAACTTACATTGTCAATCACGAAGGAGCATATGTGTGGAGGGAAATGGGGAGTAGTAGTCATCGGAAGTCTAAACGCAAAAGAAAACTTTCAAATGACCAAGTTGAAGTGTATAGAGAAAGAGATAGAGAATGTCATAGGAGGAGAAGAAAAGGTATGTTAAATATTGCTAATGTTACTTCAACTGAAGAGGAAATTGAAATTGAAAATGTGCCACAAGTTATTGAAAATGAAAATGTAGATTTTGAAAGTGAAAATATTGAAAATTTTGAAAATGTTGAAAGATAATGAAAATGCTCAACATGTGGAAAATTTTGACATAGGAGGTGAAAATGTGGAAAACTTTAACATTGAAGGTGGAATTGCCTCACCAAGTGAACCATATGTAACACCTAATTACTTTAGAAATGAAGACCCTCTCATGGATGAAAGACAAATTCCAAATCCAAGACCTTCAAGAACCCCAAAATGGTTATTTGAAATCGATGAGAACATTATTGCGAATCTTGAAGGCAAGAGGTCAACAAGAACCATTTGGTTGTGGGCTACAAAACTTTTCAACCAAAATTTTAGCAATAAGACATTGACCGAGCAATGCCAACTCTTTTTTCAATTGCTAAAGATGATAAAGATGAGACCATTGCTAAACAAATTGAAGATTCGTATGAACAAGAAGATGGAGAGAAATTCTATTATTGCAAAAAAATCTATTTGACGCTCTCAATTCTATTGGAAAGAATACCAAAGAAAGAGATAAGAGAGCCGCTCAAAGAGTGATTACAACCTCCTTAGTAAGCCATCAATTGAGGAAGGCTCATCAAATGAGACAAACTTGTGTTGATTTTAACATAAACCGTAAAACTTTGGATAGAGCACTTGCACGAAGACAAAGACTTGACGATCCACTTCAACAAGATACATGGGCATTTGGTAGGAGGCTTCCACGTGTTGATAGAAAGTTGATTGACAATGTGAAGGAAGAGATTCAACAATTTTGGCACTCTAATTCTAGAGTGTCACCCAATGTAAAGGACGTTTTGAAATTAAGAATCGGCAACCGAGACCACACACCGCATCCCAAACATTTCTTGGAATCAAGCCAAACAATGTTGTACAAAAAATTTTGTGAATTACATCCAACTTTGCAAATATCACAAAGGGCCTTTGAATCTTTGAAACCATTTTATTGTGTTCCTCTTAAGATTCGCAATACCTGTTGTTGCAAGTACCATGTGGAGTTTTCAATGTACCATGAACTTTTATGTCATATTCATTCTAGCTGCTATTTCTATAGAAATTATTGTTTGAATGAGAAGTGCTTAGAATGCGGTGGGTTGTCAAAGTTTGTTTCATGTTTTCATGAGGGTAGCGAACACGAGTTTGGAAATAATTATGTTGAGAAAAAAAGATACGAGATAGTGAAATATACTGTGAAGAGTGGAGGTGAAGGTTCTAGATGCGAATTAGTCTCAAGAGAAGTGAGTATTGCTGATTTTATTTTGGATTTTAAGGAAAATCTTTTCTACAAGTATGCAAGGCACACCCATAGGTCTCAGTGGTTGGATCAATAGTTCAGGATGTGTAAGAACTCTTTCCCGATTAGCACTATTGTATCGGTGGTTGATTTTGCAGAGAAATATACATTGCAACCACAGAATGAGGTACAATCTCAATACTACAATTCAGTCCAGATTGCTATTTTTGTTCACATTACATATAGACATGCTCTTGATAGTACAGAAGAGGATAGGAAGATAATCAAGGAGTATCATTTTTATATGAGCGATGATAGATCACACTCCTCCAAGTATGTGCAACATTCTTTTGAGAATTTTATTGAGTTCTTGCATGAGAAAGATATTGCAATTGACCGACATATAATATGGTCAGATAACTGTACGGGTCAATTCAAGAATGCGCGTATGTTTTATTGGTTGAGTAGAATGAATGTGAAGAGGCGTATACCTCATATTTGGTGTTTTTTTGAGGTGGGGCATGGGAAGGGAGAGCATGATGGAGCAGGTGCATGTTTGAAGAGAGCTCTAGTTAAGGAGCAATTGAGGATTTAAGGTGCAAATTTCTCTAATGCACATTCTATTGTTGATTGGTGTAGTTCGGCATTGTCACATGGAGGTACTCTTGATTCAGCAGTGAGCAGATTCTTTTGGTTGGTTGAGGAGGGAATAGTGGGAGATAGATTGGATTGTCAAACAATTAAAGATTCTTCAAAGATGCATTCATTTCTCAGCTCAAATGCAAGTACATGGACCATTTGGACACGAGCATTGGCTTGTTTTTGTCAGAGTTGTCTTCGGTGTGATTGGGATTAGTGTGAGTCAAGTGAGTGGGTTGATATGTGGGTTCCCCACTATCTAACTCCTTTATCTCAAACAATATCCTTGTCAAATGATGACATGGAAAGTTCACTTGAGTATGATCATCTATCAGATCTTGTACAACCAGGACATGTTTTTGCAGTTGTTGCACCACAAGGGAATGAAGAGATATCAGAATATTGGTTGGCACGATGTGTACAGGGAAAACAAAAGCTAACACAACTAGTGACAGATGATGATGGGTTCACATATCCTACAGGTTTAGTTGTTGTTGTGGGAACTTGGTTGCGAACATACATAATTAGAAAGAATGGCATACCTGCATTTGAAGACTATGAGAGACACAAAACCATTATAATGTATTCACACCTTATTATAGCTACAAATGTCAAGTTGTTGAAGCATCAAGCAAAACCGAAGACCAAAGAGCTATGGACAGTGACTACTATTGATCATGAAGCAATTTTGGATACTCTTAAACAAAGAGATGACCCTTCAGGCACACTTGAGTAGTAGATCTTTAATGGTGCCTTATTTTTTTATCATGCATTTCATTTCAAACAATGATCATTAAACCTTAATGTTCAAGTTTGTTACGTGTATATTAAGGATGTGTTCAAAATGTAGGTCTATTGATGAACGTTTTTTTTTGGCAACACGGTTTTTGCATGCACATAGCGAGTACACTCGATATAATTGGAAGGGATGTATTTTTGCAACATGACTTATTATCATGCATTTGATGAGCTTTACAATTTTTGTTATTAGAGAACACTATTTGATAATTTTTTATGATATAATTATCGCCTAACCTTTATGCTCATGAAGGTATTTTTTGATGATATACAACAGTATCACATTACGATTTTTGCGTCAACATAGTGGGTTTTGTTGATATAATTCGAAGGGACGTATTTTTATGGTATATGATCTCACCTTTTCATTTATTATCATGCATTTCAGTTGAAGTGATTATCATAAATCCGTTATGTTCATCCATGCATTTTATGTGTAGACTAACAATTCTTAAAAATACAGGTTCATGCTAGATCATTCATCATTGACGAGACCCTCTCTTGGTGATGGTACATATTCCTTTGTGCATTAATGAGATTAAATTGTGGGTCTTGTTGTATTTATTATCATGAAGATGATTGAAATGCATGTGGCCAAGACACATCTGCAGTGGATCAAATTGTCATGACAAATGATCTATTGAATCAAACATTTGACATTGATAGTCAGGTAAATAGGTTAATGTTGGGCCTTCAACATCAACACCTACTAGTCAAAGTGGTCATGGAACTTTCACTCAAGTAACCTTGTCTATTTTTATTCATTAATGGTTTATAAAATAAAGTCAGTTAGATTTTGGCAATTGAATAACATTGTTTCATTTTCAGATGCTGACATCAGATGCACCTAATATTCTCTCCACAATGGAGCATGGTGTTCTCTAGCAGAAGCATCTTTGATGCTTTTGACAGTAGTATGAGTCAGATTAGTAAATTTCTAATTTGATGCTTCCCACAGGGCTTTGCAACTTCAGATTGTGAGTGTGCCCCTGTTACAAATGAATTGTACTTTAATCGACATAGATGGTCTATGATGGCTTTTTTGTAAGACTATATGGTTTTATTACATATATTGTACTTTAATCGACATATAACAATATCCAAGTGGTGGTTGGCATGAGATTGAATATGGTAAGTTGTATGCATCTTGAAGTTGAATATGATATGTTGTATACATCTTGAAGTTGAACTTTGATTAGACTTTGTCAGCATTTGATGAATCATAAATGTCATTTTATTATTAATCTTGTGAGTGTGAGGTGTAGGAATAAATATCAATTACTTTGAAAGTCATGGATGGTTGTCCTCATATGATAACCACCAAATGGTTGTGCCTTATGAAGAAAAGTTGAACAGATAATAACTAATTGAGAACATCAATTCAAATCCATAATCTAGAGGATACTAATAACAGATCTTTGTATATTTATTTTTTCTAATAATGAAACAGGTACAACTGTATTGAGATAAAATGAAGCTTTTCTCTCATATGAAGATGTCACATTGGCAAATTGGTCTTTATTATAATACACAAGACATAAGTAAAATCAAAATGCTCTCAGGGTATAGTTTTGGACTTGAACCATATTGCATAAATCTCAAGGCTTCAACTTGATTATCATTAAAGGTTTCTGATTGTTTACAAAATATCCCTTCATGGATGTCACATGCGTAGGGTATGACCCTGAGCGTCGGATCGAGTGGGGGGGGGGGGCAAAGCAGGAGCATGCGTAGGGTAATAATGCTTAACTGGACATGTCAAAGCTGACAGTTCATCATCACGACGAGCTGAACGAGAAATCGACCAGGCGACAACATTCCATTGAGTGAGACTGACGATTTTTTTGCCAACTGAAAAATTGCTGCCCTAATAAAACCATCGAGCAACTTGAAATACCAAGATAGGCTTTTGTAGGGACCCCTCTCGTGGCCTCGTAGGTTCAAACGGATCGTTCGTAGGTGCCACAATTTCTGAGTTAGGGCCCGTCAAAGTTTGATAATTTTGAGCGCTTAGGGCGCTCAAGGGACGACGCCGGTAGGGTATGACCCCGAGCGTTCGATCGAGTGGGGGGGCAAAACAGGAGCATGCGTAGGGTAATAATGCCTAACTAGACATGTCGGAGCTGATGGTTCGTCATTGCGACGAGCTGAACGAGAAATCGACTAGGTGACAACATTCCATTGAGTGAGACTGACGATTTTTTCACCAACTGAAAAATTGCTGCCCTAATAAAACCGTAGGGCAACTTGAAATACCAAGATAGGATTTTGTAGGGACCCCTCTCATGGCCCCATAGGTTCAAATGGATCATTTGCAAGTGCCAAAGATTTCAAGTTAGGGCCCTTCAAAGTTTGACAATTTTGAGCACTTAGGGCACTCAAGGGATGACGCTAGTAGGGTATGACCCCGAGCGTTCGATCGAGTGGGGGGACAAAATAGGAGCATGCATAGGGTAATTATGCCTAACTAGACATGTCGGAGCCGTCGGTTCATCATCGCGATGAGCTAAACGAGAAATTGGCCACGCGACAACATTCCATTGAGTGAGACTGATGATTTTTCGCCAACCAAAAAATTGCTGCCCTAATAAAACCGTATGGAAACTTGAAAAATTGAGATAGGCTTTTGTAGGGACCCCTCTCGTGGCCCCGTAGGTTCAAACGGATCATTCGTAGGTGCCACAAATTCTGAGTTAGGGCCTGCCAAAGTTTGACAATTTTGAGCACTTAGGGCGCTCAAGGGACGATGCCGGCAGGGTATGACCCCGAGCGTTCGATCGAGTGGGGGGGCAAAATAGGAGCATGCGTAGGGTATTGTTCATTAAATGAATTGTATTGTTTATGAATTGTATTGTTCATTGAATGAATTTTATTGTATTGTTGATTAAATGAATTGTATTGTTCATTAAATAAATTGTATTGTATTGTTCATTAAATGAATTATATTGTTCATTATAAAAACAACACTTACGATGAAATGAAATGAATTGTATTGTTCATTAAATAGCAATTATTAACCATTGTTAATAATTGGAATGAAGATTAAATATTTCCATGATAACACCACACACAGATGAGCAACAATTTATATGATTGAATATCAACTTCTGTATATATAAAAATGTCGAATGATTACAAATGTATGTCCATACACAAATATGGCATAAAAACCAACTGAAACAAAATGTATGTCTAAATACGTGAATGTATGTCCATATACAAAATATACATGCCAACTAGACATGTAAGCATCCCAAAACTATCTATAACATCCTAAGCTGCTGATGGATCATCAAAATCGATCCTCTTTGCTGCACTGCTTGGCTCTGAAGGATCCTGCACAAGAAAAACAAACCACGATTAATATTAGTTATATTATATAATTCACATTCGAAAAGTTAACATAAAAATGAACTATTTAATTGAACTATTCATATTTACCTCATCTCCACGTTTTCTCTTCAGCTTTGTAGGACTCTTGATGTATGTCTTCGGTAGAGGAGGTATGTTTTGAATATTTTCATAAACAACCTACGTATGTTTAGAAACATGACATTGATACAAGTTAGCATATAATTGTCACTGATAATAACAAATTATATCTACTAATCAAAAAATAAAATAAACACACATCTACTCGAGGCATCTCTTCTTCTTCTTCAGGTATACTGGGTGTAGTCATCAAGGATGTGAAGCCAAGGATTCTCTGTATATATACACAACAAGTATATGAAACTATCAATCTATGTCTAGACATGTATAATCACTATAAGTTATTTAAACTATTCATTCAATCATATTTGCATTCAATTACCTTTCCCTTGTCTCCAATTGCACTACTAGATCCTAGATCACACTGCACCGCACTCGTGCTGCTTGTGCCCTACAAGAGTAAAATAAGATATACATGCAAGTTACTACATAATCTAATTAATACAAATATAAATGATGAGCATGTATGTACAATAAAATACAAATGACTAGGTGCAATAATATATGTATCGTCAAGCTATCGAGGCCAAATGAAATGGTCGACAAGGTGCCCTCCTGAATCTGTCTCAACTCATCCTCGGTCATCAACTGTTAAATAGACCATGTAAATAAAAATTAGTACTTAATATTATCTAATTTATAAATATTTAATTAAAATATAACATGAATTGTGAAAACACAAATCTTACCAATACATCATCAATGTATGATGACAGTGTCTCCTCGCCTCTAGCATGTGAGGACTCCCCAGGGTATCCTCTAGTCTATGTAATAACCTCTGGTGCATCATGCATCTCATGCACCTCGTAATCTGCACTATCCACAGCAGGATCAACAGGCTGTCCAACTGGACCCAAGCATACGTGCCCACACATGACACAACTATGGGGCACGCATATGTGTGGAGCTGAGGATGACGTGTCAGCACCACCCGATGCACCACTACCATCAAAAGTAGGCTGAGCTACTGACGCAGCCTGAGAAACCAAAAGGCTACTCAAAGAGTGAATAGCCGATATGGTCCGTGAAGCCGCCTCACAAATGATATTAGGATGCTGAACTGCAGGTGGGGGATCAACAGGAGGAGGGGGGACATATGGGCCCTAGACTACTCTAACTACCCCAGGTCTATTTTGGGGCATACCTAAACCTACACCCTGGAAAGGTTGGATGTCAAAGTAGTTCACATGTTTCTGTAAAACAAACTCAGCATACAATTTTTTTATGAAATAGAAGGGGATATCAAGATTGTTGTTGGGTGGTTTGTTGAAAACCATCCACCAACGATCCCAAAAGTTTTTCACAATCCCATCATTTGTGCACCATTTGATAGAAAGTTTTGTTTTTTGGGGATCTATATGCTGACCAGTACGGGGATTGACAAACAATGAGGCGATTTCGGCTTTGGATATCTCAAGATCCTTGATATTCTTATACGACAAGCCATCTGCATATTTTTCCTTCATAGAATCTTGCCACAAAAGGGTGGCATCATGCTTCTTAGTCATGGTTTCCATACTTTTTACGATCGATGTGAGAGGATCAAACAATGGGTTTAGACGAGGGATCCTACAATATACTTCTGCAATCCCCCTCAATTCATTCAAATTTTGTGCAATCAAATCTTGAATTGAGGGGGGGTTTGGCAAATGAGGGTTTGGTTGTTGCAGTTGTGGTTGGTCAGTGTTTTCATTGTTATCTCCCATTTTTAACCTAATTGAATGTAAACAATTAAATTTAGTTAACAAATTTAAACAATTAGGTATTTGATTTTTAAAAAACCTAGTTTTCATGAAAAAAAACCATATTTTCAATGAAAAATCAAATAAACATTCACAAAAAATACAAAAAATGAATGAAAATGATTCAAAACGACAAAATTCTTACCTCTAAATCTATTTTTTAGCAATTTTTTGTCAAAAAACCGGATATCGGATGGAGCGGATATCGGATTTTGACAAATTCACGTGACCCGTGAGTTAAAAATGACTCACGGGACTGTCACTGTCTAAATATAAAAGTCTCAAAAAATCGGATATCCGATTTTAACACTTAAATTATTTTTAAATAACATATATAATATAATAATATATTATATAATTATATAATATATTATATAATATTGTATTATATTATATATAATATAATATTATATTATATTATATTATATATAATATAATATAATACAATATTATATAATATATAATATAATATTATGTTATATTATATTATAATATAATATAATATAATATAATATTATAATATATAATATAATATAATATAATATTATAATATATAATATAATACAATATTATATAATATATAATATAATTTAATATTATATTATATATAATATAATATAATATTGTATTATATAATACATAACATATAATATATTTTTTAAATTAAAATTACAAATAAAAATCGGATATCCGATTTTATCCGTAATTACCAGGCCAAGGTGTACTGACACCCAGGCCAAGCAAAAAGTCAACATGGATTTTCACGTTTTTAGGCGAGTGAGGAAGGCTATTTTTTTCACATCGCCACTTTTTGGCCCCCCTTGATCCTGCACTAACCCATGACTATTTTTAAGAAGTATCTGCAATATACATATATGGCTTGTGGTCAAGTGGGAGGAGTTGAAGCTCCTGATGTGGCAAACATAGGACCACTTGTTCTAGTAGCAGAAGTTCAGAGGCATGAGCCTAGGGCATTTGACTTCGCTTCTTACCTGGTAGACAGATTGCATGAAGGTTTCTTAAACCTGAAAGACAATCCAGACAATTATTTCAAGCAAAACTCAGTGTTAATGCACATCATTTTATTTTATGGGAGACTTAGAGAGTTATGGTCGGAAGAATTGAATGTGAATACAGTTGGGAAAGATGGAAAGGAGCAACCAGTGCAATTATGGGTTTCCCTTTGGGATTATAGGTTTGAGAGTTCTCATTACCTCAAATTTGAGGAGTTCTTTGTCAAACCACTTTTCTTGCTCTTTGGTGAGCCTTAGCAAGGATCATTTTCGGAGGAGGTTAAGAAGTTTCTTAGGCCTCACGAGCACCAAAATCCAAAGGTCAATCACAACTGGGGTGATTGGTACTCATGCCAAAACTTCACTTTTGTTCGATGCTATGGATTTGAGGGTTATCCATATGTTCTCCCTAAGCCTGCACCAGATTCTTGGAAATTGTAAGGCAGTTAAGTGTGTCTAATGCCAAACATTTCAGAGGAGCACACAAGCAAGCTTTCCTCCCCGGCACACTTCACTTTCAGGATTTTAAAATTGTATCAACTAGGGCATACGAGGCCATTGACAGGAAGTTGGTGCATGAATACAATTTGTTTTGGGACGTATCTAGAGCATGCTATGATCCTGAGGGTTACATCCATTCAAGCAAGAAAAGATAGGATTTGGGAGACTACCTCCATGAGGAGGATGAATTTGAAGACATGTGCAGGAATAAGGAGGTGGAAGAGCTTGCAGGAGTTATGGAGACCTTGGAGAAGAAGCTAGAGGAAAGAAGGCAGAGACTAGAAAACATGGAGGGAGAACCAACCCAAAGTGATTTAGGGGAAAATGAAGTAGTCTCCAAGCTCCGTTCCCCTGAGAAGGAGAAGGATTCAGAGGCAGAAGATAGGCTTATTGTTGCTCTAAATGCAGAGACGGATGAAAGAATGGCAGAACATGTTTCTTTTGTATCTGATGATCACTTCATTAAGTCTAAGGAATTCAAATCATTCTTGTACCACTTCAAGGGTAAGAAATTGAGGGAAGCAGTGCCAAATGTGACCCCTGATAATGAAGCAGAAATGATGATGAGGTTGAAGGAAGACATTGACAGAGAAGTTGAGACTATGACCCTGCAAAGGGGCAGGCAATTTCTAGTAGATGCGGGAATAATTGTGTTTCCAGGATGGGACCTAAGTGCTTCATTTATTTTTGATTCTTTGTTACATTCAGATAATAAGGATATGAAGTTAAACATCCAAGGAGTGCAAGATATTTTTATTGGATCAAGATATGATCCAAAGGAGGAAGAAATGTTATTGTGGGCCTTATATCCTCCTAATAAGAGGCCAAAAATCATTGATGTAGATAAAGCTTTTGGTCACATGATGACCTTGAAGGTTGGAGAAGTAGATCCTATAGTCACAGCTGACATGGGTATCAATATTTCAAAGTTTAATAAGGTCCAAATGAAACATGAGATAGCAGAGAAGAATAAGTATAAGGCTTTGTATGAAGAGACCCTTAAGGAATGGGCACCCTGTTCCCCAAATTACAGATTCAGGAGGAGAATGGAAGAAAAAAATTGAAAAGTTATCTTATGAACATAACAAGTTGAAAAAATAGATGAAGAGCGTTAGGGCCGATACCGCTTGCGTGTTGCTAAGTAGGAGGTATGACAATATGGAGAAAGCATTGAATGAATTATGGGGTGAATATCAGAGGAACATGGACAGTATGCTATCACACACTAGAATTCGAGATAGACTCGACATGATGTTACAGGATGCAATGACCAAAGAGAAAGAAAAAAAGAAGCTGCAGGGTCTGCTTGTTACACATGACGAAGTTACAGAGGCATTGAAGTCTGAATTTGATGAATGCCAGCAGATTGTTGAGCATGGGGTTCCCAGTCTAGTAGATGATGCGGGTGTCATCAAAGACAAAACCATATGGATCACTGAGTGCAAGTCTATGCTTAATGCAGCCCAAGCCATCGCCAGAGCAGATGTCCTTGACATGAATGACACGGCCGATCAATTGGAAAAAATTTATGCGATTGAGAATGCAGCCAAGGATGCCATCTTCAATGCTACAACATATAAGGATCCGGCCTACTTGGTGCATATTAAAAAACATGGACGACGGCTGGATTGAAATTCCTAGTGTGGTGTTTTACTTTATGTAATGTAATTGATATCTTGGTTAGGCGTTTTAATTTATGTTCACTTAGTTGTTAAGATAATGAAAGGGTGTGTCCTTTCATTCCTGTCTTTCAGCATTTGTATTTGTATTGAGTCATCTTGCGTAACAAAGGGAGTTTTTTGGGGGGGGCTTTGGAACATCATTGTTGTAAGGACTGAAAGTCATATGTATTATGAAATTTTATAGGAAGCAGAAGTATCATTTTGTGTAAGAAAATTGCAATGAAGTATCTCCAAGTGGGTAGCTTCTGTGTACTGTCATTTCTCAAACATTAATATACAATATTCACTGTTTCTACTTCAAATGTACTGATTACTTTCTTTGTTGATGAAACATGCTTTATCCTCTTCATAAATTTGTTTAAGAATTTGTTGTAATGTGAATCGCATTCTGTTATATTAAATGTGAGATTGGGTTCTTATTGTTTATGTGAGACATACTGAACCATTATAGTGATTATTCATATTGTCTCTTGAGTTGATAATGTTATCTGTCCACAAAGTATCATTATATTCTGAGATAGAGGCACTGCTCTGTTGTTAATTCTTTGAGATCCTAATTTAATATGCATTAGCTCCTTGACAAATAAATATTCTTCTGAAACATGGGTTTAGTGGACTCTAAAGTGCAGAGGGAATTGGTCTTCGACCATCCCTGTTTGTTGCCCAAGGCCGATCACACTACTTTGGGGTTTGGCGAGTCTTTTTGTTTTCCAATCTGTGGTTTTGGGCACCAACAACTTGTTCGACCAAATGGAAGATATAGGGAAATTAAGACCATGCTAAGGAGATTCATCATACCAAGTGAGGTGTTAGGAAACTATTTACCATTTTATATGCATTTTCCACATTTTGAGTTGATGATCCATATTTTGGATTAGGTGTTTGAATAATGGAATATTTAGAGCTCCACATGTGCATTTGATAGTCATTTCAAGGATGATTGTCCCCTAGGTTGCTACTTTTGTCAAATCTGGCCTATGAGCCCTTGTAAGCCCAAAAAAGCATAAATTTGCATTATGATCAAAAACAACTTCTAAAGCCTCATTAGGCATTTAGGCATATTGGTGTAATGTTAGGAAGTCATGCTAGGAGGTTCAGTATAAGTAAAAATGCATAAAAGGAAAAAATGCACATTTGACCAAAAGTTGTCATTGTTGCTTGACAACTTTTTGCAACTTCTTGAGAAACTTTGCATTTTTTAGCAAATCGGTGGTTGAGCAACCGATGAAGTATTGGTTATGACCAAAATGGCATATAAAATGCTCTGAGAATGACCAAAATGACCATAATAGAAACTCAATTGTGCTACAAGAATTTAATTTTATTTGTAGTCATATATATTGAAATGCTTGACTTTGATGTTATATAACAATTTCATGCACATACAATAAAAAACATTTGTGTTTCCACCATATATAATATAATGTCAACAACAATTTCAAAATAGAGAAGATAAGAGTACTAGTTGGTGTCAACAAAGTTTTTATTTGTCTGGTAAAGCTATATTTTATATTAATTCTGAAAATGTTTACAAACTACAAGATAAACCTCGATGGCTAGCTGACTAGACCATCGAAGTCGATGGACGGTATACATAACGGTCCATACATAACACATTCAAAAATATTTTAAAAAAAACACAGTCCTTGCTTCAAAAAAGGTTGTATGTGCCATCTCACTACACCACATGAACAGTGACCGTGCCCTCTTCCACGTCCAGTACTTCCATGTTCCTAACTTGGTTAATTTTTGTCTCCCTGGTGGAGCCTTCACCGAACTGCAGCACACGACCCTTCTTAGTTGTTCTTCCACAAGGTTGACCTTGTCGTTTTGTGCATGCAGGAACCATTCGTTGCACAAGTGCTCTATATTCCGACCAAGGTCCCCATTTTGCCATCTCCACATGCACTTCCCAGACATCGACTGTCTCAAGGTATTGCACAATGCCATACATCCCAGCCTGTGCTACACTTCTTCTGGCCTCTTTATCGAATGTCGCACTCCAGAGAAAGAACGGTCGCAAGGGAGGACTGAATTCACTCATGTGAATTCATGCTCCGCCCACACTTTCAAAGTCGTCCATATCTCATGCCAATCCTAATAAAGCTTCCATTCCGCCTAGCCATTCCTTCTTCACACACCTGTTCTAGATTTCTCTGACTTTCAGAATAGGTCAGAGCTCCAGACACCATGCCATAAACAGAGACACTATGTCCGCATTCGTTCTGTACTTCCATCCACCTTCTACGTACTCAGGCCCAAGGATCAACTTCACCGCGGGCAGGAATGCAGTGTCTTCATAGATAAACAGGTTCATTAACCTATCATCGCTTATTCGTCCCCAAAATGCGACTTGTGTTTTTCTTGTTTGTAAAGAAAAGTTGGCCTCCATATTTCAAATCAAGATACCTGTTATTCCAAAACGGACATGCAAATATGTCAGACTAACAACAACGTCTATAAATTATTTCAATTTTTTATCAACCTATGCCTTAATTTTTTAGTGCTTTCTAATAACTAAGTTCATCCACCACATGTTCCATGTTATCATACAATCTAAGTTTCTGCACAATAGTCTGTGGACATTTTTTTAGACTTACACATTTCCATATGATGCACACAGCTAATCAAAAGTTTCTTCGATTAACAACGCGCATTATGCTCTTTCGCCCTTGACCGCTCCAAAACGGTAGTACGCAATGACTAACATGCCTGTTCGTCGCACGTTTTACAATGTCGATTTTGCAATGAACGGGCAGCGATTGACTAACAGAACGCTAACAAGCTGTACAATAGGGGCTCCCACTCCAAAGTGGACTACGGATTGACTAATAGTCATGTTAGTCGCGCGTGTTACACCGTTGATTTTGTAATAAACGGTTTGCGATTGACTAACCTGTCGCTAACACGTTATCCAAAAGGTCTGTTTTGGAGCCAGAACAGCTTCAACCATCTTACCTCTAGAAGGGACGGCTATTCTAGCTCCAAAACAGACCTATCGTATAACGTGTTAGTGAGAGGTTAGACAATCACAACCGTTAACCGCAAAATCGACGGTCTAAAACATGAGACTAACACGCGTGTCAGTCAATCCATACTATCTGTCTGAAGGTTTAGGGTTTTTGAAATTTACCATATCGGGATAGTGCAAAAATAGTTATATCGATCCCCGATGACATGGAGAATGGGGAAGGCGGAACCATTGATATTACCTATACCGATAAAACAAACTCGGAAGCATTAAGCATAAAATTGCATCGGAGACTGATCAAGACTTCGGGAGGAATAGAAAAAAGCTATTTCGACCCTCGATGAAGATAACAGCACCTGCGGGGATATCGGTGTAAATTATACCGATAAAGTAAACATGCATTAGGACTCATCGGGACATCAGAAGAAGCAATTTTATGCTATGTCGAGTCCCAATAAGACTATTAAGGCGTGTTAGTAGTCCAGTTTAAACCGTCCATATTACGACCAACATTCTGCGATTGTCTAACCTGTCGATAACGTGCGGTTGTGATTGACTAACCTGTCGCTAAGACACTGTATGACATGGAGAATCAGGAAGGTGGAACCATCAGTATTACCTATACCGATAAAAAAAAATTAGATGCATAAAGCATAAAAGTGCATCAGAGACTAATCAGGACTTCAGGAGGAATAGCAAAAAGCTATTCCAACCCCCGATGAAGATAAAAGCACCTGCGGGGAAATCGGTGTAAACTATACCGATAAACTAAACATGCATTAGGACTCATCGGGACATCGGAAGAAGCAATTTTATGCTATGTCGAGTCCCAATAGGACTATTAAGGCGGATGGAGAGTTGCTAGGAGTTCTTTGGGGTGATTTATGTTGATAACGCGGGGGACTTGGTCACAATGCGGACTGGTATATTGAGATCCTCGGGGCATTAGAGGGACATAAATTGAACTATGTTGATACCCGATGGGACATATCGGACTATGTTTTGGCTATCGGGAGCGGTCTTGGTCTACTATACCGATACTTGGTCAGTAATGAGTAACACGCATGTTAGACGCACGTTTTACACCATCGATTCTGCAGTTAGTGGTTGCGATTGACTAACCTGTCGTGAAGCAGCGAAAGGGAAGTGGGCCCAGAGTGAGGATGACGTGGAAAGTAAAGAAGGTGCATCTTGAAAAGGATCCGACGGTCTGCGTTATTTTGGTGGGCGAAATAGCGTGGAGTTTATCTTTCGCGAAGCAGCGAAAGGATGGTGGGCTCGGCATATCAGACTAGTCCTGCTTTTTTTTAAAATGGCCATATCGGAGAAAAAGACCATATCAAGATAGTGCAAAAATAGTTATATCAATCCCTGATGACATGGAGAATGGGGAAGGCGGAACCATCGGTATTACCTATACCGATAAAACAAACTCGGAAGCATTAAGCATAAAAGTGCATCAGAGACTTATCGGGGCTTCGGGAGGAATAGAAAAAGGCTATTTCGACCCCCGATGAAGATAACAGCACCTACGGGGATAACAGTGTAAATTATACTGATAAAGTAAACATGCATTACGACTCATCGGGACATCGGAAGAAGCAGTTTTATGCTATGCCGAGTCCCGATAGGACTATTAAGGCGTGTTAGTAGTCCGTTTTACCCTGTCCATATTGCGACCAACATTCTGTGATTGTCTAACCTGTCGATAACGCGTAGTTGCGATTGACTAACCTGTCGCTAAGACACTGTATGACATGGAGAATTGGGAAGGAAGAACCATCGGTATTACCTATATCGATAAAACAAACTCGGAAGCATTAAGCATAAAAGTGCATCAGAGACTGATTGGGACTTCAGGAGGAATAGAAAAGGCTCTTCCAACCGCCGATGAAGATAACAGCACCTGCAGGGATATCGGTGTAAATTATACCAATAAAGTAAACATGCATTAGGACTCATCAGGACATCAAAAGAAGCAGTTTTATGCTATGCTGAGTCCCGATAGGACTATTAAGGCATGTTAGTAGTTTGTTTTACACCGTCCATATTGCAACCAATATTCTGCGATTGTCTAACCTGTTGGTAACGCATGGTTGCGATTGAATAACCTGTCACTAAGACATTGTATGACATGGAGAATGGGGAAGGCGGAACCATCGGTATTACCTATACCGATAAAACAAAATCGGAAGCATTAAGCATAAAAGTGCATCAGAGACTGATCGGGACTTCGAGAGGAATAAAAAAAGGCTATTCTGACCCCCAATGAAGATAAAAGCACCTGCAGGGATATCGGTGTAAATTATACCGATAAAGTAAACATGCATTAGGACTCATCGGGACATCGGAAGAAGCAATTTTATGCTATGTCGAGTCCTGATAGGATTATTAAGGCGTGTTAGTAGTCCGTTTTACACCATGCATATTGCGACCAACATTCTGCGATTGTCTAACCTATCGGTAACGCGCGGCTGCGATTGACTAACCTATCGCCAAGACACTGTATAAAAAGGAGAATCGGAAGGCGCAACCATCGGTATTACATATATCGATAAAAAAAACTTGAAAGCATAAAGCATAAAAGTGCATCGGAGACTGATCGAAACTTCGGAAGGAATAGAAAAAGGCTATTCCGACCCCCAATGAAGATAAAAGCACGTGCGGGGATATCGGTGTAAATTATACTGATAAAGTAAACATGTATTAGGACTCATCGGGACATCGGAAGAAGCAATTTTATGCTATGCCGAGTCCCAATAGGACTATTAATGTGGATGGAGAGTTGCTAGGAGTTCTTCAGGGTGATTTATGTTGATAACGCGGGGGACTTGGTCACAATGCGAACTCATCGAGGCATTAGAGGGACATAAATTGAACTATGTCGATACCCGATGGGACATATCGGTCTATGTTTCGGCGATTGGGAGGGAAACAGGGACCAAAAACAGCGTGTTAGCGATAGGTTACTCAATCGCAGCCGCTAATTGCAAAATAGGTTACGCGTTCAGCCACAGCTCCAAAACAGACATTTTTTTTGTTATTTTAGACTATTTTATGCAATAAATAGTAAATCATATTAAAAAAAGCAGACAAAAATCCCTGTGTAAAATTAACTACAAATTTATATGGGTATTTCTACATATTCATTTGAATCATTTGAAGATAATTTCAATATTACTGTTAATTGTTAATCGCCTAAGGAGTAACACGCCTAATCGCGTGTTACTTAGTGCATACAGCGGAGTCGGCAAGGCTGCGGCTATTGTGCGAGTAACAACACATGGAAATCCATCGGAGAAGCGGCAAAACCGATAACAATGCATGGAAATCTGGATCCAAGGTTGGACCTATCGGCATTACTCTCGCCGATTAAATTAATAAGGCAACGGCGCTTACATCGGAGAACCAGAAAAAACATAATATTGTCTTGCCGATAACCGAAAAGCGCAACAGAAATGATAGACCAAAACGAAAGTACAAAGATACTAACAGACACCAAACACCCAGCAAAACGGCAATACAGAGATACTAACACGCATTTTACAACGGCTTTTTGGAGCTAGCAAACACGCGTCAAGCCCTATATCTAACCCTAACACAAATAATTTCAAGCTATAGAAAAACAAGAATAACCAAAGCAAAACAAAACAATATAATTTTCGCACAGCTTATACAAATCTAAAAGAACGGCTACTCAACAAAACAATAAAACATGCAAATTTTCCAACTGTATACAACCAGAAAAAATGGCTACTCAACATACCTATTAACCTTCAGAAATGAACGCAGGCTACCCTTGAAAACTAAGTCCTCGCTGCCTCCTTCAAACCCTTCTTTGCCTTCAAAAATGCCTTCAAAAACATCATAACACTTGATTGAACAAATGAGGGCTTTGGACTTTATCTAATCGCGCATTAGTTCATCCCTTTATGCTTGTCCCCTTTTTTCCACAACACGCAGAAAATGGCGAGACATCCGCTCATACGCTCCACCTAACACGCGGAGCCCTAACACGCGGAGCCCTAACACGCGTGTTTTTCCACATGAGGCAAAAATGGCAGGAGGTGTCTATTCTGGCTCCAAAAAGATAGTATGGATTGACTAACACGCGTGTTTGTCTTGCGTCTTACACCGTCGATTTTGCAATTAACGGTTGTGATTGACTAGCCTATCACTAACACGCTGTACGAAAGGTCTATTTTGGAGCTATGGCGTCAGTTTTCACTGAATGACTGTGATTGACGAATTGATGAAGTAAGGACCCACCTATCAATAGAATGTACGAGACAACCTGGAGGCAGCTACCGTGGTTTGGAAGCCCGCGCCCTCTTTTTCTCGCCATTTTGGTGTCCGAACGCGGTCATCAACACTTGCCGCCGAATGTTTGTTTTCTATGGCTTTTAATGTGCATGTTAGGCAAAACACATTGGCACGAGCCGCGGCCCACAATCCATCGTCCTCTGGCATGTCCACGTAGTTTCGTGTGGGCCCCGACGTTTGAAACAGTTGACTCCAGGACAACTCCACGTCATTTTCGTTGGGTCTGGCGCCTGCGCCAAATTGGCATGGTATGCATGAGCTATGCATGTCTCGAACATATGTCCGTCGATGCATGTCATTGGTACGACAGGTTACTTTTGGAGCTAGAATAGATGCGTCCATCCTCAAATGGGTTAGATTGCATCATGGTTGCATCTTCTCACACGTAACTGAGGAACAACAGCAAACAAAGACACCCCGGTATGTAAGATTGAATCATTTTAAAGATCAGATAATTGGAAACAAATATAGAGGAGTTATGACAAGAGGAAGATTGGAAAATGAAGAGGTATGTCTTATTTCTCAAATTGAACCATCATCAATTAATGAGGCATGTAAAGATAAATTTTGGATTAAAGCTATGGAAGAAGAATTAGAGAAAATTGAGAAGAATAACACTTGGACATTAGTTCCGCGGCCTAAAGATAAAAATGTTATTGGAACCAAATGGGTTTTTAGAAACAAACTTAATGAAGATGGTAAAATAATCAGAAATAAAGCAAGACTAGTGTGTAAGGTATATTCTCAGAAAGAAGGAATTGATTACAATGAAACCTTTGCACTGGTAGCTAAAATTGAGGCAGTTAGATTATTTTTGGCTTTTGCAGCTCATAAGAACTATAAAGTATATCAGATGGATATTAAATGTGCATTTTTGAATGGAATTCTTGAAGAAGAAGTTTACATTGAACAACCTGATGGATTTTCTTTAACAGAAGACAAAGATATGGTTTGTAGGTTAAAGAAAGCTTTGTATGGGTTGAAGCAAGCTCCAAGAGCTTGGTATGCAAGATTAGATAAATATCTTTTGGAGATTGGTCTTTCTAAAGGTAATGCAGACAGTAATTTATACTGTAAAGTAACTAATGATGACATCTTGGTTATAAAAGTTTTTGTTGATGATATAATCTTTGGAGGAGAAGATGGATTATGCAAAGATTTCTCTATCAAAATGCAGCAAGAATTTGAAATGTCTATGATAGGGGAAGTAAAATTCTTTTTAGGATTGCAGATTTCTCAGACTGACAGTGGTATATTCTTGAGTCAATCAAAGTACTTAAAAGAGCTACTAAAGAAATTTGGGATGGAAAACTCTAAACCGGTAAGTACACCTATGACTACAAATGATAAATTATTAATAAGAGATGAATCAACACCTGTTAACCCAACCAGGTACAAATATATGATAGGAGGTTTACTGTATTTAACACAAACAAGACCAGATATTATGAATGCAATATGTATTGTTTCAAGATTTCAAAGTAATCCTAGGGAAAATCATGAATCAGCAGTAAAAAGGATTTTCTGGTACTTACAAGGCACTACAAATCTTGGATTATGGTATCCTAGAGATGACAACTTTGAATTATGTGCATATACAGATGCAAATTGGGCAGGAGATGTAGATGATAGGAAAAGCACCACCGGCGGAGCATTTTTCCTTGGAAACAGATTAATTTCTTGGCTAAGCAAGAAACAGAGTTGCACATCTTTATCAACAGCAGAATCAGAATATGTTGCAACAGCAACAAACTGTACATAGGTATTATGGCTTAAACAAATGTTAAAGGACATAAAGGTGAATTGAAAGGAACCTATAACTATCTATTGTGATAACACTGTAGCAATTGATATATCCAAGAATCCGGTACTACATTCTAAAACCAAACATGTTTCTATCAAGTTGAACTTTCTGAAAGAAAAGGTTGAAGCAAAACAAGTCAAACTGGTTTATGTGAACACTAAAGAACAGATTGCAGATATTTTCACTAAACCTCTACCTAAGGAGACTTTTGAAAATCTAAGAGAATAGCTTGGGGTCATGCCCCAACCGGTAGATACTTAGAGAGTTGATGTCTTTTATCAACTAGCAGAATTAACAGAGATATATTCTTAATCCGGCTTTGATGAGGAAGCTACTTCTCAGGGGGAGTAGTTGGTATATTGAAATTAGTTGGTATTTTATGAAACTAACAAATGGTATTTTGTTGTAACTTTGGCATTTGATGTCAAAGGGGGAGAAGATTGGTATGGAAAAACACAGAAAGATACATGTTACTCCTAGGGGGAGAGATTGTTTATTTTGGTTTTTGAACTCAGTAATGATCTTTTTGGGAGATTGTTTGTTTTTGGTATTTGGCATTTCTGTTTTGGCACTTTGATGGTTTTTCCATCTTGTGTTGCCATCAATGCCAAAGGGGGAGATTGTTGGTATTTTGGTATGGTTTTGTCATTGATGTCAACACCTACTAAACACTTATCAACTCTGGCACATTGGAGATCTAGCAACATTCACTGGCAAGCAAGTGACTAATGCACAGTCACTGGTATATGGTTCACCGGCAGGATACAGTGATCACCGGCACTTGGAATGGCATGAAATATACTTGGTAATTTCAAAGACATTGCTTGGACATCGTATCTTGGAAAGTTGTTTATCAGCTTATTCATATTTGCATATTTGCTTTTACCGGCAAATAGGTCCAGGGTTATCTAGGGTTACACCGACAGGTTTAACTTTTCCAGATCAGTATGGCACGCTATGGAAATGATTAATTAATGTTATAAATGCACTAAGCCGACATGTTCAATCGGTTATTGCATCGGATATTGTATTATTTGTAAAATGGTTTTATTGTAATATCTTGTAGAGCTGACCTACTATAATTGGTCTTAGGTTATGGTATAAATGTAAGATCTCAAATGTAAGATCGAATGTGGAAGGCGAAGAAGGTTGTGTGTGAAGGTATATGCGAGATTTAGCAGAGCTATACACGAAGACATCATTTGAAGGTAAAGCTAGGGTTTTGTGAAAGCATATCAGCATTACACCGGTACTGAATCCAGCATATGAAGATGCTATTTTAAGTAGTACATTCTTATTGGATTTAACCATCCAATTGTAGTCAGTGTGACTCCCATTTGTGTTTGAGCAGTGAGCTCTAGGCGCTTGGCCTTTCTACATGTGCAGACCCCATTTATGTACACTTACTATCTGCAGTAGTATCATCTGATTGTGGGTAAGGTTTCCCACTGTGGTTTTTCCCCTTACAGGGTTTCCACGTACAAATATTGGTGTTATGTGTTGTGGATGACTTTGTCTTTTGGTTTCATGCATTAATCTTTATCGGTATTGCATTTATCAGTTAATTTATTTCACCGGTATCATGGACTATTTCACCAGTATTAAATAGTAATTTGATTAAGTGGTTTTTGGTTTAATATTATAAGACAACTGATTCACCCCCCCTCTCAGTTGTCCCCGGGACCTAACACACAATCTTGACTAATTCAATTATGAGTTATGTTTTCTATACTTGCCCTTAATTAATAACTAAATTTTAATGTTCTCCCAATATATCTCTACATATAACAAACCAACTAAGAACAAAACAGTACATTATGTAGAAGCCTTCCTTTGAAAAATAGTTCTCATATCAGTAAGAATTATTCAAGATGCTCCTCAATTGTAGGTATTGTCATGCAATTATCATATAATCTCCCAACATCACTAAACACCATTTGCACATGAAGTGTCTCATCACCTCATAAAGGTATAATGTTGAACTTCCAGATTTTGGATCTCCCTTGAACTATTAGACACAATTCTCACATGTATGTCTCATAACCCAATGAGGTACAGTTTCTCCAATCCACAAGCACCTTAGACTATTGAGCATCTATCTATCCTCTATTGTATCTTCTGCTATCTTCAAAGTGTTGGCCTCTTCAAAATAGAATGAGTGCCTCATCCTCATTGAAGCCATCAAGATTTGGTGGTTCTTTTGCAAACCTCAATTGACACCTTTTTCTCTTTATCAATGCTTCTCTTCTTGCAAGAAAAAACTCATCCTTTCTCTTCCACCGCTCAGACTATGACTATAGTAGATGAAGTAAATCAATAAGTTTTGATACCATATTAAAAACAAAGATATTATACTAAAGGAAAAAATAGAACAATAGAAATAAAAACGGAGAAAATAAGAACTCAAAGCTTTTTTTATTCATCAACATAGTTACATATAAATATTTGTTGTAAGCTCAAGAAAATGTCTATAACATAGCTAGATAACTTGATAGCACACTAGAAAAATTGACACCACACTCAATGCTAATTGACAACAAACTAAACTAAACAAATAATTGAATATCTAAAAGATCCTTGTTGACATGTACACAATCTTGACTAATTCAATTATGAGTTATGTTTTCTAATTCATCCTAAAATAGTACAATTGTGTGAATATTATTAAATAGCTAGAACATTGAATTGACTTCCCTTAATCTTTACAACCACCATTTCATATACCCTTTGTCAAATATGAACAAGATTCTCTTACTCAAAATAGTAATTTACATAAGTTTTGGATCTCTCTCTCTCTCTCTCTCTCTCTCTCTCTCTCTGCCTTTTACATGGCTTGCAAGTATTCCTCATACTCCTGATTTTACTACAACTCCCTAGCTATGCTATTATCTAGTGAACTTGTGTTTGAAAATATTTTTGGCTTGGTTATTACGTAAGGCGTTGAAGTGTGCAAGGTTTCTCTTAAGTATTCTTCTATATCACCATTTTCTAGATTTATTTTGAGAGAAATACTTCTTTGATCAACCACACTTCCTCTTCACCCATCTTGAAATGTCTTCTCTTCGTGACTTTCACAACAAGGTGGTATATACATATACATAAACATATATACATGTGCATATACATATACATATATGTGTGTATATATATATATGTATGCATATATACATGTACATGTACATGTACATATACATATGCATATATACACACACATATATGCATACATATGTATGTGTATATATGTGTGTGTGTGTGTGTGTGTGTGTGTGTGTGTGTGTGTGTGTGTGTGTGTGTGTGTGTGTGTGTGTGTGTGTGTGTGTGTGTGTGTATGTATGTGTGTGTGTGTGTGTGTGAGGATATTTTGGATCTCCTTAATGTTTTTGTTGTGCTTCCCTCTCTCTTAAGATGTTAATAAAAAAATTTGTATATACATAAATCTCTTTGGAAATTATTTTATTTATTCACATTTTATGGATATCTACTTCATCCTCTACTTGCGTCTCTATACACATATGAATAATGATAGATACAATTATTGTTTCTTCTTCAAAAGTTTACTATGTTGTTATTAGGCCTAGATACACCTAGGTTAAGAGAACACATAATACTCTAAATCCATTATATATTTTAACTTCTAATGAAGGTTGAAAGGCCATATTTATGTCTTTGACTATATTGGAAAAATCTCAAGTAATCATGCCACAATTCTTTTGTATCTCTCTCCTTCATTACATTTCAAAAATACAAATTAGTTTTTGCATACATCATTTCCTTTGTGTTGAAAACTTAATATTTTATGTTGTTACAATATCCAATTAGTGTCCAATATCCTTGGTTATGTGCAAATCATTTGAATTTTCAAGAATCTCTTCTTTTCTATATAGACCTATTATTTATGTAGACACCTAAAATTGTCCTAGCTTAATTAAATAAATATTATCCTAGCTTTATTTAATTATTTTATCCTAAGCCTTATATTAATTAAATAGTTTTTTATTTATTAAATTAATTCGCCAAGCCTTTTTCTAGCCTTTCCCAATTTAAATAAATATTTTTATTTATTTAAATTATCCTTTTCCCAAATTAAATAAATACTATATTTTTTTAATTAATTCATTAGTGTTTTTCCTCCATGACACTTTTCATTCATCTCTTAATTTACCTTTAACCACTTTTCTAACATTTTCCTATTTTTTATACCTACCCTCTAATCAGAGCCGACCATTTATCCTTCCACCTCTTAATCCTAGCCCTCCATTTCTAGGGTATTCTCTATAAAAGAGACCTCTTCCTATCTCCTTTGATATCAATCAATCAAGTGAAGTACCTAAACTCTATTGAATTACATACTCAACCACATACATTCTCTATTGAGCTCTTATGAACACAAAATCTGAGAGCAACCATAATATCAAGCACGATTAATGGAGATAGGAGGACAATGGAGATCAAACCCATGGAGCATGAGAATGGTATAATCTGATTAATTTGTTTATTTGCATGTTTATGGTTCTCTATTGGTTTTATGTTGGATTTCATTGTAGAACTAGGGTTTATTGGTACAAAGGACTAGAGTATAGTTGGACACAATCGCAATTAGGTTTTACAATAATTTTGATATCCATTTTCAAGTAAACAATTTTTATGTACAAAGGACTAGAGTATAGTTGGACACAATCGCAAGTGTGTTGTCACCGAGTAAGTGTAAGTTAGCAACTACATGGTAATCACTTTTTGATTCATTATTCATTTTTTTTATCTAGTCCAAGCTTCTATTTCTCAACCCATATTATATTATTTTATTTTTGTATTTTTTAGTTTCCTTGTTTCTAAAATAAAGTCATGGTAATTTCATCTAAGGAATTTTTGTTTAGGAAAAACAAATTTAGATAGGACAATTTATTTTAGTTATGCATGTTAAGTTGGTCTTTTGTGTTTTTCTTTCCATCTAGGGACTTAGGGAGTTGAACCTTTAGTGAATCAATTTCTCTTATTCAATATCTATGAAAGAGATGTAGTTTATATTCAAAAAAGAACCAATATAGGGTTGGTATTAAAGAGAAACTTGAGTATCTCTAAACTCTTCAAGTAGCAAATCTAAGATTATTTTGGCTAGCCCATCAAAGTGTTTGATCAATAAAGGTGGAAGATTTGTAGTTTCAAAGTTGGAGGATGTAGCTAATAGGGCTAAAAAAGGGTTGTGCAAGGAATAGTGAGTGCATTAGGTCAATTGGCAAAAAAATTGTGTCAAAGTTTAGGTGATGTTCATCTTGTGGAATAATGTGAGATGGAATCTTGGCAAGATGAAGGGAATATCAACTCTTCTCCATTGAATATCTAATATTTTTTAGATAAAAACCCTCCTAGTCGGGGAGATGCGACCCAAAAATTCAAATTTGAATAGTTAGACCATTGGGATTATTTTTTGTTCTTAACCCATTAGAGTGATGTCAAGAAGCTTAAAGGAGGAATTCATCATCAAATTAGTGCAACATAGATGTGAGAATAATTAAGGTTGATTAAGGATGGAATGGGACACCTTTAAGAAGAGACCATTCAAAGTTGCAAACCGTAAAATAGCTTAGAAAACCTAATTTGATGACTTTAGGCAACTTATATAGAAAAAAAACACTTGTTTTCCCAATGAAATCAAGAAATGATGGTGAAAATCATTCACCCTAATTAGTTCATCAAAGGTAATGAAATATTTCTCTAACAAAGAGGGAACTCATTCTAATTACACAGGGTGAGTAAGATTTGAAGGGTTTTGTCATTTGATTTTTCATCATGATTTTTGGTTTTCTACTTTCTGATCATGTTTAGGGAGTTGAAGGAATGTCAAAAGTTGTATCACTACATTTGGGGAGATGGTTGGCTCTCATTATATAATGATAGTTATAAGCTCATTTTCGTAGTTGTAATTGTGGCATAGTAGACCATTCAAGTTGAGGGTGTGTTATGGGTATACAAGAAGCTCCAAATTATGTGTATAGTCTTATTAACTACTTATTCTCTAGCTTTATATGAGTTATTATTTGGAAGTGAAATTTTGCTTCTCAAAATCTTGGTCTTGAATCACCTTCTTGAACTACCAATGTTTTCTATTTCCATTCTTCATAGCTTATATGATTATTGTTCGATTGGCTTATGTTTTACATTCATCCATTCTCTCTTTTACAATTGCTAAACCTCATTAAACAACTTTCACTTTGATTTAGTTACTAGTGCATTTATCAAATGTTCCATAGAATGGAATTGTGTTATCTCCCTTTTGATCTTTGAAAATTGTCCAAGAACCTATTAAATTAAGATTATCTTTTAATATGCCATCAACATTTAACTTCATTCTATTCCATTGAAAGAGTGATCCAACTATTTGTAGAGCATTAATTCTTTTTTTCCTAACCACTTATATTTCTCATTTTACTTGTGTATAATCATAATCTTATAATTGGACCCTAGTATAAATAAATTAAAAATGTAAGTATGCTCCTAAATTTGTTTATGAGATTAAAACCCAGAAAAACACATACAAAATCACTCCTCTTCAAAGCCCCCCTTCCGAACGAATTCAAACCAACGCATTTCATTCGAATTAAAAGCTACCTGTGATTAACAAAAAATCTCAAAGCTATTGTATTGCCAAAACATTATTCCCCCGATCTCTGTAAAACACTACCGTTACAGGTTTTGTATATTAGTTATTGACATCCTAGGGGCCCACGCATCCCCTCCGCTCGTGGCATGACCATCCTGCCATAGCAATTAATTCTAGATGTGTGCCTCTCACTCCAAATTCTTCTTCGAACATGATAATTATTGCATTGATGCACCAGTGTTGCCATTTGACAAATAGAAAATGTAACTTATTTCTGTCCTCAATTGCTGCCAGAATCTCTATAGCTTTGGATTGCCTCGGCGCCGGCCTTAACTTGCATTTCCTCTATTTTGGTCCTGCACATTTTGAATGGTATGCTTTCCTACCTCTACAGTGTGAGGCATGTCTTGAGGGCATCACTAGTCATACAAATCAAGGTTGATTCTAAAAAAACGTAACAATTTAAATCACATGAAACACAAAGATCCAATTTGGATCTGGTACAATAGCTTCTTGAGTTTCCATGCCAAGGTTGCGAATTTTTTGTTTAAGTTACAAATTTGAAATGAACTGATAAAACTGTATGGGGGGCGCGGAGGAAGAGAGGAGCGGGGTGCGGAGGGAGAAGTCCAAGATTATAAAAACCAGTGCTATAAAACACAATGGTGGTTCATAGGAGAATCTTGATTAATTGTGTCTAAAAGAAACCCAACAATTTTGCCATGCTAATTTAACTTCCTGAATGATATGCCAGTCAAGCCTAGGAATAACTGGTCAAATCCACAGTTAGTTGAAAAGGCTGCAAGTAATTCAATAACTCGTACTCAAAACACACATTTTCAATTACAAGCAACTTAAATAGGAAAAGAGCAGGAAAAAAATTTCATTTTTCCAGATTTTATTTTATATATATATATATATGGAAATAATGACCAAGTTTTTCTCAAAAGCTATCCCCATTCCAAGTCTGAGGACAGGCAAACGTTTAATTCTAGCTTGATAACTTTAATTATATAATCTTTTTATACGTTGATCATGCATGATGTGTAACCACTGCGACTTCATGCATACTTCTACAGAGAAGGCTCTACTTGCCTAGTCATAGATGTTTCTCAACATTTATTCAAATTTAAGAACACATATTTCTATCTTGATACCTTTATAATTATATTATTCTTATTCATTGATCATGGAATGATATGTACTGCAACTTCATGCATAATTGTATACAGAAGCCTCTGCTTCGCTAATCATAGATGTTTTCCTCAAGTTTGGCTTTCCATTGATTAATTCATTCTCATATAACATTTGATCCATTTTAAACATCTGTAACTCAGATTTAAATAGGGATTAGACATCATTTGGTGCAATTTTCACTTCCAGATATACAACATATGAGAGAACTAACCCGTTCAAGAAGAATGGTGAAATTAAAAATACCTAGCGATATAAGTGCATTACCAATATTGCAAGTATAACTTAATTTTGGCTTTTCATTGGCGGGCTCAATTTTATATATGTTCCAACCATTTCAATATCTATATCAGATTTAAAATAGGGATTACACAGTGCATTATGTCTAGTTTCCCTCCTGATATACAACACAGAAGAGAATTAATCCATTCAAGAGGATTGAGTAAATTAAAAATGCCTAGAAATAAGGTGCATTACCAATATTGCCAGGTAGTATCTTTGTTGTAGCATAGTTAGAAGAATTGACCCAGCCCTTTGAGCACTCGTTCTTTATCAATTCATGCATAAATTGACTTTATGATATTGGAAAGCTCCTAGCTAAAAATGTACTTAGTAGGAAAAATCTGAATTTGATCTCTAAACTGCTAGGCAATCAGCTTTGTTTAAGGACTATACTTGAACAATCAGGCACAACCCAAAATAATAAAGAGAACATAATCTAAGGAATGATGCAGGTCAGTACTAAATCAAGCTCAAGCTTGTACACATGGCAGCCAACTCTATGTTAAAGTAGTTCGGTATATCAAGCCACAAAACAAATTTGAGAAATTTTAGCTTTTTTTTGCTTGGTTGATTGACTACACACTATTTACATTCTCATATATAGGTTTAAAAACTCTCATATCCTTTCTAAGAAATTGACTGTTTTAACTTCTAAGGCCTCCCAAAATTAGTTTACAATCCCAAGGACAGTGCTATTTGACTGTCTTGGAGAGACCAACAAATCCACCTTCAGTTAGAAGGAAATAACATAACAAATAAAACTTGCGGACGAATTGGCAATCTCACATTTTGTTGGTCCATACAGAACAAATCTTTTCTTTTTTGAAGTGCATTGTTAAGTAGGATGCACATGTTATAATAACCATCCTTGCAGGAAGATCATTGCAGTCATTCCTTGTCAGCCTTAAAATAATGATGTAAAAATAAGTCTAGACCACAATCATTTTCTGGGGAAAACATGTTTGCCATTTTGCATGTGCTTCAACCCAGCAATGTGCATATGTATATCATAATTGTTATCAGAAATCAGCATCCTAGCCACATTGTCATCCCTTCTTGTACGTGGATTGTGCAGGAAATCTGTCTTTAGGGATTTTCACTACTGTAGGTTTCACATCCATTTGTGAACAAAGCCAGAACTAACCACACAGTTAATTCAGTATCACAATTTCCTTGCAAAAGCTCCATGCCTAATTATAATTTAGACATCTAGAGGAAGTTCAATTGTCGGACCTACAAGCATTGAATGAAGATGTTTCTACATCTTGGACCAATTTGGAAAGAGATTTGGTGCGATGGCCATCCAAATTCAAGTGTTTCTCACTACGTCGTTTCCGCTGTTTAATGTCAAAAACTCCACTTGCAAAAGCATCCAATGCTTTTGTGGTTAAGGGGCGAACCCTTGTGCTTTGCCTGCGCACAGTGAATACATTCTCTAGTAGTGCTCTTTCATCTTTTTCTTGTGGCTTTGTAAGCTTGCTCTCTTCTGGACAAGGAGTTGAGGCATGTGCAACTCCTGTTTTTTCACAAGGTTCTTTAATAGGGTAGCTATAACTTGAAGCATGATGAGAGTTTCCTTCAGCTTCTGAACCATCAATGCATGCATTGCCTGTTAGAAGTGTATTACTCATTGCATTTATCTTTGGTTGATCTTGGATCAATTTCAAGTGCAAACCCATCTCTGGTATCGCTATGCTTCCCCTAGAATGTTGTGAAGTGTTGCTGATGCTATCTGCAGAAATCAAGTCTCTACCCAAAACAGTCATATCAGTGCTTCTCTCAAGACTGCCTTGACTTGAAGATAACATGGAGGAGCATCTTTGTGATGGGTGAGCATCTAAAGCAGCTTTAGAAGTTTCTTCCTTTCTGTGTAATTTTTTTGTTACTCCTTGAACTTTAAAGCTGTCAGATTCTATCAAACTGGCATCTGCTGTGTGACCTTTACAGTCAATAGATGTTCTCAGTCTCCTTTGCTTCCATGGCGACGAGAGAACATAATTTTGATCAGCATTTGATGTCTTTAGCATTCCAGAAAGCTCAATTTTCTCATATGAGTTCTCATTATTTATTATGAGGGTTGACTCTTCTGGTTCATCATTCAACAAATCCTTCAGTTCACAGTGTTTGGGAAATTGGCATTGCTCAGTTAGGGGGGGTGCTACAGTATCCCCATCTTCTGCTTCTGATGACACAATCTGGAACTTTTCAGTGTCGTCATCTAAAGACAATTTCACTCTCCTCCATATTCTGGGTGCATGTTCATCTTGTGAGACCAGACTGGTATCAACTACTGTAATCATAAGAGAGTCTGAATAATTTGTGCAAAATCTTGGTTTAAGATAGCTATGAGCTTGTCCTAAATGCTCATTTTTTACCTCTGCATTCTCAGGAGCACACAGAATTTCTGTCTTCCCTTCAACTCCTTCCATTTCATCCCTTTCTAGCTCAAGCAACTTTGGATCTGATGCCACCTTACGTAAAACAGCAGTCACAGAATCAAAATAATGGATTCCTCTGGTGAGTTTTCTTCTTGAAAACTTCTGCACACCAGGGATAAGAAAAACTAAAAAATCCCTAAGCCTAAGCAGCATCTGATCCTCTGGTTGTTCGGAATGCCATCCTCTTGCCAGGAGACGAGGCCAAACTGCTTCCCAAAACAGGTCATCAGCTCGATTTTTGCTGAGCTTGAAATCTCCAGTCAAACACTTTACAATTTCTTCAGTAGAAAAAGAGGAGCATGCCTTGCCCACTGGAATTTCACTATGAAAAGAGAGAACTCGATTTGCTTTTGTTGGACCTATGTTTGTTGAAGTAAGATCATCTTTGCCTTTGCCAATTCCCACAACTTGAACTAGCACATCCGGACCTGCTAATGCTTTCAACTTTGTGACAAACTCTTCCATGGAAATTATTCCCTCGTTAAATGCCTTCATTATCTGCTCGTGAAAAATAGTATTATAAGATACCATATCTAGAGCAGTAGTCAATTTTTCAAACTAACAAAATGAGCATATATTTGAAAGCTATGTAACAGAGTAATTAAAATCAGTTACTTTTACTTAAAGATATGAGCATTGTTTATATTAACTTGTTGTTTCTGCAATACTCCTAAGCAATACATGTTTCAGAATCAAAAGGAGCAATTTTATCCAAATGGATCTTGAACATTGATTTGCTTGTGTGAGGCACAAAACATATCAACCAATCACAATGCAATTTATTTTTGATACCCAACAAACTAATTTGGTGCAAATTTGCAATAGACATTAGAATTTAATATCAGCTTTCCATTACTATATGGCATGAGAAATGTGTAATTTCTACATTTCGCAGTTAACATAATTTGTGGTGGAAAAGCTTCACCTTTGGAACCTCATCTTTGGAAGGCTCAGGTATGTGTGGGATCAGACGTGTCAATAATTCCTGTTGCCGCCATCCAGAGAAAATGCGCTGACGCTGGATACGATTTCTGCTTCTCATCTTCCGGGATTCTGCCCATCTGCAATATAACTCAGTTCTGAAGAAGATTCCATAATAGTATGATAAGATATCTCCTATTTCTTTGGTCTGCACAAATCTCTTTACAGCATTGAAATTTTTCCCAAAAATATATAGCCCAAGGATAAACAGATCTTCCTCAATTTTACTCCACGGTGCACTTGGGTTACCAGGCACTATAATGCTATTTCTTGAATTTGCATCTTCTCCTTTACAATCAATTTTCAGGTGTGGACTATGGCATGTGGAACCAGAGGTCTGTTTTCCAGGGTCTATTATATTAACTTTGATCTTCTTGACTCTATTCCAACCTACTCTGCCCCTTTTTCTTTTTCCTAAGCCAGAATAAAATGTATCAGGTATATTCTCAGCTGTTACAGTAGAATCTGTACAAGCATCCTCTTCTCTTGAGATTTTAGATTTGATATCTGTAATAGAAGAATCTGCATGGTTCTCTGTGAATTGGGTACCATCACTGAGTGCATAGGCACAACCATCATCCGCTGATTGTATAAGACCATGCTGATGCAACCCATCATCTGTTTTAACAGCTACAATTGACAAGGACTCCTTTGAGGCAAGTTCATTATCAGAAAATGGTCCATTTACATGTGTCATCTCATACTCTTTTACACTACCTGGGTGAAAAAAACACGAGATCTGCATTACTGGCAAAGTTAATTCTTCTGCAAGACGTTGCTCATTGTCTTCATCTTTGCTACCCTTATAATTCAGATTCAGACTGTCAGTCATTCCAAGTAGATGACACTCCATTTGGAGCTTACATGGCAATATATTGACTTGATATTTGTCTCCAATTCGGGGCAAAACATGCTGACTCTCAGAAAAATCATCAGAATTGGTAGAATCCCATGACAGTAATGGACTCTCAGGTACTTCCTCCATTTTCCAAGTCTTGTCACTGTTTTCAAGAACAGAATATTCCATTCTTCTATTCTATAACAAGCGGGATTTTCTTCACAGATCTGAACAAGCAAGCAAAATATTTTGAGGCTTGAGCTCAATTATAGGCAGATGAAACACATGCAAAATATTAACTGCATGGTAAAGGACTTCACATGCAACATTGTCAGTTATTAGAATAGGGACACTGCCATTTAAATAAGGCAAATTCTTCTTATGCAATTTTTCATCCTAGAGATATCAGAAAATCCAGTTCAAATTTCATATAGGTTTTCCTAACCATGCCCATGAAATATAATTTAAAATGTTACAAGCTTGAGGGATAGATCCATAGAATCTTTTAATTGATCAAATGGTCGATACATATCACTAAATCCATTGAGTTCAAGAGCACTAAAGGCAGAAACAAAGGTTGAAAAAGATGAAACTTCTTTAATGTGCGTGATTTGAAGCAACATATTGAAAATTCTCTTACAGACATAAAAGGATTACATTGGCAGGCCCAAATTATCCCACAATTGAAGTGTATAGAATATAACAATGTTTTAAGAGCATGTAGTATTGTAAATAAAGGTTCAAAGAAATCCAAGAGAAAACCAAGTCATGAAAAACTTAGATGGATAGTTCTTGATAAAATCTATTTGGAAACAGAACAAGGCGATCGTTTTGATCATCATAGGAGCTTAAAATACAATCAGTACATGATAGATAGGGGGGACATAAAGCATGCATCATATTGTGTACAAAAGACCATCAAATTTCATGGTGCTGGATATGGTTAGGAAAGGGATGACCCCTGATAACAGCACAACACTATTATGACTATTGCCAATCATCCACACTTTGCAAATTCAAATGAGATTATATAATGACACCAAGTCATCAACCAAACACCATTTACCTGCATTTCCATCTCCATGACTAGATGCAGCATACATGCTAAGAAAATGGAAGATTCAAGTGCCTTGGAAAATCATGCACAGAAAGGACCTTACTGGAAATATGGTTGTGCTATATGCCTGATAATATAAAATGTTATCACAATATAAATAGAATCAACTTGACATTTATGGACAATGGTTGTGCAGCAGTGTTCACGTGACTAGTTGTCTGTTTCAATTTCTGGGACACAATAAAGACTATGAACATTTTTCTGATCATGATAAGAAAGCACGTATGTTTCATATTTTTCCATACTCTTCCTCAATTGAGACTCGGGGCAGAAATCATGCATAGAGCAACCATGACATATCTATTCCCTACATCTATGAAAGAAACAGTACATTCTCACATGCAAAAAAAGAAAAACATCTCCTTGAATGAACTGGCAATTGTGGCCTATGATAGAAATTATGGAGCTGATTTCTCCCCTTTCTTTTCCACCTAAAAACTTAAGGCTGGGAAATTGACTGTTCAATGTAAATTTGCAAAAATGAAGGAGAAGATACTGATCTCAGAAATACTGGGAAGTGTAATATAGATGGCAACTCTACTATAGCTGAGATAAGAGGAAAAACTTGAATGGATCACTTTCTGAATGCTTATTTTCTTATGTTCTATCTTTTAACAAGGATGTCTCATTCTTTATAGGGGTTAGTTGTTAATTATTTTTTCTCGGTAATGGCTGTGTAAAACCTAAACAAAACATCCCGTCTTGGTTGCCCCAGGCAAAGTCTATTTGCATCTCATGCTTATAGTAGCAAGGGTTTGTTTTATTTGCACAGAAGTTCTCAAAGTTAACCAAGTTCCCTCATAATCTGTTCCTATTAGGTGTGGAATTTGTGGTAGAACAAATGTTGAAGTGTCTAGTTGTGAAGGCTGGTTCCTTATATTTGGCTTCTTGAGGCTAATGGTATCTTATTTAAAAGGTAAATTCTTCCCACAAAATGTATTTCGGGGTAAATCTCCTGTGTTAGGCTTTTTTAAGTGTTATTTTCAATTTCCCTGACTTCTTAATTCTTACATACGTTACCTCTATTCATTTAAGCATTTATGCAAGTCAATAAGAAAAGAAGAAATTTTACCAAGAGATTCATATAACAGTTTGAGATTTGTCTTGGTTTTATTCCTTGATCTTTTTTTCTTTTCTTCTAGTGTGGCAAAATTGCAGGATATCCATTACTAAAGCAGCTTGTACAAAAGGAAAAGGCGATTTGTTCCTTTGCAATAGTAGATATCCACCAAGAAGTCAAATAGATAGCTAAGAAACATAGCCGATCAAGACAAGTGGATGCCTCAAGATAATGAAGCAAGATCATCAAGTTGAAAGTAAATGTGGTGAGTATTTCCCAATCAATGGGGAAGCTTTACCAGTTGAAGAAATTAGCAAAGATTCTCGTGGCAAAGCTAGGAGTGTCCATGAAGGGTCCCAAGGCAAGTGTGAAGGTAAGAAAAGAGCAGTGCAATACCAACTTAATGCCTCCAGCTTCATCTCCATTCAAAATGGAATTTGTTGTCATTTTATGACACCCTTGGTCCATCAGTGAGAACCGATCAGAGATACGATCCATGGACCGGCGCTGCCCCAGTTGATCAAAGAGAAAAGCAGTGGAATTAGGAAGTGTGAAGTGTGAAGTGTTGTCTTGTCTGGAGGAAGTTCCTTCCTTAGCTTCTCTTTCCTCTTCCCTAGAACTCCGGAACCTCGAGGTTCCGAAGTTCCTTCCCTTTGCCTTCTCTCTTCTTTTCCCAGAACTCCGGAACCCCAAGGTTCCAAAGTTCCTTCCTTAGCTTCTCTTTCCTCTTCCCCGAAACTCCGAAACCCCGAGGTTCCGAAGTTCCTTCCCTTTGCCTTCCCTCTTCTTTTCTCGGAACCCCGAGGTTCCGAAATTCCTTTCCTTTGTCGCTTTCTTCCCTTCCCCGGAACTTCGGAACCCCCAGGTTCCGAAGTTCTTTCCTTTGCTTCCAATTCCCTCTTCCTCGGAACTCCAGAACCCCGAGGTTCCGAAGTTCCTTCCTTAGCCCCTTTTTCCAATTCCCCGGAACTCCGAAACCCCGAGCTTCCGAAGTTCCTTTCCCTTGCCCTTTTCTTTTCCCAAAACTTCGGAACCCTAAGGTTCCGAAGTTCCTTCCTTGTCCCCCCAACTTCAGCAGCCCAAGCTTCTGAAGTCTTCCCAACTTCCTTCCGGTTTGCAACACTTCTAGATGGTGTGATCAACACTCAAGTTTTTTAATGCTCCAACAACTCTTGCAACCAGTTTTTCTATATAAGGCTATTATGCCTCATTGTAAAGGGTTCTCTCCCTGTTGACTTGAGCTATTCTATGCTCTTTCACTTCTCTTAAAGATTTGTATATTTTGCATTTCTGCTACTGTAAGTTTGGCCATTGGCCTTTGAATGAATTGAAATTATCATTCTTGCCTTCCTTCAGCTTATGCATGTGCTTCCTTACCTTCATCATAGTTGTATGTTTTGTGGCTCTTTTCTCATATATGCTATGTTAATTTATTTATGAGCGTGACTTGTGGGAAACCTTCTCCCCTCTTGGCATTCAACAAGTTCTAACCTCCATACATGCATTGGGGTCATTCATGCAACTGAAGTTTGTGCATCTCTTGGGTATTTCAGTTGATTTTTTGTGCCATATCGGGTGGGGAGAGAAACATCTCTGATCTTGGTGCATCACCTCCTTTTATTTTAAGCATTTCTCTCTTCCCTTTTCCTCTACAAGTTGTTACAATAGGTTTAGGAGTAAGATTTGAAGTGTTGAGTTGGTTCAACACCTGCACTTGGATTGAGAAGGAAGTCTGACTTCTCCGGAGATTCAACTCCCTTGCGCAAGGTCCCACACTTCGGGGTTGTTTCCATGTTTCACGAGGTTGTTGAGTTGATAGCTCAGCAAGGGTGCAAGCTTTTGTGACAACAAAAACCAAAATGAAAATTGAAATCCTGCCATATGAAGATGAATTAAATGCTGAAAAACTTGACCATTAATTGGCCGCTTTAGATATATTTAATTTACACAATATTAGTAAAGAACAATTTTCTTTTACAAGATTAAAATTGACAAGTCATTCATTCAATTGGTCTGAAACCAATCATTCTTTGGCAACTAGGAAATTACCACGTCTTCGTAAATGGGATTAATTTATAGAGTTGGTTAAGTAACAGGTTTATCCTATTTGTTATGAATAGGGAAAGTCTTCATTGTTAGTATTCAAGGCAAAGACAAAGCCAAAGCATGTAGGAATATACATATAAATTCCAATAAAAGGCTATACAAATGAGGAAGTGATTCAAAATGATGGCATATTGAAGGACTTCATTGCCATCTAAGGAGCTTCGTGCTTCAGACCAAGCCTAAGGATATAGATGAGGCATGCTACCAATCTCAGTATCTTGAGATGGGTAAGAAAAAGATTCTATCAACCCTCTTCAAACAATTTAAATAACAAGATATTATCAATGTAAAAGGGAAAGGCAAATGCAAAGATGAAACTTGTTGGAAGTTAAATCATGAATTGTATCCTTACAAGAACAAGAAAAAAATTAAAACTATCACTTCTTTTGAAGAAAAAGAGGTAGGGTGCAGGCCCAATGTGGATGAGAGAATTGGATGCAATTCCATACATAAGTAGGTATACTTAGTACAATGAGGCTCATTATAAAGGTGAATTTACCAAACTCATCCACATTAAGATTCAAATTAATAAAGGAAAGGGTTGATTCTCAATTCGATGCTTGATCAGCAAGACTGATTTTCAAAGAGTTGCTGAACAAGCTTAGTTGAACACATACAACCACTTTAATCCCATAGTCTTTGGATTCGCTAAAGAAAGGAGTAGAAAGAGAAGTCACAAAAGCAATGAAATGTTAAGTTTGGGATAAATCCCACTCCAAGCTGTCCTCTTGCACTATTCATATTAACATGGACTAGCAGGTAGTTGATGAGGATTCTAATGACTTGTTCATTAGCAGTAGGAGAGAATAGGCAGCCTCTTCACCTCACCCCATATTCCCTCTTTTCCTGAAGTAATCCTACACATCCTCTCCATCCACATTCCTGCTTCAACTAATCATAAAAGTATTGCATTTGCATTCCATGAAAAGACTTAATAATCTCTCATTACTCAAGGTTCTCATTCTCAGATGCATGTGGAAAACTTTCAAGGGTTTTTCACTCCTCTTACCTACAAAACCCTAAAAATATTGATTTCAGTGCAGCAATGAAGTTAAGGAGGAGCTCCAAGCACTCCAAAAATACTCCTCTCAGCATAACAAGGACCAAACAAAAGGCTGTTAATCCTTCTGTAATCAAGGTCTATGGAAGAAGGAAAACGAAATCTCAGCATAAGGCCACCATGAAGAGAGACCACAGGCAATCCTCTCATGATCATCTATCCCTGCCTATCCATGTTGAAGAGGATGAACCGGCCACAACATCCTAGGTAAAAGAATCCTTCCCATACGTCTTATGGGATGATGAATAAGGGCCCAGCTGTGGAAGAATGTCTCAATCAAGTTGTTTAAATTTTAAACATTAGCTACAACAAAAACTCTCTCACTTCTCTAAATCTGCTTTCCAACATTTCATGGTATGCCAACTTTCTTCCACCCATAGTGTGCATGCATGCACCCTCACATCATACCTATGTTTGACATCCTTCTACATAATTTGGAACCATCTCTTGTGTCCAACTCCATTTCCCAAATCCAACTCCGAACATACCCTCACTTTAACCAGTTGAACCCATTTCATGCACTCTCAATCATTCAGTCTCTTAATGAACTTGACTTTTCTCAAAGCTCAACTATCACAAATGCTGCAAATCATTCAAAAGATAATCATAATCTGGTTTCCACTCTGCAAGAAATTGTTGATGCTCTTCAGACTTGTTGATGTGTCTTTTGTACACGACCAAACACAGAATAAAATACCTAAAAGGTACCTTATCCTCTCTTGAATAAAGCTTCCGAATGATGAAGATATCGCAAAAGGATCAATCGGAGAAGCTTCAAGGTTCTGTTATGTAGGATCTCTACTCGTGGATAAGCTCTTCGTGGTATGATGTGATTTTGCTGGAATCACAAGGGGACTTACACTCAATGACCTGAACGTCTAATTTGCTGGAATCACAAGTCCTATTTACTAACTGGAAGACAAACAAATGGCAAAAGATGCAGGGTTTAGGAAGTCTACTCTACTACCTAGAATGCGAGAAGATGGATGAATAACTAGGTGGAGTCCTACTGGGCTGGGTCTCACCATCAGGCTTGAACAATCCGACACCAACTCAATGCGATCTTCTAAGGGATGGTTCCAATACGTTCAAATCATACACCATCAGACAATGATCACCATTCAAGATAATGCATGAACAATAGACGTGTAACGACTTAAGATTAAGCTCATTTTATGCCAGTTGACCACGCAGGGTGCACTTACAATCAGTAAGAGGCTAGTGGTATGGACTAGACGGATTCCACACAGGTGCATTCAATAATTTTCTTCATTCAATCTAATTATTTACCATCTACAATGAAGATTCAACAAGAGACCATGCGTATTGCAAAGAAACGACACATTTCACCATATCTTCAATGAAAAGGGGTTTATTTACAATCAATGGCAACAATTTCTTGCCTTGTCCTCCTAATCTATTCTAATTGTTATTCTACTTGCTATTAATCATTAGCTATTCTAACCTCTATCAACTAACTATTAGCCTCCTAGCTATTAGCCTTCACAAAATGAATAGCTTGAGCCTTTTATAATGCTCTCAATACAATTCAATGGCTCAAATCAATTTTAGATCAATGGCCTAGATTTTACAATGAAAACCCTAATTAGGGTTTGTTACAACCAACTCAATTCTGGCCAATGAAATAATTGCATTATTTGGACACATGTCTTCTCTGGAATATTCGACCAATGGATAACCGGGGTAGGTACATCGAAGTTAGTGTCATCTTTGATGAGTCAAGTACATTGAATCTGGACACGCTGAGGCGGACCAA
This sequence comes from Cryptomeria japonica, assembly GCF_030272615.1. NCBI lineage: Eukaryota > Viridiplantae > Streptophyta > Pinopsida > Cupressales > Cupressaceae > Cryptomeria > Cryptomeria japonica. Next base: position 684,539,333 of record NC_081413.1, read on the forward strand.
TCCGACTGGAGGAGTGATGACTAGGATGCCACCTTGTCTGACACTTGCAACTTGGTAGATATTCAATTTGATGATGCTGAGAAGCTAACTTTAATTAACTCTTCTGAAACTGCCTGCTTCTTCAACGAACCCTTGCTTTAACCTACTTTGTCTTTGATGTGCAGGATGGATGGTGTACCTTTCCTTGAAATGCTGGATTGGAAGAGGTTGTCTTTGATGATGCTGGACCTGAAAAGGTCGTCCCTGATGATGCTGGACTGGAGAAGGTCGTCCTTGTCTTGGCCTGGTCTTCTTTCATCTGCAAAACAAACCAAAAGATAATTAAGGACATATAATAAATTCATTTCAACATAGTATTTTACACCTTAAATCATCAACAAAAGATATTAAAATGAAGCTTGCTCAAGATTCTCCCCAGGGATAGGCCCTATAAGAATTTTGCCCTGGACCCTCTGGAAGAGTCAGGAGCGAAATTTGCATTCCTGGCCACTTTATACCTCTTTTCAACATTACCTCACAACTAGCTCCTCGCCTGGCCCAAACAAGGTGAAAAATAGGAGTTTCTAAAGATTTCACCCTGGACCCTCTGGAAGGGTCAGGAGCGAATTTTGTATTCCAGGATGATTCTATCACTTGTTTACTCCAAAACTCCTCCCAAGACAAACATATGATAGTTTTCCTTCCTCCAGAGCCCAAGGATCCACGCCTTGACCTTTATCATGAGCAATCTGAGTGAAACTGGGAATTTCGCTTTGGACCCTTTGGAAGGGTCAGGAATGAAATTCAAGTTTTAGGTCTCAATTCCTTATTTCCTTCACTTCAATTCATCTTGCAGGGCAAAGCAACATCATTTCAACCTCAACCACGCCTTAGGACTCCAAGTCTTGACTTGACACGACGAGGAAATAGTGATTTTGATGAATTTCGCTCTGGATCCTTTGGAAGGGTCAGGAGCGAAATTCACTTTTTGCTTGCTTATTCGCACTCAATTTCACTTTCTTCACTTCACTTCATCTGGACTCCTTCATACTGAATCCACTTCTCAACTTGGCAACATTGGCTTGATCTTCATAAGGCCTAAAAAGGAGAATTCGCTCAAAAACCTAGCCAGGGACAAGACCTATCCAGAATTTCACTCTGGACCCTTTGGAAGGGTCAGGAGCGAAATTCTCATTTTAGCTCAAAATTCACACTTTTGAAGGTCAAACATCTTTCCAAGGAATTCCAAATAGCTTCTCTCACCCTAGTCTAGGCCTGACTTAGCACAAAATTTGGAGAAAAGGATGGTTTTAGTGTTTTTCGCTCTGGACCCTTTGGAAGGGTCAGGAGCGAATTTCTTGTTTTGAGCTCATTTCTTCATATTTGATGACTCTTGGTAATTCAAGGACATGCCTAAGGACACCTCTAATCTTGGCCCACACTAGACTTGGCATAAATTTGAGGGAAAAGATAGGTTTTGCACAATTTCGCTTTGGACCCTTTGGAAGGGTCAAGAGCGAATTTCTTCCTCTAGCCCAAAATCATCATTTTTGGAGACAAAAATCCATTCAAGGGCAATCTCAAGGGCTTCTATCATCTTTGTCTAGGCCTGGCTTGGCACAAATGTGAAAGGAATAGGTGGATTTTAGAATTTCGCTTTGGACCCTTTGGAAGGGTCAGGAGCGAAATTCTTGATTTGGCTCAATTCCTTCAATTTCAGTGATTCCTAGCAACTTGAAGTTACTCCTAAGGACCTCTTCCATCCCAATTCACTTTAGCCTGCAATTGCCTTGGCATAAAATTGAGGAAAAAAGGTGGTCTAGTGAAATTTCGCCCTGGACCCTTTGGAAGGGTCAGGAGCGAATTTCCATTTCTAGGCTTGATTCTTCATCCTTTCAACTCTAATCCTCTCTAGAAGGTAACTAAACATCATTCTTCACCCAAGGGACAAGGTTTGTGGTCCAAGCAAGGTTAAAAAAATAGGCTTGTAAGGAATTTCGCTCTGAACACTTTGGAAGGGTCAGGAGCGAAATTCACCTTCTTGGCTAAAATCCGTCATTTTTTCAATCTCACTCTTCCTTACAAGATACATTTCATCATTTTTCATCCAAGGAACAAGGTTTCAAGCCTAAGCAAGGTCAAAAAACTAGGTTTGCAAGGAATTTTGCTCTAGACCCTTTGGAAGGGTCAGCAACAAAATTTCCTTTCTCGGCTAAAACCTTCACTCTTCAACGTTTTCAAACATTCCCAAAGGCAACAACATGTCCATTCTTCCTTTCAAGATGTCTTGCAAATCAAAATTTGGTCAAACTAGGGAGGAAATGAGCCTTAGGAGGATTTTCGCTCTGGACCCTTTGGAAGGGTCAGGAGCGAAAATCATGATTTAGGCTTTGATTGCTCATTTTTCCAACTTCAATCTTGTTTGGGAGGCAAACATAGATCATTTTCCACTTGAGGAACCAGGTTTTAAGCCCATTCAAGGTAGCAAATGAGGTTTATAGTGAATTTTGCTCTGGACCCTTTGGAAGGGTCAGGAGTGAAATTCATCTCTTAGGCAAAATCTTGATCATCCAAAGCATCCAACTCCCTCTCAAGGCAAGAACATACCCATTCATCCTCCATCATGTCAACACCTAGCCAAAACAAGGAAGAAAATAAGAGCTACAAAGATTTTCGCTCTGGACCCTTTGGAAGGGTCAGGAGCGAAAATCATGTTTTGGGTTTGATCCTTGACTTTTCCAACTCTCATCCTCTTTGGGAGGCAAAAATAGATCCTTCTTCATGCATCTCCACCAAGATCCTGACTTTGGCTAAGGGAGAAATGAGTGCTTTCAATAATTTCGCTCTGGACCCTTTGGAAGGGTCAGGAGCGAAATTCATGTTTTAGGCTAGAATGCCTCATCTTTCAATCTTTACAAGGCTAGAACATTCAAAAACACCTCCAAGCATGCCTTAGAAACTATGAACTTGGTCTTGACAAGTGATAAATTGAGGTGTATAAGGATTTTCGCTCTGGACCCTTTGGAAGGGTCAGGAGCGAAATTCCTAATCTTGGCCAAGATCCTTCACATTTTCACATCCCATCACCTCAAAACTAGAACATTGGTCTAAACAAGGGAGAAAATGAGGTGCTTTCAAGAATTTCGCTCTGGACCCTTTGGAAGGGTCAGGAGCGAAATTCCTACTTTAGGCTAATTTCCATCATTTTGTCACCTCAAATCTCCTCTCAAAGACAAATGTGCATCAAAACCTTCCCATCACACCCCAGAAGTCAACAAACTTGGTCATATCAAAGAGCAAAGTGGAGAAAAATGAATTTCGCTCTGGACCCTTTGGAAGGGTCAGGAGCGAAAATCATCCTTGGGCTCAAATCCTGACTTCATTTTCACATTTCCTCCTTCAAACAAATGTTTTTACCTTCATTCAAGCCTAGGAATGCATTAGTTCTAGGTTTTGGTCAAAGTAGAATGTCTTATGGAGAATTTCGCTCTGGACCCTTTGGAAGGGTCAAGAGCGAAATTTGACATTTTGGTCTCTCTGTCAGGATCATTTTATGGAATATATCTTTCTTCTTTCTTATACTTTAAGTTATATTCCATATATACTGTCAAGATGTTTGAGAGTGGTTTCGGACCTCCAGGAGTTATAATGCAAAATCTAGTTTTTGGAGGATTCTTCAGTTTTCCAGACTTAGTCAAATTTCAGGATTAGGAAGACATTCCAGACTTAGCCAAAGTTCAGGGCATTTGAAGATCAGGAGGACATTCCAGACTTCATCACTCACCAACTCGACCTAACTCAGACCTTCAAGGATGATACTCACTCACCAAGCAAGACACAATTAGCAACAAGAGAAAAACCAGGCCCTAAGGAAGACTCAAAGAAACCCTAATTTTGGGGCCCTGTGGACTCATCCTGGCTCAAGCAGAGCCTGCCATCCTAGTAATCCCTCTGGCAACGCTCATAATGCAAAGGCTAACAGACAAAACCCTAAAAAACCTAGAAAGCAAATCCTAGAAAGCAAAAAAGTAGGGGTCCCCATTCTCAATGGGGCGATGTGTGAATACGTCACAACAAGACCCAACGAAAAAAAAAAATTTAACTCCTTTAATGAACCATGCTTACTGTGGCTGCTGCATGTGGCGGGTAAGCAGAAAGAAAAAATGATATAACAAATACTAATATTGACAATTCAATGTTATTATTCAAAATCATCAGAACAACCAACAGGCCATAAACTCGTTGATTTCAGAAAATGCCAAGTGTCGTATCATCGAAATTATCCAAGAACATACAAAAAATTCAACTCCAACTTGACATTAGTTATTCCAAGGAGAGAGCTCCAGCAGTAGTGGGACTGCAGCTGTGCATCAACAAATGACCCTCAATCCTTGGCAACCACTACAAGAAGAAGCTTGGATTCTTTGCCCTATATGGGAAGCAATAGATTCCTTGTGTTTTTCTAAGATATCTTTTGCAGTCTCCTTGATGTAAAATTTAATTTTACTTCTCCATGCAAGTCTCTTGGGTCCCTCTATAATAGCAATTTTGTACTATATTGCTATATTTTCAAATTTTGAAGAGCATGAGCTGCTAAAAACAAGAAAGAAAATTGGGTTACAAGCAGTTACATTGTAAAAAAATGAAAGGATGGTATGACTACAAGTCCGGTTCATTTGTTGCAAATAGTTTTTCTTATCAATATATATATATATATATATTTTCTTTTATCAAAAACAAAGCTTGGGATAAATTAACATTTCATTGATGAGGTTGTTGTAGATGTTCTTCCTCTTGACGTCAAGAGTGTGGCCTTTGGCAGCACATACATACATCTTAGAGATAGTATCTTCACGAGGAGAGCTAACAAATACAGTTGGTCAAAGAAGGGGAAAGCTAAATTATACATGCATACAAAGTTGAATCAAAATTTTCCTTCTTAAGTGCTAGTCAAGCCAAGATATTGTTTAGAAATTTGCTTGACTTCTTTTAAGAGAAGAGCAAGATTATGACATAGTTGAGTACAAGGCCTCTCCTACCATGTCTACTAACAAAGAGTACAAAAATGTAAGAGAATTATTGCAGCAATTTAAGGAAGTTTCCCAAGAGCATAAGGTATCTCACCTAGGAAAGTGCTGGAACATGAAAACCATTTGTTACCAAATTGTCCTCTCCCCGACATTGGTCTGTATAAACAATTATTAATGTAACAAAATGAAGTTAAAAAACAATAGCAATCTTTGTTAGATCAAGATGTAATCCATCCTATCACTTCTCCGTGTCATTCTCCTATTGGTATTGTACCTAGAAAGAAGGTTCATGGAGAATGTGCATTGATTATTGATCTTTGAACAATATATCCATCAATATCAAATTGATGATTTATTGGACCAGTTTCAACATGCCAGTATTTTAAAAATTGGATTTAAAATCCAAATATTATCTAGTGACAAAATAAGGAGAAGGATTTGTAGAAAACAACATTCAAGATAAGGTAAGGTTTGCACGAGTGGCTTGTACTTACTTTTGGGTTTGTGCAATGCTCCTACTATTTTCATGAAATTAATGAATGAGGCAGGTAGCCATTTATAGATTTCTGTGTTGTAGTTTACTTGGATTATATATTAGCTTTTGGTAAGAATTTCGGTAAGGATCTAATGCATTTAAAAAAGTTTGTAATTTTTGAAGAACATTTCGCTACTTTATGTGAATAAATGTGAGTTTGCACAACAATCACTTATTTATTTGGGGCATTTAGTTAAAGATGGAAAGTTGAGAACATAATCTAGTTAAACTGGAAGCCATTATGGAATGGCCCAAGCCTTCCAATGTGACTAAGATAGTTCAATACCTGAGAAAGTTTCTCAAATCATATTCTGTAATGGTCTCACCTTTGCATTCCATGACTAGAAAGTCATTTACTTGGCAGAGAAATCAGCAAAAAACATTTGTTAAATTGAAGCAAAATATTTTACTAGCAATGTACTGGCATTACCACTGCTTGGTTTGCAGCTACCATTTGAGGTGAAAACAAATGAGGGTTTGTGTTATTGCGAAGAGCTTAGCTCATTTGGTATCATTCCGAACTGTTCCATGAAGTAATTTTGAATCATTGTGCATATGAAAAAGAATCACATGCCCTTGTTCCAGTAGTTAAGAATAAATAAATTATTTAATAAGGAAAGAAACCGTTATCCACATGGATCACAAGCCACTTCCAACTTTTGCAAGCACAATCAAAATTATATCTAGCATGTCATTATAAATGGATAGATTTCTTGCAACATTGTCATTTATATATCCGAGATGTGACTAAGAAGGTGGATTATATGTTGTCTAGACCACCTTTAATTCCAACTTTGTCTGCAATATCTCAACTTCACTGATTTGTCAACAAGGCATATTAGTGAAGGGTATGAGAATAATGCATCTTTTGGGAATGAATTTTAGCATTTACATATGGCAAAAAGTGCAGATTTTGGGCCAATGAAAATTACTTTCTCTGAGGTTTGATTCACAGCTGAGAAAGCTTGGTGTGTCTAATTTGAGAAGAGTTCAATTGATTAGGGAAGCTAACTTTGAAAGTAACAGGTCAAGTTGGTGTGTCAAAGGCCTTGGCACATTTGCAAAGGTATGTATATTGGCCTAAGATGCAAGTTGATGTCACAAAATTCATAAGGGAATATGTGTTATGTGCCACAAGTAATCCTAGCAATAAAAAAAATGTTTTTGTAAATGCAATTATTAATTCCTTCCAGACCATGGGAGATCATCTCCATGGATTTTATAAGAGGTTTTCCTTTATCAAAAAAACAGACTGATTACTTAATTTCTTGTGAAGACTGGTTTCATAAAATGTACACTTATTCTATTTTAAAAGAATCCTAAGGGAAACGAAGTAGTCGAGATGTTTTCACTAATGTTTGGGTTCAATTTGGTGCGTCTAGCTTTATAATTTCATACAAGGATAGCAACTTTATGGACAAGTTTTGGACCACATTGTGGAAAAATATGGGTACCAACATTGAAGAGATCTTCTAGCTTTCATCTACAAATAGATGGTCAAGTCAAAGTTGTTCATGCAATTCCTAAGAGGGGGTAACAAAGACATTCTAAGAGTTGGAATGAAAATTTGGTATGTATCCAACATTCATACAACAAATCAATTCATTCCTTCACTTATAGATATTCATTTGAGTTTTGGTTACTTACCTCCTAATCATTTTAATGTAGTGATGGGAAAGCCACCAAGGAAACACGAAAGAGTGAATTCAGATATAAAAAATTGCAATATTTGCATTGAAAAGATAAGGAAAATTCACCTTCAAGAACAAGAAAGATTCTCATACAAATACAAATAGGGAGTTGATAATATGGAGGCTCTAAAGGCTTCTCAAGTGGAGTTACCCAATGGTGGCAAAGAGTTGATGCAAGTTCGAAAGGAGCCATAGGAGTTAAACGCATATTTTGAGGACCTGGTGAAAGTCATCAATAATTCAATAATGACACATGAAAGTGTAGTTAGTAAATACTTTTATTGATTTTGTTTGTTAGTTGGCAAAGTTACTTCCCAATTATAAGTGATTGACAATTGTCGATGGTTGGTAGTTCTCAACAACTTTCAACCATCTTATATATATTTTTATTATAAACATGATTGTGGGGACTGCATGTATAGAATTCCTAAACTAGTTTTGTAAAATTTCATGAATGAAATAAATTGACAAATCTTTGTGCAACTGCTGTTGTGAATTCTTATTGATTTCTGAATACATTATGTTGTTTATTCCATAATATTTACTTAAGTACAATCAGGTAGTAAACATTTGGCGCTATTGCCTATAAGAATCCTAGTAGAATGCAAAGAAAAGATGGCGAAAATGGCAATATAGTGGGCCAACACATGAAGGAACCAATACAAGCAAATGAGGAAAGAGAGGACAATCTCATGTAGGATCTTGTGAACTTGTGGGACATTTCTGTCAAGGAGCATGTTCGGAGGGAAGCCGTTAGGAGACACATCCCTTGGGACATGATTTGGAACAACTTGCAAGTAAAAGAAGCGGGCCATCTTCTGAACTGGCTACCAAGATTCCTTGCACGACACTTCATCATCCTACAAAACTTCTACGCAAAGAAGGAACAAGAACAACACCGAAAACAGATACTACAACTATACAAGAAAAGGAACTAGCTAAGAAGGATATCCAACTCGTAGACAAGGATAAGGAGATTAAGAGGACCAAGTGCTAGTTGGTTGAGGTTTTTTACCTAGTGAAGACCATACAAGAATGTGAGCTCTTAACAGCACACCATCTTGAGCTTTGAAGAGAGGAAGTCTATAGGCTGCATCAGAACATCTCTCAGACATCTTTGTCACCTTCAGTTTATCCACCTCCAAGGACATCCTCTCACCCACCCCTTCAGTAAAGGTTTACTTCTTTCTGTTTACTTTCCCAATTTTGTTTGCTAGACATCTGGAAGATGACTTTCTTTTTGGGGGGGCTGATGTAGTCAGTAAATACTTCTGTTAGTTTTGTTGTTAGTCAGCAAAGTTAGTTCCCAATTAAAACTAGTTGATAGTTGCTGATGGTTGGTAGTTCTCAACAACCGTCAACCATCTTATATATATTTCTATTGTACACATAATTGGGGGGAACGCATATATGGAAATTCTTGAACTAATTTTATAACATCTCGTGAATGAAATTAATCGACAAATATTTGCATAATTGTTGTGAATTCTTATTGATTTATAAATACATTATACAGTTTACTTTGTAATATTTACTTAAGTAGAATTAGACAATAAACAAAAAGCACATTTGGAAATATCTAGTCCATTTACCATCACATCCTTTAGTGTATGGAAGTTGAATGAGTGCACAAGTGCCAAGAAATCTTTCACAACATCAAATTGTCTTCCTTGGATGTTGCAACACCTAGCTTTTCCTCATTTCTGGGTCAATTCTTGAATTAAACTATAGTGGAGGATCTCATCGGCTAGGACCTGGCTAATCATGGTGGGCTTGGTAGACGGATGTCTGTCAATGGTGTACCTAGGCTCCTTTTTGTCTGTATCAAATGGTATTGGTTTTTGGGTATAGGCTAGTGTTCCTTCTTGATTTGACATCATTTTTGTCAGCTAGTGTTTTGGTGGTGGGTGGTCACTTTGGTTTTAGAAGACAATTTATTGGGGTGTAATGCTCTAATTGTTAACCATTATGATCATTGTTATCACAAAAGCTTGCACCCTTGCTGAGCTATCAACTCAGCAACCTTGTGAAACATGGAAACAACCCCGAAGTGTGGGACCTTGAGCAAGGGGGTTGAATCTCTGGAGAAGGCCAACTTCCTTCTCAATCTAGGTGTAGGTGTTGAACCAACTCAACACTTCAAAGCTAATTCCTAAGCCTACCCTAACAACTTGCAGAGAGAAGAGAGAAATTGCTTGAAACAAAGGGAGGTGATGCACCAAGAAGAGATAGTTCCTCTCCCTACCTAAATGACACAAGTAATTAACTAAAACACCCTGAAGATGCACAACTTTCAGTTGTATGAGTAACCCCAATGCATAGATGAAGGTTAGAATCCACTTAATGCCAAGAGGGGAGAATGATTCCCACAAGTCACACTCAGAAAACCAGTTAACACAACATATATGAAAAGAAAGAGCCTATGATGAAGGTAAGAAAGCATACACAACATACATAGATTGAAAGAAGGCAAGAATAGTGTTCTTCAATTAATCATAAGGCTAACGCCAATCTTACAGTTGCAGAAATGCAAAGATTACAAGTCTTCAAGAGAAGAGGAGAGCATAAGAAAACTCTAGGCAGCAGGGAGAGAACCCTTTACAATGAGGCTTAAAAGCCATTAAATAGAAAATGGTCACAAGGGTGATCATGACCCCTGCATGTCAGTCTAGAAGTGCAGGGAAGTGCATGCACTTGACTTGTACATGCAAGCAACCTAGCCATACCCACAAAGGGCAATCCTGAGAAGGTGGATTGAATAACCTTCCAAAGTCAGGCATGACATAAGTCACCAAGCATGGCCTTGTACCTCCCTTGATGGAAATCCTGCCAAAAACATTAAATGCACCCCTGTGGCTCCACAAAAAAAGTGCATAAGTCACCAAAATTGTCGGAGCATTTAAAGGCTTGAGTGTCGATCACGCCATCCGAAAGTGTCACCAGTCGAAAGGAAGCCCGGAGACTTCGGAAGTTCAAACTCCCGAAGTGAGGAAGACAAGGGAAGGAGCACCTGGATAGAGAGAAGGCAAAAAGGGGAAGGAAGGTTCCGAAGTTCCGGAGAGAAGAAGGAAGAAGGGGGGAGAGAACTTCGGAACCTCAGGGTTCCGGAGTTCCGAGCAAGGACAAGCTTAAGAGAAGAGGTGAAGGGAAGGAAGGCTGGGAACTTCAGGGACCAGAGTCACCGTAGTTGGGGAACTTCGGGGACCGGGGTCACCAAAGTTGGGGAACTAGGAACTTGGGAACCTGGGAGTTCCGGAGTTGAGGAACTAGGAACTTGGGAACCTGGAGCTTCCGGAGTTCCGGGCTAGAAGGACAAGGAACTTCGGAACCTGGGGGTTCTGAAGTTCTGGGCTAGAGGAACTAGGAACTAGGAACTTCGGAACCTGGGGGTTCCGGAGTTCCGAGGTTGAGGAACTAGGAACTTCAGAACCTGGGTTCCGGAGTTCCGGGGTTGAAGGCTTAGGAACTTCGGAACCTGGGGGTTCCGGAGTTCTGGGGTTGAGGAACTAGGAACTTCGGAACCTAGGGTTTCCAGAGTTCCAGGCTAGAAGGACAAGGAACTTCGGAACCTGGGGGTTCCAGGCTAGAGGAACTAGGGTTCCGGAGTTCCAGGGAAGGAGAACAAAAGAAAAGCTAAGGGAAGGAAGGGAACTTCGGAAACTTGGAGTTCCGGAGCAAGAAAGAAAGAGGCTAAGGCAAAGAAACTAGGAACCTCGGGGTTCCGGAGTTCCGGAGAAGAGAAAGAGAGGGCCAAGGAACTTCCGTCAAGGCAACACTTCAAACCATGATTTCACTGCTTCTCTCCTTGATCAACTGGGCAGCACTGGTCCATGGAACATATCTCTGATCGGTTCTCACTGATGGACCAAGGGTGTGATGAAATGACAACAATCATTTCGTTGATAAAAAGTTTATCTTCTCAAGCAGAGGCCCCTATAGAACCCACTAAATAATCAAAAAAAATGAAAAGGAGTTGGGCCAAGCACAAGTTCCAAAGGTACGATCAACTTGAAATTCTTGAACAAGTGAACACACAAATTTTCAAATTAGACATAGCTCCACATATGAAGTTGTATTCTATTGTGAATATGGAAAACATACACCTATTTGAACCTTCCATGCTAGATGACGGAGGCCTTTTGTCACCTTCCATTAAAGAACATGCTCCTAATGCTCTAGAAGAAATGGAAAAATATGTCTTATAAAAATGGTGCAAAAACCTTAAACATTTCAGCTTTCCAAATTTTCATAGAATCTTCACTTTTTTCCTATCAAGGATGAGTTTGATAGTGATTGAACTTGTCTTTATCAACTGCCTCTACATGGGGCAAGTTTCACCAAGTTGGATCCTGCTGAACAAGTTCAACTATGGTCATGTTGTGACGTTTTCACACATCGCCCCATTGCAAATGGGGACCCATGTTTTTTTGCTCGTTTTGTTCGTTTTCGCTTTGCTTTTTCTAGGGTTTTGTTAGTTTGTTAGTTGTCTGGATTTAGGGTCAAGCCTTAGGGTTCTAATTACCGTCTTTTCGGACCAAAATCCAGTCAGTTTTGGGGCTTTTGAGTTTCCTTTTCTAGAATGCAAATTTTGAATGCAATGAATTTGCCAGAATGGTCTAATTTTCAATTGGAATGTTCATGCAGAGCTTAAACTTGTCTAAGTGTTGAAGATGAAATGTGAATTTTTGTCCAATTGAATATTTTTGACCAAATTTTGACTTTTTTGAATTTTGATCCTGGGCATTGGAATTGATTTGTTTTCGCCTCGTGAAGTGTTAAAATGTGAAAAATCTTGTTATTTTGGCCTGTAGGAGCAAAATCGCTCCTGTCCCTCAGTGAAGGACGGGAGCTCAATCTCAAATATCTCATCATTCTTGCAGAGTCCAGACAAATTTTACGTTTGAAATAATGGAGAACGACGAGATCTTTCCATTGAATATAAATTGAAGATTTTCATGAGCACAGAAATGCCTCCAGGAGGAAAATCGCTCCTGTCCCTCAGTGAAGGACCGGAGCTACAATTCAAATTTCGTCTTGTCCTTGCAAGATTTCGACAACTTAATGATTTGAGGACGTCCAAGGGAAGATACTTTGCCAAATGAATATAATTTGATATGCAAAAACGAAGGAGAATGACCTATATTGACCATATCGCTCCTGTCCCTCTCCAAGGGACCAGGGCGAGGTACCTTGTAGCTCTCGTCCCTCTCCCAGGGACCAGAGCGATTTCCTTCATTATGTAAAATCCAGACAAAGGTCAAGGCAAGTTTACGTTCAAAAACAAGGAAAAACATGAGATAAATGCGTTGAATATAAATTGAAGATTTTTGGGACGTCCATAACAGTGCTAAATGCCTAAATCGCTCCTGTCCCTCAGTGAAGGACCGGAGCTGCAAATCCAATTTTGCTTTGTCCTTGCAAGATTTTAACGTCTTGACGATGTGAAAAGGTCCAAAGAGGTACATTTTATCAAATGAATATAACTTGAAGTGCTGTCGGGGAGATCAACAGGGTAGCAAGTCCGGATTGAGTGAGGTCCTGATCCTGAAATTTGGCTAAGTCTGGAATGTCCTGATCCTGAAATTTGACTAAGTCTGGAAACTGAAAAACCTCCAAAAACTAGATTTTGCAATATAACTCCTGGAGGTCTGAAACCACTCTCAAACATCCTGAAAGTATATATGGAATATAACTTAAAGTATAAGAAAGAAGAAACATAGAAGGAAATGTCACTTATACTTAAATGTTATATTCCATTAAAATTGTCCTGATCGAGAGTGCGAAAAGTCAAATTTCGCTCGTGTCCTTCTCCAAGGGTCCAGAGCGAAATGCGCTCGTGTCCCTCTCCAAGGGACCAAGGCGAATCGCTCGTGTCCCTCACCAAGGGACCAGAGCGAAAATGCTTAGTTGAGCCATTCCTGACCTTGTTTGGACGAATCGAGACATCAAAGGCATGGTGAAGGACGAAATGAGCATGATAGAACATCCAGACTTGATCAAAAAAACAATGAAATGATGAAGTTTTGCCTAGAGGGTCAAATTCGCTCCTGTCCCTCACTGAAGGACCAGAGCGAAGTTCTTCATAAGGTACGATCTGGGCAAAGATCAAGCAAATTTTATGTTCGAAGGCAAGAAAGGAGGTCAATCGAACCCGTTGAAGACAAATTGAAGATTATCAAACGTCAACAAAGGACCAAAATGCTTAAGTTCGCTCCTGTCCCTCAGGAAGGGACCAGAGCGATTTTTGTTGTAGATGATTTTCTCGCCAAATTTCAACCGATCTCAAGGCATGAATGAATGAAAGGAGGCATTGCGAATCCGTTGAATATAATTTTCGAAGGTGATGAAGTGAAATGAGGCCCACAAGAGCAAAATCGCTCCTGTCCCTCAGTCAGGGACCAGGGCGATGAGGTACGTATCTTCCCACTTTTTCATTTTTGGGCGCTAAACAAACATTTTTTAAATTTATTTAAATGCTAGAAAAAAATCGATATTTAATTAAAAGCATTTAAATAGCGCATGGTATGTATTTATTAATTATTTTTTGCCTTTGTAAAAAATCGAAATTTATTAATTAAAAATAAAGGCATTTAATAATTAATTATTAATTTAATAAAAATCAAAAGGGAGCGCTTGGGTTTATTTTGTCAAGGTCGGCCTTTATTATTTATTAAAAAATCGTTTAATTTGCCTTATTAATTATCAAGTCGGCCTAAGGTGGTAAGTATGAGGTGAGCGCTATAAAGGGAGGGTGAAAATCTTCATTTTCACATCATCATTTTCATCTCTTACATGCGATTTGAGGAAGACAAAGGAGAAATGCGATTTGGAGTATGCAAAGGAAGGCGCCAAGATCATTCAAGGGGAGGAGCGAATTTCAAAGGGAGAAGTGCTAAGTTGTGTTCAAGGAGGTGCGAATTTATATCCAAAGGAAGGCGTTAGTACTATCCAAGGAAGTGCGAACTTGTCCAAGGCATTGGAGATCACGTCAATGACATATCAAAGATGGCGAAATTGCTAACTTGAAGAAAAGATCATGTCCAAGACTTGAAGGGTGGCGAAGTTGATAAGAGGAACGTTCTTTTGAAGATCACATCAAGACCATCTTATTTCAAATTTCGCCTAGGCGAATTTTATTCATTTTGCATTTTAGAGTTAAGCTCTCAAGTAAGGTATGGCAAGATCTCTTGTTTTAATTTCGAATTTTGATTGTCATTGCCTTAATTTTGAAATTTTGTTTTGCCTTAGCTCAGTTGTTTTTAGGAAATGATTAATAAAGGACTTATCATTAAGTTTCCTAAAATTTGCTCTCTAATTTATGTTATGTATTGCAAAATCATGTTACTAATTTTGAAATGTTGTGTAGGCATCAAATGGAGGTCTCTTCAAGGAAAATCAAGCCGGATCAAGGACGGTCTTCGCCAGGACGGTCTTCGCCAGGACGATCAAGCCAAGACATGGGCGACCTCTTTCAATCCAGCGTTCCAAGGCGAGGTACATCATCATCCTGCACATCAAGGACAAAAGGAGTTAGAACAAGAGTTAATTAAAGATAGCCTCTCAACGACATCAAATTGAATATCTAGCAAGCTTCAAGTGTCAGATGAGGTGGCGTCCTAGTCATCATTTCTCCAATCAGTGAAGTCCATCTCAGCATGTCCGGATTCAATGTACTTAACTCATGGAAGGTGGCACAAACTCCGATGTACCTACCCCGGCTATCCATTGGTCGATTTTTCTAAAAGGGACATGTGTCCAAGCAATACAATTTTATCATTGGTCAAGCATTAAATGTTATGTAATGGTTGTAACAAACCCTAATTAGGGTTTTCATTGTAAAATCTTGGCCATTGATCTTGAATTGATCTAAGCCATCAAATTGTATTGTGGGCACTATATAAGCCCAGGCATTTCATTTTGTAAAGGGGGAATTTTAGAGAATTAGAGAGAGTTGTAAATAGTTGAAAGTAGTTAGAGAGTAGAATAGGAGGACAAGGCAAGAAATTGTTGCCATTGATTGTAAACAAACTCCATTTTCATTGAAGTAATGGTGAAATATGACGTTTTTCTTGCAATTTGCATGGTTTCTTGTTGAGTCTTCAATCTTAGATGGTAGATGATTAAATGAATGGAGGGAATGTGATTGATTGATGGTGGAATTCGTACATCCATACTACTAGCAGTTTGTTGATTGCAGACTTGCCTTGCGTAGTCAACTGGATCATTCAGCCTAAGCTCAATTTCAAATTGTTGCCTCTTCATTGATATGCATCAACTTGGATGGTATCTATGCCTGCGGTGATGATTTGAACATCATAAAGCTCCCTTAAAAGATCGCACTAGTCTTGTGTAGATGTTCCATTGATGTCAAAACAAGATCTAGTTAGAGTTTCACCAAAAATCAAGTCATTGCTCCTACATTCTTAGTATTAGGATTAGATCCTCTCTTCGCCCTTATCCTTTTTCCATTTTTTAATCTAAGTTAGTCAGAGCCTGTGTCCAGCAAAGCAGATCGGAAGTTCAATGTAAGTCCCCTTGTGATTCCAGCAAATCACATCATACCACTGGAGCTTGTCCACACGTGGAGACCCCACTAAATGAACCTTGGAGTCTACCTAACTGATCCTTTACGCGAATCTTCAGCAGTTAGAGACTATTTTCTCAAGAGAGGATAAGATGCCTTTAGGTATTTTATTCTGTGTATGATGGTGTACAAAATACACGTCAACAGGTCACAACCATCATCTGTGGTGTGTTCCTATCTAACTTCAAGACCTTGAGTATTTCAATCATTCAATGCACATATGTCTTTGTGCTACCCTAATAATATAATTTTTGCAACTTTATTTTAGTTGATTTCTTACTTGAATGGGTCAATTTAGGAGTGCGAAGGATAAGGATGAGTTTTGACAACATTATGTATTTAAGTTAGCTAATTATGCTAACTTTACTGTTCCATGTTTGGATCACAACTTCTCAATTAAAAATATTTTGGTTCCATAAAAGCTAGTAACACACTCTATGGGAGCCATGTCCCACCTTATCCCTGGGATGTAATTTCAGCTTGTGCGGCCTTGTCTTTTCAAACCAATCTGCCATGATGGAGTCTAGGCAAGGCTGTCCAAAGAAAGATTACCCTACCTAGCAACCACTCACACAAAACAAACACCTTGTGCAAGCCATGACAATGATAACTTTCATTTTTTTAAATAACTCTACCTTTAAGGCATACAACAAGCTGAAAATGAGCCTAAGCTACATGCAAAAATACAAAAAATGGCAATGGGCTGATCATGCCCAAGATGAATAAACCCTGTCAATATGCCTACACATTCTGCATGATACTCAACCACAACCCATATCTTTGATTTACTCCATCTCTTTACTAGTCGACCCAATTTGCATGCCAAGGTCATCTCTTTATGGGAGAAATAAGTCACAAAACATGTTTTTCTCTTTTCCCTTCATATCTATACTTGCCCAATCAATTTCCCCTGATTTTACACTCCCAAAACAACTTTTATTTGTCCATGCACCTGCCCTAGCCATTTCCCTTCACTCTTGGACATTTATTTTCTGATTTTTAACATTTCTAGACATATTTTTTCCTAAAAGCGACCTTCCTATTTTTTTCATGCATGCCCAATGCTTTTACAACAGTTTTGGCTTTTGCTATTCCTCAATTTCTCTCAAGAATAATTGGATAGAAGATCCCAGTCACTAGATGCTTCCTTTTCACCTTCCAAAACTGATTTGGCTCTTTTGGGCCATTTATTACAAAATATTTGAGTTGCAAACAAGTACCAACACAAGATGGAGGCATAAAAATAAGGTGATATACATAAAAGACAATGCAAGGGTTCCCTCAAGGGTCAAAGTCACCATACTCAACCAGCTGCCCTTTTTTTACTGCTGAAATTATTCCCGTTATTGTTGAAGTCACGGATGTTATAGAAGTGAAAAGCATTATGTAAATGCATCCACAAATTCATGTTCCTCTCGAAAAGTTATGCAATTAAAAGCATCATATTTTGAATTTGTATGAAGATGTTATGGCATCGGGAAGTTTTACCATTAAAGAGCTAGTCATAGTGACTATTGAAGGGCACACTAGTGATTGACAAGTTCACACAGTTGCTACAAAAAATAAGCTGCTGGCGGATATACCAAAGTTTCCTAAAATGATGTTGAAGCCATCTGGAGTGTTTCTAAACCTTTTTAACTAATCCCAATTATGCCAAATCACTGAATATCCACACACAAAGCCAAAATTTTCTGCGCCTATATTTATTTTGTTTTTGAGTGAAGTAAGATTGCTCATGAACCCAGATGCTCCTGCATCACATGTCCTTTGAAATAATGCCACAACCATTTGGCTTACTCTTAATTTGGATTAGTAGAAGTACTAGAAGAAGGTTTTCATTCAATATTTTTCTCGACATTTAAAAGAAATTAGCTAAATTTGGTGATATTCACAAAGTCTCAAAAACAATCTCCAACATCTTTTTTGGATGAAAATTCAAATGTTTTATTTGGATTTTTTAATTTGTTAAGTTTATTGCAGAAGTTTTGCCCAGTATCTCCTGAAAGCTGAGTGTTAACTTTTACTGGTCAAGAGGATAACTAAAATTTATAGCAGGTGTTCATGTAAGAAGAGAATTCTCACCACCATGAATATTAAGCATATTCCAATTTAATACGCTGGCCTACTTCTCAAATAGGCTAGAAACCCCATATTTTAAAAAATAACAATAATAGAACTTTATGAACAACCCAAGCATAATTGCAGGGACTGAGAGTTTATGTTAAAGTCAGGTCATAAGCCCACATAATCCTAAGCATTGCTATCACCAATATATAACAAGAAACCAAAATATAACTTCCATGCAAGGCACAGAAACCAACAGTAGTTTACCCAACAGTCAAAGAACAAGACTGACCAGCTCAGTAAAGGTAAATACATTGGGTATGCTAAAACAGCAATGATAGCATGTGACTCTTTGGATGCCACGCCCACAACCCCCTTCTTCAAGTTATTCTATTCATATAATATACCATAAAGATCTGACCACAAAAACAAAATTCTTTTGAAACACAAGTAATAAATTACACATTAGCTGGAAGCTTTTCGACATTAAACTAACTCGTTCTGAGTCAATTCACATTGATCCATACCCATGTCTCACAACTAATAGTTGATATAGATTGACTGATAACTGCCCAGTTGAATTAAAATAACTATCACGCATAATTTGATGCACTACAAGAGCATCGATGGTATCAAAATTACACATAATATCGTCACACTTTAGGATTCTAAACCTAAAGCCTATATGAGACGCATAACCAATCAAAGTACAGTAATTAATTACCAGAAAGAAGACAAGCCGCTGCAACAAATTAATACACGTCACAGATATTAAAAACTCTGCGAGGGCTACACCTTCGCCCACAGTTAAACGTAAACATGACACAGATTTATTGCATTTTAATGCACGAACCAGGAGGAGGAATGAATATCTGAATCATATTGACCTTGACCCACTTCTGCATTAAACCAAAAAAACGCATAAACTGAAGAGAATTTATTAGAAAAAGCTACCTGAGCATGCGTTGAGAACGTTACAAGGTGTGGAGCAATCCAGTACGCATGAAAGAAAACTGGTCTACGAAAAAGAAAACCTGTATCGTAACATAGACGGTCGCATGAGTGGCTTTTCACAATATATATTGGTCAGATTTGAAACTGAGAGAGCGTGATGAGAAGATATATGATAAAATAATAATAATATAAAATCTCTACTGTTCTTACAGTCTTTATATTTGCTTTAATATCCGTGGATTAGTAGGGAATGATATTTTGGGACTAAAGGCTTGTTGGAGTTCAATTACTGGTTTCTTTCCATTTATATGAATATTATGATGGGTTTTTACTATTTTTTGTTTGTTTTCTAATTGCATAAAAGTCTTTTCTTTTTAAAAGTTGTCATGAATTATTAAATAGACACTTGTAAACATTTGACTTTGATACATGGTGGGAGTTCTGTCGATTCTTGGCATGGAAATATAAAGGAAAAGGCCTATGATAACATAGGAAGAAGTGTTGAAGGTGGTTTTGGACTGTAGAGATTTGTAGTGCTTGCTTGTGTGGATTGTATTATATTAGGTTTCATTTGTATTATATGGGACAAGGTTTTGACTTGTTTGTAAGCAAGGGTAATTTATTTTTATCTTTAATAAGGATGTGAGAGTTTTTTAAAGTTTTATTTAAAGAATAATAAGAGGTTTATATGATTTTTATGATTATAGGTTTAATATATAGTAGAAATTTAGTGAAATGAGATAGAAAAGGTAATGTTTGAAAGATTAAATAAAAGTATTATTTTATTTATCTTTTTATTGTTATTCTAAAAGTAATGATTCTTTATGAGAAGGTTAGGGGGAGAGTGGTCATATAACAAGTCGATAATGATAGTGTGAGGAGCAACACAATAATATTTAATATTCTAGCTCATTATGTTAAACATGTGATAAAATATGATGTTCTACCATTACACGTTGATGAAGATACAAATATAAATAATGGTGTTCTTCTAGTCAATATGAATAGTGATAATTGTGTATATGAAGATTTAAATGACAATAAATGAGAACTTGTGCAATCAAAGACTGGTGAACATATGTCCTAGCTAAAATAGTCCTTGGAAGATAGAGTATGCAATGTTATTAGTGTTTGGAAGTACCATGCATTGTCACTGGGCATTAATGTTTTTGATGAGATGTTTGGGACTTTAAACTAGTTCATTTTGAAGAACACATAGCCAAAACCTAGATAGTGAGATGTGGCACAAGCTTCAATGAATAATTTGGTCTATGAAGAAGTCTTTTACATGGTATGTTGACTTGGGGAGAATTGATTAAGATAAGTAGCATTTTAGTTGTTATCAAAGATAATGCTTTTTATTAAGAAGTTGGTGTTGGAAAGTTTAGAATTGAGCTTAAACTAAGCTTCATCTTTTCGTATTCAATCAACTTTAGGAGATTCAATTGAGATGTGTGTCAAACTATTAAGATGGCTAATTGAGGTGGTGTTAGTAAGATGAAGCAAATCGAATAATGCTAGTCTAAATGCACTTAGTTGAGATAGCATTGAACTACTAGATAGTCACATGTTTCTTGGAACTAAGTTTTGTGGCCTAGATTAATAAGCAATTCCATGTAGAAAACTCCTTATATGCTCAAATGATGATAAGGATACAACTATGAGAATGTCCTTTCAAGACATTCATTTTATTTGTAGTGGTTGTTTGACTATCTCAATGAGACAAAATATGATGCTAATACAAAAGAGAGTTAGTATTACTTTTCATCTTTTAAATAAGAAGAATGTATTAGTATCCATATATTCTCAAGATCATAGTGAATCTAATCATTAATCCAATGTTAAGTTCCAGTTGACCACTTGTCATGTTTTAGAGAGTGCAAAGGACCAAGTAAGAATTTTGAAGAAGTATTATACATTTGGATGACTACATTAAAGAGTATGTCACACACTTTGACTGTGCATTTGGGAGGGCATTTAAATGTTATTTTCACTTAATCACTTTATATAAATTACCATATAAACCTTGAAGAAGCTATTTTAAAAAATCATCCATTAGAAATCTACCAATTTTATAAAAAAAAAATAATAATTTTATTTCTATAATATATGATAAAAGTAAAAAACCTCATAATTTTTTTAATTCTTAAATTTAAATAGAATTTATACACAAAATAAAATAAATAAATAAAAATTATACAATAACCTTAAAAGTTAAGAAATCATCTAATTATTAAATTTTAGAGTATTATCTTCTTCATCATATATTTAAGTATTTAGAGATTAAAAAATAAACTAATAAAATAATTAAACTAATACAAAATTTTCTTAAAAAATAGAATTTCAAGTATAAATATAATAATTATAAATAGTTATTTTAAATTAAATGATTTATATAGTTGATCAAAATGATTATTTTTCTAAATTATTTTTAACCAAAAAGATAAATTATATTCTCAATTTGAAAATATAAAAAAAAAAAAAAAAATTTGCTTTATTTAGAAATAATTTAAAGATTTTGTTCTTTCTAATATATTTGTACAAATTCAAGTACAAGAAAATAATGTGGTTTTGGAAGTGACCCATCTACAAATCCTTTTGGATCTTTATGACAATACTCATTATTCTAACACTCAAATTCGTCTTATGGTCATTCCCCATGTCAAGGCCTAAGGTATAGGCACAATGGTACTTATTGACAACATTTTCAAACTTGTGTTAATTGTCTTCTCCAATACAAGTTGTCTATTGTCTTTCATCTATGTCCTCCTAGTGACTGAAAAAGGTTCTACTTTTGAGTAGGACAAATTATCACAATTGACCTTGGTCATTTCTTCAAAACTAAATATTTTTATATTGTAATTAAGAAACTACTAATAATAACTAAAATTTTACCAAACAAAATGAGGGACCATTCTAAGTTCCTAATGATAGGATCTATTTTCTAACATCTAATCATTCTACTCTTTTTGTTATAGTTTTTCTTCAAATATATTGAGATTAAAAACTGTTTTTTCTTTTTCTTTTTAATCATAATATAACACTTTGTTAAACAATTATGATACATACAAAACAAAACAAAAAATAAATTTTCGATATATACAACTATAATCAATCAAGGTCAAAAAAATCTCTGGGATACACACACAAAGATAACCTAGTACGATCAAACTTCTAAAAACCGCACGGTTTTATCGCGGATTAAAATAATCCAAAATAATGAATAAATATGTGGTTTTCCATTAAAGCGTATACGAAATCAAAAGAGAGTTACAGAGAATTTATCAAAGAAGCTGCCTGGAAATACGTTACCACACTTATATTTTGCTGTTTTCATCTGTATTCTGCCTGCTTATTTTGCTTCAGACGGAATCGGAACGCCATTAACAGACCTTGCGGTACCTTTGAAAGTCTACAGAGAATTGTAAAAATGGAGTCGTTTATATATAGTGTAAGGTGAGATTTATTATTATATGGTACAGAGCACTAGCAAAAAGAGCGGAGCAGAGTTAGGCAGGATATATGTAATCTCAAATTATTATTGTAATTTAAATGTTGTGGTAGAATCCGGGGGTTGAATAGTAGTCTCTGTTCTTTCTTTTCTTGTATTGTGTGGGGTCCAGCAGTGACTGGAATGAGTAGAAATGATAATTTCTACTGTCATATGTGGACTGTTTTTTCCTTGTCTTCTTTTTACTAGTGGTGAAAATTTTATCATTTTTTTTATTTTGGGTTAATTCTTTATGTAATAGTCAGTCAACAATGTATCAAGATCAACGGGAGCAAATCTATGGTCTTAGAGTGGAATCTAATATCAATGGGGAGCAAACTCACGACTTCACACTCAAATCCGAGATCAATGGGGAGCAAACCCATGGCCTCACAATCGTTTCGAGATATTGTATTAGTATATGGTGACTGATATAATCTTATGTGAGGTTGAGTTTATTTTTCTGCTTTTTTATTATATATATACACACATTTAGTCTTATCTTATTTATTATATAGACACACTTATACATTTACTTCTTTTTTTGTCTATTTATCACACTTATTTATGCATGCTTCTTAATTTAGCAATATGCTACTAAGGTTTAATGTGTTATCTCATTCCACTACATGTCTCTAGTCATGGGTTGACCTCACTATTGGAAACTTGTCCTTTTCCATTTTAAAATTCACCTTTGACGTGATTCAATGCTATATGTCATTATTTAAAGACTTTCAATGCATTATTTCTAATCATAATATAATCATCAAGGAAACAAGCAATCATTTCTCCTAGAGAACAATTAATAGTGAAATATTATAATTTGGTGCAATAAAAGCAATGAAGAATATGCCTACTTAGGTGATTGCCTATTGTTTTCCTTATCTATTCAATTTCCAAAGACAAATCTATGTGAAAGCTTGTTGTGATGTTCTAGCAATCTTTTATGGTATTTTTGAATAGTGTGAAGACCCAATGCAATCAAGAAAAGCAAAATATTTGAACCTATCCTCTAACAAAGCAGAGATCCAATAGAGACTTCCAAATAGCACATTAATATGAGTATTATTTTCCAAGTTTGGCATTAGAAAAAATATATAATCTCATCCATTTCGACTTAATTCTTCTATCGTTTATATAATTATCATTTTCCATCTTATTCAATTTTTAAAGAACTTTGTTTAATTTATTATTCTCAACTACCAACTCTCCATATTGTAACTTATCTAGATTGATTGTGCACATGATTTGATCATATTTACTTAATTAGCCTTTAGATTAGATTATTTTCCTTTTCATTTTGGTGATCCTATCTAATCCTACACATGTCAACCTTGTTGTTAGGGCTTTATGTTAGTTTAGATCTTACATTTCTTTTACATCCAAGTATGCTTCATTAATATTATTATTTTTATTTGGGTTTGTGTGCTTTAATTGTATTATATCTTTTGTCTACTCTTGGCTATCACATTAGGATTTCACTTTCAAAACTATTGTACCATTAATATCTCTTATTTTTTAATTTGAAAATAGAAATTTAAACTTTCAAATTCATATCTTTGAAAACAAGCCAGGTGCATGAAAGATGCTTCTTACACCAACCTAAGTAAAGAAGGTACATTGCAAAAAAATTATAAGCGCCTTAATAGTTACAACTTGAGATGCACATTAAAATCATAAACAGATAAATAAAATAAACCATAACACATAATTTACATGGGGAAAACCCTTTCAGGACAAAAAACACACACTCTAAAACACACCTCAATGTATTACTAGTAAAAGAATTACAATACAATAATAGAGTTATGATCTTGCGAGAGTCTTCACACTTCAACAAGATTCTAGAGTAATTTTCATAGCATAACAACAACCTCCAAAATATAAATGCTAAATATATAGGAGATTACAATGAATTAATTAGAAATTTCCAAAATGCAACACCCAAGACTTATTGTTATATGGAGCCTAATCAGACTAGGAGGTTAAATTTTCCTACTTCTATCGACGAAGTTTCCCCCTATATTTTTAGACGGGGGTTTGGGGGCAGTGCCCCCAAGTTGGGGTCAAGGGGCATCGCCCATTGCACGCTCCCTGTTGCAATACAGGGTAGGGTCAAGGGGCAGCGCCCCACGAGGCCAAAAATGCTTCTATTATTTTATAAAGGTGTCGGGTGTTTTTTTTTCTATTGGCTGACATGTTGTAACCCTAATTTTGTAACCGACATAAGTTGTGATAAAAAGGCTAAGGGTTAGGGTTTTCTATAGAGAATTTATAGCATTTTGCAGCGATATTGAGTTGCAAGAAGATTGTTGGTTGTAATCGGTTTGGATTTACTGGATAATAAGATTGGACTCTCTGTTTGGTGGATGTAGCCCGAGATTGGGTGAACCACGTTAAATATTGTCTCTTTGTTGTGATTTTTTTTGTCTTTTTCATTCCTATACTTTATAATTATTTGCATATAATTGATACTTTCTGCATGTAATTCCTAACAAGATTGAAGATGCACGAGTGTAGTATCCCTTGACTAATCTGACCTTGTTTTCCTGATTTAAACTCCATGGAATATTGTCAAACACTTTGCGTACAATGTCCGAACTTGTTGTTGTGAGTTTCTATTTGTATTGTTTCGGTCTTGTATACTGCAATTTATGTTTTTCAATGCCTGTAACCATGAAAGATTGACTAACAATGTCATAGAAATGGTATGCCAATTGATTTTGACTTTTAACATGCATATAAGTGACTAAAAAAATAACTACAATTGCTTGACAAATCATCAAACACTTGGCATGCAAACTAGAAATTATATGGGATCAACATAATGAAGTCTTTTATTAATTATTCTCGCACCAAATAGTTACAAAGATATAGCATGTAATTCCCAAAACTTATGACAGCAAAATTAGAGAACCTGGTATGTAAAATGGCTACTACAAATGATGGTCTCCACTCTACAATGTATTTAATCTTCCAATTAAACATGCCCATGTTGTAGTTGTATATAATCTACCAATTAAATGATTGATTTCCTGATGTGTAATGGCAGTTGATGCACATGAAAGGGTCCAAGACAAAAACACAAGTCCAAAGAGTTAGATGTTAGTTCCAACCAAAACAAACATAATCTAAATGGACAAAAACCTCAAAATACATACCAAGAAAGATTAAAAAGCATGTAAATGAAGCATGAAACAAAAAGAAGAGAGAAGAGACTCCCTTAGATGCTCCCAATGATGCTCATAAATAACTCTCTCGTGTATTTCTCCTTTGCAAGATCCAAATGATTGTAGCTCTCATTTCTTAGCACTAACCATGGATGCCAAATGGAGATTCAAAAATGGTTGGAAAATGATCTTCCTATTACTATGCAAATCCTAGAAATAAGATTGCTATGAGAAAGTTTAAGTGTCTATGCTAATGCTAGTATAGTAATAATGTGCTAATGCTTCCTCTTTTGCTTGAGGAATGAGGCTCTATTTATAGACAAAATAAAAGATTGGATAGTCAAGATTTATCTGGTTTGTGAAGGGCTAGGATTGAATGATCTTCAATCCATGTGATAGTTTTTAAAACCAGTCCCATGTTGACAAGTGTCAATATGAGAGGGCTTGAGAGGACAGGAAGGAACATTTAATGCTTGAGATGACATGAGATTAGTTTAATTTATAACACTTATTTGTATTTCTTCATTAGCAAATCAATATAAATGAAAATCGATTTATGTATATAAATTATCAATTTATTAGTATTATTTAATTTCTTAATTCATAAAAAATATAATTCAATAGTCAATTAAGTACTAATACTTTGTAATAGTTTTAACTTTGACCTACTAATGACTACCAATGTAAACCTGCTTAATAATCCAATTGTAAGAATAATTCTTCTAGCATTTTCATGAAAGCAATAATCCTTTCATTAAAAAGAAGCAATCAATGTGTTGGAACTAAGATTTTTATGAGGTTTATTCTACATTTTGTGATATGTTTAAGGCCTAAAACCTTTTAAACCCTAAGGACCTATGTTTGGCCAATCACTTTATGTTCTCATCCATTAGTGACTTTCTTAGCTTGTAGGTTTATTTTAAAAGTTTATTTTAAGGCTTTTATGTTCATTCATTTATTAGCCCACATTTTCTGGCAACCGGTTTGAGCCTTTTGTGTGCATATGTTTAAAATCACTTAAGTTTGTAAATTCACCCACCTCATGGTCCCCACCTTCATCCTTGCTAGCATCCATGTGTCACCTTTCTATCATAAGTCATGCTATATTTATTTTAGCTTTATCTTCTATTGCAACAGTGACATACATAGCTTGTTGTTGAGCCTTAAGTAGTGTCTTTATTTATTAATAAAAATTATTGGAATAATCAGGACACTGTCTAATTATTTAATTAATTAGGTCCTTATATTACTTTATTCACTTACGCTAAACTTGAGTGCTTTCTCCTTTTATTTAATTAGGCTAATAATAGCTTAAATTGTCTCATTCATTATGATTGTGACACTTGGTAGTAGCTAATTTAATCATTCTATAGGGATTATCCTAGGGTTTCTTTCATCCTTTTCATAAATATTCATTCATTCATTTGTAAACTATTATTTTATGCATCAATATGAAATTTACAGGTTGTTGAGCAAATTATTTTTCTTGGTCTCCCTTTATAACTTGTGCATAAATAAATCACTTAAGTTTTGTTGGCAACAACAATGAAGGAAAAATGAGAGGGGAGGTGAATCAGTTTTTATTGGATTAAGCAATTTAAGCACAATCTCATATCTGATCAACTACAACAAGAATAAAGATAAACACACATAACACCAAGATTTTTGACATGGAAAACCTGGTCAAGAGAAAAACCATAGTGGGAACCTACCCACAATGAGATGATACTCTGCAGTAGTATGTGTAAATATTACAAAGGGGAATGCACATGCATTCAGGCATACTACCTAGAGCTCACTGCTCAATATACAATGACCCAGAAGGATACAACCCTCAAGGAAGGTTCACTACCTTACAACAATATTTGGACTACAATCTTATTAAGATGAACTAAAAGTATAACATCTCCTAATGCCTAATGGCAGTTCCGATTAAGCTCATTTGTCTACCCTGCAACACACTCTACTCAATACACCATACCAAAACATAAATTTTCTTATTCGCACATACACCACTCTCTGATAATGCAGACTCAACACCCATACCCAAATTACATGAATTTAAAACCTATTTATACAAATCGTCAACCTTGACTACAAGGTCGACCAAACCCTTAACACCTAATTACAAAATTACATCACACGATATTATATTGTCATAAAATTGTGACCCCTGTAATTTGCGACCATATTAGGGTCTTCACTATGTCTAATTGAATCCCCAAGCATGATTGGAGACCCGAGACTTGCTCATCCCCGGAAACTGCCCTTTTTCTGCCCTCTGTACTACCTGAATCTACTTCCTGTCCTGAGATAAGGGCAGGACAGGGACGTGGCACCCTTGTCCTTGCCCTATTTTGGGGCCCCCTGTATCCTATCTTTGCATTGTTCTTTGCACTTTTAGCATGAAAATTTTCCCTGTGTTGGCTTATGACGAAAAATCAACCAATTAACCCTAATTGATGAATATATAAGTTGCATTTACCTTCCATTTGCATAATTCGGAAGTTGGAAGTTTTCATCGATCACAAGTTCAAGCAATCAAACATTCAAGATCATTCAAGATCATTCAAGCATTCAAGCATTCCTTTCCAGCATTGAGCATTCTCAAGTCTCCCTTCAAGGCTAGGTGTTGTGTTCAAGTCAAGGATTCAACCATTGAAGAGGAGATCACTTTCAACATTCAATTTCACACAAGAAATTCTATCACAACCTCTCTTGAGGTGAATTACATTTCATTCTTTCATTTACATTTACGTGCGAGTACTTTCTTTCATCATTTAGTTAATTCCAAAACTGGGGTTTGACCTGAAGGCAAACCCCCAATCCCAACCCCTTGTCCTCTCTTTTCTATGTGTACATTGCAGGTGCGCAGCTGTGTTTGTAGATTTGGACTCCATTTGCAAAGGCAAAAAAATCCTTTTCGTTTAGCGGATTTTTCGAAGGACCGTGTGCACTTTCAACACGGTCCCAACAAATTTTCCTCAAATTTGTAGGACAGCTTTGTCTTGACATATTATAACCAGATCTAGGTGCACAGCTTCATACCATGCTTCTATTTCAAGTTATAATCAGTTATTTGTTACTTCTACACTTACTCTCAAAACACATAATTCAATTATTTTCCATTCTAAAAGAGGGGTTAGCTTGTCATTTTCACACTATTATCAATTCATTTAGCATTCAATCTCTTTCCTAACAGATTGGATCTAGATAATTCCACCCCCATCTTTTAAATGTAATGTGCATAGAGTGTTTGAAGGGAAATCCGCAGTGAAACTTTCATCTCTCCTCGGAGGGAAGAAAAGCTTTCCTCTTGATCTCTCCATCATTCACTTTTTTCCCACATCACAGATACATAGATCAACCACCAGACCAATACAATATTATGACAACATAGCATGGACCCAAATCAACTCCTCGAACCCGCACCACCACCAAAAATCTCACCAAGATCAACCACAACACATTACACAGCTGAAAATACCACATAACATGAAGAATATCATCGGACCCATAGGATCTTCAATAACATGCACAAAGATCAATTTAGACCACCAAAACAAATATAACATGATTATAAAAAACCAACAAGCTCGTTAGAACCATCCGCAATAGTTGCGCCAACACCACTTAATCAAATCTTCATCGATCAACACGCTAACACTCAAGAACACTCAATAGCAACAACTCAAACAAGAAAGATAACTTGCGGAGCACCAAATCAAAAACCATCTGAATTAAAGATACACACAAACATCCCAAACACTCTCCCTAATCCGCAACACAAGATATAATCATTCCGGAGCACAAGGAATCAAACACCAGAACACTACAACACTGAACAGTGAAAACCAATCTTCATACCAGAATCCACAACACAATCAAATCACCACATAGCATCATGAAATCAATAAAGAATGAAGTATCTCTAGTTGATTCAACATAGAAAGTAGATAAACCAACCAGATCAACTCACTGCAATCACCAGATCACCAAAACAACTATCCATAACACCAAAACATATGAATATGTTGACATCAATGACAACAACATATCCTAGTGGCAACAATATCCAACAATCTCTCCCTTTGGAATTGATGGAAACATATGAATGTGAAAAACAATCAATGCAAAGGAATAAATCAACACTAGCAAACTCCCCCTAAGATCATGCACACAAAGCTTCAAGATAAGGCAATTTTTCACATGCTTCTCTCCCCCTTTGATAGCAATGCCAAACACATAAACAAATCATGCAGCTCTCCCTCTAAGAAGGACAATCTCTCTCCCTTGGGATAAAATCATATACTAAACCATACATTGACTGCCCTGGCTGAGTAGCAGCACCAACTCATCAACCCAAATAAGAGGATAAGACTGTGAAGTCCACCAGACTGATGCATCTCAATGCATCTAGTTCTCATCAAAGAGGGGCAGAGACCCCTAACTTGTCTTCGAAATAGAAAAATGTATCTTTAAGCAAAGGCTTAGTTGAATTTATTTGCAATCTGATCCTTTGTAGATACATTGAAAATATCTGCAATCTGATCCTTTGTAGATACATACTCTAATTTGACTTCATCATCACTGACCTTCTCCCTCAAGAAGTGATACTTAATTGATAGATGCTTTGTTTTAGAATGCAGTACCAGATTCTTGGAAATATTAATAGCACTTAAATTGTCACAATATATAATTGTAGGCTCATCATACACAACTCTAATGTCCTTTAGCATCTACTTCATCCATACCACCTGAGTACAGTTGCTAGTAGCAGCAATGTATTCAACTTCAGTAGTAGATAGAGATATAGCATCTTGTCTCTTACTCACCCATGAAACCAACTTCTTCCCTAAAAAAGAAACCTCCATCAACAGTGTTCTTCCAATCATCAACATCACTTGCCCAATTAGCATCAGTATAATAACATAACATGAAATAATCATTCCTTGGATACCACAAACCATAATCAATAGTCCCCTTCAAGTATCTAAAATTCCTCTTCACAACAATAACATTACTCTCTTTAGGATCTGCTTGAAATTTGGCACAAAGACAAACAACATGCATGATATTTGGTCTACTCTGAGTCAAGTATAATAGTCCACCAACCATAGATCTATACAAGGTCTGATTAACTTTCAGAGATTCATCTTGCTTAGACAAGTTGCATCCAGTCACCATAGGAGTTCCAATAGGTTCAAAGTCATCTAGCCCAAATTTCTTCAACAATCCCTTCACATACTTACATTGAGAAATGAAAATACCTTTACCAATCTATGTAATCTGCAATCCTAAGAAGAATTTCATCTCACCTATCATACACATCTCAAATTCCTTTTGTATATCATCAACAAAATTCATACTCAAATCATTATCTCCTCCAAAAATAATGTCATCAACAGACACTTCAACAATCAAAATGTTATCATTATCAACCTTAAAGTATAAGTTATTGTCAGCAATACCTTTACAAAATCCCAACTTCATCAAATACTTGTCCAATCTAACATACCAGGTTCTAGGGGCTTTCTTTATTCCATACAATGCTTTCTTCAATCTGCATACCATGTCTCCTTCATCTGATAATGAAAATCCTTCTAGTTGCACAATGTATACTTCCTCTTCCAAATCAACATTCAAAAAGGCTGACTTGACAGCCATCTAATATACCTTGAAATTATTCTAAGTAGCATATGCAAGCAGTAATCTAACAGCTTCAATTATAGCTACCAGAGAAAAATTATCCTCATAATTAATACCTTCCATCTAAAAGCATCCCTTACTTACCAATCTTGCTTTGTTTCTTACCACTTCACCGACTTCATTCAGTTTATTCTGGAACACCCATTTAGTACCAATCACATTCTTGTCTTTAGGTCTCAGAACAAGCTCCCATGTGTTATTCTTGTCAATCTGATTCAACTCTTCCCCCATATCTTTTATCCAATTCGCATCCTTACAAGCTTTAGCAACATCTTTAGGTTCAATCTTGGAAATCAGGCATATCTCTTCAACATAAATCCTTCTCCTAGTCATTACACCTTTGTTTTTATCACCAATAGTCTGATTTTCTAAATGATTCAATTTTACATACCTTAGTGTCTTTTGATTGTTCTAATTCTCAGGTTCTTGAACTTCTTCATCGACAACAGCAAGCTGCAATATCCTAAATAAATATCTCTATCAAAGAATTCTACTTCAGGATCTCAGTCTGTGCACGCTTTGAAACAACATCTCGATCATCAATCTCATATCCGCATGCTCTGATCTTCTTCCCATGACATTCATCAACCTTCACATTTATACTTTCCACTATCTTCTTCAATCTCTTATTGTAACACTGGTAGGTCTTTCTCTTAGTAGAATATCCCAAGAAGATTCCTTCATCACATCTTGCATCAAACTTCCCTATATCCTCATCTCTTTTGATATAATATTTTCTTCCAAAAACTCTAAAATATCTAACTATAGGAACATGACCAAACCATAGATCATAAGGAGTCTTACCAGAATCACCTTTTATATGCACCTGGTTGAATGTGTAAACAACAATGTTAACAGCTTCTCTTCAAAAGGTTTGTGCAACATTTACTTCAATCAACATAGTCCTAGCAGCATCCAAAATGGTTTTTTTCTTCCTTTCAACAAATCAATTCTATTGAGGGGTTCTAGGAGCAAATAACTATCTTCTAATTCCATTCCTCTCACAAAATGAACCAAACTCACCGGATGTGAATTCTCCTCCTTTGTCAGATCTCAAACACTTCATCTTAAACCTTGTCTTTGTCTCCACCTTAGTTTTGAATATCTTGAATTTCTCCAATGCTTCTGATTTCTCCCTTAGAAAACTAACCCACATCGTTTTAGAGTAATCGTCAATCAACAACATAAAATATCGATCACCTTGCATGCTTTGCACTCTTGTAGGACCACACAGATCAATATGCATAAGATCTAATAATCCATTAGATGTATACAACTTACTCTTAAATAAAATTCTTGTCTTCTTTCCCAACTAACATTCTTTACATACTGGATTAGAAGGCTTCACAATCTAAAGAAAATCACTAACAACTTCAGTAGAACTTATCCTTATCATGCAGTCAAAATTAACATAACACATCCTTCTATGCCACAACCAACTTTCATCAATATGAGCAATCAAACAAATTTTCTCACCGACATTCAAGTGAATGATATTACCTTTAGTCTTAGTCCCTGATGCAATCTCTATATCAAAGGCATTCGGAATCTTGGACTTACCATTCTTGAATTGCAAATCATATCCATTATCAACTATTTGTCCAACACTCAAAATATTATGCTTCAAACCTTCAACATATAAGACATCATCAGTATTATTCTTACCGTCAAAAGAGATAGAACCTCTACCACGAATCGCACAACCTTTATCATCTCCAAATCTCACTATACCACCATCATACCTCTCCATATTCACAATTTTTTTTTTTGCCTGTCATATGATGTGAACAACTATTGTCAATTACCCATTCATCTTTCTCTTCAATCTTAGCAGCCAAATCTTTCTCCTCAATAATGCAACTTGTAAAATTCATTGGTTCCAAACCATCTTCCTTTATAACAATAAATACAAATTCATCTTCTGAATTCCCATTCTCATATTCCTCATCCATCACACCTTCATCAGTAGCACAATAACATCTCTTCTGATATTTGTACTTCTGGTTAGGCTTACAGGACTTATCATACTTATCATGCTTCTCATATCTATTACGTCTTTCATGCTTATCATATCTAAACATTCTTTCAAGACACCTAGAAGCAAAATGTCCTATCTTATTACAAGAGAAACATTTCAAAGGTAACTTTCCATCATACTTACTGACTCCCTTAGGCAATCTTTGAGCAATAAGTGCTTCAAGCTCATCCAACTCTTTTTCTTGTTCTTCCATCTCTCTCATTTCTCTTTCATATCTTGAAACCCTAGATGAACTCTCTCTCTCAGATCATACTTCAGCTTCTCGAATACAGAGGCTTTAAATGTAGCCTCAGATTTACCATGTGATTCTCTAAATTCACTCAACTCAAATGTAGCTAGCTTACCAACCAACATGTCTCCTTTCAGAGTAGTCACACTTTGAATTTCATCAATAGCAACAACTTTAGCTTTGTAAGTAGGAGGCAAGGATCTCAACACCTTAGCAACAATCTCATCTTCTTCAAGAGTTCCACTAACACATCTGATGTTCATAACAAGTTCATTCACTTTAGCCATAAAGGATGTTATGTTCTCATCTTCTCCCATCTTCAATGTCTCATAATTTCCTTTCAAATTCTGCAACTTAGCAACTTTAACTTGTGCATCTCCTTCATAAAAGGTCTCTAACTTTTTTCCATATCTCATGTGCAATTTCCAGACCCATCGCATTAGTCATCTCTGAATCGATCAAAGCACTCAGCAATGCTTCCTTAGCTCTTATGTTATGTTCAGCGTCCTTGATTTCAACAATAGTAATCAAACCATTCTAAGGAACATTGTAGACATTCTTTGTAATCTTCCAATAATCTTCTCCAATACACTTCAAATGAACTTTCATATGATCCTTCCATACAATCTAATTTTTTCTATCAAATCTAGGACTCTCTTTCTTGAACGCATAGGTTGCCATCCTAAATCTCCTCAAGCAGTCAAGCTTCTTCTAAAGGATCTAGATTTGATACCAATTGTTGGCAACAACAATGAAGGAAAACTAAGAGGGGGGGGGGGGGGCGTGAATCAGTTTTCATCGGATTAAGCAATTTAAGCACAATCTCAGATGTGATCAACTACAACAAGAATAAAGACAAACACACATAACACCAATATTTTTGTCATGGAAAACTCGATCAAGGGAAAAACCACGGTTGGAACCTACCCACAATGAGATGATACCCTGCAAGAGTATGTGTAAATATTACAAAGGGGGATTCACATGCATTCAGTCACACTGCCTAGAGTTCACTGCTCACAATACAATGACCCAGAAGGCTACAAACCTCAGGGAAGGCTCACTACCTTACAACAATATTCAGACTACAATTTGATTAAGATGAACTGAAAGAATAACATCTCCTAATGCCTAATGACAGTTCCGGTTAAGCTCATTTGTCTTCCCTGCAACACACTCTGCTCAATACACCATATTGAAACATAAATTCACTTATTAAAACATACACCACTCTTTAATAATGCAGACTCAACACCCATACCCAAATTACATGAATATAACACCTATTTATACAAATCATCAACCTTGACTACAAGGTCGGCCAAACCCTCAACACCTAATTAAAAAATTATATCACACGATACATAAATCAACCATTGGACCAATACAATATTATGGCAACATAGCATGGACCCAAATCAACTCCTCGAACATGCACCACCAACAAAAATCTCACCAAGATCAACCGCAACACATTACACAACCGAAAATACCGCATAACATGAAGAATACCACTGGAACCATAAGATATTCAATAACAAGCACAAAGATAAATGCAGACCACCAAAACAAATAGAACATGATTATAAAACACCAACAAGATCATTAGAACCACCCACAATAGCTGCACCAACACCACTTAATCAAATCTTCATCAATCAACATGCTAACACTCAAGAACAATCAACAGCAGCAACTCAAACAAGAAAGATAACTTGCAGAGCACCAAATCATGAACCATCTGAATTGAAGATACACATGAACATCCCAAACACTCTCCCAAATCTGAAACATAAGATATAATTATTCTGGAGCACAACAAATTAAACACCAGAACACTGCAACATTGAACACTTAAAACCAATCTTCATACCGGAATCCACAACTCGATCAAATCACCACATGGCATCATGAAATCAATAAAGAATGAAGTATCTCTGGTTGATTTAACATAACAAATAGATAAACCAACTAGATCAACTCACTGCAATCACCGGATCACCAAAACAACTCTTTGCAACGAAAAAACATAAGAATATGTTGGCATCAATGACAACAACATATCCTAGTAGCAACAATATCCAACTTGTTCATTATATATACACTTTTTTTAATTAGTCCCTACCATGTCCCCAACTCATCATCGACATACACATATTGTATTCTTATTTTTTTGCAAACCTTTATATGTATCTAACGGAACTATTTGCCAACAATATACCACATTGACCTTGTGTGGTCAATTCTATTTATGTCACAAGCCTTTAGTTCATTGAAAGTTTTTTAAAAATTCAAAGGACAAAACTATGATGGCAATCTTTCACAACAAGTGACATTGATGCAGTGTTGGGCCAAGCTCTTTCTCCAATCCTACATTACATGTCGATTGATGACTGGGCTCTAAATGGTATAATATTATTCCATCATGCTCTTTATTCACATTGCAAGCTCACATTTTACAAACTCTTTCGAACTATGATAGTGCATAACGCTGACACATTAACTACCAATTTCATGTAGAAATGACTTAGCTACTTCATTTGAGTCTAGGTATAGATGTGAGACCAACTCGATGACCTATAAAGAAGAGCTCTTTGAAATTGCAATGGTATGCAATTGTGATACATGTCCCTATCAGTCCCACGAGGAGATGGTTATACATCCCTAACCAAAGACCTTGCATTCAATATGGGACCATTTGAATGACATGTAAAGTGATATAATAAGTGGTATGTTTTTATTTGAATAATATCTTCATGCATGACAACTTCATAATAAAGGGAATTCAAATAAATGAGGGATTGTGATTTTCATTGATTGTCCCACA
This sequence comes from Cryptomeria japonica, assembly GCF_030272615.1. NCBI lineage: Eukaryota > Viridiplantae > Streptophyta > Pinopsida > Cupressales > Cupressaceae > Cryptomeria > Cryptomeria japonica. The sequence continues at coordinate 684,575,633 of NC_081413.1, forward strand.
TCAACTAATATCAATGGTAAAAGATCAAATCCAAGAAATGGTTAGTTATTATTAGAAATTATGATCTTAGTATACTAATCATTATAAACAAGGTATAAATCAAATGAAATTATAATCTTACATACATAAATACACATATTACATAAGATATACATGGCAGAAACCTTTTTAGATAAAAAACCCATAAAATATCATTTCATTAAAACAACCTTTTTTTATTGGTAAAATTTTGTTTATTCATATTAGGTAATTGAGATTTAAACTTGGTCTAAACCAAATGGGGTAACAACCAGGGAGCCACCACCCCAAAAGAACCAAATTGCAAGATCCATTAATAGGTCAACAAATCACTTTTTCAGTTTAACTCCACCCCTATCATGTGAGCGGAGGAGCATATTGAAAGTTCCCTCTTCCTTTACTCTTTTGTCTCTCTTCCTTGTCACCACTTTAAATCCATCCTCTTGAACATTAACACCCTATGACTCCATAAAATCTCTCATAGAACGATTCTCCCACTCATCTATAATATACAAACACATGTGTGCTTCCTCTATCTCTACAACAGAGCAAATCTTGGCATTAACCCTATTTTTAGCCATATTCTCTATCCTTCCAAAGGCATTTGTAATAGCAAGATCCAAACTCCACTATTTCTCAATAGCTTCCCTTTCCTTTGCAACCTTTAGTGTTTCTACATCTTCTTTTTCCACCGAGTAGTGTTGGGGGGATACCTCCCTCCACCAAGTTGCATATTTGTCACGTTCTTCTTGGCATAATTTGCAACCATAACACCTTCTAAATCTAAAAGGGATTCCTTCATAATCCACATATTGTAGCCAACTTTCATCTATAAATTTCAAAGATAATTCTACTAGTAGAGCACTTGTCATATCTATCTCAACCAAAATAAAAGCATAGGTGATATGAAAAAAAACTAAAGACCCCTCATCGATCCCCAAAAATCTACCAAGTGTATTACCAATAGCTTCAAAACATGAATCAAACCAGTATTGCAAGGAAAGATTTTGAAGTCTTACCCATAATGGTACCTTTTTAAAGGCTTTAAAGGCAAGGTTGAAAGCTAAATACCAAGGTTTCAACACAACATATTATTATCCTCCTAGCTCCATTGGTACTCACACAAGATTATCTTCCTATCTTGAAAATTGTCATAAACAACCACAAAAAACCCTTGAGAGTAAACTTGAAAATCCCCCTTTAGAATGGGGCTCCAAAACTCAAATATCTACTCATGAAAATCACCAAGGCTAGGCCAAAAACACTGAAATCTCCCTATCAGGCCCTTCTCAAGGAAAAAACTTTAATTTTATAACACCTCTTTTCTAGTCTCTTGGTCCAAACAAACCATTGGTCTTTCTGCTAAAGAGACAACTCACTTTTTATCCTCACAATGTTTATTTTTCCCTTAATTAGTGCCAAACCCTTGCTGCATCAATCCCTTCACTTGAAATTTAGGGATATTCACCTTACTCCAATACATGCGACTCTTCTTTACCCATTTGAATCATCCCTCTCCAAATACAAGTGGGTTAAATCTTGTCTACTCCCTACTACTGCACATGGGTCGTCCTCCATCATCATTTTCTTCAAAACAACTTCTACGATCAATCGCTAGACTACCCCTCGTCTCCTAGTCCTATTCAAAGTCTGTCTCCCTCCATTTTTTAGCAAAACTACCACTAGACACACAACCAACAGGCCTACGCCATTAAGGAAGTACAACAGAAGACCCACTCACCTACGAAGAAACCCTAGACTCATAAGTATTTTGGAGTGGTTACATCGTGTTGAAGGGTCGTGACTTTTTGTTCCATTTATATCATTTTATTAAAACACTTACAAATGTAGTCTATCTTAAAATAGACTAGAACTTGGGGACACTCCTCCAATACATCCACATGACCAGTAATACCTCTTATGCATAGTGATATGTAACTAACTATAAATCCCCAAATTCACACACCTCTCAAATGAGAGAGACTTCCTTAAATATAAGACGAAGGGTGGCTACACTAGTCACGCCTTTTTAATTAAACCCATTCAAAAATAATTAATAATTTAATAGTTATTGGATTATAATTATTTCAAATGGGATATGCTTATAAAGCATATAATATATAAGGTTTTATAACCTTATATTAGAACATTATATAAATTTTGTAAGTGTATGACCCCTAATAACATTATGTTCTAACAATTATGAACATATTGTTCATGTATATGAGCTTTAATGATAAAAATCAATTGATATCAACTCGATTTTATTATATTTTTGCATCAGATGCATTCATTCAAGTTTTCAAGAGTCCTCAGAAGTGATCAGTATGGAAAATTTATCTAATTTAAATTTGTTCAGTTCATACATACATGAACTAGGGCTTCAAAATTAAAAGAAAAAGAAGGTAATTCATCATTTATTTCCCTAAATCTCATAAGTTATTATCAAAGTTTGCATGATTTCACATCATTAAGGTTCCAGTTTTAATTTGAAAGTGCGATAGATCCTTATATTATTTTCAATTATAGAACACTTTGCATATCTTAAACCTAGTTTTACCAAACCCGTAAAGATGAATCAAATAAGTTCACAACCAACTAAAACTAGGAGAGGGTTGGATGAGGATATGATGGCTCAACTCCTAGGTTTGTGACAAGAGTTATGCATACTCAAGGATAGGAATTCTATAAACCCCTCTAAGATATAGAGAAAAAAGTGTTGGAAATGCAATAATCATTGTGAATGAGTAGACTTTATTTGAGTTCTATTAAGAAAGAGTTTCTACTAAATGACCCATCTCAAATATCTAGATTCTACACCTTATAAATTGATAGTTATGAATGACTTTGTGAATGTGGATATGGTTAGAGAAATAGAAAGAAAATATGATTTAGAGAATAAGGTAATTTTGAATTACAAGAGTTAAGTTTTTGTAATATTAAAAAATGAATGTGTTTGAGGTATTCAAATTGAACATAGCACCCAATAAGCTAATTGATTTCAATTCCTTATGTAGTGAATATAAAAAGGAAAAGATCAATTATAGGTTTTACATGATACCTCATTATATGCCTAGGGAAAGGATAGGTACTTGAAAATATTTTCTGCAAATGAGGTTGAGCCTTTCAATGAACATCTTTGAAGATTACTCTGTTAAGACATATCATGCATTATGCCAAGTCCTATGAATTGATGTGAAACCTTAGGTGTCTATTCATTTAATGGTTTTAGTAAAATATATATGCATAAGAACTTGATGTCCATTAAAAGTGACAAACATATTGTATACTTCATATGGTATTTCCTTCTATGTCACATTTTCATGTACAATGGGAGAAGCATTTGGAATATGACTTAATATTGGGATTTTTTTTATGATCAAATAGTAACTACCAATTCGAATATGGACACACATTTGGTACATGCATTATCTAAATTCTAATCATGTTGTCTTTGAAGAATATTTTGTGCAACCAATTCCTAAGATACTTAGGAATAAAAACAAGAGGTTTCCAGAATCACTGATGAAAATTATAAGGCCTGAGAAGAGATAGCCTAACCTAGGAATTGAGCACAATTGAGGAGATTGATATATCCATTCTAATTCAACTATTATAATTGTTTATGGTTCACTTGTACAACCTCATATCTTGCCAATAAATATACCAAGGAAGGTTACCTTGCTTGTTTCTATTTGGAAACTAAATGAGAAAAATAAGTATCATTTGAGTAACCATAGTGTTGGTGTAAATAAATATTCATTATGGATATTATTACGCTTTACTTAAGTTAACTTAGGATAATGCATCTCTTCGTAGTTTGGATTTGAGACACTTAGGGAAGTGTGCACATAGGGATAGAGCTTGTAGGAGAAATTCCACCTTTTGTGGTCTTGTTTTGCTGTTACACTCCACATTCGGTGGGTCGTCATCCACCTCTTGTGGAATATTATATTATTTTTCCTATCTACCCCTAGTATTTCTTACCTACCCTTGTTTCTCATTGAGCCACATGTCATGATTGTGTGCTCGTACATCCATATGGCCTTGCCTATATAAGAAGGCCTATATTCATTGTATTGGTGAATCCAGTTGATCATTTTCATATTGATGAGAATACAGTTTGTTCTTGTCATTCTTTTGTCTCTATTTTTATACTTTTCATTGTGCCCTTGATCTTAGCAAAATCTCACATGGTATCAGAGCCATTGGGGCTTCATTGATTAGTATTTGGAGACATCGTGGAAGGCTTCTATTTTTGGATCTGAGGAATTGTGCTTTTTGGAGGCATCTTGGAGCATTTTCGACCTCACCATTGCGTCCGGAAGGCCGTTTCCATAAAAATCGAGTATAAATTCGACCTATTTTGGCGAAAATCATTTTTTGGGTGTGGAGGAATTTTTTGCCCAATTCAAGAGATATGGTACGGAATTTTCAGATTTTTAAAAAAAAATGATTTTTTTTCTGAAAATTATTTTCCAGTTTGAAAAGATTTTTTTTGAAAAAAAAATAAAAATAAAAATTTATCGGGTCCATACCTTCTGCCTAGTCAGCAGCACACAGTCAGCGCCCAGTTAGCTTCTGTCCAGTCAGTGCCTAGTCAACATTTTCTTTGAAAATTTTTAGACCCCTCTCCATTGAGCAGTTTGGATTTTTGGGTCAACTTTGGAGGCCCATAACTTGCTCAATTTTGCTCCTTTTTGGGTGCAATTTTTTTTTATTTGGGCTAATTTTTCGTGCTCTTCACAGTGGTGTGGTTATTTTCTGATTTTGGTGCATAGGTTTTTCGTAATTTTTGGATTCTCTCAGCTGTACCTGTCCAATCCTCAATTTTGCAACTTCAAAGGCCTTGTTTGAGCTCATACGACCTCCTTTTCAGGTTCCATTTTTTTTAAAGTGCATATTTTTTTGTCTACTTTCATAATATATGATCAGATTTTAGAGATTTAAAGTAGAAATTGTACTTTCAGATATTGGTCTTATTTGGCCTATTTGGTGCTTGTAAATTGCTTGGATCTTAGTTTAGATCTCTTGCAATATCATTTTGAGTCTCTTTTGGCCTTATTGAGGCAGTTGTAAAATTGAAATCAGAAGTCCACTTTGCCATTTTTTGCAAGTGGCCCATTGTGCACGCACTAAGTATAAAGTGCCAAATCATCACTTTTGGGGGGTTCTTTGATTGAGTGAATTTGGGGGGCTGTCTTGTGTGATTGTGCCTCTCTTTTCTTGTGCTCTTTCATTTTTGTTGCAATGAGTCCTCATAAATTTCCACCTTTAACTCCGCATAATTATGCATCATGGAAAATTAAAGTATGGAGCAAATTAATGGAAAAAGGTCTCACGCATTACATAGATGGAACAATAGTAGCACCACCTGATCCTAAGGTTGATCCTAATGCTCAGTTAGAATGGCTCACTAAGAATTGCATGGCTCTTGGAACTTTGCACAAGTATGTATCAGATGATCTCATCTTTCATATTGAAAAGTGTACTACAATCAAAGATTCTTGGGATATGTTTTAGAAATTGTATGGTCAAGTTGATGAAATCAGAGGTTATAAGAATGACAATGAGCTCACCAACGTGGATCCCAAGAGTTTTGATACAATCCAAGATTATGTCACCAAAGCATATGAGCTAAGAGCAAAGCTTAAGGATTGTGGAATTGACAAAAAAGATGCTCAGTTGATATTCAACTTGTTGGACAAGCTTGCACCAAAATATGTAGCATTTGTGTCTAGCTTCCAAACTCATTGTTTAACAGTGGGGAGTTCCTACGTTATGCCTTCATTTGATGCTTTCACAGAAATGTTGATATTGGAACAATCTAAGTTGTTGAACATGGGGCTTCTCAAGTCTTCAAAGTCCAAGGCTTTGGTGGCTAATCAAGGAAAGCAAGGAAGTCAAGGCGAAGATTCCAACAAGAAGAAGAAGCACTCTAAGTCAAAGCCACAATAGGAAAAAGGACAATCATCCAATCCATCACAAGGCGATTTTTCATCCTCTTCCAAGAAGGGGATACCACCTAAGAAGGATAAACCAACTTGTGCATATTGCAAGAAGTATGGTCATGATGAGCATCGATGCCACACAAAGCAAGTTGATGAGTTAACTAATCTTCTTAAAAAAACAACATCAACTTGCCATCCGCCTACACAAATAAGGATTCATCTCCTTCCTCTTCCTAACAGTCTAAGGGAAAAGGGCAAGCATTTGTGGCTACAACAGGTTCTTCAAAGCAGTGGATACTTGACTCAGGTGCCTCTTATCACATGGGTTCTACAAAAGAGCAGTTTTCTTCATTGGAGCCATCTAAGGTACCTCACATTTACATAGGTGATGATACACAAGTAGAGGTTGAAGGGAAAGGTTCAGTTGACATGGATGATGGAACATTTGAGAATGTTCTCTATGTTCCTAACTTGTCTACCAACCTTCTCTCCATCTACCAAATCACTCACTATGGAAATGGGAAAAAGGTTGAGTTTACACCTGATTCAGTTGTGGTAAAGGAACTTGATGATGATGCCTTGGTAGCAGTGGGACAAGTCAATGATAACTCAAGGCTTTATTCATTCTCCCACTTTGTGCCAAGTTCACCTTCTAGGGCCTTGCTTACTCATACAAATTCAGAAAGTAAGCTATGGCATGAGCGGTTTGGTCACCTTAACTACCGCTATCTTTAGCAGCTCAGCATTAAATACATGGTCACAGGTCTACCTCGAATCATTTTTTTAGAGGGTGTATGTTCAGGTTGTTCCATGGGCAAGCATCCCGAGGAGAAGTTTGATAAGGCGAAAGCTTGGAGAGCTTTGGAAGTTCTTCAACTTGTTCACAGCGATGTAGCAGGTCCATTTCCAGCACCTTCATTTAGCAAGGCTCGCTATGTCCTCACCTTCATTGATGACTACTCCCGCTTCACTTTGGTCTACTTTCTCATTCATAAGAGTGAAGTATTTGACAAATTTCAGGACTTCAAGACTCGTGTGGAGAAGCAATCTGGGAAAGTGGTCAAGATTCTTCGTATAGATAATGGAAGGGAATATGTGAACAAGAGACTTGAGGATTTTTCTACATTTGAGGGGATTGATCTTCAACATTTTGCTGCATACACTCCATAGCAAAACGGAGTTGAAGAATGCAAGAATAGAAATCTCAAAGAAATGGCTAGTTGTATGATACATGCACGTTCTCTTGATCCCACCTTTTGGGCCGAGGCTATCAGTTGTGCCACAAACATCCAGAATCGGGTTCCTCACAAAGCTTTACAAGGTATTACTCCTTTTGAGGCTTGGGCTAGTAGGAAACCAATTGTCAGACATTTCAGAGTCTTTGGGTGTCCAACATGGGCTCGCATACCTCCGTAGAAACGCAAGGGATTGGAACCGCAGAGTAGGCCTTGCATATTTGTTGGATATCCTGAGGGTGTTAAGGCATGTAGATTGATGGATTCTGAGACACATGACATGTTCATTGAGAGGAGTGTTCACTTTGAGGAAAGCTCTCCTAGCTTAGCCTCTCTACCTCCTCCGCCTTCCTCCATTGTGGATAGTGATGCTAGTGATTCAAATGATGAGACTCCTTCAACTCCGACTCGTAGGGTTACACCTTCGCAGGGTCCAATTGCAGTTGAGGAGCCTCGTTCTCCACCTCCACCTAGACCTCGTTGGGATCAACAGACACTTGAGTCAGCGGGTTCTCTTGTTGGGGATGCTTCAGATACACGGAGAACACGATCATAGCATCAGGATCTTCCACATGCATTCATTGCTACCACTTCTGATCCACAGACATTTCGGGAAGCATCAGGGGTTCCTGAGTGGGACCAAGCTATGGAGGAAGAATATAGTTCCTTGATGAGGAACAACACATGGGATTCAGTCCATCTCCCTAAGGGGAGAAAGATGGTTTGATGTAAGTAGATCTATCGGACCAAGTTTGCAGCGGATGGTAGTGTGGATAAGTATAAGGCTCGACTTGTTGCGAAAGGTTTCTCTCAGGTTGCAGGTGTTGACTATACTGAGACCTTTGCACCCATAGCCAAGATGAAATCCATTCGCTTGACACTTGCTATTGTTGCAGCTCATGGTTGGGTTGTACATCAAATGGATGTGAAGAGTGTTTTTCTTCATGGTGATCTTGATGAGGAGATTTATATGGAGCAGCCACAGGGTTTCATCCAGGATACTTCCTTGGTTTGTAGACTAAGGAAATCTCTCTATGGCCTTAAGCAGGCCCCCAGGGCTTGGTACGCCAAGATGGATTCCTTTCTTCTCTCAGCAGGGTTCACCAGGTGTCATTCTAATCCGAATGTCTACATTTTGCGACAAGATGACTCTCACTTGATACTTGTGCTCTATGTTGATGATTTGATCATTACAGGCAGCACCACATCCATCATTAGTAGGGTCAAATCTTCTTTGCATGACAGATTTTCTATGATTGACTTGGGCCTTTTGCACTACTTTCTCGGGATAGAGATTTCACAGTCACCTTCCGGGATTACACTATCGCAGCCCAAGTATGCTCTTGATCTACTTGCACGCTTTCATATGGCTGATTGTAAGCCTGCACTGACTCCCTTTCTTTCAGGAGTCAAGCTTGAGGCTTGGTGTTCTTCTCCACTAGTTGATACCACATTGTATCGTCAGCTTGTGGGTAGTCTCATCTACTTGACTCATACACACCCTGATATTTCATTTGTGGTTGGCATGGTTTCCCACTTCATACAGGAACCACATGAGCTTCATTGGAAAGCTGCCAAATGCATCCTTCATTACATATAGGGTACACATCACTATGGGATTCACTATGCAGCAGGTACAGGACTTCGCTTGGTTGGTTACACAGACTCCAATAGGGCTGGCGATCTTGATGATCGTAAGTCTACTTCAGGTTACAATTTTCACCCTTGTTCAGGCCCCATTTGTTGGCAAAGCAAGAAGCAGCATGCTATTGCTCTCTCTTCGACTGAGGCTGAGTATCGAGGAGCTGTTAACGCAGCAATTGAGACCATTTGGCTTTAACAGATTCTCACAGAGTTTGGGTTCACCACTCCACAGCCGACAGTTCTACATTATGACAATCAAAGTGTTATTGCAATCTCAAAGAACCCGGTCCAGTATCAGTGGACCAAACACATCGATATCCATATGCACTATATCCGAGAGCTAATTCAGGAGCAGGTCATTGATTTGCAGTATTGTCCTACAACAGAGCAGGTTGCAGACATATTCACCAAACCTTTCACTGAGAGTAAGTTCTAGCAGTTGCGAGCTCTCTTGGGGGTGCAGGATGTCTCATTAGGGGGGGTCATCTGACTTCTCCTTCCTCTATTATGGGGGGGACTATTTCCTCTTTGAGGTTTTGTCCTTCTTCTTTGAGAGTCTTTTGTACATTCATCTCTCTTTTGGGGGCAGTTTTTTCCCACTGGGTTTTCTCCCTTCCTCCGTTTATGAGAGATTGCATTGCATAGTTTTGCTTGCATTTGCATATTGTACATGGGTACCTATCATGGCCTAGTAGCCGGGACCCATCTTGCATTGTTGACTTGAGTCTTCATTCCCCTAAGTTGCACTTAAGGGGGGGTGTTGGTGTAAATAAATATTCATTATGGATATTATTACACTTTACTTAAGTTAACTTAGGATAATGCATCTCTTCATAGTTTGGATTCGAGACACTTAGGGAAGTGTGCACATAGGGATAGAGCTTGTAGGAGAAATTCCACCTTTTGTGGTCTTGTTTTGTTGTTACACTCCACATTCGGTGGGTCATCCACCTCTTGTGGAATATTATATTATTTCTCCTACCTACCCCTAGTATTTCTTACCTACCCTCGTTTCCCATTGAGCCACATGTCATGATTGTGTGCTCGTACATCCATATGGCCTTTCCTATATAAGAAGGCTTATATTCATTGTATTGGTGAATCCAGTTGATCATTTTCATATTGATGAGAATACAACTTGTTCTTGTCATTCATAGGAAAGGCTCCTTCTTCCTTGCCTCCATTGTCTTCTTAGATTTCCTAGTCACATAAAAGGAGGGATTAGAGCTACTATACCCTATGTTGCAAATATATAGGACAATTTTTTATAATTGTAAATATTGTTATCCTAAACATTTTATCAATCAAGTCAAGATGAATTCTAAAAGATCAAAATTTTATCACAAATTTGTTATGGTAGAAGATATCAAGAGAAATTGCATATCAAATGAGGATGTAACACTCAAGGAAAGGTCATACCATAGGAGTATCTAAAAGAAATAGTACATATTTATATCATTTCCAAAGGCGGACCAAAATTCAATATATATCCAAAAATGTAAGATGAACTTGCAGTACAGTAGTCGATCCTCCTTCAATACAACCTACAAAAAAGAAGGTTGTGCAAACTTTAGTTGCATATTCTATTGACCCAAAGGATGTGGGGAATGATGTGATAAATTAATAAGTGAATCAAATTATGCCTTCTCTCCAAAGTGTGAAAATTCATGATGTATTGTAGGATAGATGGCTATCAATCTTAGGACTAAAGAAGTTGGGGAAAATGACATAAGAGCCTTAGCTTGCACTTGGTTCATTATAGATGATCAATTTGTCAATTCCAAGGAATTAAAGGACTTTGTGTTAGGAATAAAGAGAGAAGAGTTTTGAAAGCAGATATATAAAGCCAAAGGAGAAGCAAATCTGAAGGAGATGGAAGAAGTAAGAGAAAATCCTATAGAAGATTGACTTCGAAGTCAACAATATCATTCTACAATAAGGATGACAATTGTATAGGGAGGTGGATTTCTTTTGTTACCTGATTGGGAATTTTCCTTTGATATAGTATTTGATACAATAAGAAGGCAAGATGATAAATAATTTTCCATAGAGGAACAAGTTGAGCAAGAATATTTTGGATCCATGTTTAATAATAAATTTGAAACCCTTTCTATTTAGTTTGTTGCCTCATAAACAAATAAGCCACAAGTGGTAGGCAGCATAAACAAATTGACAAGAAAATTGTTTGTAAATATGCTTGTTGATACTTCAGCCCCTCAGGTAGCTTCCATGATAAAAATAATTGCATTATATAGTGAGGCTACTACCAAGAAGATCCAAGTTGATTTTAATGAGTTGCAAGGAGACCATGTCAAATTATTGCCAGAATACAGTAAGGTCAAATATTTAGTACCACCTTCTTAGAATATTGTTGTTGGTGTAAATTATGTCTCACGATTACACTTTACTTAAGTTGACTTAGGATAATGCATTCATAGTAGTTTTCATATGAGACACTTAGGGAAGTGTGCATCTAGGGAGTTGCTTGTAGGAGAAATTCCATCTTTTGTGGTGTTATCTTGTTGTTTCATTCTTGATGGTATGATGAAAGAATAAGGATCCCGTCAACTACTGAGGGGGGGTGAATCAGTAGATAGAAAACTGACATAAAACATTCACCAATCTCAAAATCAACCTCTCAAAGAAAACTCAGAACTGACTAGTTAAACACTAAACTTCAAATGCAATATTACTGACAAGTTAAATCGGTTGACTGTTATAACAGACTAACAATAAAACAACTTGAAACTCACAAACATCCAAATACTTTACTGACATAAGTAAAAGCTCATTTCATATTGTTGTCGGTTAACATAACATATCAAAGTGGATTTAGCAGTTAAGCAATTCAACAATAGTAAACATAACCACAAAAGCATTACCACTTGACACAATATTTTTGACGTGGAAACCCAAATGGGAAAAACCACGGTGGGTATGAATACCCACAAGTATTTTGAACTCTTCTGAAGTTCGCCCTGTGAGGAGCCTAGCCTGTTAAAACTTTACAAAAGGTCCTGTTAAGAACAGATCTTGTTAGGGACCACCCGGTTAAGGGATTGACTATAATTCCCTATTAGAAGCAATACTCTATTAGGAGTAACCCCAGTAGAGGATTTGAATAACACTGAGCTTGTTAGAGCTTACCCGGTTAGGGGATTTGACTGTTGTAATTGTTAGAAAACAATAGGGGTTTGCCGATCTAATTGAATAGCACTACACTTGCTTTTTCAGATCTTTTTCATGCTCCTATCTACCTTTACACAAACTGCAAATACATCATCTGTTTTGGCAACCACACTCTCTTACTCTCAACCAAAAATTGCCAACACTACAACAAAATAACTCATCGACCTTATAAACAAATCAATAGGTCGGTAACACATCACAAACCTAATTCTCTAATAGAGATTACAAACAAATTGGTTTAAGTATGATCATTGGATTACATAATAATAATTGCACATCAATCAAGACAACCTCGACCGCTCCTTGATCGTCGTTTCATCGAACACTGTAACTCATCACGCGATTTACAATGCATGCAATGAACTTGCTCATTCCCAAGACAAAAACAGTTAATTCAACGTGTCAAAAACCATTTGAAACTTCTACTCATACAACATGCATATGTGTCATAATCATTACCACTCACCATTAGATCATAAACCAATACAACCAATTCATCAAACTCCATCGATTAGGGTTTATCATATCAACAGATAGGGTTTATCGGTTGATCTCTCCATTTCATATCAATACCGGTTTCCTCCACAAATTCACCTACCGGTTACAGTTCCCTTCACTAGCTCTTCCTACCGGTTACAATTGACATCAATGACAACAAATCATTTCATCAATGCAATCTTCATGCAAGTTCCAACAATTCCACCTTCAGTGGCTGATCCACCTCTCATGGAATATTTTATTATTTATCCTACCTACCCCTACCTACCCTTGTATCTCATTGAGCCACATGTCATGATTGTGTGCTCTTTGGCCTTGCCTTTTTAAGTAGGCTCATTTGCATTGTATGTAATTTTCAATCCAATTCAATTCAATCAACTCAGTTAGTTGGGTATTTTGCATCTTGATAGGAATACAGTTTATTCTTGTCACATTTATTCTCTCTTTTTTGTGCTATCAATTGGACTCTAGATCTTGGAAAATTCTCACATGTAATCAGAGCTATAGAAAATTCTTGCATAGTATAAGAGCCTATAGGGTGCCATGGGTAGTCAATTGCGAGAGATTTGATGGAATTTGGGGTTTTGCATTTTAGAGCTTTCTATTATTGTTCATTATTGGAGCTTGTTGGATAAATTTTGAGGTCACCATTGGATTGAGGAGATTCAAGAAAGTTAGAATCGCCTTTTGTTTTGTCCAAATCCAACACCAGTGGCCAAATCTAGAGCCATTTGAAGGTGGAGGGTGGTTACCTGCCCAAGAGTGATCTGCAATTTTGGAGCATTTGTGGTAAAATCCATTTGATCATCTTATTGCATTATTGATAAGAATATAGTTTGTTCTAGTCACATATTATTTCTCCCTTATTTTGTGCTATTCATTTGGACTCTAGATCTTGGGTTTCTATAGGAAAATTCTCACAAGGTATCAGAGTTATAACAAATTCTCATAATTATAAATTTACCTATTACTCCATCAAGATCAGTGGACACTTCTATCCAAGATAGTTATATCTAAAAATAAAAGATCTCAAGAAATAGTTGAAAGTTGTAGATGATAGAAATAAAAAGGTTGTCAACCTAGTAGATAACCTAATTGCCCAAAGTGTGTCCAAAATAAATGACAAACTTGAGAATATCAAGGGAGAGTATAATAATTTTAAGAATACCTACATTTGATATTTGTAGGATCAACATATTTTAAAATATACTTTAGGTAATGTATTCCTAGGACTTCAACAATACATGAAGTTTACATGTGTGACATATTTGATCCCAACACTCTTAAAGGGTTTATTTGTTTGTTAAAAAAAAACTCATCCTCCCAATCAAATTTTGAGTAGCATCTAAAGAGTAAATTGAATTTATTTGAGACTTTGGAGGAGAACATTATGCCAAGAATTTTGGATAATAATGGGACCACCATGTCATTTAATCAATGGAAGGAGGAGTTTGGTATTGTCATCCCTTCATCGTGTCCATATTCATATGTACAAGTGGAGATCTATATTCAACAATATTGAACAATATAATGGATGAGCTAATTGAGTTGGAGTCCAACTTTGACAATTTCAATAAAGAGGCCAAAGTAATTTTGGATGCAAAATATAATGTTCACACTAACAAGACTTCTAAAGTGGAGTTTCAATGGCCATTATAGGAGGTTTATTATTATTGGTTGGAAATATAATGAATAGGTGCAAATCAAAATTTTAATTGGCCATAAAGTTTCCACCTTATCTTTTTTTATTATTGCTAGGGTATATCAAGAATCTGTCTTGGTCTACATAAACACTTAGGAGCAATACCAAGTTTTTAGTTGCAAGTTTTGACTGCATCAACTCCCTTGGCTTCAAGTTTGGATTTTAAGCAATATCAACCAACTTTTGGCTCAAAATGCCAAACATGAATGTTATTTTGCAATGAATTTCTTTAACCTTTATGTTCCAACATAAAAGTGTAATTGTTAAATGTAAAATGACACACATGTGTCATGTGACTTGGCTCAAGAACTTGTGCGTTCTCTTTCCTATTTAAGCCTATATGAGCATGATTTTAAAGGGTTACAAGAAATTGTAATTAGGGCAAGCTTTAGGCTTTATTTATCAATTTGTCTTAGGATATTGAGTAAATGGTTCTACAAGTTAGTTTTCTGATAATGGCAATGAATTATGTGAAAAACAATTCTTTAGCATAATTGTGTCCAGCTTGTAATGTTTCAATCCTTTTGACTTCAGTGATCAATAAATGGATTAATTGCTTTCATTTAAAGACTAAGAATTATAATCTTGCATAGGGATAAGTAAGTAGAATTATGTTTTTGATTAAGGGTAAAGTAGGTTTTGAAGAGATCTGAAATCCCTTTTCAAAATGTTGCTTACAAGATAAACACAACCAAACAACAACCTACCAAAAACGAACAAGCAAAAATAGCACATCAAAAAAGGGACTAAAAGAAAACTCTATTGCATATGTTTGAGAGATTCAGTTGCCTCCAGATCCTAATGATAAAATCTATTGTGGAGTTTTACGAGACCCAACAACTCTCTCTTTTCATCTTCAAAGGATCTCTTCATTCTAACACAAGTTCGAGAACACAGCCCCTTCTCAACCGGAAGACTAAGAAGAGATAAGTAGAACTATGTTGAATCCTATGCATGGGACACATTTTGAAATGTAATAATGTTTTATAGTCCATTAAAATTATGTTAGATTGTTGTCAGATAAGGTTTGCAAAACCAAAGGGCAATAAAACTAGAAAAGAAAATTTGAGCAAATAAATAAATTCAAACCTCAAAATCATCTTAAGAACCATGAATTTCAATTTAGTGTCTAATTTATTTTTAATCATTGTGTGCTCTCATACTTGGGTCTACCATTGAAAGCAAGACCCACCTAGGTTAGTAGAGCCTAAAGTGCAAAGGGAATCAATTCCCCTTTTCATTGGCCAATTACTCAAGAGAATGCAAGATATTTTTCCTATTTTTATGTTTTATTTCATAAATCCTTGTTCTAATCTGTGACAATTAATTTGCTAGAATAATATCCAATTGAATTTTTTCATCATATTATAATAGTGCTACACGTAGTTTAGTGAAGCCTAACATGTAGAGAGAATTGAATGACTAATCTTTACATAATATCAATGAGTCAGTTAGAAGTACAAAAACAATATCTAATTGTTATTTGTTCACAATTCATTGATGCTGTAAATGAGACCCACCTATGTTAGCAGATCTTAAAGTGCAAAGAGAATTGTTATAGCAATAAATTTTCTATTTGTTGGCAAATATCCTAATACCCTTAGGCATAATACATGGCTACTCTTTACATGTTATTAAAGGGTTAGTTGGAAGCACCAAGAGTGTCAAGGGTTTGTAAAGAATTGTCTATAATAAGCAAGATATAGCTTGATAGATGCTTCTATGAATATATATTTTGATTTATTTATAATTATTTGTCTTTTCATACTACAATGTGAAATTAATATAGGTAATTAGTGTGATTCTATGGTAAATTTTATAAATTAGTATCACACATTAACTATTGGAGTAATTGGAACAATATCTAATTATTTAATTAATTTGGCCCTTTAATTAATTTATTCACTTAAGCTAAACTTAGGTGTTTTTTCCTTTTATTTAATCAGGCTAATAATAGCTTAAGTTGTCATATTAATTATGATTGTGACATTTGGCACTAGCTAATTTAATCAAGCCTAAGGGTTTGCACCTAGGGTTTTATTCATCCTTTCATAAGGATTTATTCATTCATTGTAACATAATATTTTTTGCAATCAATACAAAATTCTTAGGTTGTGTTGAGGAAATTATTCTTATTTGATTACTCTTTGTGTCAAGTGGTGTACTTGCAAAGGATTCTTGGCTTATGAGGTTCAATCATCAACTTCTACATGGTATCAGAGAAAATATTCTAATTTCTTGTCAATATTCTTGAGGGATCCAGTATTGAGAAATTTTTATGTGTATATTGACTCAAATAGAGGTTTTCATCATGTTCGCAACATCCCAAGACCTATAGATTGATTGTCACTTCATCAAAATCTAAGTAGTTGAAATTTTGGGTGATTTTTCTTGTGGGCATCCATTTCTAGGAAAGATCTAGGGGTTGATAAAATTATGGGCACTTTGCAGTGAAATGGGTCTCGCAATTGCATTCACAATGTCCAAGAAGCTCTAGATCCATTCTCATTTTGTCAAAATCTGAGCAGATAATTTTGAGGCAAGATATGGAGGTCAACAAAAAATCTAGGTACGTTAGGGTAAAATGGACCTCACCATCATGCTTGTAGCAACCAAAAACCTACAAATTGATTGTTCATTCGCCAAAATTTGATTAGTTAACTTTTCAAGCATTTTTTTGTGAGCAAGTTTCCCAAAAAAATCATTCATGTGCAAATTTGTATAGTTGCTACCACAAGAGTGAAGAATATTCTTTCACTATTTAAGAAATATTTCATCACTTATTTTTTAAGACCTCACCACTCTAGTTGTTGATCTATCATCACATGTAATGTATGTCAAGCCCTTTTTGCCTTTTCGACCCACCTTCAGTAAAATGGCTATAACTTGGTCATACGAACTCGAAATTGCACAAAAAAGATATTATTAGAAATTTGGTTTCAACATAAATCTAATGGTGCTAGTTAATTTTTTTGATTGGGCTCTAGTTTATTGTACCATGCCTATGAAGTCATATCTTTGTTTTTGTGCTTTTGAGGCCATATCTTCCACATCCAGACTCTATTTTTTGCAAACAAGTAGGTGTTGTAAATCTTGTTGAGTCCTCTACGTAAATATAAAGTCCATATTTTTAGAATATTCACCAATTACTCAGAGATAACGGATCTATTATTTTGGGTTCCTTTCTTAGAAAATGTGTAAACAAGTTACTTTTTTGAGATTCAAGTGAAATGTTTTAGCATTGAGAGAATCTATATTATTTTATTAGCCCATTTTTGTACATTTTTAATTTATTTATCATGAATCCAAATCATATTACTCCCCTCACTTCATTCCACTACTATAATTGAAAAAAAAATGAAGATTAATCAGAAGAAACAAAGTTATACACATTGGTCATTGGTATAGAACTTCAGCCTACAAGTGTTGTTGAGAAGAGAAAATGGATCAATAGGTATGATAAGGATTTTGGGACATTATGCATGATGTCTCCAAATCTTCTCTTTCATGTTGAGTTTTGCACCACACCTAATCAATTCTAGACTACATTTGAGTCCTTGTTTGTGAAGAAAGATGCATTTAGGAGTTTTCAATTCGATAATGAGCTTATTGGCTTATATCCTACAAATTTTGACAGCACCTACGACTTAATCACCAAACTCAAGTTTCTTATATTGTAGTTATCTCATTGTGGTATTCAAAAGTGGATTCTCGGTTTCTCTTTATCCTTGCCAAACTTGGTCCTAATTATTCAGTTTGTTTTCGACCTCTATGTTAGCAAAGATGCATTAAATTCCAGGTACATCATGCCTTCACGTGATGAGTTTTCTTCTCAACTTTCCTAAGAGAAAACCAAGTTGATTAAGATAGGATGATTGAAGTCTGCCAAATCACAGACTCTTCTTGCATCCCAAGGTACAACAGATCAAAAGGCTTCACATTGGAAAGGCAAGAAATAGAAACACAAGGATTCCAAGTCACATGAGCAACTCGAGGATACATAATCACATGATTATTTGAATTATTCTTCATCTCTTATGAGGTCATCATATAAAAAGATAATCTAAAGTGTGCATATTGTACTAAGAACAATACATGATGAGCATTGATGTTATGTAAAGAATATTGATGAGCTTAAGAACCTTCTCCTAAAGCATAAAATTTGTAAGACCCCTCCCCAATCAAGCTTTGATTAACATAGTGACCATGGTTGATCCTATTAATAAATGCTATAATTCAATAGGATGGGCTATGTTAGATAGATAGACTGGTGAGAAAAAAAAAAAAAATTGAACCAAGTTATAGAATCATTTCACCTTGTGGTGTACATTTTGATGTGTTATGAATTTGAAAACCTATATGATCCCATGATTTGGATCACATTGACATATGTTGATGCTTTGTTTTATCCTTGCTGATTATGAAACTTTATATGTTGCTAGAATAGAATTACTTTGAAATGGTGAATGTCATTATTGGAATTGCAGGACTTCAGTTTGATGATAGAAAAATGATGCTTATTTTATGAATGGTTCAATTTTGAGAATTACGATAAAATGCTATGTGGAATCGAATTTGAATGGATGAGATATTGAATTATTATTGTCCAATGTATGAGTGTTTGATGTGCAATGAAATCTACGTATCTGACTATGTATAATTGTGATTACTTGAAATTACTAATGTGATTATTGAGATGCGCAGGAAAATTATCCATGTGACCATGGAATAAATATGGAGAACCAAACCTAGACCAATGTACGTTTGTTAAGCCAGGGGTTGTCTATTTGGAGAGACAACACCCCGTTTGTAATGTATTTTATTTGTGAAGTGAATTATGCATATGTGTTAATTTGATTTTATTTAATTGTGTAAACCTACAAGAGACAAATTCCATGTGTGATTTTTATATTGTATTTTATTGTGTCACTTGACACATGTGATGATTAGTGTCATTGATTTTGACTTGTCTCTTGGAGGGAGTTTTGCTTCTACCAAAGCCATTCAAACAATTGAGTGTGGTCCCAAATGTGCCTTGGGTAGGGAGTCTTGGGAGTGGTCAACTCAGGTTTGACCCGTAGGTTAACTTCAGTTGGGTTTCTAAGGGGTTAAATGGACTCCTAGGGTCAGTTTTAGGGCTTTTCCAAAGGTCCAAAGGGTATACCTATGGGTTAGGGGTATTTTGAAGCATGTGACTTCTCCCATGTGACTGTTTAGTCACCTCAAAAAGTGGTTTTTTCAAGGTGAGCGAAAATCCAACTTAGAAGGTCCCTCCTAGGATAGACAACCTTCCCTTTTGATGTCAAACTCTCTTCCCCATATTCTTTCACCTTTTCCCCTTTACAGTTTTAGTAATGTGTAAGAGGTTGGGAAGAGCAACGAATGGGAACTCTCACCTCACCCAAGGGGTTGGGAAGTGTGTGAGAGGCCTTCTTAGGCAAGGATTAGGGACTTAGTGAGGAATCACCCACTCTCCATGGTTGGAGATTATGCTTTGTTTTGAAAATTGGTAGTAGAATAGAATTTTGGAAGAAAAAAAAAAAAAGTTGGTGAAAAAGTTGTGTGGATTTGGGCAGCTCATCCCCAACTAAGTCTAACATACCTATTGGCAGAATAAGGTTGGTTTTACTTCCTTTTGTTTATGTTGTCTATGTTGTTTTTGAATGAAAGAAATGCTTGCATGAAAAGAGGTGTATATGTAATTTGTTGTAGGAGAAAAATGTGAGTTTTCAATTCCATGTTCTTTGTTTATGTGTTCTTGTTTTGGGAGTGTCCAAGGCCTCCTACTCTTGGGAGAGAAGGATGGTCTTGGGGTGGAAGAAGCATTACAGCCTTGGGTGAGAGGCTCTCCTTATGGAGAGTGATTCTCAAGGGTGTCCTTTGTGACCCTTGCTGCATAGCCTTGTGTATGCATTTGGGGGTCATAAGGGGAGGAAATATGGCTTTGATGCCTTTGGGGGGCATAAGGTGTGGAAGGGAAATTTGTTGTATTTTGTTTTGCCATGAGGTGGCATTGAGTTGTATTAAGCTTGCAATCTCCCCAATGGTACTTGGTCCACTTCCACCCATGGAAAGTTCATCACAAGTTGTGGTGAGAGTGTAGCTTGGGATGGGAATATGCCTATTGAGTGTTTGCTATTGTTGTTGTGTTGATTTGCTTGTTTGTGACCCGTCTAGTACTTGGTTCTCCAAGCTCGGGGGTGGCTTCTAGTAAGCCTAGGCTGGGAGGTAAGCTCTCCATGGTCAAAGTGGTATTTTCATTACAGAATTGCTTGGGATGGAAAAGAAAAGAAAAGGGATGAGTTGCTGTCCTATGTTGCAGAAATAGTTCAAAAAGAATGTATTTATTTATAGTAAGAAAAAAAAAAGAAAGAGAAAGAGTGTTATGTTGTATTTACTTCAAAAAAAGAAAGAAGTGTATTTATTTTAAGTTGGGTATCACACCCTTATGTAATATTGACTACTTTGTATTCTATATGCTTTTAAAAGAAATGTATTTCCTATTAAGTTATTTTTGCAAAAAAAAGGGGTGTTATCTATTGGATTAGGTTCCTATAAAATGTGTTGTATTCTTATTAATGAAAAAAAAAAAAGGGGGATCTAACCTTTCTACTATGCATAATGAAAATAGTGTAGATAATTAAATTAGCAATAACATGTGCATCAAAAATCTGAGAATGACCTCTTAGTCATATTAGTTTAGTCCCAAAATGCATACATAGTTACATTCCCTTAATATGAACATTATATTGTAGTTAACTTAACAAAAGAAAAAGAGGGGTTTTTAAATGATATGCTAGTTTTATTAATGTTGTTATATTTTAACTAATTCTGTCATTTCTTCTATTATTACTGCAGAAAGTAAATTTAAAGCTAATAGCTTGTTTCTTAAGTTAGCATCTAATCTTAGTATATGGGAGAAACACTTTGGAGCTTAAAAACAAAATAAAATAATATTAATAATAAACAGATTAGTGGGAAGCAAATAAATCTGTTTATTGATGCTCTTAAAAAAAAAAAAGAGAAAACTAAATGTAATAAAAGAAATACTAAGCTACGGTATTCTTCTAAGGAAATTAATACATTAAGTTTGTGCATGCATTTGAAATCTTGTTTAATCAGATTAAATAAATTAGTCTTAAAATTAACCTTTAAATCAGATTGTATAAATGTATTGAATGTTATATTATTTGTTCTGTTAATTGCAGGCTGCCATATTCACACATGTATTCAATACATATTAACAGGCCATATAGAAATATATATGTGTGTGTGTGTGTATATATATATATATATATATATATATATATGCATGCATGCATTTAACTTTGTTTTTTTTTTAAAAAGTGAAATAATAAAATTAATGAATAAATTTTAAAAAAATTACATGTAAAAAAAAAAAAATGCAGTTTGGGGACGATCCCTGTGGTTAGGCTGCGGGGCTATGGCCACTCACAGCCGCAGGCTTATCCCTACGCCTGTGGAGAGACCGCCCCACAGTCACGAGACCAAGGCCCCGCGGTCTGTGGGAAGGCATCCCCACAGTCGCAGGGGTAACCCTGCGTCTATGGGCGAGGTTGCCTCCACGGAACCTTCCCCCCCCTACAACTCTGTGCGTCGCCATTCCCTTGGTGCCGCCCTCCCTTCTTGGCGCCGTCGTCCCCTTCAGTGCCGCCCTCCCTTTTGGCGCCGCTGCATCCTTGAGGCGCCGCCCCCACTTCCTCCGTGCTCTCCTTCGAACCACAAACCTGCCCACGGGCCGTCCCAGCCTGCTTCACACACAAAAAATATCCACCATGAAAATTACTTCATGGTGGAACCCTAATCCGACCCAGGGTTAGCCATTGTGAGGGATAAGAAATGGGGGGGAGATATAGGTAAGAGAAGAAAACCCTAGATAGGGTTATAAAAAGATATTACTGTAAATAAATAAATAAAAAAAAGGGGAACAAACAAATAAAGAAAAAAAAAAGGGGAGAAGAAAAGGGAAGGGGATGGGTGTACTCCTTTAAAAGTTTGAAACGGGATAATCTCATTTTCCTGGACTTTTTCCATTTATTCATTTGGTTGGTCTTCAATGATTTATAATCCTATTATCCCCTAATATAGGAACATATAGTGAAAAGTTAATTAAAGGAAATAATTTAAATAGAAGATAGATTTGAGTTAAAACAAAATATTTTGGAAGACAATGTTTATTAGTTTTTTGGAGATTAATTATCCTTAGAGAAATAATGTGCTTCCTTTGAGTAAATTTATTAAAAGAGTTATTTAATGATGATCGATTAGATATAAAACCTAGAAGAAAATTAAATAATGTGTATTAAGCATCTAATACCTAATGTTCGGAGGAATATTATACTGCAACTTGAATTAAGTTATTCAAATACTTTTATGGAAAATTTTAAAGGTATAGGAAGGGTATTTAATGAATATTATCGATTTAAGTGAATGGATATTGTTGTGGTATAATATATTTGTAAAATAAGTCAATGGGCTAGACCTTTGAATGAATTTATCCCTAGTGTGACTTTTCATTTTATAATTTAACTATTATAATGACGTTTGACACTTTAAATTTAATTGCTCTAATAATTAATATTAATTCATGGAAATCGTGTTAATATCAAATCAAAATATTTAAGGGATTTATTAAGTTACAAATGAAGAGGTTATAAGTTTTAGGTATTGGGGAATACTTAACATACCTTTACCTAGAGGAATAACTATTGAATCAAATAATTATACTAATGTCTATGTAGTGGAGGTTAATCTAATTAAGTAATATATTTCGCATCTAAAAAGGAAAGGACATTTGAGAGAATTTATTACTGTCATTATAAAATTAAATTGTTCTGCTTAATAACAAGAGTTATCGTGATTGTTATGTAAGTAATAATCTAATTTTATCATCTAGGGGTTATATCGAATCCTAAGGCTCCTAGTTAAGTTCGAATTCATCTCTCGCTTTAGAAAACCCAATTTATTATCATTTAAGATTAAGTTTGGAGCAACTTGTTTAGTTGTCACAATTGTATAAGCATAGGTTGCACGTAAATTAAGTGTTTCAAAAAAAAAATTTGTTTGTGTTCTTGCCCAAAAGTTTGGGCATGACAAAATTGAGCCACCTTCATCTACTTCATCTCATTCTACCACTTCACAACTTGCACATTCTGGGTCTGATTCTATGGCATGTGGCATAGACAAGATGAAGGGTCATGCTCTCTTTTCATCCACATATCCTCAATCCAAGAGGTGGCTTCTTGATTCAACAACCTCTCATCATATGGCTTCATCTATTAGTATGTTATCTTCATGCTAGCCTTAAACTTACCACAAATCCTAATGGATAATAAAACATATGAGTGTTACAAGGATGGTTTCAACTATGGTTGATGATGGGACATTCAATGATGTTCTTTATATTCCTTCTTTATCAAGAAATCCCCTTTTCGTATATTAGATTACTCACAATGGGCAAGGTAAGATGGTAGAGTTCACACCTAGTTTAGTTCTTATTAGAGACCTACATATTAGAGAGATAATTGGAGTTGGGAATGTTGATCATGAATCTCGATTATATGAGCTCTCTAATTTTGGTCCCACCGAGCATGCAATTTCATTGACTAGTCCCAACTCTCATGCATCTAGAGTAGATTGAATATCTCATGAGAGGTTTGGTCACTTGAACCTATGTGTGCTTTACTCATCCACCATGGTTCCTGAGACTTGTGTTGAGTCTCCTCCTCCACCTCTTGCTTATTCAGAGACTATTTTAGTTCAACAGGTTGATAGTTCCCTTCCATTTTTTTCTTTGTGGGATGAGTACTTGCTAGATATTGCAGCATTGTTTGGTACATCACACACTCTAGACATTGGGTACATGATTGAGGATATTGCATTCCTCTTTGATAGTAGCTTGTGGATTCTTGTCAACCCATCTTCAATGCCTTTAGATATTGTTCATCAAGTATCTTCACTATTTTTTGATCTTGCTTCAATTGATTTTGTATATCATGATTTAGACATGTTGACAATTGAAAAATCTTCCATGGAACACATCTTGAGAGTAATCCTTCTATCTCCTTTCATGGAGTTTCTTATGCCTTGGCCATCAGATCCATTTCTTCCCAAGGGGAGAATGTGCTTTTCTATTCTTGGATATTCATTAGCATTCATCCCCAAGCCTTCGTCTTCGATATTGGAGCTTTTCTCTTATAGAAAGGATGCAGTCTCTTCTTTTCTCTCGAATAGGGGGATTTTGATTGTACCTATGTAACCAATTCAGTACTTGGGGAGACATTTAGAGTCCTTCATGCTTAGTCACATGTATCTTTTTCATTTTATTTCATCTTTTCGAGAGGATTTTCCTACCAATAGGCTTTTCTCCTTTTCTTCGTTTGTGAGAGTTCCATTGATTTATACATGGTTACCTAGTCAAGCCTTGTTCTTGGGACCCATTTGTGCTTTTATTTTGCATTCATCATTAGCTCTTTAGCTTATCCCTAAGTTAATATTAAGGGGAGGGGTTAGAATAATTAGGACAATAAAGTTATTTAATTAATTAGGTCCTTTAATTACTTTATTCACTTACGCTAAACTTAAGTGATTTTTCCTTTTATTAAATTAGGCTAATAATAGTTTAAGTTGTCTCATTCATTGTGATTGTGACACTTGGCACCAACTAATTTAATCTAGCCTTAGGGTTTGTATCTAGGGTTCCATTCATTCTAAGGATTCATTCATTCATTGTAACATAATTTTCTTTTGCAATCAACAAAATTCTTAGGTTGTGTTGAAAAAATTATTCTTGTTTGATTTCTCTATGTGACAAGTGGTGCACTTGTAGAGGATTTTTTACTTGTGAGGTTGAATCATCAACATCTACATTAACAATTTGAAATTATTAATAATATATTAATTGATAAATAGCAATTACAAAATGTGTAAAATAAATCATATTTTAAAATAATCTTTAAAATTTAAATTCTATAATGAGACAATGGAAAATAGTAGTAAGTTGATTTAATATTTTATAAATAGAAAATTTAAAAATGCAATTGTATATCAGGATTCAATGACAAAAATATAAAATATCATCAATGATAGTTTGGATTTTGCAATATGATTCATGAATCATGAAATACAGTAATAAGTATAAACATCTAGAAACTGTTTAATCTATTACTTGTTCCAATTCATCTCTTCACTTTGACCATGAATTGTGAATCATCTTCATTTTAGTCTTTGTTTCTTCATCTACATATGTATACTTAACTACTTCTCTCACTACCATTACATGTGCTATTCATTAAATCACTATCACTTGTGTCACTACCACCAAGTCTCAAAGTGTTGCACAACCCTCTTCTTTCACATATGAAACTTCATATTGTGAGTGCACTCTCAAAATAAAAACTTTGGGTATCCTTGCTAGTTGTATACATCCTCAATAAAAATTTCAAATTATTTTCTATTTTGTTTCTTATCTTTGGTTTCAAGAAATCTAAAACACGAAAAAATCTCTCATCCTCCATCGATCTCAATATCATAGTTTGACATAAGTCAGCAAGTTTGAAGTATCCTGATATTGAATCAAGCAATATTTCGCTCTAACTTAAGGTTTTCCAAAGCTTTGTTAATGATCCCTTCTTGGAGGGACTTCCCATGGTCTTATATTATTCCTTTATTGTTGTTACAAAACATGTTGATTACTTTGTAATCTTATTTTTATTTAAAATTCCTTCTATTTCATGTCCATTGAATCATGAACATTTGGAAAAAATATCAATCAAGATCATTAGCCTCCTATGAAAATCAATCACTTATAGAATTAACAATGTCATTAAAAGATTCTCTTGTAATAATTATGTCTCACTTTGGTAGAGTGTTCGACCATGGTAAAATATTGCATTGGCATCTCAAATCAACGTACAGAGACATATAACTCCCTGTTTGCATTAAAATATAAAAAATAGCAAGATTGTTCAAATTTATCATTGAATGTCAACTACTAGATTTTGGACTTATAAATTACTGCTCTGATGGATATAGATTATTGATGGTCATGCATGTGATTTTGCGTAACTTACTATATTTTGAAATATACATAGTGCTTTCTTGAGGCTTTTTCACAAGCATGTTCATGCAAGAGGAGAATACCACATAAAGTTAAGAGTGTCTCTATATCACTTAGCCTATGTAAGAGGTCAAGGGCCTTGTCTACTATGTGATGATGTTCATTCATTATTCCAATCAATGATTAATATTCTAAAAATACTCATTATGATCACCCATGAAAGGAGATCCATCTAGTATCAACATCCTTAAGAAGCTTGTTTCCTACAATTATTACCCTAGCAAAATGTTAAAGTTTTGCATACCATTTGGAACTTCAACAAAAGTATGAGGAGAGCTTACAGGCTAGATTTTTAACTTTTTATACTAAAGAAAATTTTCCCACAATTTTAAATGTTAAATTTATTTTGTGGGTCATGCAATGAATATAAATCATGTATGGTGAAAAAGTAGTTTGTAGATTTATGCAAAGATCGTTCCTTTTACCTTGCATTATTGAAGTTCCACTAGCACCTACACACACCAACTTTTTGGCTATTGTGAAGTCATTTATACCTCCAATTTCATTCAAATATTTCTTAACTAGTTCAAATAGATTTTGTGGTGTTAGATTCTCCTTCATTTTACAAACACATGGTAGATGAGGTCGAAAAACATGTTTGTGTATAGTATACACATGCATACATACCCAAAAAATATTATGTATTGTTGTAACTTCTCTAAAGATGATGTAATAAAGGTTGACTTTTATATTTCTTGTAAATCTTGTTTTTTCATCTCAACAAGACAATTTGTCCATTCTCATTCACTATTTATTGACCAATGTGTCTAGGGAAATTTAGGAATGTCCAAAAACGATGTTAAAGCTATTCTAGGTAGTCTATCATAGGACACCCTCGAGTCAAAATATGAAAAAACAACACTCAACTAAATAATTTTTTACTTTTATTGCTTCTACGATAATCGTTTCAAATTGAACTTAAATTGAACCTTCACTTTCAACAAGTTTTTCCTTTCTTTGCATATGCTCATCGTATTAGAGGGCATGCTTAACATTAAGATATTCTTCTTAGTTTTTTCCATCTTATCACTAATTGTTCTTTTTATCTATGATTTGTTTTTCATAAACTTTACCGATATGTTTTTTTATAGCTGAATTGAGAGGTCAAAGTTGAATAAAATGTGTTAAAATGAATCAAACTAGTGGTTGTATGTATATCAATCCATATATGATGAATTCCACATGATTTTTAAATTTGATGAATCTCACATGATTATAGAAGGATACATATAAATGTTTAGTGAATTGAACCCCAACAAAACACATACATTATGATTTTAGAGGCAATTGTGGACTTAGGTTCAACATGGAATTAGAATAGTTATGGCAAAATCGGTCATCTTATGTATTCAAGTTTTAATGTTATTAATGAAATTGGTCCTCCAATGCAGTGAACTTTTAATGGTTTTGACAAAATGGATCTCATACATAATAAATTTTTAATGGTATTGACAAATATGTGAGCGAATTAATATGTATGCTTCTGAAATTTTAAGAACATTGAAAATACATAGTTGTTATTAGCCAAATTACATTTGCCTCGTAAAATAAATTGAGGATGAATTGAAATACTTTTGATCTACAATTCATAAAATTAGGGTAATTTGACCAACCTGTTGGTTACAATATATTCACCAATTTCGAATTGTTCAATATATTAAGGAAGATTTACCACTAAAATAATCTCCACTAGATAATATATTTTCATGTGTTATGATACATGTTTTGCTTGTTATTTACATGTCTTGATCAACCTTTATATATCCAATTTTAATATTGTACATAACATATTAGAATTTGTATAAATAAAGATTGTGATAATAAATAAACATTACATATTCAAATACATTAATTAATGAATATACAATTAGCAATGTGTATAACACAAAAAATTAAACAAATCTACATTTTTTTAATTTATAGAAATAATGTCTTTATCACACATGAAAATATTGTAGTACTATTAAATAGCAACATGCTTTTAAAGAACTTATAAATTGATTTTTCTTATAAAATACTTATTGTGACACAATCATCAATGTTAACAAATGAATATAATTTTAAAATTATTTATTTACTTATTTCTCATGAATGTATCAATAAATTATTATATCACCAAATTTTTTAAAACTTAGTACCATCTAAAAGTGCTACCAAATAATTGATAGACAAATATTTAAAACCTTGTTCACAAACACTCTATATCACCCTATACAACTTTTAAAATATAAATACAAACTATCAATCATAAATACTTATGCTTTAAATATTTAATAATAGATTTTAATACTACTGATTAATTCATACAATTTTTTTTAATTAAAAACTAAACTTATCAATTGCTAAATTTATAATAAAAAATTTGGCCTAAAGTTTCATAGCAAAAATATTGAAACTAATATGACCAGTTTTTTGGTGGAAACTATATATCTATATATAGAAACAATGGGAAAAAACTATTATAAGTTTCTGGAAATATATGTTTTTTAAATTTCCCAAACACAGTTAACCATCCATCCTAAAAGATTTACCAACATTATATATTATAGAAGATTTTCTATTCCTTGAAATTTTCTCTGCTGTTCAATTTAGAATATGCCTATAATTGGCCCAATGCATTTTCCTGCTGCTATAATACTTGTGTAATATTGGAAATCTTTTAGTTTACTTGAAAACCTCTAGGCTCCACTTACTGGAAAAATCTGAATTAGAGCTCTATGCTGCTTAATAATAAGTTTGGAATGTATGCAGCCCATTAAAGCTGAGAATCGTCTCAAGAAAAACAAGCTAGAACAATCCGCCACAAGCACAAAATCAGAGAGAAAACAAACCGATAGCTCAACAAAAACTGATGCAGGTTAGCGACAAAACAAGCTCAAGCTTCTACAAGTGGTAGCCAACTATAAAAGCAGAGTAGTTAGGCATCTAAAGCCACAGAACATGTTTGAGAAATTTTTTAACTTCCTTTTTGCTGTTTGATTTACAGTACAGACAATTTACAACTTTGGCTTAAGGTCAAGTTATTGTATCTACCATAATAAAAATTGAGTGTTCTGAGCCCCAAAAAAATTAGTTTAGGAGCTCCTCAAAAAATGAGGGTTGAATTTGTCTTCAATTTGAATGAAATAATATAATAAATATACTCCTGGATGAGCTGGCAACCTCTCATTCTCTGGGGTCAAACCTTTATTGTTCTGAAGTGCACCATGAACGCGAAGGTGCACATCATAACAACGATTGCAGTTGTTCCTTGAAAAACATATTTATGTTCACGTGTGCTTCGACCCAGCAATGTACATACTCATATTACAATTATAGTCATAAATTAGCATCAAGAGTTAAGTATCTGTTTTTTTTTGTTTAGGACATCCCAAATGCGGGTTTGTTTCCTCTGGTAAACAAATTCAGAATTATTAACATAATCAACCACCATTGTTACGAGTACCTTGCATAGATACCATTCTTGTAATCCAGATGCAGATATTTCAACTCTCTGACCTACAAGCATTGAATGAAGCAGTTACTTCATCTCCAATCAGTCTGCAAAGAGATTTGGTTCGATAGGGGTATGAATTCAGCATTTTCTCACCACTCTTTTTCCGCCGTTTAGTGTCAAAAAATCCACTTGCAAATGCTTCTGACGCTCTTGCAGTCAAGGGCCGAACCCTCATACTTTGCCTGCGTATAGTGATTGCATTCTCTAGTAGTGCACTTGCATTGTTTTCTTGTGGCTCAGTAGATTTGCTCTCTTTTGGACCAGAAGTTAAGTGTGATGAGGCCTGTAAAACTGTTGATACTTTAGCAGGCTCTCCTGTAGGGCATTGAGAACTTGAACCATAATGAGCATTTTCTTCAGTTTCTGAACCATTCAAAACTTCACTGCCTGTTTGAAGGATATAATTTGTATCCGTGTTTTCTGGTTGAACTTGGAGCAACTGTAAGCCTAAACCCATCTCAGATGTTGCTCTGCATCCCCTAGAATTTGGTAAAGTGTTGCTGATGTTATGTGCAGAAAAAGAATCTCCAGCCGAAAGACTAATACAAATGCTTCTCTCAGGACTTTTTTGACTTGAAGATGATATGGTTGTGACTCTTTTTGATGAGTTTGCATCTGAAGTGGCTTCATAAGTTTCTTCCTTACTGTTCAATATAAGTATTGCTCCTTTAACTTTTGATCTGCCAGCTTTTGTTGAATTACCATATACAGTATCATCTTTGCAGTCACTAAGTAACTTTGATCTACTCTGCTCCCACGATGAGGACAGAGCATCATTCTGATCAGGATTTGATGCCTCCAGTGTTCCGTAAAGCTTGATTTTCTCATCTGAATTTTTATTATTAATTGCAATGGTGGTGGACTTGTCTGGTTTACTATTCAACACATCCCCCACTAAACAGCATTTGCAACCTTCAAATTGCTCAGTTAGGTGTGATGCTGAATAACTCTCCTCTTCTGTTTCCAAAGATACCTTCTGGAACATCTCTGAGTTATTAGCCAAAGACAATGTCACTCTCCTTTGTGTTCTAGGTGGTTTTTCAGGTTGTGATGTCAGGCTGGTATCAACTACAGTAAACATACAAGAGTCTGAATACTTTGTGTAAAATCTTGGTTGAAGATAGGTATGGGAATGTTCCACATGCCCAGTTTCTACTTCTCCATTCTCAGAAGTGGACAGAATTTCAGTTTTCCCTTCCGACTCACTCATGAGATCACTTTCTAGTTCAAGCATCATTGGACCTGAAGCCACATTCCTTAAAACTTCACTCACAGAATCAAAATAATGTATTCCTTTGGTGAGTTTTCTCCTTGAAAACTTCTGCACACCTGGGATAAGAAATACCAAAGACTGTCTAAGCCCAAATAAAACCTGGTTCTCTGGCTGTTCAGAATGCCATCCTCTAGCCAGGAGACGAGGCCACACAGCTTCCCAAAACAAGTCATCTCTTTGAGCTTTGCTAAGCCTGAAATCTCCAGTCAAAAATTTGAGTATGTCTTCAGTGGAAAGAGAGGAGCATGCCTTGCCTACTGGAATTTTACAACGGGAAAGGACTTGGTTCGCTTTTGCTGGATCTATGAGTGCTCTGGTAAGATCCTGTTTACCTTTACCAATTCCCACAGCTTGTACAAGCACCTCTGATCCTGCTAAACCTTTCAACTTTGTAACAAACTCTTCCATAGAAATTCTTCCCTCATTGAATTGCTTCATTATCTGTTCATTACAAAAGTAACATTGTAGAACACATACCAGTAAAAAGCAGTCAATTCAAATTGTCAAAGATTCAAAGTAAGTATTAATTTGAAAACTATGTAACTGGGTATTTAAAATCAATTAATTTTAAGTTTTGCATAAAGACTCGAGCATTGTTCATATTACTGCATGCTGTCTTTGCATTTTACTTCTAGGCTATACACGTTTCAGAATCAATTGGTCAACTTTGAGCTAAGTTAATTGAGAACAACAATTTCATTGTTTTAGCCATAAGAAATGTTGCCGGACTGCAATTAAGTCTATATTTGATCTAGAATAAATTCAATTAATTTTAAAAAATACCATAAAATAATAGCATCTTTCCATTACTCTATGACATGGGCAATGTGTAATTTCTACATTTAAACAATTAACATAATTTGTGGCAAAACAACCATTACCTCTGGGACCTCATCTTTGGAAGAATCAGATATGTGTGGAAGCAGGCGTGTCAACAATTCCTGTTGCCTCCATCCAGAGAAAATGCGCTGCCCCTGGATACACTTTCTGCTTCTTGTCTTCCTAGATTCTGCCCATCTGCAATATGACTCTGTCCTGAAGAATATTCCATAATAGTATGATAAAATATCCTTTATTTCTTTGGTCTGCACAAACCTCTTCACAGGATTGAAATTTTTCCCAAAAATATAGAGCCCAAGGATAAACAGATCTTCCTCAATTTTACTCCAGGGTGCACTTGACCTACCAGGCACTATCATGTAACTTCTTGAATTTGTGTCTTCTATGTTATGCATCATTTCAAGTGGATTTTGGCATCTAGAACCATAACTCTGTTTACTGGGGTCCAAAAAATCAATTTTGATTTTCTTGACTCTCTTCCAACTTACCCTGCTCCTTTTTCTTCGTTGCCCTATGCCATAGTCAAATGCATCAGGCACATTCTTGGCTGTCAAAGAACTATCCTCTGCTCTTATGATGTCTGTTTTGATATTTATAATAGAAGAATCTATGTTGTGCTCTGTTAATTGGGTAGTGTCACTCAGATTATGGACACATCCTTCGTCTGTTAGCTGGAAAAAATCATGTTGATGCAGTACACCATCTGTTTTACTTTTAACAGATACAACTGACAAGTAATCCTGTAGGGCATGTTCATTGGCAATGGTTGGCCCATTCACATACGTCTTCTGGCACTCCTTTACACTAACTGAGGGGTGAAAACTAGAGATCTGCATTATTGGCAAAGACAATCCTTCTATAAGCCACTGTTCAATGTTCTCATCCTTGTTACCCTTAAAATTCAAACTTTCAGCCACTCTAGGTTGATAACAGTTCACTGGGGGTTTAAATGGTGGTACATTGACTTGATATTTGTCTCCAATTCGAGGTAAAATATGCGGAATATTAGAAAATTCATCTGAATTAGTAGAATCCGATCGCTGTAACAGACTTTCGGGCATTTCTTCTATTTGTCCTGACTCACCACTGCTTTCCTGAGCCAAAGAGTGCATTCTTCTATATTGACAAAAGCAAGCTTTTCCTCACTGATCTGAACAGAGGATCAATATGTTTTGAGCACAAATACATGCAGATGAAACCCATCCAAAATATTTACTACATAATAAGTACTTCACATGGGACATTGATGATCATTAGAATAAGCACGCTAATATTTGAATAAGTTAAATATTTATGTATTTTGAATCCTAGTCAGATTTCAAGATAATCCAATTCAGAGGTAATCTACGTTTGTTTCACTGTGCCTATAAAATACAGTTTTAAAATGTTAAAAGCTTAGGGGTGTCAAAAAACATTCATAAATATGCTCACATCCACTGACTTGTACTGAACTAAGGACCAGAAACAAGTATTGTAAAAGAAGTGACGAATTGATTAAAAACCCCTAATTTTTTGTTGTACTATAAAAGGCTTAAAGTAACAACACATTGAATGTTCCGATTAGATATAGCACAAACTCTATTGAGAGACAGGTTCTCCTGTAATTGTATACTATAAAAATATTGCTTGGATATGTAGTGCCAAGGTTCATAGAATTCCAAGTAAAACCAAGTCCTGACACGCTTGGAAAAATACAAGATTGGGTATTTAGTCTCTATAAAAGATGGTTGTTTTATTGCCATTAAGCTGAAAAGTCCACATAAGTGCATGGCACTTACAATGTTTGCTACTGATTGTAGACTACCAGATTACAGCATAAATATTAGCAGTAGTAACTATGAACACAATAAAATGCCGGATAAGAAGAGAATTTCATGTAGGTAATCTCTTTACAATTGTTTGGTACAGGGAGCGCCCAAACAGCATAACATCGCTGACATAGACTTGCTTCTTATATGATAGTACTTACAGTTGGTTAAACAACCATCAACAACCGAACACAAGAAGTTGCATTACTACCTAATGCCAATAAAGCATAATGAGTTGGCTTTAACAAAATATTATTAAAAAAATGGTCTACACGGTGAAACGTCGAAGCACACATCACAATGTCTACAACAGGCCACCAAATCTCATAGTAGCTATGTTTAGAAAAGGAACAATCCTTAGTGAAATAGCCATTGTTTCACATTGTATCACTAAATGTTCTCTATCCAAACTATCCACTCTTCCAACCATATAAAGAGTGCGAAGGGAAGGGAGAGAGGGAAATTGTGTTAATAAAGTATTCAGAATGCTGAAAATATGGGCTAAAAGTCTATATTAAAAGGTTTTAATAGTTAGGTTGCAAACTCAAAGATGTGTAACGACACCAAACCATCAACCATACACTATTTACTAAAACTACCGACATTGCTTGCAGTTTGCATACAACATATATACCAAGAAAAAATAGGATTTGTAAGCCTTTAGAAATTATGCACACAAAAGCCCTGCTGAAAATTTTGTTGCAATTTATGACTAATGGTGCAGATTCTAGAACTACATAAAGATGTAAAATGTAAATAGAGCAAATCAATAATTATACACACTAGTTGTTGCTGCAGTTTCAGATAGCCATGGTTTGCTGTTCCGATAGAGTAAACATGGAAACTACTGTTAGCACATTTCGGATCATGGGAATATCTGGCACTGAAGAGGCATGATAAACAAAAATGTTTTTACTTTCACCAAAGCTTTTCTGAGTTCTGACTTAGACAGATATCTTTCTTATGACCTAACAAGGATGTTTTTTATTTTCTGAAGTTTCTCATTGACAAACTATCTTATGAGGCTCTTGTTAGGTGTGGAGTTTATGGAGGTACAAAAGCTGAAGTTCTTTGTCCTGAGACTGATTTGTTGTAATTGGCTTTTTGAGGCTACTAATATCCTGTTATAAGGTGGGTTTCTCAAGTCACGACACTGCTTTCTGATCTAATCGGAGAATGAAGCATTTGATTTCTGACCACAGGTTATAGTCATTTTCTTTTCTCTTTTAAACACTATAGAAGCTGTCTAGAAGATTTGAACTCAATTTGTAAAGTTACCAACTTTGTCAAGAGCACAAGATTTATGTTTCAACGTGCTGATTGCTTAATGAAGATCCGGGAGATCATCTCAACCTCTGTGATCATCCTTGATAGACATTATCCTTTTTTAACCTATTGGTGTTATTCTAATGCAATAATCATAGGTTTTGAAATTGTCACTTGTCACAAAATGTAACATCTGCAAACAAAATTGCCTAGCCAATAACCCATATTGACAACAATGCCAAATGTTTCACATGTTACTTCTTGAGATGGTGCTCATATATCCAGTATATTCTGGCCCAATACTAATGGTTCATCTTCTTGCAAAAATAAGTCCAGAAAATGATCCTTTATTGACTCCTCACTATTCCTTTTCAGAACAGAGAGATAACACTCAATTAATTAGCCTTATAGGACTACTAAATTAAGCCAAACTTTTCATCTTAACAAAATTGTTGAGCAGTCCACCGAGTTGAGGATGCATTTTAGTACCATAAAGGACTCAATCCTTTGTTTGAACCATAAAAGTTCCAAAAGAATTGTGGTACCTAGATTGTGAATGTTATCCAAAGTAGCATTACCCATATGGAACACATTACATTTCCCCAAATAATGCTAAGAGATGATATTTGAACTGAGTTTCAGATACAATCAACTAAATTAGAATACAATAAGAATTTAGCACTTATATTAATATGAGACAACATAAAGGTAGTACCCTGCATCCCTAATTAGAACATAGATTATGATGAAAAAGAGTTTCATTAAAGAAATACAAAGCCATTGGTTTTTGGCCTTTAAGCGGTAGCCACCATCATAGTGCTTTGGATATACAAAGAAATGTAGCTATAAGCCTATAACTATCACAATAGCCCCCCATAAAAAGTTAAAAACAAATAGGTACAAAGCAAGAGTGTTGATTTTCCCAGGTTTTATTGGGATGTATTTTAATGTATATATCTGATTCAATCTGATACTTGCATTCTTGGAATTCTATGTGTTCTCAAATTGAATAACATTATACTATATATATTCCTTTGGAGAGGCATGTCCTTGAATGGACATGTCTCTCCTTTAATTATAATAATTTAATCAATATTATAATGTTTCATCAATCAATTATTAATTTAGAATAATATAATAGATTAATATTGAATATTAAATTTTATATGATTAATAATCATATAATAATATATTATTATTAATCAACATATATTATATGTATTCTAAATGATCATTCGACTGAAGCTACAAACATTAACACTCCCTCTTAGCTAGGGAGGATGATAAGACATAATATGTAGTGATCTCCCATGTCAACACTTATGGCCCTCACCATAGCTACACAAAACATAATTAACGCTCCCTCTTAGCTAGGGAAGATAAAATCAATGCAAATGCATTAAGTCTAGATTAATTATGGAATAGAGAAAATATTATCTCACTATGATATCAGAAAGTATGGTATAAACAAGAATATCAAGGCACATGATATTCACCATAACTCAAAAATATCATCTCATGATATTGGGAGTATTTGCATCAACCATATGATGCTCATCACAGGGGACCATAGTCTCAAGGTGTGAATTTTCCTCCGTCGGCGATTCTATTCACAAGATCTTGCGTGGATTGCCTCAGTCGGCGATTCTATCCACAAGCTCTTGTTTGGATTGCCTCAGTCGGCGATTCTATCCATGAGCTCTCACATGGATTGCCTCAGTCGGCGATTCTATCCACAAGCTCTTATATGGATTGCCTCAGTCGGCGATTCTATCCATGAGCTCTCACGTGGATTGCCTCAGTCGGCGATTCTATCCACAAGCTCTTATCAGTTTGCCTCTGCAGATGCGAAGACCAAGCAATTATATCTTCTACGTTCACCACATGTATCGTATGTAATTTTATTCAACAAGGGTGGCGGATATATATCATTTGTCTTCATTGGATCGTGCCTCCACAGGGGGTCGCGATCCTATGTGGAACCACGTGGTTCCACATAGGGTCGTGACCCCTGTGTGGAGCCACGATCCTTCTACACCAGTGGGATTACTTAAACCAAACATAACAATAACAATAACAAACTAGTATGTTAGTTTAATACTAAATTAAATCGCAAGTATAAAATCGAATTTTCTGGGCGCTAAAACAGATTACGATTTTAGAGTTACGACTGAGACTAAATTTAACACTCCCTCTTAGTCTTAGGAGTATAGACCTAAAACTTAATTTAGCTCAACACTAATCTCATGATAATTACATCACCTAGGCATGAAGAATCAGCCTGTGATTCTAAGGATATACTCACTTTGATATCCCTGTTTTAAGTATTAGCCTGTGATACTAAGGATATACTCACTTTGATATCACTGTTATAAGTATCAGCCTGTGATACTAAGGATATACTCACTTTGATATCCCTGTTATAGTATGTGCACTGACATTAATCCACTTACATAATGTCTACTATAACTTATCATATTACTGATATTCAAATTGTTTGATTTTCAGTTTATATGATCTTCCAAACATTTATAAGATCGTCACCTTACAATGTTAAAATACAAGTGTTCATTAACTAAAGAATTGTCATCCTTTAGGAATGAACACAGGGAAAGGTTACATAATTCATATACGCAAGTATATGACCAAGAAGTTTACATAATTTTAGACATCAATTACATTTTAACCATACCAAGATACCTCCTGAAGTGATCAATTTACTCTTGCTAGGGGTTTGGTGAGAATGTCAGCTGTCTGATCTCCTGTATTGACATATTCCAGTCTTATTACCTTTCTCTCTGTCATGT
This sequence comes from Cryptomeria japonica, assembly GCF_030272615.1. NCBI lineage: Eukaryota > Viridiplantae > Streptophyta > Pinopsida > Cupressales > Cupressaceae > Cryptomeria > Cryptomeria japonica. The sequence goes on from NC_081413.1 coordinate 684,613,499, forward strand.
CTCTTACATAGTGATATGGGATCTCAATGTGCTTGGATCTATCATGGAAAACTGGATTCACTGAAAGTTTAATGCAGCTCTGATTGTCACAATGAATGACAGTAGGCTTCAAACTTTCACCAAACAGTCTTACTATCAATTTCCTCAACCATACGGCTTCCTTAGCTGCCATGGATGCAGCTATATATTCAGCTTCTGTGGAGCTCTGAGCTACGGATGATTGTTTTTTGCAGATCCAAGATACCATAGCTGATCCCAAGCTGAAACAACATCCTGAAGTGCTCTTCCTGTCTATCACGCTTCCAGCCCAATCTGAATCAGAGTATCCATGTAGGTTCAATGCAGTGTGTTCATAATGCAGTCCATAGTCCAAGGTACCTTGAAGATATCTCAATATATGAATTACTGCAACCAAATGTATTTCTTTGGGTTCAACCATGTGTTGGTTGAGTGCATTTACTGCATAACATATATCAGGTCTGGTATTGACTAGGTACATTAATGATCCAATAATCTGTTTGTATAATGTTGGATCTGCAAATTTGGAATCTGCTATAGCTTCTTTTAGTTTATGTAGGTTTGTTTCCATAGGAGATGACATTGGCTTACAATTCATCATTCCAAATCTCTTCAGAATGTCAATGGTGTATTTACCTTGATTTAGATAAATACCATCTGGTTTTTGCCATACTTCTAATCCAAGGAAATAATGGAGTAGACTTAAATCCTTCATCTCAAACTCTGAAGCTAGTTCTTGTTTGCATTTTGCAATGAGATGATCTTCGCCTGTAATTAATAAGTCATCTACATATAATATGAGTATCAACATTTCACCTTTGATTATTTTGAAATACAGATTTGGATCAACAATGTTCTTAGAGAAACCTATCTCTAATAAGTAACTGTCAATTCTTTCGTACCATGCTCTGGGAGCTTATTTTAATCCATACAGTGCTTTCTCTAACTTGCATACATGTGTTTTAGCATTATTTACCTCATAAGTGTTTCACCTTCAATAGTGAAAATCCCTCTCAATCACTATGATCGAAATTGTCACAAGTTGACTGAACCATCTTCTCCCCATGAAGCTCAAGTTCTTGTATCAACCTCTTGTCCTCTTTTGAAATGTCAAACTCCCTCTGCATCCGGTCTCAATCATCAATTCGTTTATAAGCATCAATTTATTTCTCCCTTTAATTCAATTTTATTGTGCTTTCGTCCTTAAGTTTAAAACATTTCCTCTCATAAGGTGAGCCCATATAAGAAATATCACGCATGAATCATCTCTCATCATAATTCCCTTTGAATGATGTAGAACATTTTCATAATTTTGATCAACACTTTCATTATGATCTGCCACACACAGTCGTTAATAACTTTTGCAATTTACCAAATTTATCCAATCTCTTCGGTGAGATGTTAGAAAAGCTAATTACAAACATTTCCTTTAAGTTATAGCGAGATCCAATGGTTAAAACAAAAGTTATGACATTTTTCCCAAAACTGCTAACCCTAGGTAGGGTTTCAAGTGACCTGCACCAAAGTCGTCATATCTTGCACAAAACTGAATAAAATTTGATGAGATAAACATATTTGAAAACTAGAAACACAGATCTTTCCATCCATATATTATAGTCCTCATTTTGAGGCCAACCAAGGGCCGTACAATGGCATATTTTAGACTGAAAATTCTAAAAAAACTGAATTCTCCAACCCTCTCCAACCTCCAAATTAAACTTCACAGCCCTAAGCTCTGATACAATGTTGATTTTCCCAGGTTTTATTGGATGTATTTTAATGTATACATCTGATTCAATCTGATACTTGCATTCTTGGAATTCTATGTGTTCTCAAATTGAATAACATTATACTATATATATTCCTTTGGAAAGGCATGTCCTTGAATGGACATGTCTCTCCTTTAATTATAATAATTTAATCAATATTATAATGTTTCATCAATCAATTATTAATTTAGAATAATATAATAGATTAATATTGAATATTAAATTTTATATGATTAATAATAATATATTAATATAACATAATAATATATTATTATTAATCAACATATATTATATGTATTCTAAATGATCATTCGACTGAAGCTACAAACATTAACAAAGAGATCCTTAAACGAAAAATTTCTTTGAACTAGTATTGTAGGCACAGATTTAGCACAAGGCTCAATAGAACATCATATATGACCTTCTGAACAACCACGGAAATTTGGATTAGTCTTCTCTGCCCATGTGTTCGGAACTTAGCAAGGATTCCTTGTAACAACTTTCTTCAACAATCTGCACCCTAAAGGGCTACTAGGATGGTTATGAGCAGAATCACTTTTAAGGTTTTACAAGTGTTTAATTAAAAGCTAAATAATAATTTTTAATCCATGTCTATGATCAGGATCCATCTAACAAGACTGTGAATACCGATTAGTGCTCTTCCACCTTATATGGAATATATATCCCTCAGTAGCTTGAATAGTTGGTCTTTACTACATAATAACATGTATATCACATCCCTTGACTAGTTTACTTGACTGGATGTTTTTTCAAATATAGCTCGTCAAATTTTCAAGTCCCAATTACTTTATAAAAGTGAAGATAGCAAGGCACATGTTGATCCATGTGGTGGAGCTCTGTAGCACCAGCTGGGACAGCTGACTTTCCAAGGTCATAACTTGTGACTGTAGCTTGAACCTGCCCCATTCAAAAGGCATTGGGAAACTTGTATAGATTCAGAGAACATGACGAAAAGGAGCTTAAATCTGTTATAGCAAGTTCCTCCAAATACCATTCAGGAAGGTCCAAACATCACAAAATACGATTCCTTCCCAAATTCAAATGAACCTTCCAAATTTGTTTTTACTTACCTTCCAAGTAGAAGAGTGGGGTGTCATGACGTATATAGATCAGGCCTATAATCATCCACAGATTATATTGGGGCATTGTAACATGAAGGAATATCATCATTCACAGCAGTGATTGTTTAAGAGGAATAAAAAGAAATGCCTCTTTCCAAGGCTATTAAATAATGACTCAAGGTGGTGCTCCTTCGGGAGATGGCATATCAGAGTTCCCATTATTTGCCTTTCCAAGCTCGTCATCATGTTCATTTATGGCTTCTTCATTTCTTGCACTAATATTCAAAGACCTTGACCTTGATCTTTCCTCTTCTAATCTACTGCTGAGGACTTTACTGTTTGCTATGGGTGGTTCTTGGTGGTGGATGTCAGGACCCTGTCTGTTAAAGACAGACCATGCGGAAGGGAAGATTGGTAAAGCTGGTTACTCTTCTCTTAAATACAGTGCCTATGGAAAGCTTTTGTTGGTGGTGGCCCCAATGCTAATTATCATCTCCTTCTAGGTTGGTTCTGTTTTGTCTGCTGTCAGTTTTTTTGTTGTCTAGTTTGGTTTTTCTTTTCATTTGGATTGCTGGCATAGCTCCACCCATTCTTTTCTTGTAGTTGGTTCTTTCTAGGAATATGTTGGATAAAATATTTAAACACTTCCTTAGCTGCCTCCTTGGTAATTCTGCTAAACTCCTTAGAGATAAGGCAAGCAATACATGTAAATGTTTGGCTAGAGAAATGCCAAAATGGCTTCTCAGCCCACAACAAACAATATTTAAAAAGAATTGAAAACCTTGGGCAGAACCCCTCCCCCCCTCTCTCTTCTGATTCTGTTGCTGCTAGAGTTCCAGGAGTCGAGATTCCTCTTCCGCGAGACCCTTTCCAGACTCTTAACAGATATACCATTTACAGCAACGCTGTAACTGTAAATAAATTCCCCATGTTGTGGTTGACCGAGGAGCATGGGAGCAATATTCAATCAGTTAAAAATACAGCCAGTGAGCAATTGAAGCATGATGGTTGGGACATAGTAAGAATTGAATACAAGGTAAGGGTCCTCTTCCAAGCTGCAGGTGGCGAGGGCATCCCCTGCTCTTCAAAACGCTCATCTGTCATTCCTGCCCAGGGTATGGGTGATAATATCATAGTTTCCATTATCAAGAATTGTTTGAAGAATTTCAACAGGAAACAACCGATACGAGGAAGCTGGTGTAGTTTCCACGGCAGCAAATTAGCTTTTAAACCGTCCAGCAAAACATAAACTCTTAATAAAGTAGGTAGACATATAAGAATATGGATAATTTGCATGAATTTTTTTTTAAGGACACGGATATCTTTGCCGTTAAGCGCAACCTGATTTCAATCCCTCATCCTTAAATATGCATTTATTACATGTTGAGTTGCGGAGTGGACTCAAAATGTCAGAATTGCCAACTTCAGACAATGTTTGTTTCTGAACCCAATCATTGAAACTTGGATTGGTAAAGAAGAACCCGATGCCGACTAATATCGTTCGCTATCCATGAAGATTCTGCAGCACGGGTGGGAAGGATGTATTCCGCTGTTGTTCCTCCTACTCATGCGCATTTTTTAGTTTTGTCAGATAAGCGTACCATGAGGGAAAGCCACTATTTGGGAGTCAACCATTGCACAAACCGGTGACAGATTTGGTAAACTCCAGGTGAATTACCACTGGACCAAAACCAGTAGATTCGTTGTGCAGATATTTACCGAACATATCTTCATGAAGCTGGTCCACGTTTTTTCGTGAGGTTTTAACATCCTGGCGGTGGTTAAGCCATCTACAAACCTATCTGGTTATCATGGTACTGTTATACAGGTTCTGTAGCAATTATAACTTATATTTCTTACTTTGATAGCTCTATTATCCTTATAGTTGGTGAGATGGGTAACGATCCTTTGCAGGCTAAATGGCTAACCCTGGGGACTAAATGAGTATAAAGTGAATATATAGCTTATCCATTCGTTTCCAGCAAAGAAAATAAAACTTGAGAAACTAGGTCAATACCAATCTCTGAAATCTATCTGGGTAAAGGTTCTAACATTGTTAAGTTAATTGCGAAGATTTGCCTGGTGTCTGATGAGTTTCGATTCTTTAATGGCCAAGTAATGACTAGAATTTAGCTTAACAAACTCCAACTTGCAACTGTAACATGCATAACTCTACGCCAAAAAAAGAAATAGATAAAATCCTGCAGATATGGAAGCTACCTGACAATATCATATGAGTGTTATGTCTCACAGTAACCTCTGCAATTTTGATCGCTCCTTGTGCTGCAAGCTGCCACCGAGATAAAACCGGCGCACCCATAAAAAGATAGATCGTGAATCAAATTTCCTCGAAACTCTCCGCTATGTATTCGTTGGGTTGAGGTTGTATTAATTTAATATTATCTTCAAATATTTATATGTGAGGGCGCTTCAAGAGTTATTAACACTAAAAAGTAAAATTTCGCTGCATTTTTATCAAGATAGGAGCCTATCTTGATAAAAATGCAGCGAAATTTTACTTTTTAGTGTTAATAACTCTTGAAGCGCCTTCCCTCCTATCTTGATAAAAATGCAGCGAAATTTTACTTTTTAGTGTTAATAACTCTTGAAGCGCCCTCACATATAAATATTTGAAGATAGTATTAAATAATAATAATAAAGATGTGGGGTTGGGATTAAAATGACAATTAAATTTAAGTAATTAAATGTGATATTTATTTAAATTTTATCTAGAGAAATGTATTTTATGAATATAAAGAATTGACTTGTCAATAGTTGAAAAATAAGATTTTTTATATAAATGTATTAAAATATTGGTTTAAATTTGTATCTAGAAAATTATAAAATAAAATTACAAACACTCTAAATTAATTATATTTCACTATAGTTCAAATAAATTTACACTTAAAAACTGATTTGATGTATAGAATTGACATATGGTTGACTTTAACATGGGTATTGGCTCATTGTACCTATACCATCTCAAAAGTTGCTATTTAAGAATCCTACACAAGAATTCATTTTCCCTTGAAGTTCTACAAGAACTCATTGAACTACTTTTAAATAGAGAAAAATATTTAAAGTAATATAAATTAGCATATACCTAAACCTCTCAGGGTTGAGATGTTGGAGGAGTCACAAATCACTTCCAGACCATGTTAACTTCCTCCTTCAGGAAGAGAAATCCAAGATCCCCACTAATGATTGAGTGGCTGCTAAATGCTTCCCTCCCCCTCCTTTTTTCACTTGGATTTATAATTCAAATAATAGGAATATTCCTTAGATCCCTTCGGATGAGGTGGTGACTCGTTCGGCCAGGCTAGAGATGATGCACGTGTTGTTGTGCTGGCATTTCACTTGGGCTTGCAAAGCCATGATGAAGCACGATTGGATTGGAAACGTGTTGGCTGCCACCGATATCTGCTGGCTCTTAATGCCTTGTAACCAGCAAATCATTTCTAAAAGTGACTTATTGTTTTCCCATGCGCCCAACCTCATTTCTCATTTATTGACGTTGGGCTCGTACATTCCCCATTTTCTCTTCCTGGCTTGCTTCTCGAAGGGTCTTTGCAACTTCATTTGTTTTATGACTAAGGAAGCTTTGTTGGCGAGCGAAATGGGGGACGACAGAGTGAGATATGAACCGGACAATCCGGGTGATTTTAAAAATGACCCTCTCGTCTGGAATTTATGTGTTGAAGGTGGAATTGTTGATTTTCTGGACTGCCTGAAGGGCCATGATGAGCAGCTCTCGGCTGCTTTCGCCTCCTCCTAGTCTGGAAGATGGGTCTCAGTTGGCGGCATTACCTTTGATGTTTGTGAGGAGACCATTGCCCAAGCTATGAAGCTGACCCTGGATGGTCGTCGCTGGAAGCATACCAGCCATGTTGCAAACAGTGAGGGTTTGAAACGGTTTTTCCGCAACCATGAGGAACCTGTCAAGCTGCAAGGTGGGTTTGCTCGGGAGGAGCTCACGCACCCATGGAACATGATCTGCCTCATGATCATGAAATACTTCACTCTCGAAGGCAGGTATAAGGTATTCTACTACTACCGTTTGCCCCTCCTCAATCACTTCTGCAATAATGATTTGTTTTGTCTGTCGTTTTATTTACTACACTCCTTAGAGAGCTCTGTTAAGGACACTATGGACCCTAAGCATGGGGATAAGCCTCCTTTCCTCCTCCACCAAGGTCTTATTTACAGGTTGTATAAATTTCATGAGGCTCTCTGCCCCCCTAGGAATCTTTCGCTCTCTCAGCCCCCAATGTCGACTCCCGAGCATCTCGCAGCCCTGTCTCTGGCTTTCCCTAGATTCTTCCAATATCCCTAGGAAGGCTTTGCCACAACCATCATGTCCTTGCCTGCCTATGCCTCGGTTGTTTCTCTTTCGACGGTCTCCCCTAGCCTAACTCTACCTGCCTCCCCCAATGCTTCTTGCTCCCTGTCCAAGGGAAAAGAAAAACCCCCGCTAAATGCAAACGCATTGTCTATGATGACAATTCTTCAGCTGAGGACACTGAGAACGACAACCCTTCCCTGGACTTGGAGGTTAAAAGGAGATCCTCCAGACTTGCTTCCAAAGGCCACAGGAAGAAGACCCCAGTTATTGAGAATCTGGACTCTGAGGAGGACCCCATCGGAGACAAGAAGGAGGAGGGCCCTAAAACTAAGGGGGCCCCTGATGGGGATGCTGATAATGTTAATATGACTAGGGACCCCATAGCCCCGACCATTGTTGGTGCTATTGACATGACTACCCCTGAAAGGAAATCCCAGGAACTCATTGACGATAAAGATACGACCCCTATGAACACAGACATTGAGGGTCTTATGAGTGTGGAAATCCCTGACAACAATGCTCTGGATCTTGGAAATTTGGATAAGGATTTAAACTTGGCTGAACAGGTGATGCATTCTATCCCTCTGATGGACCTGGTTAAGGATACTGACAACTCCATTGCTGATGGCAAACCCAAAGAAACTACGGAAACTATTGATGACTTGGTTGCTGAGAACCCCCAGGAGGCCCCTACTCTGCAACAAATGGAAAAGTTGAGCACGGATGTGTTGGACATCACGCAAAGAATTGAAAACCTCAGCCCTGTTCTTGATCTGCAGTCTATCAAGGAGGAGGTCAAACAACTCAAGAACAAGATGGAGACTTGGGAAGCCCAAATGGTGGGCCTGAACAAATTCCATTTGCAGGTGTTACACAGCTCCGCACTCACCCTCTCTCTGTTGAGGGGACGCTATGCTGACACTGAGGAGGACAAACAAGGGGCTAGGGACCTCTACAAATTCTTGTCTACCGAATGGAGCAGTACCATGGAGACCACTGAGGTGCACAAGGCACCCCTGTAGCCTTTTTGATGGTTGGTGCTGTTAATTGTTGTTATTAGTTGTTTCTACGCTATGATTGATAGTTCTCACTGCTTTTTTAATCAAAAACATATACTTTATAAAATTTAAATTTGAATATATATTAATTTATCACCACTTTAACAATCATATTATATTTTTAGTAATTATTATATATTAAGTTGTGTTAAAAATATAATATTAATTCATTTATTTACAAAACTATTTAGTTTAATTTTATAAATAAAAACTATTTATATATTTATATAAAAATAAAATATTAATTCATTTATTTTAAATTATTAATATTCAAATAATTTAAAAATAATACTCTAAAAAAATAGATAATGATTTCAAAAATATTTTTTTAAATATTTATAATTAGTAAAATAAAATTAAGAACTCCAATATAATTTTATCAAAAGAAATAATTTGATTAATTTAATTTAATAAAAAAACAACGCCAGCCATTGAAGACCCAGAGTCTATAACATATCACTTTCATAACTGAACAGACTGACTATTTACAAAAGATTTCATGCCAAAAGAAAAGCCCTAAATAAAATTATACGAAATCTATCCCGCAGTCAGAGAAAATATACTGCATTAACAGGAGAAATCTCATGATCAATACAAAAGATAACTTACTGCAACAAATTCATTCATCATTTCAGTCTAACATCACAGCCATGAGAGAATCCGTCCATTTCCAAACGTTCAAATAAAAATTTAAATGATTTACGTCAGATGCAGAAATAAATCTCTGGTTTTAAAGTAGATGAAAAGGCTTTTGAGTGAGAAGCTACCTGTGTATATTTTACGAGCTCTCTGTGCTGTTTTGCTCCGTGTGCTACAAACCAGAGGCGAAAAAAGAGGGAATATAACAGGCAGAGTTTCTGTATTTTACACAGTTGAAAGCATTATAATTTAGAATGTAAAGTTTATAATGATATCTGAATTTAAGTAATTCAACAATAATTTCATGTAGAATTTATTCAAAACAGAAATCTATTATCAAATCAAAAAATCATTACTCTGAAAAATGACAGGATTTACCGTTCTGTAGACTGTTCGTTGCAGACATTAATAATCTTCATTCTATTCTTTATAGTGTACATCAGCTTCTAGAGAGGGTAGGAATATGTTTAATTTTAAAAGTACAGTGATTTTAATAATGAAATGGAATCCGTCAATGCGATTTCTCGCGTACCTGTTTTTCCAGTACGAAGGGCCGCTGTATTAAAAACAGTATAGCATACGATATTTTTCTTTTTTAATTAGTTTGTAGTTTGAAATTTCTTAGTTTAACACTATATTAGATATTTTTCGTTTTTAATTAGTTTATAGTTTTATAATATACTTGTAAATTTATAAAAATTAATATTTGTTTGGTACGTTTTATTTATTATTAATTTGATTTTTAGATAAATTTTATTGTAATGATAATTGTTTAGTTAGTTATTATAAATTATAAGTAAAAAAAAAAATTATTTTAAGTAAATATTTATCTTTGTAAATTGACATGTAAAATTATTTAAAATTGAATAATTATTAATTATTAATTAATATTTTTTTCTTGTTCAATTTGATTGATCAATATTTTTCATTCTTTATTTCAATTTTCACACAAAATAAAAAGAAATAATTATTTCAGTCTACATATTATTATGATCTCAAAAAATATATATTTTTTAAATTATTTTTACATTTGATGCAATTCACCCACATTTTCTATTAGCAACCAATTGAGTTGTGAGTTGTGTAGACCAATCCATCCAAAGTGCCATGCAACAATTACACAATATATACTTGTGAATGGAATTATTTGCCTAATGTGTAGGTAGTGACAGGTATCCTAAATTCATTGATTGAATGTACTTTCACAATATTGTATACACTTGGTTTTTGATGAATTTTAACATGAAAGTTATTGCTAGCAAGCAAATGATACCACAAAGACTACTTAATTGGGTTCGCTTGAATTAGGCTTATGTATAAGAGGTTCAATTTAAATAACTTCAATGAAGCCAATAAGAGGTTTTTAGAGGTTTGTACAACATTGGCTAATGTTCAACACTGTGATTTCATTACAATTTACAACTTAGCACCTACCTCGAACATACATTATGATGTGATGCTACTTTCAAATCACAAGACCCTCAAATTGCATGCAACCATGCATTTGCAATTGTCCTACATAAGACATCCTCCATGTTGGATATATGGTATAGTCATCCTCATGTCTATTGTGTTATGGGATGCTCTCGTGGAGGTGACTATATACCTCTTTATAAAAAAAATTTGTAAAGTGAATATAATGGTAGAATTTAAAATATTTGAAAGTGGCCACCAAACTCGATCTAGATGTTGTTTGGCAACTATACAAGAAGTTGAGGAATATAAGGAGACAATCAAGCATAGTAATTGATCACGCACTTTGGATGAAGCCCAAATTTTAGATGGTAGATAAGAGTCTCCACTAACAACTTCCATGCTAAAATGGATTTCAAAAGTTGCGTTGGAGATATATGTTACTCATTAAGCAATCTGGCTCATCATGGAAACCATCTTTGTATTAGGGTTGATGCTTTATACATGCACAATTATTGTCAAATGACATGGAAAAGGGTAGATATTCCAATGTCACTCTCACAAAAGAGGGAAGGAGGATCGTCCTACTTTTACGTTGTGAGGATTAGAATTATAAATTCATTTGTTGGTTGCTCAACTATTGGTGAAAGGGCACAGAAAGCAATGACCAATAAAATTGTAACTAATGTAGTGATGGAATTGCAAAATACACACACATTGAAGAGAGACTCAAGACGCCAATTTTTTAGTAAGTCAAAATAAGATAATGATAGAAATGTTATCGAGGATAAAGGTTCTCGATTTAGGAGGCTAGTGTTGGAAAGAGATGGGTTTAATAGATTATTTGAGAAAATTTCAATAGTTTGGGTTCCATTCAACAATGGTGTTGACCTAAGAGGAAATCGTTGATGTTTTCTAATTTGTTACATGACTTGAAGATGACAATGTGAGTTAAAGACACGAATAGATAAATGAATTAAAATAACTATTATACATTGCCTTACCTTCTCATCTCATGGATTGAGCTAAAGTAAAGGTACCCTTCTGCACTTGATTTTTTTTATGCACTCAAAATGTTGATTTCTCTTTGTTATGCACGCAAATATACTTTGGGTGGGATCAGGGGGCGGGAGAGGGGGAGGGGGAGGGGAGGTGTAAATTAGCATATACCAATTTTAACTTGAAAACTAATGCAACATCAAAATCATTAATATATCTCATAATATCATTAAAACAATTAATCAAGTGGTAAGAACATTCACACATTAACACATGAGATCACCATATTTACATGGAAACCTAGAAGGGAAAAACCACAATGAGAAAAGCTACATGGATCTACAACCCAAATCCAACCTCACAAAATAATAATGAACTTAGAATTATTTTGTAGACACCAACCTACAGGAGGCACCAATCCTCTAATCCAGAGAGTTAAGTACCAACTCAAATTATGAGGCACCATTCTCAATTATAAACTTGAGATATAGGAAATGCAAAAGAAATATTACGTGAACCTTCCAAACTTGATCTTCATCACCTATGTAATCTAATATACTTCAAAACACTCGCATTGTGTGTATAGAATATGCATCTTAGTTCACACATTTCATCACATATGTACTTCTATTTATTGTGTATGCAACTTGCACTTGACTTATTCTTCCACTTCTCCCCCATTGATATGAGACTTGTTGGTATTATTTATGCATTCCAATATTAATTACACCTTCATGTCAGCCTAGAAACTGATTATAATGTTTGCAAGTCTGCCCAAAGTAAATCCCTTAAACCAAATGTGTAGTTGGTTGGTCCTAACCATATGTTCACATTACACCAGGACTAAGAACATGTTATGTGTTTCTCAACATAGACTCAACTGGTCCCAAACTACCTTCACACATTTTCTCTAAATGGCACACATTTCTTTAGCGCATCCAACAGAAACATCTACACAGTCAATAAGCTAGCATAGTGTACATTTTGTCACTTCTATAACTTTCTATTTATTTGACCAAGTTATTTGAAACTTGGATATAATATGTTTTATGTGTAACTTTACTTCCAAACTGCAATCCATAACTACCAATTGTGGTAGAATGTGGTACCAAAAACTATGACTATGTAACATAGTACAAATACTGTGTATGAGCAAAAGAGCTCCAAAACTTACCACAAACATTTGCAAATACCCTAGACAATCTAGATAAACTGATACCAGTGCATGATGATAACATTAAGAGAGTTATCCAACAATACTCTAGACTTTGTCCTTCATTGTACTTAAATACTCTGACATAAAACAATCTCTTTGACATCAATTCGACAACACTATATTCAACAATCTCCCCCTTTGTCATTGATAGCAAACAAAAAATGCTTCCCCTTCAATTAACACTAAGCCATTATCTATATAACTCCTCTCTAGAGCACTTTTAAAATTCTCTTTGTCCATTGCATCAATGGAAAAATGACTTAAAGCATTCCTCTGAACAATCCATGCACTATTACCATATGTGCTTCACTACAAGACCATCTCTTCTACTTGTGGTAGGGAGTCAAAACTCCCCTTGACCTTGTACTTCTTGAATTAAGAGGAGAGAGATCTCACTCTCATCTTTTTCCTGAGACTCTCAAATGTACCATCATACTCCATTTTTTTGTACCATGGCCAACTTTCATCTTTTATCCCAAAGGCATTCTATTTCCTTGATCTCAATAAGGTTATCACTTTTTGTCTTGCATCTTTCCACAACAAGCTTGTTGGAATTTGCTTCTCTGATTTCACACTCTTCTGCATTGGATGAGGAAATGTAACCTTTTTCATCTAATTTGTTTCTCTTCTCAATTTGTGTATGTAATATGGTATGAGCATTGATTAATCTTTCAAATTTGTATTCCTCTTGCTTTCTTTTCCACACCTTCTTAGACTCATTCTTTGATCAGTAGAGGTGCTTTATTTCCTATTTCGTTTAGAAGTCTTCACAAAACCACTTCCAAAACCACTTCTGCAAATCCTTCCAATGTATCCAAAATTGTTGCACTTGTAACATAAGACATTGAAATCAAAAAAAGTTGCAAACACATTTCTACTCATAAAGTCATTATTCCTTGTAGGGAACCTTCTACATTCTACTGCCTTATGACCAAAATGTTTGCAATTAAAATAATAGATAGAAAAGAAATGATTGAACCCAGTATAATGAGCATGTTCTCCTTCATTTTATTTTCTGAATGCCTTCTTCTATATACGAGCTTGAATGAATGCGACATCTTTCGTGTTGTCCTCGATCACCTTGGATTGATTAAATTTTGGACTTTTTGAGTTAATCTTATATGATCTTGTACAATTGTCTTCATGGAATGCTCAATATCTTTATTGATATGATTTTCATCAAATCCAATTGTGGTGTTGATGTGCAATAATCTCTAATTGTTTATGATCTCATCTAGTATCTCAATACATTCACTTCAAATTCTTTCTTGGCTAATTGTTTGCTTTCTCCAAATCATTTCTCAAGGATACTACTTCCACTTCAAATCTTTCACAATCCTTCACTTGGGCCTTTAATTTTTTTTGTTATTACATCTCCCCCTTTTTCTTTATCCAACTAAATTTGTAGATTTATGGTCATCTTCTCAAATTTTTCAACACTATGTTAGTTTATCTTTTATTTTAATATCCTCTGAAATTCGTAATCCTTATTTTTCAATTCTTTTCTTAAGATTCTTGATATCCATGTGAGCATAATGAAGATCTTCCTTAAGATCCACTTCAACTTCTTCTTCATCTTTGACACACATGGTTTTAGCATTACCATATAGTTTTCATCACCATAAATAGAGCTCCTTCCTTTTTACTTTCACTTTCAAAGGTGCACTAATCATACTTAATAGATTTGTAGCCATCTTCCTTATCACAGAAGCTCTTCTTATGAGTATTCTTCTTTTTATGTTTTGACTCCCTTTGATCATCACTATTTATTTTGAACGAATAATTAGAAGCAATGTGATCAATTTCACCACAATTTATGGAGCCCCTTTTTAATTTCTCACCAAATTTTCTTCTTCAAGATCTAATTCATCATTGAAGTCTAAATCTTCATTCTCATTTGATGCCCTAAAATTTGACTCATTTCTTGAAGTTTTATCATTCACAATTCTAATCTCATATGCAATTAGGATCCCATTTAACTCATCTATTTTCAAACCATTTAGATCACTAGCTACTTGAAAGGAAACTAAAGTGCAGAAAATGCTTCCTAACACTAATCTAGTGGGGGAGATAACACAATTTTTCTTACAAATATCAAACTATTACAAGCTAAGAAACACATACAAAAGGTGAAGGAGATATACAACATGCAAATAGATTAACAATAATCACACGATATATTATAGGGAAAACCCTCTCAGGAGAAAAACTCCACACTCCAAAAGCCACTCAATATATTATTTAGAAATCAACGATAAAGTACAATATACTTGCAAAGAAAACTTCTCACATGAGTATCACCAACTAGAAATCTAGAGGTAAATCAATAGCTATAAGACTCTCCTACACACAACATCCATATCATGCACCTAATATATAGGAGATGCAATACATGAAATCATCAAACGGTATTACAAAATAATGAGCTAAAACCACCCAAAAATTGGCACCCAACTAATCTCCAATCCAAGATGCCCTGTGATGTGTCAAAACACACACCAACATGTGTAACCCCCCTTTTCAACTCATTTATGTGTCCAACACATTTTTATATTTCCAATTTTGGGAGACCCAACTTCTGGATGACATAACATTTGAATTGGGTGTCTGATTGACAAACCATTTGAAGTGTTGAAAAGCTCACAATGTGCTCTATCTTGAGCTATAGCCTACTACATCAGTTACAGACACTTTTAGGATATTTATAACCATCTAAGGCCTTCAAAGTTGAATTCAAAACTTTCATTCACAACTTTCAAAAACAAAAAAAATTATATCTTCAAATATCTAGACATGATCTTGCAACAAAATTTTACCAACATGCTTATCTAACCAATCTGAAGCTTTGGGAATTTTTTTGGTGAATTAGGTGAAAAACTATGGTGAAAAAATTTGCTTGGATTTATTTCCCAAATCCAACCTCACAATATAATAATTAACTTACAATGACTTTTTAGGCACTAACCCACTGGAATTTCAACCTAATATGGAGACACCAATCTAATTTGCAGGCCACAAACTATAGGAGACGCCAGTATTATAACCCAGAGAGTTGAATCCCGACTTAGATTATGAGGCACCAACCTTAATTATAATTAAGATATAGAAAATACAAAAGATATATCATGTGAAGCTTCCAAACTTGATCTTCATCACTATCTAAACTTATCTACTTAACACTCTTACTATGTGTATAGGATATGCATCTTAGTTCACACACTTCATCATATTTGTGCTTATCTTTATTGAGAATACAACTTGAACAAGTTATTCCTTTTATCCCACATTGGAATGATACTTATTGATATTATATATGCATTCCTCTATCAATTACACCTTCATGCCAACCTAGAAACTAATTACAATGTTTGCAAGTCAACCAAGGGTAAATCCCTTAAACCAAATGTGTAGTCATTTGGTCCTAACCATGACACATAATCTATGAATAAGACCATGCTATGTTTTTACCAACATGATCTCAACTAGTCCCAAACCACCTTCACATGCTTCCTCTAGTTGGTGCACGTTTCATTTCTCTAGCGCATCTAAGAGAAACATTTGCACAATCAATAAGTTAACACAATATACATTTTGTCACTTTTAACTTTCTATCTACTTGACCAAATTTTCTGAAACTTGGATATAACATGCTTCATGTGTAACTTTACTTCCAAATTGCAAGCTATAACTGCCAACTACAATAGAATGTGGTACTAAAGCCCTTGATAGTGCAACATAGTACAAATAATGTCTCTCAGCAACAAACCTCAAAAACCTACTATAGACACTTCTAAACCTCCACAAATACCCTAGACAATCAAAAGTAACTAATAATACTAGTACATAATGATAAAATTAAGAGAGTTATCCAATAATACTAGACTTTGTCCTTCATTGACTCAAATACTTCGACATAAAACAATCTATTTGACATCAATGACAACACTATTTTCAACGCTCTCTCAACATAACCATAACATAAAGAAAGGAAAGTTGATTTCAACAACATAACCTTCACTACAATAGATTTCAAAAATGAAGAGAGAATGCCCCAATTTATAGATTTTTGTTGGCTAAAATGGAGGGTCGAGATGCAATATGAGATGGAGGGTTGAGTTTGAATGATAATGAGATGTTTTATAGCCTCATGACAAGTTTCACAAGGTAGAGGCATGTGAGAGTGACATTTGGCATGGGGAAGAGGGCAATGTGTGCTCACACATGTGTGAACATTAGGAAGAAGATGAAGATTACAAGTGGATGCATAAGTGACAAAGTGTAAGATAGGTAGACTTGGAAGAATGACAAATGAAGCAAAGTGCAAAGTGTAGAGTGGCTCCATTGGGAAGAGGGTCTCACACATGTTTGAGCACCCAATAAAATAATTGGTCAAAGGGTGAGGTGGAAGAGTGAGAGTAACATTTGCATGCAATAAATTATGAAGGCTTGGAGGAAATATGTCACATGACTACAAGTTTCAAGATTTGAGAAATTTAAAATTGGAAGAAATATTAATGAATGATTAGACTTGTTTTTATTAATTTATTAATTGTATATTAATTAATTAATTGGGAACTTACAAGAATTTAGATATGGGGGTTAAGGTTAGATCAAATAAATTAATTTAATCTTTAGATGAAATTTAATTAATTGCGGGATTAGAAATAATTAATTAAATAATAAAGTATTTAATTAATAATTAGACTTTAGAACATGGTTAATTGATAGCATTAATTAAATTTATTATATATAGAAGTCAAATTTTTTGTTGTCTACATGACTAACATGGACATTAGAGGTGGAAAATAAAGATTTGTCATAACCCTCTTTTTGGAACTTGATATGACTTGCTATTATTATTATTATTATTATTATTATTATTATTATTATTATTATTATTATTATTATTATTATTATTATTATTATTATTATTATTATTATTATTATTATTATTATTATTATTATTATTTTATTTTGAAATTGATGGTAAGGGGCCGAGGCCAAGAATTGTATTAATCATTTTTGAAATTATACATTGCTCCGCTCGTGCGGGCATCGGTAGGAAAGAGTGGAGGCGAGAAAACCTCTAGCCTTGCCCGAGACCATAGTCCAGCTAATCTTATACAATAGTTTCAGATTTTAATACATCATCACCCCGGGCCAAGGTGATCAAGTGGGAGGGTGATTTTATTTTTCCCTTCCCTTACAAGCCCTAAATTACAAATTTCAATAATCATTTTTCCTCAACTTCCAACAGCTTGGCTTTGAAGTTGTTCTTTGGTTGTATATAGTGTCCCTTAATTGCCCGAGATATACATGTTTGGCCTGCATGGTTAGTTTCTCAGACACTTGGCAGATTTGTTAGTATCATTCAGTTAATTATTTCAAGTGAAATTTTATCTATAAAGCTAGAAAGTTACCACAATAAAATCTCCTGTGAAACCTATCCTCATAGATCATAAAATGAAGAGGTAAAAAGCTTTAAACAGAATTGAGTTTCCAATTTCGTTTATCTTAGGCCCAATCATGATCGACCTATGACCCATCCAAACAATGAATTTTTAGTTTACCAACTCTTGTTATTATTATTATTATTATTATTATTATTATTATTATTATTATTATTATTATTATTATTATTATTATTATTATTATTATTATGAGTAATGTTAGAAAGAAAAGATAAATTGAAATGAGGTTGAAGTTTTTAAATAAAAAGAAGAATTAAATAGTGGTGACAAACTCGTGAGGTCATAATTTACTTGGAAGTTATTTATTTTCTCAATATTCTAATTGAGCACATGGTGTAGGAGAAATAAGAAGATTCTAGAAAAGAAATTTTCAAATTCAAAATATCAAGGAATAAATATTATATTTAGCAAATATAGGACATGGGAGTTATAAATTATTCTATGACAAGAATAATTCTATTCATAGTTCTTTTTATGACAAAGGAGTTACAAAATTTATTTTTGATAAAATGGGGGAGAATTCAAATTCGAATTTTAAATGCATGGTCAAATGTAACCCCCACTATGACAACAATCATTTTTGCAATAAATTAATTTAGAAATTATTTATTTTCTCAATATGTTATTTAGCACATGTTGTAGGAGGAAATAAGAGGGTTCTAGAAGAGAATCTCAAATTCAATTTTTTTGCATGTAACCCCCACTATGACAATTAATCATTTTGCATGAAATTATTTTGGGAAAAAGAATATGGAAATCAATTAATTCCTTTGTAGTGGGAAAATGGCTCTCTCTTCTATATATTGAGTTCTAAATTTTCAAAAAGGGGGAGTTCATAGCCTTGGATAGTAGAAGAATTTTATTAGTCATGTTGGATAGAAGGATTTTTAAGTATAGATGAAGAATTCTCACGAAGCTCTAGTAACGATTGAACTAGGTTAGCCGGAAGATTGGGATAATTCGACAGCGAGTGCTTCATCCAATCTAGGTTCTCCTACTTCATTTGCTTATTTGCAAGTTTGAATCTTGAATTATCATTCTTATCTTCCTTTTAGATTTTATTTATATGAAAATTATCTTCCAAATAAACCTCTCTCAATTATTTAGATAGATTAAATTATTATCAAGCATTATGTTGAATTATTATATTCCTGTGAAAATTTAATCTCTGAGAACATGTTTTTTTTTTTCCTGTGAAAATTTATTTCTCTATTTTTTTAGTGAATTCCTCTTGTAAAAATTCACCTCTGTGAAATAAAATGAGCTCCCCAAGAATATGTTTTCTTTTCCTGTGAAAATTTATTTCTCTGGTTTCTTAGTGAATCCCTCTTGTAAAAATCAACCTCTATGAAATAAAATGGACTCTCTGAGAATATGTTTCTACCTTTCTGTGAAATCTTCTTGAGGAGATAAAAAAGATTTCCTCTACGAATGTACATGTTCATCTCTCTTTATATTAAAATAAAAACTCAAAATATTTGATCAAAATCTCTTCTTATCTCTTGTATAAAAAAAAAACACAAATCTTATATATATCTTGCACTATTGAAGATTATTGGAAAAGACATCAATTTGAGTTGGTGCCATGAAATATGTCATTTATTTATTTTATTACGCCGAGAGGCATAACCTACAATGGCATCATATAGGGGTCATCACCAGTAACGATGTAAGAAAAAAGAAGTGGTTCGTATTCTTCCAGCTATGTATATTAGAACTGATAAAAGAAGAGTGGAGCTAAAAAAAGAACTGCTTGACATTTTGACTAGAATTCGAAGAGCCTTATATGAAATTCGAAGAGCCTTGCATCAACCTTTCAAAATCCTGATTGCAATACAAATTTGCAACGTTTCTGTGGAACACCAAAACAAGGAGAACTCTCCTCCATTTTTAGCAGGCAGATCACCAACACCATTTTCTGCCCTACATTTCATAAAGAGGCAGCCTCTGCAAGAAATTACCCACCTGTTTGCTACTAATGCCAACTCCCAATCTGTATATAATGTAAGTTTTCTCTATTTTTCACTTACCTTGGTGTCATTTGTATACTATGTTGTTTGAATCTGTTGACTGATAAACCTTCTTTGTCTCCCTTTTTAGGGCAGAAGAATGTCCTCTGTAGCAGAGAGGAGGCGGCTGGTAGAGCAGACATCAGGAGCTGGGAACAAGAAGAGAAAATCCCCAAATCTATCACATGACAATAATATTAGTAGTTCCAATCTAAAAAGACCATTGCTTAGAAGAGATCTCAAATGAAACGCTCAGGCTTTCACAATATTTGTGCTTGTATATTGCAATTGACAATTCTGTAAAAATAAATCACAATGAAGGCGAAAGGTCAGTTTGCATGTATTACCCTAAGTATACTCTAATATATTAGGATAATAATTATGGTATGGCTGATTAGTATTTGTTACCCTAACCATAATTATAATTATACATGTTATTTAAATATATTATAATAATTATTACCAAATACTAATCCATGCAAATTTATTTATTTTATTATTTGTAAATTTCAAAAATCAATTGTAAAATTAATTTATTCTAAAATTGTTTGGTGATTCAATTAAAAATTAATAATAAATAGAATTTAGTTTAAAGAACATGAAATGATTTGCATGGAGAAAGCAAAAATATAATAGAAATATTATAAAATTCTAAAAGATTCTATTTATATTTTAATTTCTTAAGTTTATAATGGCTACATAGAATGTTTAATAGAAATATTAAAAAGAAAGGAAAGAATCTAATATCCAATTTAGAAAGGTTAAAAAGGCTTGGAATAGTGAATAGAAGTAACATTTTTATGGAAAAAAAAGAAGAAAAAATCGTAATTTTCAATTTGGAAAGATAAAAAAGAATTTATATGTTTCTAAATTTCAATCATAAATATATAATTTTTCTATATTCAAAAAATCAAAGTTATGTGCATGCAGTTAAAAATATTTCAAAAATAACATACGATGATTGATTTAGAAATCTCAAAAATTATTTATCAAAAATTTAAAAGGTTAAAAGAAAATAATTTTAATTAAAAAAAATCTTTAAGCTATTTAAAAATGTCTTAATTTTATTAGAACAAAGTTTAAAGTTATTCATGAAATGATTTGCATGGAGAAAGCAAAAATATAATAGAAATATTATTTATATATCTACAAAAATATTCTAAAAGATTCTATTTATATTTTAATTTCTTAAGTTTATAATGGCTACATAGAATGTTTAATAGAAATGTTAAAAAGAAAGGAAAGAATCTAATATCCAATTTAGAAAGGTTAAAAAGGCTTGGACTACTAAATAGAAGTAATATTTTTATGAAAAAAAAAATCTTAAATTTCAATTTGGAAAGATCAAAAAGAATTTATATGTTTCTAAATTTCAATCATAAAAATATAATTTTTCTATAATCAAAAAATCAAAGTTATGTGCATGCACAAATATTTTTAAAATACAATATAATATTTAAGATATAAAAATATTTATTATTAAAAGTTTCTTATTTATCATATAGATAGGATTTTTCTATTTTAGTTGAGTTAAAAATATTTCAAAAATAACATATGATGATTGATTTAGAAATCTCAAAAATAATTTATCCAAAATTTAAAAGGTTAAAAGAAAATAATTTTAATTAAAAAAAAGCTTTAAGCTATTTAAAAAAGTCTTAATTTTATTAGAACAAAGTTTAAAGTTATTCATTTTATATAATTATTTAATAAATGTACATAATAATAAAGATTTTATTAATATTTCATAAAAAATAGATAATAAGTTTTATGAATGCATAATCCTACAATATTAACCCTAATTGTAGCATAATCTTAACCCTAAACAAGTAATCTTACCCTATTTAACCATAAGCCTAAAGTAATTGAATCGTAATCGTAATTCTAACCCTAATTGAAATTTAATACTAATCATAACTATGATCAACCACTTATCATAATCAAACCCCGACCTTGCCAATATTCTTAATCTAGACTCAATTTCCTGACCATAACCTAACCCTAAACTAACCTCAGTAATCCTAATAATGATGTAAACCCTAACTATTATCCTAATCCTAATCTTAAACCCTATCCTAAACCATTACCCTAACCCTAACCATGATTCAAACCCTAAACCTAACGATAGTCCTAGGCCCTAACTCTATCCATAATCCCAACAATAACACTAATAATGGTGTATGCTAACTGTAATCCTAACTCTAACCATGATGTAAACATTACCATTAATCCTAACACTAACCCTTAACCCCAACCATGATGTAAAACATAACCCTAGAGCTATAATACTAATGGTAACCCTAACCCTAACCCAAGCCATGATGTAAACCATAACCTTTACCATAGTCCTAATCACAACTCTAAACCATTACCTTAATCATAACCTTAACCCTACCCCTTACCCTAACACTAACCCTAACCTAAACTAATCATAACCCTAAACCCTAACTCTAAAAATAGGGAATGGCTCTACTGCCCTTAGGATGCACCAATCATATATTACAATGTATTAATAATATATGAAGGGTATTTATATCTTGATGCATCCTAAGGGTTGGATAGTTGTTTCCCTAAAAGTAACCCTAAACCTAACAATGATGTACACCCTAAGCCTATCCATAATTCTAAGCAAGATGTAAACCTTAATCCTAACCATGATGTAAATCATAATCCCAAACCTAACAATAACCCAAACCCTAAACCTAACCATGAAGTAAACCTTAACTCTACCTATAATCCTAACCATAAATGTAACCCTAAGCCTAACCATAAACCTAACCACAACTCCAACCCCAATCATGATGTAAACCATAACCTTAGCCATAATCCTTACCATAACTCTAAACATTAAACCTAATCTAACCACACAAATAAACCCTAACCCTAACAATAATCCTTATCCCTAACTCTAAACCTAATCCTAACCATAACCCTAACCCTAACCCTAACCCTAGCCATCATCCTAACTATGACCCTAACTCCAACCATGATGTAAACAATAAACCTAACCATAACACAAACCATCACCCTAACCCTAATCATAACACTAACCTAATCATAATCCTAAACACTAACCCTAACAATAATCATACCCTAAACTTAACCCTAACCTGAATTGAACCTTAATCTAATTTATTCCTAACCTTAATTTAGCCCAAACCCTAATCATAATTAAACTTTAATACTAATTTAACCCAAATTTTAATGTAATTGAACCATAACCCTAATTCTAACCCTAACTTTGATGTAACCCTAAACGCAATTATAACCTTGACATTATACCCTAGCCATAAAGTTAACCTTACAACTAAACCCTAACCCTAACCATAATCCTAAACCAAAGCCAAACCCTAACCTTGATGGTAACCCTAAGCATGATATACACCCTAACCATTATCATAAGCCTAACCTTAAACCCTAACCCTAATTATAACCCTAACCATGATGTAAACCTTAACCTTGACCATAATGCTAACCTTAAATTTAATCCAAAACACAACCATAAACCAAATCCTAATCCTAACCATATCCCCAATTATAATTCTAATACTAGTTGTAACTATGATTGTGCTTACCCTAACCCTACCTTTGATGTAAACCCTAAACATAATTGTAACCATGACACTAAACCCTAGCCATGACCATAAATTTAACTCTAATATTAAACCATAATCATTACCCTAACCTTAACCATGATATAAACCCTAACCTAACTAATAAACCTAACTATCACCCAGACCCTAAACCCTAACCCAAGCAATAAACCTAGCCCTAACCATGATGTAAATCCTAACCCTAACAATAACCATGATATAAACACTAACATTAATCCTGTAAGGACCCGCTTGTCCTAACCCTAGTTAAACCAAACTTAAACTCACTATTTTAATTAATTATTAAATTAACCATTATTACACATGCAAAAGCAATAATTATTAACATGCAAGTAATAGATAAGTAACTGAACAACCATGCAACTCATAAATAACATGTAGGAATTAAATGTGCATGCGAACAATAACAATCTAAAATTACGTATGAGGTCCAATAGAATGCAAACCATAATTAGTTACGATGTCGAGTTACGTGTGCGCATGAGTAGCGTAAATCATATGCATGAAATTATTACAAATTAAATTAACATGCAAAAACTCATAATTAAATAATCTACCAGATAATTAAATATGCGTGCATGCGTAAATGAAAACTAATCTAAGAAAGTAAATCATGCATGTTAGTGGGTTAGTATGTTAGTAGCCCTTTTTCTTCTTCTTTTTTATTTGTCAGTTACATTGCATGGCGACTTCTTGTCGCTTTACATCATGTGACCTTTATAGGTCCTTTTTCATAACCTCTACATGCAACCATTCTGGTCTTTACAATGAAATAAAATATACATCTTTAATTATTACATAAAATTTTATCTGGAATCTCTGACTTTCTTTGTCTCCGGATGTGTCGCCTCTGTTTGACCTGGATAACCTCCTCTCGCAAACCGGATGACGGACATATGACCCAGGCGTTTTATCCGCCCAACCAAATGAAGCATAAGCTTCTCGGTGCTCTTGATAAGCTCCCGTCCCTCACGACGGAGTATCCTAGCAAGCCGGTACCAACTGGTAGTAAAGGAATCCTGTGCAATCATGTAGAACTAACAACCCATCTTGGTTGAACTAACTACATGTGTTATGGCAGGGAGAAAAATAAATAAGTAAATATGATGGCCATCATTACCCTATTGGGGAAGTGAATAAAATCACCCTTCCCTGGTTAGCCCATAAACAAGCACTCTCGTTCCATAATCATCCCTCATAGACAGAAAAATAATTAACCCTCCACGGATTAATGTCAAAATAATATTATTATATGTTTTCTTTATAGATTTTTATAAATTTTCCCTTTATAATATAATTTCCTCAAATCAAAATTAAATTTTAATATTTTCAATAATTCTAAATTAAGAATCTCTATTTAAGTTAGAATTTACCACTATCAAGACTTTCCAAATACAGTCGTAATGTTTCAGTATTTTCTTAAAAACCCAGATCCCAATTTCTCTAAAATTTTCACAGTAACTAAAAATATTGGAAACACAAAAAACCCAGTAAATTTCCTAAAAACCCAGTTTCTATTTTTTATGATAAATCGAGAAGAAGGTGTTGACAACACAACTGACACATCAAACAAACTAGCATTAAATCCACAATACCCAATTTTAAAAGAAAAAGATCAAATAAAGACTCAATAAAATATGTAAAACAAATGAACCTGGCTGTAAGAAAGAAGAATCGCAGGCGTTTCCCAAATTTTAAACAATCTCTTCAATCTACCTTGTCGACTTCACAACAATCACACGAATCAAGAAGCTCAAAAAGAGTTGGAATGATCAAATAACAGGTTTATTCCTATATTTATAAACATTGAATTCTCTAAAAATAAAATTTAATTGTTTGCCTGATTAAATTCTTAAAATAAAACTAATTATTAAAATTAGAACTCACAAAATAGTTAATTGATTTTATTAAATTACAATTTGTTAAAGATTTAGTTTTTAAGAAAATAATTAATTATTAGGCTCTCACATATCGTCTATATTTTTAGTACATAAGTTTACTCCAACATTGTATTTTTGCATGCCTTGATCATTTATTTAAATTTATTAATTAATATTTTAATTAATTTCTTGAATTAATCTCATTATTTATTTTAATTAGTCCTCTAATTTTAGTATTTATAAGATATTATATCTTAAATATCTTTTATATTTTATAATTTAATTATCAAATAATTTTATTTTTAATTACTCAACTAATTAATTTATTTACTCTCTTTTAAATAATTATTTAATAATTATTTCTAGCTTGATTGTAATATTAAATACTTGTATATTTAATAATTTATCCTTATTATTATTTTTATTTTATCAATATATTTTAGACTCCCTAATTTAATTTACTAATTGCTTATCTAATTGGGTACTTTGCACAAGGTTCCAATACTTAGGACTGGTGAGCTAGAAAAACCCCTCCTCGATCATATGTCCGCCTTCGACGGTTACCCTGCAACTTATACTTGACAAAAATTCGTCAGATCCCATTACATAAAAATCTAGCAAAATATTAACATCATAACATTATTATTTATCATCATTAAATAACGACATCATATCAATAAAACATCATTATTAAGTATTATTAATCATAACAGTAAAGTATCATTAAAACATTATCATCATAAAATAACTAACCATCATCATTGTCACTATACCACACAATATTATCTATCATTATTAAAAGTTAATCAAAAGGTATCAGACATAATAAATAAATCTAACTAAGGTCTAATTCAAGTCGAGACAAATCCTAACACTAACCCTTAACCTCCAACCCTAACCATGATGTAAAACTTAACCCTAGCCATAATCCTAACCATAAATGTAACCCTAAGGCTAACCATAAGCCTAACCTTAACTCCAACCCCAACCATGATGTAAACCATAACCCTAACCATAATTATTACCATAACTCTAAACCTTAACCCTAACCTAACCATTACCATAAACCCTAACCCTAATAATAATCATTAGCCCTAACCCTAAACCTAATTCTAACCATAACCATAACTCAAAACCTATCTATAATCCTAAGAGTAAATCCTATCCATAATCCTAATCCTAACCTTAAACCCTAACCCTAACCTTAATCTTCAACCCTAACCCCAACCATAATCATCACCCTAACCCTAAGCATGATGTAAATCCTAACCTTAAACAAAGATGTTGATCATGAACCCAAACCTAAGCCTAACCCTAACTATGATGTAAACCCTCACCCTAGCCATAATCCTAACTATGACCCTAACCCCAACCATTATCTAAACAATAAACTTACCAGAACCCCAAACCATAACCCTAATCATAATCCTTACCCTAACCCTAATCATTATGCTAACCTAACCCTAATCCTAAACCCTAACCTTAACAATAATCTTACCCTAAACTTAACCCTAACCCAAATTGAACCTTAATTCTAATATATTCCTAACCTCAATCTAGCCCAAACCCTAATCCTAATTGAACTTTAATAGTAATTTAACCCTCACTTTAATGTAATTGAACCATGATGTAAACCATAACCTTTACCATAGTCCTAACCACAACTCTAAACCATTACCCTTATCATAACCCTAACCCTAACCTAACCTAATCATAACCCTAAACCCTAACCCTAAAAATGGGGAATGGCTCTACAACCCTTAGGATGCACCAATCATCTATTATAATATATTAATAATATATGAAGGGTATTAATATCTTGTTGCATCCAAAGGGCTAGATAGTTGTTTGCCTAAAAATAACTTTAAACCTAACCCTAACCATGGTGTACACCCTAACCCTATCAATAATTCTAACCATGATGTAAACCCTAATCCTAACCATGATGTAGATCCTAACCCTAACCATAACCATAACCATAACCATAACCATAACCATAACCATAATTATAATCTGAAACCTAACTATAACCCAAACCGTAAACCCTAACCCAAACAATAACCCTAACGCTAATAATGATGTAACTCTTAACCCTAGCCATAACCATGATATAAATACTAATATTAATCCTAACACTAACCCTTAATCCTAACCCTAACCATGATGTAAACCCTAACCCTAGCCATAATCCTAACCATAACTGTAACCCTAACTTCAACACCAACCATGATGTAAACCATAACCCTAACCATAATCCTAACGTAACTCTAGACCTTAACCCTAACCTAACCATAACCATAAACCCTAACCCTAACAATAATCCTTAGCCCTAAACCTAACCATGATATAAACCCTAAACTATGCTATCCCTAAACCTAACCATGCTAACCCTAACCATGATATAAACCCTAACCATTATCATAACCCTAAACCTAATCATAACCCTAATCCAAACCATGATGTAAACCTTATCCTCGACCATAACACTAACCTTAACCCAAACGCTAACCATAACCACAATACATGCAATTAAACAAAGTTTAATATATCTTAGATCTTTTAGTATTTGCTTTGATCTTGCAACACATATATTAATAAAAATAGTCTAAATAGATATATTAAATTGTAATGATAAAATAATATAATAATACTATAATATAATTTGTTTTAATAAAAAGATACTATATAATTATATATTAATTTATTTTATGTTTTCCATGTTGCGCGGCGCAACTGCCACTAGCATATATGTCTTAAATTTTAATTTAATCTATATAACATACGCTGAGAGATATCCTTCTCGAGGCACCTATTTCAATTTAGAGTTCAAAATTGATTAAAAATAGGCGCCTCGAGAAGGATATCTCTCGGCGTATGTTATATAGATTAAATTAAAATTTAAGACATATATGCTAGTTTTATTTTAATGGGTGCTATGTTCTTGTTGTTTTATTAAGGGAGTTCTCTTTTTTTATTATTATTATTTAAAGAAAACCTTTTTATGTGGGAAGTTGGGGGGCCTGTGGGCCCATTCCCCACTCCCCACTTCCCTCCCATTCTCCATTTACACAACCATGCAATTTAATAAATGTAATTGTAGATGAGTTGCCATTTATTAACTCTTTTATCTTTTTTTTAAAATTTGTTTGTCATTAAGAAAATAATGCTATAACTCTAATAATATAGTAAAATTTGATTATATTAATTTGTTTACAAATTTGAAATAATCAATAAAGTATATGGTTATAAGTGGTACCCATAAGTTAATTCAAAGAAAATAAATAAATAATAATAATAAATTTACCTAGTAAATACATAAACTATAATTTGGATTAGATGACTTATTTATAATTTATAAGTGGATTTAAATAAGGTTTGTTATAAATTTCATTTGATTAAGTTATAATTTGGCTTAGTAACCTTAAGAAATTATAATATGAAATTGATTTGATTATTTTTATAGTTGACAATTAATTATATTGCTAACGAATGATCATAAGGGTTTATATTCGACAATCAATGCTTTCAATTAAAATTTCATAGTTTTGAGTTATCGATAAATAATATTTTAATTTATTTTAGAACTACCTATTAATTATTAATTTGAAAACTTTACTTTCTAAGCAAATTTTGCGTTGGTAAACTTTTATTTGGTTACAACCCACTTGTAATTCGGAAACATTCAGTTAGATGAGATTTATTGGGATTGTTAGCTGGCATTTCAATTTAATATGAATTATTAGTATATATCGCTATGATCGTCAGTTTAAATTTAATATGTTCATAGTCCTTCACCAATTAGTTACTTCAAACATCACGCAAGTGACATAACTGATGTTATTATACAAGCTACAAGAAGCTGGATAATTGATGAATACTAAGAGGGGGGAGTGAATTAGTATACCAAAATTTACTGGACTTAAACACTTAAATAGTCTAGTAGTAAATCGGTAAAACAATTTAACAAACAAACCAGTTAACACACATGCAAACCAAATAGCAAATAAGGCATTTACCCACAGAAGCAATAACACCATAACACAAGATATTTGACGTGGAAACCCAAATAGGAAAAACCACGGTGAGATGAAACTCACAAGTTACTATCTGCATAATAGAAACTAGACCGGTTAAGGTCATACAATGTTCTTTACCAGAACAGATCCTGTTAGGAAACTCAATCTCTGTTAGGAGATAAGTTCGATTAAAGACTACCTTGTGAGAGGATTTAAGATCCACGGATGTGAACCACCTTGTTAGAGGATTTACAAATGCTTTGCCAAGCCTACCCGATTAAGGGTCTTCAGACTTGTCGAAGATGTAAGTAATCAACAAGTGAGTGATCTAGATACTAGCACAGTATGCTTGGTTAGATCCATGAAAGCTCATTGTTAATGCCTTTTGCATTACTTCAGTCTTCAGACACTTCACACTCTGTTACTTCACATAGACTTCCTCTTCTCTCCTATGATCGCTCATACAAAACTCATGCAATAGTAAAAAACCCTAACAACTCCTAAAACCCTAGACATGATGTCCTTATAAAGGAAATTGACTTCATGTCGGTCCAATAGGATTACATTGCAAGTTCCTAGGTTCAGTGCTTCTAGACATATTTGGTAACACGACACAAAAGCACCGCCAAAGTGTCGGCACCGCCAAACAATCGGTGGATGGTAACTCATCACAAAGTGTCGGTTGGTAATTCATCACAGAGTATTACCAGTTCATACAAAATACCGGTTGCCGGTTTGACAAAAATGAAGACTGGGAAATATGTGTTCTGCCGCTTTGATCCTTCATACCGCTTGAGATCCTCGAACCGCTTGATCTCTCTATGCCGCTTGAGTCTTTATGCTGCTTGAGATTGGTAAACACTTTCTGCATAACAACAGTAGTCTAAAGACTAACACATGATACCAGTTTGGAACAATTACCGGTTGAGCATAATTCATTCATTCAAAAAGTGATCTCATAGCAAGTGTGTGACCATCAATGACAATCACAACATAATCATCAAAAATGCCAACAATCTCCCCCTTTGGCATTCATGGCAACACTGAGGAAAAAAATTTGACTTCTAAGTGTTTTACAAAAAAATCATGCCATAAGCAAAATTACTCCCCCTAAGCATATACACTATCCCTTTTGCAAACAATACAATGTATACTATTTTCTTACAGAGATAGACATGAAGGTATACACAACATGATTCAAAATTTAAATTCAAATATACTACTCCCCCTTTGCCAACAATGACAAAGTATAGCTGAATAACCCTTGTTCCATTAGTATTAAAATAATAAATGTTTATGACAATAATGAGTAAAAGCTGTCAAAAACTAATTTAAAGTCCTGCAAAAATTGCTTCATGGATAAGGACCATGACTCAAGTAGGGAGGTAGCCACCTCTTTCTCTGTCTGCATCTGAGAGACCTATTCTTCCATGGCATCTATCGTGCTCATCTCTTGAGTCACCGTTAAGGCATCCAGATTGAGATAGCATTTCTGAAGTATTTGCAGGCGTGGGAGTAGAACCATTTGAAGTTCCTGCAAATCTCGTGTCCAGTTGCTGATCTCTAACTCTATTCTTGTAGACTAGATATGAAACCAGTGAACGGTTTGCCCATAAGCGGTAAAGGAATCATATGGCGGCTTGAAGGTGCTTATGTATATCTGTAAGTCAGATTGTAGCTTTTCCTTATGTACAAGCACATCATCACAGAAGAGATGGGGTTGGCAAATCTTACTAAATAGTAGATTCCCCTCATCCAGAGCATCCCTTATATCTTTTTGAGTTTTTTATAGATCGGACTGGAGCTCATTTAACTTCTTCACCAAGGTGGTGTTTAGAGCCTTTTGATGCTTCTTTCCTGCACTGGCTTCAACCACTTCTTCCAGGCTTTGCACCTGGTCCTCTACAACTGTGCATAAGAATTTTAGTTGTGCTAGAGAGGAATCGGTACTAGGGAGATTAGTACTGGGTACCAAACTGGTGAGTATTTCTATTGCAGTTTGAATAATATCCTCCTCCTTTTTCCTCCTTAGAGTTTCCAGTCGCTCTTGGGCAAGCTTGATGCTTTGGAGCAATTCCATTTCATTTACAAATTGGAGGTCAATGGGACTGACAATGTTAGTTGGTTTAGCTTGACTACCGGTTGCCATTGGGGTCTCCACCTATGTGTTCTTTGCCACTGCTTCCTTGTCCTTGGCTTTTTGCTTGTCTTCTTGTGCCTTCCTTTGCTCCTCTTCTTCTTTCTTTCTTTTCTCTTCTTCTTGTCTCTTCTCTTCATCTTTCCGCTTCTTCTCTTCTTTATCCTTCTTCTTCTCCTCTTCCTTCTTCCTCTTCTCTTCTTCCTATTTCTTCTCTTCCTCTTTCCACTTCTCCTCTTCTTTCTTTTCCTCTTCCTTCTTCTTCTTCTCTTCCTCTTGTTTCTTATTTTCTTCTTCTCTTCTCTTCTCCTCTTCTTTTCTCTTATCCTCTTCCTCTTTCCTCTTTTCTTCCACTTTTCTCTTTTCCTCTTCATCTTTCTCTTTCTATTTCTGCTCTTCCTCTTTCTTTTCCGCTTCCTTCTTCTTCTTATCTTCCTCTTGTCTCTTCTTCTCCTCTTTTATTCTTTTCTCTTCCTCTTTTCTTTTCTCCTCCTCTTTTCTCGTTTCCTCTTCATCTGCCTGTTTCTTCTTCTCTGCTTCCTATTGCTTCTTTTCTTCTTCAACCTGCTTCTCCTGTCCTGCTTCATCAGATGGTGTACCCTGAGTAACATTCTCACCATCTAAGGCATCAACATCAATGGGGTCCATTTGTTCTGTGACCGATTCTCCTTCACTGTTATACACCTCATCCAGTTTGCCAGTTTCTGTTCTTGCTCAGTTTTCCTGTTGGCTTCAGCCACTTGATGCATCTTTAGAGCTACTTGAGCATGAGTATGTGTATCTTTTACCACTTCATGAACCTTTCCTTCTAGTAACAGGAGTCTTCTTCTTCTCATGAAGAAGAGGCCTTTGTATTTATTCATAACTTCGAAAAGTTATGAATTTGATACATCAGGAAAATATTGTGCAAATATTTCCACCCTCATTTCCTATTCCTTTTCTATGGCAATGCGCCATTTATTAGCTAAAGAATTGGATAAAGAATCAGGTGCATCAGATCTAATTTCTGATGGCAACTGGTCATAAACACATAAATAATTAATGATTTCCCGCTCAACTTCTTCTTTCTCACTATCAGAAAAATCGTCAAAATATTCTTTCAAATCACTAAGCAATTTTCTTCTAATATTCTTAATAGTTCTGTGACAATGTGTCAAAGGTTTGTAGGAGGAAATATCAATATTTACCGATGCAGATGTTGTCGGTTCATTGCTGGTTGCCTTTGTCTTCTTCCTCGTTTGCCTAGTCTTCTTAGGTTGTTCTTCAGACACAGTTTCTTTTGAGTCCAGTGTGTTGCTTTTTGCCTTTCACTTCCTCTCAAATACCTTGGCGGGTTTCACTTCTGGTTTCTTCTTTGCCGGTGACCGCTTGGTCACTTTAGGCCTTGTTGTAGTAACCGGTGCCGATACAGATAGCACTTCCTTTCCCTTCTTTACTGAAGGTTCTTTAACTGGTGTCACCCTTTCCAGATAGGTGTCAGTTCTTTTCTCCTTAGGATCAAGAGGTGAGGCAATAAGGGTAGAGGCATACCCGTCCAACATATCATACATTACCTCATAGCCCATAGGCTCCACTTCTTCCTATCTGGGCTTAATGGCCTCCATTATGCATTCATCCACTTTGATGATAAAGCAGATGTCCTCTTCATATTTCTTGACAATGTCGCTAGATATCCTCATCCTTAGGCTCATCTTGCTTCTAAACTCATCAAAGTACTTGTTCAAGACTTCAGGGTAACCGGTTCCAACCGCTTGCAGGCATTCCTTGATTTGCTTGGTAACCGGTTGGTCGGCAGACCACTGAATATCTCCGACTCCTGGGAAGTAACCTTGGAAGTAGAAGAACAACCCAACCAATAGTTGTCCAAACTTAAATCTCAATGCATTATCCTGTTTGATCGACTTGAGGTTCAACACAAGTTGTCTTTGCATACAAGTGCACAGATCAAACGATGCATCTTCCTTAATCATCCTGTAAGCGGCATTTACCGCTGCAACAGAGACAGAGTTAATTCTGCTAGCCGAGAAAGTTCGGTAACCTATTACTATGCAGGCATACTTGACCAGATCATCCTTGATTGAGTCGACAGTCATTCTATGTGAGTCGCTCACTGAACCGGTGAGCTTGGTCATTTCGGTCTTGATGATCTTCCTCAGGGCTGGCACTTCACCGACATTGCAGAAACTGATGATGACATGAATAGCTTCCGGTGTGATGTCATGTGTTCTCTCAAGATACATTTTATCACCATGAACTCTGCTCAGAATGATTCGGATGTGATCATCTGTGAAATCTTCAAGGAAATAAACCGCATTGTGAAGCTTCTTCTTTTCCAAGATGCTATACTCCGGTTTGATCTTTTTATCCTTCCCACAGAATAGACCTAGCTGAGAATGGATTGCAAGAGATCCTAGGTCTTCAATTTTGCAGTCAATGTAATCGGAAATGCCTTCCTCGACAATGACACCAGCGGGTACTAAGGATAGGGCATTATATTTTGCTTTTCGTTTGATGAAATCTACTGAATCAACGGGTGCACTAGAACTAGAGTGTGATGCGGAAGCCATGATAAAACAGAAAACTTGAGAAATACCTTTCGAAAATCGAGAATTAGGGCTTGCTAATTCCACTTCGCCACACACTACATCGGTTGTTGAATCACCGCTTTGAGTTCTGCTCTTGACCGTTTTTCTGAATCTTCTTCAGGGTTTCAAAATTTCTTTGAATTATAACACAAATCGCCTTTCATCGCTCTACATTTAAAAACTTCTTAACTCAAAAATTGATAAGTGAAAAATGACTTCAAAGTTCCTTTTAAACATATTCCTCACCTACCATAATAAATGCTCCACCATTAGGGTGTAAACCCTAATTTGCCTTTTACCATTTCCGGTCTTCTGCCAAATGACAGGTATCACATACCGGTTAAGGTCTTTCACCGGTATAGACTGGGGGTTTGAAACATTTCACCATTTTCTTGCCCTAAGCTATTCTGATGCTTAGTTTGCCGGTTCAACAACTTCCACACTAGGTGCAGAAACAGGTTCTTCTTGAATTACTTCTTCTGGCTTCTTCTTCTTCTAGGTTTTGTTCATATCCGCTTGAACAGTTTCAACATCAATCGTTCCTTCCAGAGTGACCGGTATGTCATCTGATATGCTCTTTCTACTTTTGCAGAATCTTGTTGAATGACCTAGTTTGTTGCAATGATAGCAAACCATTCCAGGTGCTCTCCAAGGTCCATTATTCATGTTTCCATTCTTCCTTCTGCATGTTGCAGCAGTGTGACCATGACCATGGCAAATCCAATAGTTTTCTGTCAATCCGGTTGCCGAATGATAGCCACCGCTATGCGACTGATGATTATAGGTATTAAACCAGTTTGGGTTCCGATTTCCAGAGGGTTCAGGAAAAACTTCTTGATTCCTTTGAGGATACCTTCCAGTATTGTGCATGACAGACCTGCATTCAAGTGCTCAATGCCCAAACTTGTTGCATGCATAAGAATTACCATTGAATCCATTGGATCTAGGCTTATCATTTAGAAAATAAGGAAAATTATTGTAAGCCTTACTTCTACATACATTAGCAGTGTGTCCTACCTTGAGATAGTTAAAGCAAACAGGTTTGAACTTTTGCTTACCTTTATCCTTTGATGTCGGTTGTTTCTTTGATGCTCCATCTTTTGTTCCAGAAGTCTCACCTTTCTCATAATCAGAGAAACCAAGTCCATTGGTATTCTATACCGGTTTAGCTGATTCTAGCTTCTGCTCTAGCTTGACAGTGCTCTTATTGAATTTGGCAAGTACTTCCTTTGACTCAGAGAGTTCTTTGGAAATAGCACCATTGGATTCCTTCAAGGTTGCATTCTCAGAGATAGCCATGTTTAGTTCACCTAGTACTCCTTCTTTTTCCATTTTGCTTTCATGAAGACTAGCGGTAAGTGCACTGATCTCTTGCTTCAACTTAGAGATTTCATGATCTTTGTCTTTTACCAGATCTTCAACTTTCCTCCGGTTCTCAAGCTCTTGACACATTAGGATAGTCGGTCCTTCCAACTCTTTTCTCAGGTTGGAATTGGATTCATTCAACTTTTCTACTTCTTGAATTAGGGCTTCCATGTCCGCTTCATCAGAAGAACTATTTTCAGATAGCTCCATCAATTTTTCAGCATGCTCTCTTCTTTTTGCCTGAGAGGCCTTATATTTGACCATAAGTTCATCATAGGCTTGCTCAGACTGAGCGAACCGATGAGTAAGTTCCCTCATAGTGTATTCCCCCATATCTCTTTCCAAGTGGTTAGACTTATAGAAAGGTTGGCTCTGATACCAATTGATGAATACTAAGAGGGGGGGTTGAATTAGTATATCGAAATTTACTGGACTTAAACACTTAAACAATCTAGTAGTAAACCGGTAAAACAATTTAACAAACAAACAGGTTAACACACATGCAAACCAAATAGCAAATAAGGCATTCACCCATAGAAGCAATAACACCATAACACAAGATATTTCACGTCGAAACCCAAATGGGAAAAACCACGGTGAGATGAAACTCACAAGTTACTATCTGCAGAATAGAAACTAGACTGGTTAAGGTCATACAATGTTCTTTACCAGTACAGATCTTGTTAGGAATCTCAATCTCTATTAGGAGATAAGTCCGATTAAAGACTACCTTGTGAGAGGATTTAAGATCCACAGATGTGAACGACCTTGTTAGAGGATTTACAAAGGCTTTGCCAAGCCTACCCGGTTAAGGATCTTCAGACTTGTCAAAGATGTAAGTAATCAACAAGTGAGTGATCTAGATACTAGCACCGTATGCTTGGTTAGATCCATGAAAGCTCATTGTTAATGCCTTTTGCATTACTTCAGTCTTCAGACACTTCACACTCTGTTACTTCACACAGACTTCCTCTTCTCTCCTATGATTGCTCATACAAAACTCATGCAATATTAAAAAACCCTAACAACTCCTAAAACCCTAGACATGATGTCCTTATAAAGGAAACTGATTTCATGTCGGTCTAATAGGATTACATTGCAAGTTCCTAGGTTCAGTGCTTCTAGACATATTTGGTAACATGGCACAAAAGCACTGCCAAAGTGTCGGCACCGCCAAACAATTGATGGATGGTAACTCATCACAAAGTGTCGGTTGGTAACTCATCACAGAGTATTACCGGTTCATACAAAATACCGGCTGCCGGTTTGACAAAAATGAAGACTAGGAAATATGTGTTTTGCCACTTTGATCCTCCGTACCGCTTGAGATCCTCGAATCACTTGATCTCTCTATACCGCTTGAGTCTTTATGTCGCTTGATATGGGTAAACACTTTCTGCATAACAACAGTAGTCTAAAGACTAACACATGATACTGGTTCGGAACAATTACCGGTTGAGCATAATTCATTCATTCAAAAAGTGATATCATAGCAAGTGTGTGACCATCAATGACAATCACAACATAATCATCAAAAATGCCAACAATAATATGGCCTTTCTCAATTTGGATAGTACTCTCATCTAGAAGTAGTAGGTTGAATTTTTAAATAATCAAGGCATTTATAATAGTTAAATCTAATAGTAGTCAAATTTATCTCCTAACTTTAAGGGAACATAAGACTAGTAAAAAGAAGAGTTACATTTAAGGTAGAGGCGATTTTCATAGTTGAGCTTCATAGTAAAATCTATTTTGTTAGAACATTAATATTAATTGGGAAGTGGAGAAACTTTACTTGAAAAACAAAAGAGAATCAAACATGAAATCCTTTAACATAAGACTTGACTTATCTTGTGAATCTCAAATCAAGTAATCATATTCTTTGTATATGTCTAACGAACTTAGTTTTAATTAAGTTAGAATTAATTGTTCTAGATTATTGGATCCTTATCCTTATCAAGAAAATGAGTTTTCAAGAAACATATCCTATGATCACTTAGAGAATTAAATTGAAGTAAAGAAAATGGAAATTATAAGGTTATTATTTTGTAGAAAATATCTAAGGGTAAAACGATACTTCAAGTGGAATAATTAGTTAGTTATCTCTTATAATATTGCAAAGGAATTGACACTGGTTGTAAAACAACTAGAAGATTGATTCGAATTTTTCTTAGGGCCTCTATTTTTTGTTAGTTGATTAGCAAGTATTAGACTCTCTTCTAATCTTCTTTTCAATCAATTAGTGATTAAAATATTGTGGTTATTAAAGCTTATCGTTAATAGTTCTTTTCTTTTTCCTTCAAACAAGTGAATATTAAATTTATTTTCAAAGTATTATTATTAGATAATTTAATCTTCTTTAAGCAAATTAGTGCCTTTCAAGCATTAAGATTCATATTTAAAGTAAGGCTATCATTTGTGGGAAATAATTAAAGATAGATTTTATGTTGCTTCAAGTGGAAGAATTAGATGGTTATCAATAATGTGGTTACTTTCAAGCTTATTAATATTAAGTTTTTCCTTCAATCAAGTAAGTGTTAAATTCATTTCTAAGGCCTTCTACCTAGGCATTGGATTTTCTTTAAGCAATTTAGTACCTTCCAAGAATTTTTTCATAAGTTATAATTTTACAAGTTTTCAAGCAAAAATTCTTTGTATACTTCAGTTCTTTTTCATGATTGTATTAGTATATTGCTTTACATAAGATTCATGATTTCAAAATTAGAATTCTTAGTTAGACAACTAAACAAGAGGAGACGAAACCAAAACCTTAGTAGTGTTCGGTATCTATGGTGCCTCTGGGTCACGCTTACGGGCAATGATGTTGTGTTGAACTACTGCACTTAACGCCTAATAAAGCTGCACTAACGGCATATGTGGCATCGTCCCTATAAATCGCCGAGGAGAAATAAGGGTCATATGGAGGTTAAAAATCCAAGGGGCGGGTAATCCCCCTTGGATTGATAATCTAAAAAGATAATCTTTTAAAATGAATTTACATCCGCTCGGTTAAACCTTAGAAAACCCCATCAGGGCTTGGTGGTGTGTGATGATTTTGGAATTTATCTATCTTGATGATTTTTAGTGGATGATAACGATTTAAGGGTAACATTTTTAATAGGAATTAGGACTTAGTTAGTTTAGGCCACAAGCGGAAGGCCACCTTGAGCCTTTTTGCTATAGAGCTACCATCATGGGTACCAACCACATAGGAACTATCTGGGACATTGACCCTAGAAAGGGTTGCATACCCACCAAACAGTTTACATTAAACCATAGTTAGAAACCAGAACTACATACTTTACGCCTTGAGCCCATGCCGAAACGGGTATGTAGGCAGTCTAGGGACGAAGTTGTCCCTTGTACTCAGGCGTTCGAGGATGGGGATTAGGATTTTGTGAGTAGTTTTTTTCTCGAAGCTCCTTGGTCTTTTAATCAAATGGTGCAAATATTAATCGAAAGGTTAAAATTAATTCAATGCATACTCAAAAGGAATCTCGTATGGATTCGCTTGACTTCTTGAGGATTTAGGCCAAATTCCTAGGCAGAACTCAAGCTTGTTTATGTAATTACTTTTATACTCCTAAGGACGGCGACTACGGTGCACTCCTATTAGAGGAGTGTATTCTTTAGAGAGTGGCTCAGGACCCGGATGGTCCTGATGAGTCTAAAGTCTCTAGCCAGAGCATATCCTATTCTTATGAATAGATGCCTACCCCGTTTGGGTAGATGCCTATCCCGGAGTGGATAGATGAAACCTCCTGTCCCGTATGAACAGATGCCTAACCCGTATGAATAGATGCCTAACCCGTATGGTTAGATGCCTAGTCCCGAATGGATATATGCCTAACCCATATGGTTAGATGCCCATCTTGTTTGGATGGATGCCCATCTTGTTTGGATAGATGTACCTGAGTATGTGATTGAATAAAAAATAAATAAGAATAAGTAAGAGTAAGAAATCAATATTTTTATTTATTAAAAAAAAAATCAATTGAGTTTTTGGTTTAAGTTAAGTGGGTTATTACAAGATTGGTCAAAATGAAGCAATGCAAGCCATGCAAAAATTATAAATGGAGACAAGTTAGTGGTTTAGGTAAAATGTAGCACAAAATTTTTAATCCTTGATTTCTACCGAGTTAAATAAATCACCAATGCAATCTCATGTTTTGTGGTTAAGAGTGATGTTATTGCTAACCATGTGAAGAGAATAACATGTAATTGTTTGTAGGAGATTACAAAGGGTTACAAGGCCACTTCACCAATATTGGGACAACTATGATTTAAGTTGTATAACCACCCAAGCCAATCAACTTAAAAGTAAAACAAAATGCTTATGGAATAATATGTCACTTGAATTTCATATAATGAGAAACTCATTTGAATTAGATTTATAAGTAGAGAAGATGTAAATATAGATATATCTTAACATCAAAATTAGTTTGCTATTATATTTTATGGTAAAATGTTATGTTTATCACTTATATTTTATTTATATAAAGATGAAATATGTATTAGTGTTAGTGATAAGAAAAAGTGTTTAAATTGTATTTTAATATTCAAATTTATTAAGTATACATCATGTTTTACAATTAGTAATCATTGATACAAAGATAAAATGAACTAGGATATGAGGAGTACATTTATAGTGTCATTGGCATTTATGCTTGTTTATTTTGTGATTGTGGTTTAGCTTTGATGATTATGATAATTTATTATTTATTTATTTTTATTTAGAGTTATAATTTATTATTTTTTGTTGTCAAAGAGTTTTTAAAATTATTTTGTATTAGCATCTTAATTATGATTGTAAATTGTGTGATACATGTGATAATCTCACATTTACATATGACAATACTCGTATTTTACTTTATCTATGTGGATATATACATGTTTATAGATGGATGTTGATACTAATATATTAGCATTCTAGGTGTTTCTCAATTATCATGTTTACATGTTTAGAGGATGTATATTAGCATGGAGTTATTTGGATGGGATGATTACGTGATTTATATGATGTTGTACCCAATTGAATAGTTTTGCATGCTTTTGGCTATAATATATGTGTGCAGGTTTGCTTGACATGTGAATTGAGTTTAGGTTTAGAGTTATTTCTCCACCTAATTATGCAAGTCTAGGTTATTTCCCCTATGGTGGTTATATTGGAGATGTTACATTGGGCCTAATGTGTATGTTAACCCCTATCATACTCCAATCAAGTATAAAATGTATATATTGAGATCCCTAGTTATTTGGATTTGAATCAATTGTCATTCCATAATTCACTTGTG
Source organism: Cryptomeria japonica (assembly GCF_030272615.1). Taxonomy (NCBI): domain Eukaryota; kingdom Viridiplantae; phylum Streptophyta; class Pinopsida; order Cupressales; family Cupressaceae; genus Cryptomeria; species Cryptomeria japonica. The sequence continues at coordinate 684,654,406 of NC_081413.1, forward strand.
TTATTATTAAAATTATAATTACATTGTGATTGATTATTTCCTATTGTATTCTATTACAATTCAATCAACAAATCTTTGCATGGTAATGTAGCATGATAAATTTTGAAAATTGGAAAAAGAAAAAAGGAAAAAGGAAAATTCGTAGTTAATTGCATGAAAATATTATATACAATTATTTTAAATATTTTATTTTTCTTTTCCTATAACTTCAATTCAAATATTTATTTATTTTCAAATTTAAGGAATTGATTTGAACACTAATTTAATCTATAAAATTCTAACTGAGAAGATAGACCAAAAAAAAAAAAAAAAAGGAAAGGAAAAGGAAAAGGAAAAAGGAAAGTGAGAAAATAGAAAAGGAGGGGAAGGATATTTCTTCATTCTTATTTTATTTTCAAAATGACTCTCTCAAAACCTTCTTCATCTCATTTGAAAAATCTAGAAAACGAGGGGAAGGATATTCCTTCATTCTTATTTTATTTTCAAAATGACTCTCTCAAAACCTTCATCTCATTTGAAAAATCTATGAAATTTTCTTGATTGAGGATTGTTGGACTTGCATTGAATTGGAGATTGAAAGCATTAAAGGTATGTTTCGAGTTTGTGTGAAATTACTTCTTAAAATTAAATTGTTGCTTCAAAATTGACCCTCTCGTGCTCTTCAGTTGAATGTAATTTATCTTTGTTTCTTTTATTTTTTGAATGTTTCGAATTCATGGATGCATTACCCCCTTAAGTGGTAGCATATGGATTTAATTCAATTTACATTTATTAAATTTTATTGAGAAAAAAAATAGTTTTTCTTAAATTTTAAAATGTCCATTTTATAGTCCTTATTATGGTAAGATTTTCAAAAAAATTGATAATGTGAATTTTAGTGTAAAAGAGTGTTGTGCATGTATGGATCAAAATAGTATCCTTAATTTTTTTTAAATAGTTTTTAAAAACAAAAAATTTCAAGCATTCAACAATGGAGGATTTGAAAAGTAATTGTTTTTTTTTCAATTTAGAATGATTTGAAGAATTAGAATGAAGAAAATAAGGGTATGTGATTGGAAATGGGGGACCAAAAAGGAGTCGTAAGTGGTGTAAGGAAGTTAAGGTAATGAAGCAACTTCCTATAGCAACCTTCAGAGGAGGGTTATGCAAATATTTTTTCTTATCTTTACAATAGTTACAAAAACTCAACAAAATAGCATGCATACAATAACACAATGATTTATGTGGGGAAAATACTTTTGGGAAAAAAATCTCACACATTAAAAGCCACCTACTATTTTTTCCATAAATTAACAACAAAATACAATATACTTGTCGAGCAAGCTTCTCATAGGATTATCACCATCCATAGATCTAGAGGTAACTCAATAAGATTTTCGGACAACACTCTACATGAACATTCACATGACATACTAATGTCCCACAAAAAAATCACTTCTAGTGGTTGTCGAAACATTACCTTCCCACAAATATTCTAAAAGTAATAGCCCTCCATGTAGTCGTCTTGAAGAAAATTAACTTGACTTACCATTTTGATTTTGAAAAAGTTAATTTTTAAGCTTTAACTCATTCAACTCTAGAACTTTTCAAATTATCTTATTTTGAATAAATGGCAATCGTTTTATTTATTTGCATGATATTTTCTTGAAGTGGTATTGTGATGGACCACATTATAAAAGTGACAACATTCCCTTTAGAGGTTTTTCTCAACTTCCAAGTGATCTTGTTTTATTTTGGTGTCTCTTTACTACTCAGTTTATCATTCTATACTAGCGTTTACATATTCTTGACATTAGCATAGTATAATTAAATCATTTTCTATTATTGTTATTACATTTTCATTTTGAAGCAATCATACTTATATTTTTCACATATCTTTTAAAAATCACTGTTACCATGGAGATAGAAATACCAAAATGGGGATTTGATTTAGGCAAACCCCTTAACATTTATCTTTTTCTACTTGTGTTTAGGTTTTGTATTGGAAGAGAGCGACACTCAATAATATCTTCCATCTTCTCTTTGTATCTCCTTTAAATTTTGTAATTCTCAAATATTGCAATTAGTTTCTTGTATTTTGTTATTTTGAATATGCTTTGTATACCATGAATTTGTTGTATTCATTATTTGCATGCAAGGATAGGTGACAAACATTATGTACTATGTTTTGCATTTGTGTCAAATGACAACACAAGATAAGGACATTTGTGCTATGTGCTAGTTTTTATGGCAAAGGCTTCAAGAAAGTTACAAAATCTTCTCTAAAATCAATAATTTTCATTTATATGTAAATTGGTTTGTAATTTTCATAGTGAAAAAATATAGATTCACCAATTTGTTATAATTGCAATTGTAGACACCTAAAATTGTCTAGTCTAATTAAATAAATATCTTTACTTAATTAATTATTTTAGCCTAATTATTCTATTAATTAAATGAATCTTTATTTATTTAATTAATTCATTTACCCTCTTCTAGCCTTATTTCTCATTTAAATAAATACATTTATTTATTTAAATTATCTTTTTCCTTAATTAAATAAATATCTTATTTATTTAATTGATCCCACATCTTCTATTAATTAAATAAAACTTTATTTATTTAATTAATTCATTAGCCTTTTCCACCCATGACACATGTCATTCATCTCTTAATTCCTACACTACCTACCCTTTCATTATTTTCTTATTTCCTCTACCTACCCTTTAATCATAGCCAACCATTTATCTTTTATACATCTCAATCTTATCCCTCCATTTCTTATAGTGTCTTCTATATAAGGAGATGCTTCCTTCATTATCAAACCCCCCAATGACTACCGGACTACGCTTGCGAACTTTCATATGCGATCCTACTTGCAACCACATTTTCATTCTTTGTTGAGCTCTTGTGCACACAAAATCTGAGAGAAAATATATCAAGCAAGATCAATGGAGATAGGAATAATGGAGATTCAAACCCTATTGGACATGTGATGGTATAATCTTTGTGATTTCATTTGATTTGCATTGTCTTAGGTAATCTTCATATGTTATGATGGATCTTTGTTGTTGTTAGGCTAGGGTTTTGTGGTTGAATTCATTTAGTCTTTCAATATTGTTGTTATCCATTTTCACCGTATAAATTTTGGCACGCCCGGTGGGACTCTTGTCCCTTTTGTATTTAACATCTTTTGTTGCAGATTTTGTGTTTTTGAAGTTGCAAATTTGACATTTCGAACAACATTTCGACATTTTCACGTTTGTGCATTTTGAGATCGTGTTTTTTATTTTCTGTCATGTCTGTGACATTTGGGATCGCGTCTACGGTCTTTGATATTATTTTACTTTTTTTTTGCAGATTGCAGGATCACGTCTATGTTTCCGACAGTATTTTCATTTTCCAAATTGCAGGTTTTCATTACAGGCGCGTCTGTGGGCAATTTAATCACGTCTATGAGATATAATCACGTTTGTGATCATTTTAATCGCGTCTGTATCTTGCAGGATTTTTTGTTTTGCATTTTTTTTTGTAGAAACGCGTCTGTGTTGTGGAATCGCGTCTGTGTAGGGTAAAATCATGTTTGTGTTTTCAAAAAATAAAAAAATTCCTCATTTAAGGTTTTCATTTTTTGCCATTTTGTCTTGCATTTAATGTTTTAGATCTGGTTTATATTGAGCTAACATCTTCAGATCTAGCTAACAAAAGTGGTGCAGCTTGTCTTGAAAGCAAAATCGTTTTGTCGAAGGCCCCTATTTCATAAAGTCTTTTGGATCTAAAATTTACCTAACTTGTGTGCTTGCAGGAAGGGGTGATCATTTGAAACAATCCAAACTACTAAAAAATATTTGTTCCAAGATCTTGGCAAGGGTTTTTGATCTTTATTGTGTGTTTTTTTTCATAGACTAGCAAACACTTCAATTGGTGCACTGAAATTGAACTAGTGTCTTTTGTGTCTTGGGCAATAGGCTCTTTTTGTTTCAGCTTTAGAGGGCCTGTCTCCCCGTGTGGTCATTAAGACTACTAGTGAGGAGAGAACGACCCAAGTGGTAGTGAGGACAACCCACCTCTTCTGAACCACTATAAACAATTGTATTCATGGTGAAAACTATGGATAACATGTGCTGATTAGTTCATACCGACACTATGTCTCCCCATAAACCCATTTGATCAAATTTATTTGATCAGTTGTAGGGCGTAACCCCTACCAGCTGGGAGCCTTTTGTATTTACAAAGCTGAAAGTGTCGCATGTATGGCCACACGAGTGGATGCCCTTACTAGCACCTTTTTGTTTTAGAAGCCAAAATCCTTCTAGTTGTTGGGTCAGGAGGCCGGACCTCTGGAGCGACCCACACACATACGGTTCTTAGTAGAGATACAAAGTTAACCATGGGGAGTTTTCGTGGGGACTGATGCTTGGCTGCCCCGAGAAGTGAGTGCTGAGGGTGGAGCCAGTGGGGTCAAGCATCTAAGTATCCACTCTGAATAGCATAGCCTCGAGGGAAACCCCATGTGGGATCAAAAACTATTGTCCTGGCCAGCTATAAGAATTATGCTTGTCTTATTTTGAACAATCAAACATTCAAGATCAAATATCAAAACATTGTGTCTTTTGTGTCTTCAAGTGTATGCAAAACAATTTTACATCAAACAACACACTTTTCTTTGAGTCATTTTTTGAGTCTAAACACTTACAAACATTGAGTCCTCATCAACATTGTGTCCTCTTGTCACGGAAAATAGTCAAACATTCAAATTTGGTCACAACAAGTCACTTCACAGATTAGAAAAATTGCACAAAGTTTTCAGAAACGCGTCTGTGTCTGACAGAACCGCGTCTGTATCATATAACCGCGTTTGTGAAGGGCAGAAATGCGTCCGTGTTCTCTTGAGCAACATTGCATTTACAAAATCTCAGAAATGCGTCTGTGTCTGACAGAACCACGTCTGTGTCATTTAAGTGTGTCTGTGAAGTATACAGGCACGTCTGTGTTCAGAATTGAATTTTTTTTTACAATCCTGCAAACAAGAACAGTCAGTTCCAAACTTATCGAGATTCCTAGGTTATCTCTTTGGGTTTTCATCTAGAATTCAACCTGTCTTTGGGTCTCACAAAGTCCATCATTTCTTTACATCTTACATTACATTCATATTTGTCTAAACTTGAGTCAAAAGGTCACTTGCTTGTCCTCATCATACTTTGACAACACACTACATACAACAACATTTTGCTAAGTGGTCCTTCATCAAGGTCTATCACCTTTGGGTCTCCTTTGGTCTTACTTAGAGTCAAGGTCAACTTACCTCATCAAGAGAAACTATCATCTCTTTGGAAGCCACACCTACTCTACTACATACATAGTTGGTCTTACACTTTGGACATTACAAGTACACTTCAGATTCATTTAATTCCATCCAACTCTTGGTCTTCCATACTCTTTCCATTTTTATCTAGTCTCCCACATCTTGGTCAACACCTAGTTCATGGTTGAAACCCGTTCCCAAAAATCTAGGAGAGAAACTAAAGAGGTTCAAGAGTCCGCATACATGAGTTCCTATGAGTATGACAATGATATCTTTTTCAATTCTGATCATACTACATTACCTGACATGGATGCTTATAGAAACATTCCAAATGTTGAGCACATGGACACTACAAACAACAATGATACACACAATGACAATATGGACAATATTTCAGTACATTCAGCAGAAGTGGAAGACTCCATTATGGATCCCCATTTCAATAGATTTTTTGAGGAAATATGGAGGAGAGATAGACAATATTTCTTACAAGTGATGGCACAAAGTGGAGCCAAGATACCTCATGATTTTGACATGTCTCAAATAATGGAAAATCGACCTTTGCAACAACCTCACCTCAACATGGATCAAAGGAGGCCTACTATTGGAGGCAATAGAGGACCACATATGGTGCCTGAATCACCATCATCTTTGTTTCAAAAACTAGAGGTCCCATACACACATGGTCAAGCATATGATACTCACCTTCGCAGACCATTATGGAAGTCTTATGCAGAAAAATATACTCAATCACATGCTAATGCTAAAGACTTACCACCAAAGCAATTGGATATCCAAACACATGTTCAAGTTTTGGACACAAGGAAACCCTATGTCAAATTTGGGGGCAACACACTAGAACAAACTCATGACATTCCTACAAAGTATGGTATACATGGACAAAGCAGATATTTTGTTCCTCATCATGACTCTATACCAAGTGGTCCATATACACAACATCATTATAGACCTCCTCCATATGAGCATGTGTATGATCAATATCATCCATATATGCAACATGCTCCTCCTCCACTCGATGGTTCAGGCATGGGGTATAGTCCAAGAAGTCGGTCTCCACCTAAGAATAATTTGGAACAACAAATCAAGGACGTACAAAAGAAAATGGAGGACATAAATACATCGAAGCCAACTTACACAATGAGAGACATATGTCCTCATCCATTTGACAAAAGCATTCCAATGCCTCCATTTCCTACACACTTTGTGACACCTAAGTTTGATAAGTACAGAGGCAAAGGAGATCCTAAGGCACATATAAGATAAATTTTCACAGCTTGCATTGAGGTAGCACCAAAAGAGACATATTTGATGAGATTATTCCCATAAAGCTTAGGAGATCAAGCTATGGAATGGTTCTCAGAACTTCCACCAAGCAAAAGGATGGAGAGTCTTTTTCATCATTTTTACAAAGATGGATGAATCTAGCCAACAAATGCTCTTGTGAAATTCCACAGAAACAAATGGTAGAAATGTTCACTTAGAATGTTAACAAAGACATTGGTTATGACTTAAGAAAAGCTTGTTCATCCACCTTCAAAGATGTCATTGAAAAAGGCTTAGCAATAGAGAAGGTCTTGATTGAGCAAGGCATCATAAAAATATTCAAAGAAAACAAAGAGGACTTTAAAGGAAAAGACAAGCCAAGATTTTGGAATAAAAACAAGAACACAGTCAATGATGGTGTTGTTGATGCCAATACAGTATGATCCAAAATCATTTTTGGATCAAGCTCTACAAACAATCAGGTGAACACTCAAACGACATCCAAATCACAAAAGAAGTACACTCCATTGGGAGAACCACTAGAATCAGTTTTCAAAAAGCTAGTGGCAAACAAGATAATCACAATTCCAGATCTACCTCCATATGAGCCAAAGGTTAAACCAAATTGGTGGAATGATGATGAGTATTGTGAATTCCATAAGAGCAAGGGCCATAAAATAGGAAACTATCATCGACTAAAGAACATCATACAAGATCTTATTGATAGAGGTGACATTGAGATTGAACGACACTCATCCAACCAAGAACATGAAATGTTTAAGGAACCATTCCCAAAGCATGACAAGGGAAAAGAAAAAGCCACAGATGACCAAACCAACTATACCAGAGCATCCTATAACTATGATTCAACTATCAATCACATTTCGATGGACAATTACGTCTCTACCATTATCATCAAGGACAAAAAGCCTAAAAATTCTACCCAAAGACCCAAGTTTGTCCTGAAAGGCATTTGATCTTATTCTGAAACTACCTCTGAATGTAATGTTACAACTCATCGAGGTAAATTCACTTTGCAAGGTCCTCTAGCTAAAAACACCACTTCCTCATCAACCAAGCCTGAGTATGACCTTGTAGAATTGTTAGGGAAGACACCCGCACTTATTTCCATCCTTGATCTTTTATGCATATCCCCCACACTTAAAGCCATTCTTGATAAAATCTTGAGAGACACTTATGTTCCTACTGATCTGAACGTGGACCAGTTTCAAGCCATGGTGGGATACCTTTCCATTCCACACTCCCTTACATTCACAGAAGCTGACGACGCCTCCATAAGCCAACCACATAATGCACCTTTGCACATTGAAGCCTTCCTACACAAACATCGAATAAAACGAGTCCTGATAGACGGAGGAGTTGGTCTTAACATATGTACATTGAGAACTATTAAACAATTGGGATATTCAGATAAGGCTATGAATTCTACAAACAAAATTACCATTAAGGCATATGATGATGAAGAGCGCTCATCCAAGGGCATAATCACCTTACCTCTCAGAGTTGGGCTAGTTACAAAAGATGTGGTTTGTCAAGTCCTAGACCTAGAGCTTACATACAACATATTGCTAGGATGTCCATGGATTCATGAGACCCTACTATCTTTCAAAGATGGGGTGAACTGGAAGAAGAAGACTTACACAAAATTCTTTACAAAGACCCTGAAAATGATACACAAGATCACATCAGCCTACCATGTGAAAAATATGGCAAAGGGTTCAAGATCCTACAAAACTTTGGGTATGATGGCAAAAGTCCTCTTAGCTTAAGAAAAGAAGGCATCATTGAACCTTTACAACCAGAATTAACATTCAAAAAGGAATGCTCAAAAGGACTTGGTTTCATGTATTCCAAGAAAAACATTTGAAAGACAGAAGAAGCATTACAAATCAAAGTTGCCAAAATTCAATAAGAGAATCGCTATTCCACAGACTCCAATGAATGGAAATGGGATTCAGACAAATCCTCCATTGACTATGAACTCACCAAGACATTCAGAGAACCAGGTGAACCCACAGAAGAAGAGGAATTTTATAGAAAATTCAAAGTTGGTCAAGAAACAACCCCCGAGGATCCCACACAGTCCTTGCCTCTAGGTTCTAGGTCGAAATCATGAAGAACGAGAACACCTGTCCCAGAATGCGCTACTAGTGATGACAATTTGGATTCATTCACAATCGAGACAGATGAGGAGAGTGCCAACGATGACCTCGATAACTACCTCAACAACCTGAATATAACTGCCTCACCCTTAGCCCCGCTAACTTTGAAGACATCAAAGGCCTTCCCCTTGTTCACCACCAACTTATTGACTATGACCATGAAGGACCTGAACAGTTCGACACATTCCAAAATGATGAAGCCTTTATTGATTATCTAGGCATACGAGATGATCTTCCCCCGAGGGACCATAAGGCAGGATACACTATAGAACTCAATAGTGTGGCATATTTTGGTGAGGGTGTCAAGCCTTCCAGTCATAAAAACATAAAAATAAAAACAAATCAAGGGTCTTATGGTGAAAACCACATGGTGGCATTGTTTGACCCCAAAAAAGTAAAAATAAAGGATGTATTTGAGGGCGAAAACCTCTCTGAGGCACCCGAGGATGCAAGGCTCGACATTCTCCCAGCATCATATGAAGAAAAAACATCTATGTTGGTAGAGGAGACCATCAGAACAAACATTGGTACAAAAGAAATTCCACATAACATATTCCTGGCTCAATCCCTGACAGAGACATAAAGATCAAAGTTCATAAGTTTCTTCATAGAGCGACAAATCAATTTTGTATGGTCATACGCTAATATGCCTGGATTGGATCTGGATTTGGTAATGCATCATTTGAAAGTTAAACCGAGGGCAAAACCAATGAAAGAGAAATTAAGAAAGATGCATCGACAAGTGGCATTATTAGTCAAACCAGAGCTTGAAAAATTATTGGATGTCAAATTCATATGCCCAATTGATTATCTTGAATGGATCTCCAAGTTAGTGTCTGTCAGTAAACTAGATCGTAGCATCAAAATATGTATAGATTTCAGAGACATCAACAAGGCTTGTCCTAAGGATGATTTTCTATTGCCAAATATTGACTTGATCATAGATCTCAAAATAGGTAATGCGATGTTATCTTTGATGGATGGATTCTCTAGTTATAATCAAATAAAAATCACATCCGGGGATCAGCACAAAACAACATTCACTTGTCCTTGGGAACTTTCTGTTGGAATGTCATGCCCTTTGGGCTAAAAAATGCAGGCACTACATATCAAAGAGCCATGACTACTATCTTTCATGATCTCATGCACATTACTGTGGAAGATTATGTTGATGACCTCTTGGGAAAATCAATAGACATAGATACACATTTGGACATACTTTCAATCATTTTTGATCGGTTGGAAAAATACAAAGTAAGGTTAAACCCCAAGAAATGTGTCTTTGGAGTAACCTCCGGGAAGCTCTTGGGATTCATTGTCTCAAAAAGAGGAATCGAAGCCGATCCAGCAAAAGTCAAGGCCATCCTAGAGATGAAACCACCAAGAAATATCAGTCAACTTTGTTCTTTGCAAGGGAGACTCCAGTCCATATGAAGATTCATAGCACAACTTGTAGATAAATGTAATCCTTTTCAGCATTTGCTACACAAAAACATCAAATTCAAATAGGATGATAACTGCCAACAAGATTTCCAGATACTCAAATATTATCTTCTGAATCCACCAGTCTTGATGCCACTAGTTCCAAATCAACCTCTATTACTATACATATCAGCTACTTCAACATCACTGGGGGCACTCTTAGCACAACAGGTTGTTGAGGGCAAAGAAAAGGCAGTCTACTACATCAGTCACACATTGGTGGGATATGAGCTAAACTACACACAAATTGAGCGTGCATGTCTTGTTGTGGTCTTTGCTTCGTATAAATTACAACATTACATGCTAACTCGTAAAACTAAGTTGGTCGCAAGGATCGATCCATTGAAATACCTTCTCAATAAGGCAATTCTTACTGGTCGACTAGCCAAATGGGTGATGCTCCTAAGTGAATTCAACATTGAGTATGTGGATAGAAAAGAAATAAAAGGACAAGCTATCGTAAATCAATTAGAAAATGCTCCCATGATAGATGATGTTCCTCTAACTTCAGAATTTCTAGATGAATCCATCTTAACAGTGTCACACACAAAGCCTTGGCAACTATACTTTGATGGCTCATACACACAACATGGTGTAGGAGCTGGCATCCTCTTCGTAACTCCTCAAGGGGATTCTATACCAAAATCATATCAATTATCATTTCCTTGCACTAATAACATAGCAGAATACGAGGCATTGACAACTGGATTAAGGATTGTCATTTAGTGGAAGATCTAGGAACTTCATGTTTTTGGGGACTCCCAACTTGTGATTCGTCAAGCAACTGGTGACTACCAAACAAAGGATGAGAAATTAATGCCTTACAAAAGGATGGTGGATGACCTGAAACAACATTTCATGAAGTTAGACTTTGAACAGATACCGAGAGAGAAGAATCGAGCCACGGATGCTATGGCTACAATTGCTTCACTAATCGATCTACCACAGAATGAAACCCACTATGAGTTCTTGGTGGATAACCTTTTGGTTCCCTCATATGAGATCACTCCTACTGAAATGATATGTGTTGTCAGTCTCGATTCCCTGTTATATGGCTCCATTTTCACATACCTTCGTGAAAATACCCTTTCTCCCAACTTATCCAATAACCAACGTCACACTTTCATTCACCAATCTTCTCGATACGTCATTTTAGTCGATATCCTATACCGTCGAGGTCTAGATCGCACTCTTCTTAGATGTTTAGAAGGGGAAGAAGCTCAGATTGTGTTACGTGAAGTTCATGAAGGGATACGTGGTCAACATTCTAGTTGTCCTACCTTAGCCAAGAAACTCATCAAGACTAGATATTACTGGCCCAATATGGAAAAAGATTCATATCATTTTGTCAAGAAATGTGAGAAATGTCAACTTCATGGAGACCTCATTCATGCGCCAGCGCAAGAACTTCAACCAATTGTGACTCCTTGGCCCTTTTGTCAGTGGGGACTCGATCTCATAGGCAAGATTCACCCTCCTTCCTCCAATGGTCATAAATTCATCATCACTGCAACAAAGTATTTCACAAAATGGATTGAAGTCGTGCCTCTTACACAAGTCACTGGAAAACAAATTGCTACATTCATTCTCAACTATATCATTTGTCGATACGATATTCCTGTTTCCATCATCACCGATAACGGGCGTCCCTTCAAGAATCAGGATGTTCGTGAACTCTGTGATCGATTCCATATTACCCATCATTTCTCCACACCTTATTACCCCCAAGGTAATGGTCAAGTTGAGGCATCTAATAAAACAATCCTAAAAATCTTAAAAAAGACAGTCGACGATGCTAGCCACAATTGGCATATCCAACTTAATCTCGCACTTTGGGCTTACCGCACAAGCGTTTGCACACCTATAGGAGGTACCCCTTATTCACTTGTCTACGATGCTAAATCTATCTTTCCTATTGAGGTCGAGTTACCCTCTTTATGAGTCTCTTTGCAAAACATTATCAGTGATGAAGACTACAGGGTCTCTTGCTTACAAGAACTTGAACTATTCGATAAACGAAGACAAACTGCTTTTAATCACCTCAAGGCTTATCAACAACGAATGAGTCACAGCTACAATCATAAAGTCAAGCCTCGCACATTTGAGGTAGGTGACTTTGTTCTCAGAGAAAATCCTAAATATCAGCAAGATAGAGAGAAGAAGGGCAAATTCAAACCAAACTGGCTTGGTCCTTACATCATCACAGCAGCATACGGATCTAGTGCATATCAGCTCTCAACCACAGAGGGTGAACCTTTGGAGGATCCTATCAACAACATGCACCTTCGCAGGTTTTACACATAGCTCTTCCGAGTATCCTAATTCAAAAATACAAAAAAAAATAAAAAATCATAAAACATAAAAAATCATTACTAGGTGAAAACCTGGCAAACAGGCGCCTTGTGACACAAAAAAATAAAATTAAAAAATTGAAAAACAAAAAACATTTCATTCAATGGTGAAAACCACTTCGGTGGCACCCTGGGCAAGTACCATGGTGAAAACTGGGTCACCAGCGCCATGTGTAGAGACATTGTTCCTCCCTCCTTTAGGATTCCATTTCATCTTTCACTTTGCACACACTCACAACCTATCCATTCATAACAAACTTTACACATTCCCATCATGGCTTGTTATTGATCTACCCAAGATTGGCTTGCCATTCATAATAAACCTTCCTTTCCACCCTTTTCCATTTACAATAGATCCGCTCCTATCTGTGGCTAAGGCAAATCCTACGTCTAGTAATGGGTGTGGAACTAAGAGCATCGCCTGTTCTGAGGAGTACAGTTTCTTCCAGTTTTCTTCAGTCTATCTACACACAATCCGCAATAAAGCAACATTTGCATCGCCAATCCATAATAAAGTTCCGTTTTCTCCGCAATAAAGTATCAGTTTCATGGGTTCAGTCAGTTTCAGATGATACACAACAACAATGGGCTTCAACAAATCAAATCTCTCAACAGACTCAGACAACATTATGGTTCAGTGCTATCTATCCTTTTGTGAAAGTAAACATTGTGACCACAATCAAATAGACTTATACAAGTGACAAGAGACACTAAACCTGAGGACTATAGTGGATGTTGGTGTCAAGTCTTGGTTTTCTTTTGATTTTAATTTTCTAGTGACATGTCTTTTAGCTTTTCCAGGATGTCTCTGAATAGAGATTCCATCTCCAGGATGTCTCTGACTAGAAAGGCAAGGATGGGGTGTCATCACCTATTTTTCTTTGATGTCTGTGGATTGTCTCTTAGTAATGCTATGACTTGTCCAAGGATATGAGGACACTGTGAGTCTAGTATGAACTGGGGCATTCCTTGTTTGTGACTGTCTAATCTCCATGCAAACAGGTACAATGACTTTCTGGGTCGAACATATGCTTCGATTCTTATAACCTACTTGCCATAATAAAGCTCAATGATGATAATGCACAAGAAGCTCTTTCACTTTCATATCTTCTATCTTCCATCCCCCTTTCTTTATTGACCTCCATTGTCCTTTTTGAGTCTGTGTAGCCTGCTATTACATGACTGAGTATAATGACACACCAAAACAATTTGCACCTGCATTACCACATATTAGCATTTAATACATACATATAGATATCACAATTACATCACTTCCTACACATAACACATGTTAGCACATTTTACATTCTCATCATGTAAATAGTCATTTGCATTATCATATCCATTTGCATTTCATACATTCACATTTGCATTTGCATAACATATTAAAAACATAAAAAAACAAAAATATTGCATTTCATCATGTACATATTTGCATCCATATCATAAGCATCACATAGAAACATCTCATCACATAGATACACATGCATATAGCTGCCGCAAAGATGAATCATCTCATATATATACATATAATCATAAGTGTCATGATACAATGATGTCAAAATACATATGGCTACAATCACCCAAAGGTGTCATCATGCAAAATGGTACAAAATTGATACATAGGGAGACCTCTAGGCTATGATGAACTCCCTCCCTCGAAGTCGACTGGCCTCGACGACGTCTGAGCCCTGGAAGGACCCATCCCAGGATCATCTCTCCTGTCCCATCTATCTGGTGGTTATGGAGGACCCATCGCCCCACCGCTAGATTCTTGTCTCTTGTCTCTCCCTCCAATGGTCATCATAGTCCTCGATGGTCTACGAATGCTCCTAGCCCACTACTCTGGTGGCACAGCTCCATAGTTTAGGTGTCTCCAATAGCCTCTCTCCTCCCCAGCTCGTAGAACATAAGCATATCCATCTCTTGTGTCCTCTGTCACCTGCCTCCCTTCCCTCAGTGCTATCTCAGCCTCTGTATAGCGTTGGATAGCCTAATCCCTCTCCTGCTCAATGTCCCTCAATTGTCTCTTGAGCCTATCCCTCTCCTTCTTGAGATCTTGGATCTCATCTGCCTATCCCTGAGATCTCCCTCAACTCCAATAGCTCATCCTCCTCCTCTCCCCCTGTACCTATGGCTATCCTTGCCCCTGTCCTCGTCCCTATACCTATCTAGGACCCTATGTTGTTGGCACCCATAAAGGCAATCCACCTCTGCCTCTCACCATGCGAGCCTGTCCCTCCTCTCCACCCTCTCTTTGCAGAGCCACTCTCCTCTCTCCTATCACACCCCACCTCCTCCATCGACCTCTACCTCCACCATCTCCATCATCATCCTCATCACCCCCACCATCTCCATCTAGCTGCTCCCCTAGGTCTGTCAGTCATGCTCAGCCCAATATGCAGTATACTCTGCATCCATCCCTGCATCCTCTATCTTGTGACACATATCCCAAGGCAAGGGATTCATCTCTACCAGTTGCATCACTGCCTAATCATATGACAATAACGACCTAAAGTGTGCCTGATCCCTCACTGTCCGAGCATACATCCCGGAACCCCGTGGCATCCGTTGAATCCTACCGAATTGCCTGCCCACTCTGTCAACCAACTGCCTCTCCAGTACATAGGGCGTCTGCCCAATCAAATACCTGCTCCTGAATGTGTACGACAGCTCCACGGCATCATCCTCCCACTCCTCACACTCTCGGTATGGTCTCCATACCACAGTGTCAATCTCATCGATGACCCGACACCAGTACTCCAATCTCCCGATCCGCGACTAAGATGTAATCATATCATATAAATGCACAAAACTGCGCCCATGGCCCCTACCTTTGAAATGAATCGGTCGGGTAACCGACAGATGCTCATAAGCCCATATCTGCAATAATGTCACTCCGCAGCCCAATCCTACGGATCCATGGTATACAAACTGATGAAGCTCATAGTACAAATGCGCTAGCACGCACGGTCCCCAGACATATCTGGTATGTTGTGTCACCAGTGTCTCCAAGGTGCTCCCCCAACCCACAGCCAACCCTTGTGTCACCCTATCCGAACACAGGAACCCACTAATCACTCCTGCCAGTACTGATGGTAGTGCCAATCCTGTCTGTGTCATGGTATCCCATGCCACGTGTCCTGCTCTCATCTCCAATCTCGGATCCTAAAACACTCATCTCAGGGCATCCCTATCTCCATCTTGATCATAGGGAATCAACTCCCCATCAATCAGTATCCTCAAAATCCTATAAACATCC
Organism: Cryptomeria japonica; assembly: GCF_030272615.1. NCBI lineage: Eukaryota > Viridiplantae > Streptophyta > Pinopsida > Cupressales > Cupressaceae > Cryptomeria > Cryptomeria japonica. The sequence continues at coordinate 684,670,252 of NC_081413.1, forward strand.
TCTAAGGTGACTGTCATCTCACCCATCGGCAAATGGAAAGTACAAGTCTCTGAGTGCCATCTCTCAGCTAAAGCAGTCAGCAATCCCATGTTCCCCCGAAACTCAGGCACATACAAAATATGGCACATGCCCATAGCTTAAACCGTTGCTCTCTCCTCAACTATCATCTCTGGTCGTAAACTCTAAGGCGATGGGAATCTCTCCCGTGACTCTAGCATAGGAAGGTACTCCTGCAGTCAAACAAATCAACTGTGTCAGTCAAAGTGGCATTCACTGTTCATCACAAAATGCTGCTTATTATCCTAAGTGCTTATGATACTCTATCCTAGTGACACTCACTGTTCATCACAAAGTGTTGTTGTTTCTCCTAGTGGTACTCACTGTTCATCACAAAGTACTACGTGTTTTTGCACTCCTTTTTCATCACAAAGTGTTGCTCATATTTGCACTCACTGTTCATCACAAAGTGCTGCTTTTTTTAGTACTCCCTATTTGTCACAAAGTACTATGTCTTGGTACTCCCTATTCATCACAAAGTGCCTCAATCTATCCTATCCTAGGGCCTCTACTTGAGTGTATCCTCTTGAGTAGTTTCCTAATTAGCAACATATGTTTTATCATAGAATTGTCAATCCTAGCCCTATTTGCTATCCTAGTCTTCCCTAGAGGACCTGCTTGAGTGTATCCTCTTAGCAACTTATCCAATCAATAGTGTATGTTTATCACAGAACTGCCGATTTGACCTAGAAGACACAAACACGCCTTCATGACATAAACACACTTACATATTGCACAAACGTGCCTGCTCTGCATAGACGCGCCTGAAATACATAGACGTGCCTATGCTCTGCACAGATGTGCCCACATAGCACAAACACGCCTGCACAACACAGATGCGCTCTCATTTGACATAGATGCCTTTTTCTTCACAGACGCACCTGGCACAAACACAGACGCGCCTAGCTAACACAGACGTGCCTGGCACCAGCACAAACGTGCCTTGGCATTTTTTTTACCTTTTTGACATACCTAAACATGCATTTATTGCTCTACCTAGCATGCATTTATGACAACATTTAATGCGACAAAGTACAAGGAGGTTTTGAGGTACTCACCGGCTCTCCTGCATCTGATGGCCTCTAAAATCGACAAACGCGACCGAATCTATGCACCAATGCCATCGCTACTGACTGCTGCTACTCTATTCTCTCTCTGGGCTCTGATCCCTTGGATGTGTGGATGACAATGAGGATTTCTTCCCTTGTGGTCTATTTTATAGACTGCCCTAGCCCTAGCCCTAGCCCTCATCTCCCAAGTCAGTCTTCATTATCCTGTGACTCTGTCACTCTATCCTATCTGGTCAATCCATTCTAGACTTTCTTTCTTATCAAGAGATTTTCTGCGCTCTTTTCAAACATTTTGATCCAATCTCTCGAGGGGGCATATCATTCCCATCTTGGGGCAACTTTGTATCAGTTCATATTATCTTCTTTGAAACAACGCGACAAGCTGCATTGTCTCAAAGAGGGGCAAAATGTAGACACCTAAAATTGTCCAATCTAATTAAATAAATTTATTTATTTATTTAATTATTTTAGCTTAATTCTTCTATTAAGTAAATGAATCTTTATTTATTTAATTAATTCATTAGCCTTTTCCACCCATGACACATGTCATTCATCTCTTAATTCCTACACTACCTACCCTTTCATTATTTTCTTATTTCCTCTACCTACCCTTTAATCATAGCCGACCATTTATCTTTTACACCTCTCAATCTTATCACTCCATTTCTTATAGTGTCTTCTATATAAGGAGATGCTTCCTTCATTATCAAACCCCCCGATGACTACCAGACTATGCTTGCGAACTTTCATATGCGATCCTACTTGCAACCACATTTCTGTTCTTTGTTGAGCTCTTATGCACACAAAATCTGAGAGCAAATATATCAAACAAGATCAATGGAGATAGGAAGAATGGAGATTCAAACCCTATTGGACATGTAATGGTATAATCTTTGTAATTTCATTTGATTTGCATTGTCTTATGTAATCTTCATATGTTATGGTAGATCTTTGTTGTTGTTAGGCTAGGGTTTTGTGGTTGAATTCATTTAGTCTTTCAATATTGTTGTTATCCATTTTCACCGTATACAACAATATATCAAGTTGTAATTGAACATTTCATACTTTAATTTCCAATTGTAAAATGGATAAATCAAAATGGTTGATAGAACTGTCAATTCATCCTAATGTAGTGTATGAGATTAGTTTTCAAGGAAGATATGCGTTCCTTTGCAAGAACTATTTTTCCTACATTGCAATATTGGCCAATAGAATTAGAAATAACTTAAATGATACTTTCATCCCAAACTTCCATTGGGAGCTCTAGGAGCCTAACCCAAATAGAAATCATGTTAACCTTGGTAGCATTAAATCTAGTAGGCCATCTTTTTAAATGAAGATAATCCTTACCAAGGAATTGGGAACAAGGCCCCATATAATGCTTGAACAATCCTCCATGGGCTGAAAGGAGAATAAGAAGAAACTATTTAACATCACCCCAACATGAAGTTTACCTGATAGATTTCATCATTTGGATGCCTACAAAAAAATAAGATCAATATTCCACCAAGAACCAAAGAATCTCCAAATAAGGAAAAACTACATACTAGAAAAATATCCATCCACCAAAACATCTAAAATCCTAAAAGAGGCACAAGGAAAACCTTCAATACTAAGAATTGTGTATGAAACCAAGTCCTACATGAGAGGAATTAAATTGATAACTTGGGGTGTCACAGTAGAGGTGATAGCCCCTTTACTATTACCATGCATTACACATAGAGGAAGAGAAGGCACACACAACTCATCCCAACCAAGGAACTCAGAAAAAAAGATGCCATCATTTTCGACCTAAGCAACTAACAGGGAAACAAAAGCCACCTCTTGGGGAATGAACCCCTTACATAGGCCGATGTTTGAAATGGGATAAGGATCAATAGCCATTGCCCCCAATAACAAATTCAAACCATCACCAAGAAAAAGAGGTGTAAGAACTAAGTCCTACATGAGGGGAAAAGAAATAGGATGTGAATCATCAGATTTTTGAACATGGGGAGTATCAATTATAGCCCCATATTTGCATTTATACAAGCCCTCAACACACTATGAAGGAGAATGCAATGCAACCCTGTTAAGGCACCTATAGAAGAGGAACTTGTCCACAATATTCTCTTGAGAAATTGACATAATTAAAGAGGGAAACAAAGGCCACCACCTAAGGAAGTAACCCCTTACACAAGCCAAAATCTAAACTAAAAGAAGGCTCAACTAACATAGACACAAGCTTAGGAGTCTCAAGGGAGATGAGAGAAATTCCCAACAGCCAAACGTCAAGAATATTTCCCAGCAACAACTCATCCTCATCAATTCCATCTTAGGAAACATCATCATCCTTTGAATCCAGTTATCCATATATCTCATACGAGCATAAAATTTGAAACCAATGCCTCCATTCTAAATCATACTCAACACCATGATTTTATGATTGAATAATTGAACTCAAGATTAGTATTTACTTACCTATGTTGATGATTAGTGTGATCATTAACGTTAATGCCAACTATAATTAATCATTATGATATTTAATGTGTGCATTAAGTATGATGGGTTACAAATTAGGCCAATAAAAAGGTGGGGGATTGTGAGGATTGTGAGGACCATTTTTACCCCCTTTGTCAAGTTGGCCTAAATGTTGTTCTCCTTCATCCCTTGTGAGCCTATCATAAGATGGAAGTTCCAAACCCTAAGAAAATCCTAAGTCTAGTTGTGTTTTCATCATTTTCATATGTTTTTATAAAGTTTCAAAATTTCACATCCTAGCCTTTCCTCGAAACTCAACATTTTCATTTGTCCTTGTTAGGACATCAAACATTCTCATCCTAGCATACATTTCCCTTGACCTTCACTATTTCCTTGCCTCAATCAAAGCTTCAATGTTTCTATTACTAGCATGACATCCTTCGAACCCCCACACTATGACACTTTACATTTTGTTATCTTTCAAAGCCAAATTTTGGTCATACTCTTGCCTACATGCCTTGTGGTATTATTTCCTTGGTATAATTGATTTGCAACCTTTGATGGGTTCCAATATTATTATCTTTTTCTTTCATTTCCTCTCTTTGAAGGTTTCCACTGAATGTCCAAACTTCCTTTCATTTACTGCAAACTCTTGATCCTCTTCCATTGGAGGTCTATCAAGATCCTTCTCCTATCCCTTCCTCATCCCATCCTTTGTTTTTATCCCACTCCCAATCCCCACAAATCCTTACTCTTCCATTATCTCTATCCTTATATATTTTCGAATCGAATTTGGAACATTTCTCCACCTTCCACTTCATCTACCTTTGGCATCCAGTTCCTCAACAAGACTTCCCCACGAATTCTCTAGCTCATTGATGTTGGACTCCCAATGTCCATTGAGAAATATCGCATTCCCTCATACCTCTTATGAGATTAATCTTGAAGCATCCAAGATCAAAGAGACCAATAGATAGCACAATGACAAGAAAGATAAAATATACAAGAATAAATTGTATTCCTATCAAGATGCAAAAGAGATCAACTAGATCATTAAGAATTGTTATAGACAATTTAGATGAGCTTGCCTATAAAGGCAAGGCTAAGAGACAAGAAAGAACACAATGATGACATGTGGCTTAATGAGATGCAAGGGTAGGTAGGGGTAGGTAGGAGAAATAATAAAATATTCCACATGAGGTGGATCACCCACCGAAGGTGGAATTATCATCCCACAATAAGTGGATATGATAAAGTAATAACAAGATCACACCATAAAAGGTGAAATTTCTCCTACATACACACTCCCAATGTATGCACATCCCTAAGTGTCTCATATGCAAACTAAAATGTTATGCATGTACCTAAGTAAACTTAAGTAAAGTGTAATTATATCCAAGATGAATAAATAATTACACCAACACCTCCAAACCTTTCCTACATTCACACAATCTTCTATTATCTCCCTTTTGTAGGATTTCGCAAGAAATATAGATATTTGGACTCCTTTCAAGAATCTTGTTCCACATATACTTTTGCATTCTCTTTATGCAAAGTGCTCTAATGCCTTTTTTCTACTTATTCTTTCTAATGTGGATTGCATTCTAACATCTAGATATCTTCCCTTCCTAATATCCACTCCACAACTTCCTTACACATGCTCTAAATGTTTCATCCACTCTTTTCCCCCTTTTGCACAGTTCCCTTGAACTTCAAGGTGTTAATTCCAAGTTACCCTCATCACATCCAATCCAAGCCTAAAATCCCACAATCTATTCTCATGTCCCACTCAACATTTTTATGCAGACCTTCCATTATGCCTCTCGCTTGCCCCAACCACACCCAAACTTACCCATAACCACCACTAGTGCTTGATTTGATCCCGTAACTTCTTGTGGGCTCTTTCCCACCTATAAAATCATGCTTAACCCGAGGGCATGACCTCAAACTCAAAATTAATGGTGATGGTGAAGAACACTATACCACCATGAATGTGGTGGTCAAAATTTTTAATGTAGGTAATCCTATGCCATCTTTTAGCCATTATTTTTAAATGATTTCATTGGATTTCAACTTGGTCCACATGCAAGATTAATAACATCCAATTCCTAATCAAATTTATATGATAATTTAATGAGCAAATCGAATGCTATAAATACCAATTTATTTCTCATTCAAATGATCAATCATTTCTCTATTTTTATATGAAGACATCACCAAGAAAGATTTAAGGTTCCAATAATTACATGCTCAATCAACATTAGAGCATTGGATTTTGTAACTAAATGTCTACTATCTCATAGTAGATATTTGTAACTAATTATCTCCTTGGCCAATTGTAGAATTTCAGGGAAACTTCTATGTGACAAAGCATGGCAAGTTCTTCTTAGCTTAGGGTTTCTCTTGCCATATTCACTAATGTTCATATAAAATTGGTTTGATGAGATACATCACTTTAAAACATTGCACAAGTTGTGTATAATGGTTATTTCCTTATTACATGTGGACTTCTAGAGGTTTGGAGAGGGACTATTAAGCCTATTTAGTTATTGATATCATCTCTTTTATAATTTTTGTGTGTTGTCTTCTAGTTGAATGCAACTCTATAACCCATTATAAGGCACCAATCTTGAATTTCTTGACCCTCCATGCACCTTAAAATGAACAAAATCATTAGTCAACAGTTTAGGAATATGAGTTAGTTTATATGCACTTCATAATTCAATATTATTCACAAAACAAAAAACATCTAAATCAATTCATAGCAAATTTTCACCTTAATAAATCATGTCCTACATGTATTTTTTAGTTTAGTATAAGTTATATATGCAATATATTAATCCTCGGTCTAGTGACAACTTTTGGGAGCATGCATCCATTGGATACTTCTATAGTTCTTTTAATTTGTCTATCTTCAATTTTGCTCAAAACTTGTTAAAGGTTCCCTCTAGGAATACCCTCCTAGGTCTAGCTAAGCCCAAAGTGAAGAAGATGTTATCTACTCTCATCATTTAGCACACCATTACTTAATGTTTGTTGGTGAGTTCAACTATCCACCTTCATCAATGACATATCACTAGCCTTGAAGTGGACTGATCCCTCTAGAAGTGTAAGTAGTGATTTTAGGACTCAACAACCACCATTATGGGGCTTCTTCATCTTGTCTTGGATACCAAAATCTTTGTGGAATATCCTTGCTTCTAACGACCCATTGGATCTCATCTCATATGTCTTTCTATTTCATTTTATCAAGTATGTAATCTTTTATTGTTTGATTTGTTCTTAGCTTTTTCTTTAAAACTAAAACATATGGGAACATCTTGAAATCTAAAAATAAGATCTACCAATGTAGTTTTTTGAATGTTTATTGAAATTCCAAAGCCATAGGAAAGAGAAGAACGATGTACAAAAATATTATATTAAACTAAAACTTCATTTGATCACAGGAATTAAACCTAAATCAAAAGGGCCTTAACCATCATCAAGATTTGAAACTACTTACCTTCTACTTCTATTTGTCCATGAAATGAATTGATGGGTTTTCCATACTATTAGCTATGAATTGATTATAGTTGGACAACACAAGTTCATTAAATATATTAATGCATTGGAAATTGAAGGATACATTGTCTATAAACTTGTTACTCCTCTACTGAAATATAGAAAAACTTCATAGTTATGTCACCCTCTTTCCTTAGAGTTGATTCATTATTGAGAGTAGCATGTGCAATTGTTCGCTTAATCATGTTAGGCACATTCTTGAGTTTTTCTTTCTTGTTTGGTAATATTTTAGAAGAATTTGTGCATGTGATTTTACCTCTTTTGAAAGTGGAAAAATTATTTTGTTGTTAGGTTGGCTATGTGGGAGACTTTTCTCCTATCTTCCTTCCATTTTAATACATTGAGATGCATCACTGGTGGATGTTGCATTGACCTAGCAGTCTCATATTAATTACACAAACTTTGTGACATTTATGTTCTTTTAATGGAGCCATTATTGATTAGTTGTTTCCTTTGTGTCTTTCATGTTGTAGCATCTTAAATTATCACTGGTCCAATTTACACCTCATGTTTGTGCTTCCACTTTAGTGTGATCTATCCCCATCCCCTCTCTATGTCCGATTTGTTCTAATTACCCAACTTTGATGTCATAAGCATGTGGGTCCCACTAAGGGGTACCTAGCTCCTCGGCACCTTATTTTGGTCTCCTTTGAAGTGGGAATAGGGCATGGTACATCCTGGTCTAGACCATGGCACCCTAAACTTCCATCGTCCCCCTCAAAGAGGCCCAAATTTGAAATAGGGCAAGTGTTGTATTTCCCCTGTGGGAATTCATCCATGTGTACATGACCATTGGAGGTTAGCCTAATTGGTAATTTACCTACAAACCCCTATATAAAGACATTATATCAATTCATTTTAGATCAAAGCCTCCATCTACAAGAAATCTAGCATCCATGCATCTATGAAGCATTCATCAAGCATTTTCAACTATCTTCAAGGCTACATATTCATCATTCAACCATTGTGGAGGGGTAAGTGAAAGAAGTTGTGTCCACTTTTTGGCCAAAAAGTGGAAGTTTTTTCCCTTTTTTTTTCGATTTTGTCCCGTTTGACCTAAATATTTGAGGCACTTAAAGAATGAATCTTGAAAAAATTCAGTAATAGAAAATGTAGTGCTCGAAGTCTACTTTCCAAATATGTAATTTATTTTAATACCCAGATCTTAAAAATGAAGTTTGAATAGGCATTACTAAAACCTATAGTTTAAAAGTCACTTTTCAGGACCATACCATTCCCGTGTACGACAAACATAATTTGACCTAAATGGAATTATTTTTATAAATCGTTTTGGGAAAAGATCTATAACTCACTCACCTTTGATGAGAATATTTTTTTGTAATTTTTTTTTTGCATTTTTTTTTTTGTTAATTTTTATTGGGCATAATCGTTGTTTTGAAAAATTCTTGTGTACGGAAAGCATAATTTGACCTAAACTTAACATTTTTTTGTTTTTCTTTTTAAACTGTATATAATTGTCTCTAGTTTGATGCCATATAAAAAGAAAATTCAAAAAACTTAGAGACAAAAAAATTATTAAAAAACTAAAAAACCATGTTATTTCGAGTTTATAGACCTCTTTCATTAGTAATTATTTTACAAATAAAAATATTGATTAATTTTTTTTAAAAATTACATATTTCGAATCTAGACATTCTCTACTATAATGGGTGTTCAGATCTATTTTTGAAGTCATTATTTTATATGAAGATTGATTTGGCCTTCAAGGGTCGGCTCTCCAATCCATTTCCCAAGCCAAAACCAAAGCTACAACCGAACCAAAGTTTGAATTTTTTAAAAATGGGATCTCGTTTACGACGGGATCCTGTTTTGTTTTTAAAAATAATTAAAAAAACATTTAGCAAACGGAATCCCATTTTGAAACGGGATCCCATTTCAAAAACAAAACGGGATCCCATTTTGAAATGAGATCCCGTTTCCCTTTTTTTTTAATTTTTAATTTAATTTTTTTTTATTTTTTATTTTTTTAAAACAAACTATATATACATGAAATATAACATTTAAGTTTAAGTCACATTTCCCTTTGTCTTTTTCCTTTCTTATACTTTAAGTTATATTTCATGTATATATTGGCAGGGTGTTTGAGAGTGGTTTTAGATCTCTAGGAGTTATAATATAGATTCTACATTTTAGAAGATCTTATAAATTGTGACGTAATAGGACTTATAATGTCATAATACAACCTATTATGTCATAATAAGTCACATTGTGACATAATAGGTCCTAATGTGTCATAATAGGTCCTATTGTGTCATAATAGGTCCTATTATGACATAATACGACCTATTAAGTCATAATAGGTCCTATTATGTCATAAGACCCCTCAAAAGGATCTATTATGACATTATACCTCTTAATATGAACTATTATGACTTAAGACCCCTTAGTAGGACTTATTATGTCATGATAGGTCCTATAATGTCATAAGACCCCTTAAGAGGACATGTCATGTCATAATAGGTCCTATTATGTCATAAGACCCTTTAAGAGGACGTATTATGACATTATACCCCTTATTAGGACCTATTGAAGGGTATTATATGATAATAGGACTGATTATGACATAATAGGACCTATGATGGCATAATAGGTCATATTATGTCATCATAGGTCCTATTATGACATCATAGGTCATATTATGTCATCATAGGTCCTATTATGACATCATAGGTCCTATTATGACATCATAGGTCATATTATGTCATAAAATACCTTAAGAGGACCTATTATGACGTTATACCCCTTAGTAGGACTTGTTAAGAGGTATTATATTATAACAACATCTATTATGACATAATAGGACCTATAATGTCATAATACGAGCTATTGTGTCATAATAGGTCTCATTGTGACATAATAGGTCCTTTTGTGTCGTAATAGGTCCTTTTGTGTCATAATACCCCTTAAGAGGACCTATTATGACATTATACCTCTTACTAGGACCTATTATGACATAAGACCCCTTAGTAGGACCTATTATGACATAATAGGATCAATTATCATATAATAGGACCTATTATGTTATATAGGTCCTATAATGTCATAAGACCCCTTAAGATAACCTGTCATGTCATAATTGGTCCTATTATGTTATAAGACCCCTTAAGAGGACCTATTATAACATTATGCCCCTTAGTAGGACTTGTTAAAAGGTATTATGTCATAAAAGGACCAATTATGACATAATAGGATCTATGATGATGTAATAGGTCCTATTATGTCATCGTAGGTCCTATTATGACATCATGGGTCATATTATGTCATAAAACCCCTTAAGAGGACCTATTATGAATTTATACCCCTTACTAGGACATGTTAAGGGGTATTATGTCATAATAGGACCTATTGCGACATAATAAGACCTATAATATCATAATACGACCTATTATGTCATAATAGGTCTCATTGTGTCATAATAGGTCCCATTGTAACATAATACAACCTATTATGTCATAAGATGACCTATTATGTCATAATAGGTCTCATTGTGTCATAATAGGTCCCATTGTGACATAATACGACCTATTATGTCATAATATGACCTATTATGTCATAAGACCCCTTAAGAGGACCTATTATGACATAATACCCCTCAGTAGGACCTATTATGACATATGTAGAGAAAGATAAGTTGGTTGGAAGAGAGAGATGGTATGTTTAGAGAGAGTTGAGGGGTATTATGTCATAACAGGTCCTATTGTGACATAATAGGACCTATAATGTCATAATATGACCTATTACATTTAATAGGTTTTGTTATGTCATAATAGGTCCTATTGTGACATAATAGGACCTATTATGTCATAAGACCCCTTAAGAGGACCTATTATGGCATTATACCTCTTACTAGGACCTATTATGACATAAGACCCCTTAGTAGGACCTATTATGACATAATATGATCGATTATCACATAATAGGACCTATTATGTCATAATAGGTCCTATTATGTCATAAGACCCCTTAAGAGGACCTATTATGACATTATACCTCTTACTAGGACCTATTATGAAATAAGACGAACCTTGTTAGGACCTATTATGACATAATAGGGTTGATTATCACATAATAGGACCTATTATGTCATAATAGGTCCTATAATGTCATAAGACCCCTTAAGAGGACCTGTCATGTCATAATAGATCCTATTATGTCATAAGACCCCTTAAGATGACCTATTATGACATTATACCCCTTACTAGGACCTGTTAAAGGGTATTATGTCATAATAGGACTAATAATGACATAATAGGATCTATGATGATGTAATAGGTCCTATTATGTCATCATAGGCCACATTATGTCATAAAACCCCTTAAGAGGACCTATTATGACTTTATACCCCTTACTAGGACTTGTTAAGGGTATTATATCATAATAGGACCTATTGTGACATAATAGGACCTATAATGTCACAATGTGACCTATTATGACATTATAGGTCCTATTATGTCACAGTGTGACCTATTATGATATAATAGGTTGTATTATGACATTATAGGTCCTATTATGTCACAATAGGTCCTGTTATGACATAATACCCCTTAACTCTCTCTAAAAGTACCATCTCTCTCTCTTAACCAGCTTATCTTTCTCTACATATGTCATAATAGGTCCTACTAAGGGGTCTTATGTCATAATAGGTCCTAGTAAGAGGTATAATGTCATAATAGGTCCTCTTAAGGGGTCTTATGTCATAATAGGTCCCATTGTGACATAATAGGTCCCATTGTGACATAATAGGTCCTATTATGTCATAATACGACCTATTATGTTATAAGACCCCTTAAGAGGACCTATTATGACATTATACCTCTTACTAGGACCTATTATGACATAAGACCCCTTAGTAGGACCTATTATGACATATGTAGAGAAAGATAAGTTGGTTGAGAGAGAGAGATGGTACTTTTAGAGAGAGTTAAGGGGTATTATGTCATAACAGGACCTATTGTGACATAATAGGACCTATAATGTTATAATACGACCTATTATATCATAATAGGTCACATTGTGACATAATAGGACCTATAATGTCATAATACGACCTATTATGTCATTATAGATCACATTGTGACATAATAGGACCTATTGTGACATAATAGGACCTATTGTGACATAATAGGTCCTATTATCACATAATAGGACCTATTATGACATAATAGGACCTATTATGACATAATAGGACCTATTATGACATAAGACCCCTTAAGAGGACCTATTATGACATTGTACCCCTCAGTAGGACCTGTTAAAGGGTATTATTTCATAATAGGACTAATAATGACATAATAAGATCTATGATGATGTAATAGGTCATGTTATGTCATCATAGGTCCTATTATGACATCATAGGTCATATTATGTCATAAAACCCCTTAAGAAGACTTATTATGACTTTATACCCCTTACTAGGACTTGTTAAGGGGTATTATGTCATAATAGGACCTATTGTGACATAATAGGACCTATAATGTCATAATGCGACCTATTATGACATAATAGATCCCATTATGACATAATATGACCTATTATGACATAATAGATCCCATTATGACATAATATGACCTATTATGACATAATAGGTCCTATTATGTCATAAGACCCCTTAAGAGGATCTATTAAGACATTATACCTCTTACTAGGACCGATTATGACATAAGACCCCTTAGTAGGACCTATTATGACATATGTAGAGAAAGATAAGTTGGTTGGGAGAGAGAGATGGTACGTTAAGAGAGAGGTAGAGATGTATATTTAGAGAAATATAGGTAGGTAGGGGGTAAGGGGAGGTGTATAGAGCTAGCGAAGATAAAGAGTAAAGAGTTAAGGACATGAGAGAGAGGTAGAGACATAGTTTTAGATTTTGGGAGAGAGGGGACAAAGTGAGATATAAAGGGAAAAAAAGACAAAGAGAAATGTGACTTATATATAAATTTTATATTTCATGTATATATAGCTTGTATTTTTTATAAAAAAGAAAAAAAAATTAAAAAATTTTTAAAAAAGGAAACGGGATCCCGTTTTGTTTTTGAAATAGGATCGCGTTTTAGAATGGGATCTTGTTTTGTTTTTGAAATGGAATCCCATTTCTTAAATCTAGGCTCGAGATCCTGAAGCCAAACAGGATCTCGTTTCAAAATTTGGCTCGGGATCCCAACGTGAAAGGGGATCTCGTTTTGTTTCTAGTGCGCTCCGTGAGATTTGCCATTTTTTTCTAAGTGTAAAACTTCCACACTAAGTGGATACAACTTTGTGCACTTACCCGAAGCAAAATTACACCAATCTTATGCAAGCATGTGTGTGTGATTAGGGTTTTGTGTTTGTCATGTCATTTCATACAACATTTGTGATTACATTCAAAGAGCAAAGCATCATCATCAACAATTAGAAATTTGAGGTATATCTATTCAACATTTATTTCAGTATTTACATTATTTCTATGAAGGTTAATTCCTAAACCAAGGTTTGACTTAGGCAAACCACCATTCCCAACAATTTCCCCTTTCTTTATGTACACATAAAATAGGTACAGAGTTGCATTCGAAAGTATCAACAAAATTCACAGAGATGAACATGTTCAACTTTTGACTGCAAGAAATTCAGAGGACCATGGCGAATTGATACTACCTGGTTGCAAATCTGGCCAAACTTTTGGGAATAGATTAGTATGCATTAGTTCAACATATTTTGGTGAAACTGATGTCTCACACTATTATTTCTCATTTGTGTTTTCAAATCTGATTAGTATGCATTTTAATTTTCAATTTTGCACTCAGATTATATTTGTAATCAAATTACATAAATTTAGAGGTTAAATCCATAAAGGCCCTAATTAATTTTGGTTAATTTGATTTGTGAGTTGCATAATTTGTAGCCTTTATTTTCAGATCTAATCTTAGGCATTCATAATGGCACTTAATAGATCTAATTTATTTTTCATTTCACATATGATTACATTTCTTTTCACTTATATCTATCAAAATCATGTGTTGGATAATGGTTTCTTTCATTTTACCTTACTTCTTTTCATTCATAGCACTTTGGCATATTGCATTTTTAGAATTTCCAAAGTGTTTCCTATTAATCAATTAAATCTCAAAGCTTTCTTCCATGATGCATGTTGTTTTATGGTTATATTTTTAAGAAAATGCATTACATATGTAGATCACATAAAAGCTTTTGTAAATCATAATCCTAGAGATGCTAATGAAAAACCTGACACTTGTACCTCTCCTAGGGTATCTCATGTGAATGAAGCAAGAGTCAATATTCCTATCAATGATCTCTCTAATGGAGAGTAACTATTGAAGAGAAACATGGCACCACCTTCTTCTCATACACATACCCTAGAGCAAGGGGGCAAGGTCAAAATATTAGTGTTTCAATCTCTCTAGATCCCCCTCATTCTCCTAGAGCTTATCTTAATCACCAAAACATTTGTAGAGAAGATGATGTTGTGCATTTCACTCATGATCTATCTCCTCACATAACATTAAGTAAATATGAGGCCTTAGATGATAAGGATCTTCCCTCCCAACCAATCAAAGAGGATATGCATGATGATACAAAGGATAACTTTTCTACATTTAGGATATTCCTTCTTCATCTACTTCAACCTTTGTTCCATCTAGATGATTTACACTACAAATTTTATAAATTCACTATAATACTACTTCTTCTCAATTAAAAAGTTCTTATAGGAGTGGCTATAACATAATACAAAACAAGGTTATAGAGGGAAAAGACTTGGAAAATTTGAACAAGGAATCAAAGTCCCTATAAACCCTCCTACACAAGCTAGTATCAAAGGTCTAGGACATTCTCATCATTCACCTATGGATGATCTCCTTAAATTTCAAATCTTAAGGAGTACTTTGCAAGACATAAACTCTATCGTTCGTCTAAAGGTGTTTCTTACTTAAACAATCATTTTTTCTGACATCATCAAACTAATGATCATGATACCAATGATTGTTCGGATTTTCAAAATAGAATGTAAAGACTCGTTGATAATGGCATAGTCAAAATCATAGAAAACAATCCATCTTCTTCTAACAATTCTTGTCCTACATCTCAAAAGACAAAAACTACTCCTATTAATGACCAAGAGAAATTAGCTACTATAATATTTTGGAGATTGAAGTATAATAAGAATGTGGTTTTAACTTTCATTAAAATTAATTACAATTATAAGCATAAGGAAGGTGATAAACATTGTGTTTTTCATCATAGTTACTCTCATTCTCTTGGAAAATGTAAAGCATTTAAAACATTTGTTCAAGACCAATATGATAGAGCTCACATATCTCTTACAACTAATCTTGCACTATTCCTTGGTGAAGAGGTAGTGCCTTAGCACGCCCTTCACCCTCCATGATCCTCCTCACCATATAACACTAGTAGTTAACTTTATTGGGGGCTCTTTGTCATGAGTGGTGATGATATTTCAATAACAAACATCTTGGGGAAGCAAAACATATATTTCCTTCCTTGTTTCCTCACTTGGGGGGCAAGGACTCTACATATCTAATTGTCTCTTTCTCTTTGAAGATTGTCTCTTCTTTAGAGTTGCATTTTGCATAACATAATGTCTTTTCTTGCATTGAATATTCCTTCATGCGAGTACATTTGTGTTCCTTTTTTAGGACCTTTCTTTGCTTAGAATAATGCATTTCCTTATGTATAATCTCTACTTAAAGGTTGTGTAATTCTTCTCATTGTCCCTACACTTTGGGGGCATTGATCTTTCCTATCTTTTTTGAGGATCCACTTTTCATTTTTTGAATGGTGTTTGCTTACAATGTGATGCTATTCCTTGTGTGAAGTTGTTGTTTCCTCAAGGATTCTCTCTTATACAAGAGGTGTCTATCCTTGACTACAACCTCTTTTTGACTTGGAAATGTATATCTATTCCAAACAAACCTCTCACAACAGGTCAAAAGTATGTCATCCTTCATCAAGAATCCCTCTCACTTAGAAATAAGGGGAAGGTAGGTATTCTTATTCTCCTTTCCTTATTTCAATGGAAGATGCTATGTTTGTTCAAAATATTTTCTTGGAGATAGATGTCTTTTGAGCAAAGATCACTTCTCCTTCAAAAATTTCCTTTACACTTGATGCAAGATATCTCTTTTTCAACTATTTTATCCTTGGTTGTAAGAGTATTACCTCTTTAGCTTGATTTATCAGCATTGTTTCCTAAAAGGATATCTCCTTGGCGTTGAAGGTGTGTATCCTTATTTTTTGCTTCCTTAAGACATCAACACAAGGCTATGTTGACATCTTAAGGGGAGCGGGGGGGGGAGTGCATACATATCGCCCTCTTTGTACTATATTGTACTATATTTTTGCATGTCTTAAACGGGGTGTTCATTCTCAAAAATAGAGAAAACAAACTCTTACATGACATGCATCATGCCTAAAACTAGGTGTATCATTTTGTAAAAGGGAAAATTTGATTTTGCAATTTGCAACATAGAAGGAGAAATCACCAAATCAATTTTCTCTTTAGGAGGGAGATTTCCTTTACATTCAAAAGAGGGGAGGAACCCACTAGATTCAATCACAAATTAGATAAGGACTAAATACTAAGTGGTTTGGTAGATTATGATGTGTTTTTCCCTCTTTTGCAAGTTGAAATGTTGATTTAAGGAAAAGTGTTGAAATTGAAGACAAAATTGAGAATATAATGAGCTACAGGTTCGAGATTTTGCCATGCACCTGGATCTGAGTAATATGAGCTGATTCAGATCCACCTTGCGAAAATGCCCAGAAAAAGCAAGGACTGTGGCACTGCCTCTTGGTCCTCTGAATTTTTCGTGTGTCAAAAAGGGTTTTCCCGTCTCTACAAATAAAGTTTAATCTGAGAAGAAAAATTGTGCACCTATTTCCTGCACATAGAAAGAAGGGGGAAAAGGTTGGGAATAGGGGTTTGCCTAAGTCAAACCCCAGTTTGGAATCAACCTTGAATGAAATATTGCAAATGCTTGAAATAAATGATGGAAAGGTATACCTTCAGATCTGTAATGAATAGTGGCAATACTTTTCTTCTTGAATGTAATCACATATGTTGTATAAAATGGCATGAACATGACAAAACCCTAACACACACACATGCTTCTAAAATGAATGATCTAATGTTGCTCCGCAATGGATGGATGAAGAATATGCAACCTTAAAGACCCCTATAAATGTTTGATGATGAATGCTTCAATGCTTGAATCCTTGATTGCTTGAATGTAGTTTTCTTGCCTTATCATGTTATCATGTTCTCATGCTATGCCAAATGAGAGGGGAAGACCTCCTTATATACTTGCATGTCATCAATCTTATTAATATTCTGACATAGGCCGACATGGAGAAAGTTTTATCGCTCAAATTTGAGATGGGGTTGAGGGTCCAAATTAGACCCCAATTAGGGAGGACCATGGCATGGCGCCATGGTCCCAGTGAGGACCAAGGTGCCACGCCCTGGTCCTACCCCAAATTGGGCCAGGGTTTAGGGTTCCCAGCAAGCTTAAAGATTAAAGTATGATGTTTATTGCATGGAAGAGGTGCAAATAGGTCATGTTCAAGCATGAGGATGAGAACACTAAGGCGAGGAGCACAAATGTGGTCAAAATTACAAAGAGGGCAATTTTAGGATGTTACACTTTTATATATGTCTTATATAGGGTGCACATTCTTGAACCCAAAGCAAAAAAACTCTTACATGAGACTCCTTCGAAACCAGACATATATTTGTCTTATACAAGGTTACACATACTCAAAACTAGAGCAAACAAACTCTTACATGAGATGTTCCTCAAACTAGACACATTTGCATTTTCATGTCTTATACAAGTTCTTGCATGCATGAAACTAGAGAATAAAAAATTCTTATACAAGATGCTTAACACTTGAAACCAGACAGTTTTACACACAACAGGATGAGTGGAACTAGAAAAACACAACTAGACTATTCCTACTCTCCTCCCCAACATGGATCACCTGGTAAAACACAGCTAGCACGTGACATCCATGTTCTCTCTCACCCTTCTTCTCATGGATCACCTCATAAGACATAACTAGAATGTGATATACATGCCTTCCCTTTCTTCTCATCATGATCTTATAGCTTTTCTATTTGTGGTTCATGGTTTGATACATGCTCTTGCTCTTTGTATGTGATCACTTTTGTCCTTGTGATGGCATTTCAAGAATGATATTAGTGGTTGAGACATTTTGATTGTCAAGGTCTCTTCGGCTAGTTGGCATGAGGTCTTGTTTTGGTTTTTAACTTTTGTGTTGTGTGTCTCTTTTTCCTTTTATCTTTGTTTGCCTTTGTCTACCCTTTTGTCTTTGTCTTGTTTTGTGTGCCCTTGCATGAGATTGTGTGAGTTAATATCCTAAGATTGGGGGCTTGGTTCCTCGAAATTAGTGATATCTTACACTCTCATCTTTAAACTAATTTATCATGAGTATTTGCAGAGGCTTATACTCCTATTAAAGTGAAGGCTACATGTAACGTCGTAAATTATCACTGGTCCAATTTACACCTCATATTTATGCTTCCACTTTAGCATGATCTATCCTCATCCCCTCTCTAGGTCCAATTTGTGCTAATTACCCAACTTTGATGTCATGAACAACCTATTGTGGGTCCCACAAAGGGGTACCCACCTCCCTGGCACCTTAGTTTGGTCCCCTTTGCAGTAGGACCAGAGCATGATATGTCCTAGTCTAGACCATGCCACCCTAAAATGCCATGGTCCCCCTCAAAGGGGCCCAAATTTGAAATAGGGTGGGCGTTGTATTTCCTTGACAAAAATTCCTCCCCATGGCTATACATGACCATTTGAGGTCGGCATGATCGGTAATTTACCTAGAAACCCCTATATAAAGACATTATATCGATTCATTTTAGATCAAAGTCTCCATCTACAAGAAATCTAACATTCATGCATTCATCAAGAATTTTCAGAGATCTTCAAGGCTACATATTCATCATTCAACCATCGTAGAGAAAAATTACACCAATGCCATGCAAGCATGTGTGTGTGATTAGAGTTTTGTGTTTGTCATGCCATTTCATACAACATTTGTGATTACATTCAAAGAAAAAAGCATTATCATTGTTGGTGTAATTATTTATTCATCTTGAATATATTTACACCTTACTTAAGTTTACTCAGGTACATGCACCACATTGTAGTTTGCATATGAGACACTTAGGGAGATGTGCATACATTGGGAGTGTGTATGTAGGAGAATTTCCACCTTTTATGGTGTTATCTTGTTGTTACTTTATCATATCCACTTATTGTGGGGTGATAATTCCACCTTCGGTTGATGATCCACCTCATGTCAAATATTTTACCATTTCTCCTACCTACCCTTACATCTCATTGAACCGCATGTCATCATTGTGTGCTCTCTTGTCTCTTAGCCTTTCCTTTATAAGCAAACTCATCTACATTGTATGTATTTTTTCTTGATGATCCAATTGATCAGTATTTTCATCTTGATTAGAATACAGTTTATTCTTATCAATCTATTTTGTCTCTCTATTGTGCTATTCATTGTGCCCTAGATCTTGGCTATCTTCAATAAATTCTCACATGGTATCAGAGCCGATAGGGTGTGATTGAGTAGTCCTTTTTGGAGAGCTTTTGAAGGTTTCAATTTCAGATCTAGGGAGCTACTAAAATTTGGGGCGTCCTATGGTGATTTTGACATCATGGTTGAGTCTAGCAGGCTATTTCCATGAAAATTGAGTATAAACTCGGCCTATTTTGGAGAAAATCATATTTGGAGGAAAAAAAATTAAGCCTATAAGGCTACGGATTCTTAAAAATAAGTTCATTTATTTTTCTGTGAAAAAATTAATTAATTTCTATTTTATTATCACAAATTTTTTGGCATTGTAAAAGTTCTTTCTCAAAAATTGTAAATCAAAAAAAAAAAATCTTTTTACGAGGGGTTTCACGCCCCGACCTTCGAACTTTGTTTGTAGGCATCGTGGCCGTCACGTTTCCAGCAGCCTCTAACATCTTTCAGCTCCTGCATTTTCGACGATCATTTCATCGTTGTCGACCACCACCGGCAACTCTACCCCGAGCTCTAGCCGGCCTCGCCACATCCTTCGTCCGGTAGCCCATTCTCCTAGCAACCATACTTTTTCAAGTAGTTGTCGACCACGTCATACTCCCGTTGTTCACCTGTTGCGTCACTTCTACCACACGGATAGCCAGATTTGCCACGCAAACAACCATGTGACACATTTAGATTCGCAAGCCATACACACAGTCGGCAACGCTGCCACATCACTACTGATGTTATCAGCCCAGTACATAGTGCCACGTGGTTAGTTCGTACAACCACGTCAGATTTTCGTACAGTACAGACAGCCTGTGAAGGGGGTGCGATGACTTGATGATGGTCGAACAACTGTGAAATTTATCATAGTGAAATGTTGACGTTGATGAATATTAAGAGGGGGGGTGAATTAGTATGCCAAAAATCTTTGCACTTAAACACTTTGTAAGACAAACAGTAAACCGGTAAAACAGTTTAGCAGACAAACTGGTTAGCACACATGCAAACCAAATAGCAAATAATGCATTCACCCATAGAAGCACAAACACCATAACACAAGAGATTTTGACGTGGAAACCCAAATGGGAAAAACCACGGTGAGATGGAACTCACAAGTAACTATCTGCAGAATAGAAACCAGATTGGTTAAGGTCAGACCGGTTAAGGTCTTACAATGTTCTTTACCAGAATAGATCCTATTAGGAATCTCAATCTCTATTAGGAGACAAGTCCGATTAAAGACTACCTTGCTAGAGGATTTTAGATCCACAAGTGTGAACCACCTTATTAGAGGATTTACAAAGGCTACTCTGAGCCTACTCGGTTAAGGGCTTTAGACTTGTCAAAGAGGTGAGTAATCAACAAGTATATGATCTATCAAATAGCATAGATTGATTGGTTAAATCCTTGATAGCTCGATCTTAATGCATTATAGCATTACTTCAGTCTTCTACACATTCATACTCTCTCTAACTCCTCAACCACCTTAAACCCTAGCAACAATATCAACTTTACCAATAGCAACAACCTAAAACCCTAGACATGATGTCCTTTTAAAGGAATCTGATTTCATGTCGGTCCAATAGGATTACAATACAATTTCCTAGGTTCAATGCATCTAGACATATCTGGTAACACGACACAAAAAGCACCGTTAACGTGTGGGCACCATCAAACAATCGGTGGATGATAACTCATCACAAAATACCGGTTGATAACTCATCACAAAGTATTACTGGTTCATACAATATACCGGTTCAAGCAAAATGTCGGTTGTCCGTTTGACAAAAATGAAGACTGGTAAAAATGTCTTATGCCGCTTTAATCCCTCGTACTGCTTGGGATCCATGAACCGCTTGGGGTCGACATGCCGCTTTAGACCGATAAACACATTCTGCAAAACACCAATAGTCTAAAGACTATAATACAACATACCGGTTGGAACATATTCTAGTTGAGCTTAATCTTATACATATAAAGATGATCTCAATGCAAGTGTGTGTCCATCAATGACAATCACAACATAAACATAAAAAATGCCAACAGACGTCAGCACTGCATCAAAAAATTTTAAAAATTTTGGAGCCCCCTCTCATTTGGCTTTTTTATTTTGTAGTTTAACTTCAGGAGGTCGTATCTTGCTCATTTTTGCTCCTTTTTGGGTGCAATTTTTTTTATTTGGGCTAATTTTTTGTGCTCTTCGCAGTGGTGGAGGAATTTTATTATTTTGATGGACAAAGTTTTCACAATTTGCAGTTTTTGATGATTGTACCTATCTAATCCTCAATTTTGTAACTTCAGAGGCTTCGTTTGGGGTCATAAGACCTCCTTTTCAGGTGCCATTTTTTTAAAGTGCATAATTTTTTTGTCTACTTTCATAATCTGCCATCCATTTGTAGTGATTTTGAATAGAAATTGTACTCTCAGTATTTGGTCATTTTTGGCCTATTTGGTACTTGTATTTTGCTTGGATCTCAGTTTAGATCACTTGCAGTATTTTTTGGGGTCTCTTATATCCTATTTGAGGCAGTTGTAAATGTGAAATCAGAAGTCCACATTGCCTTGTTTTGCAAGTGGTCCATTGTACACGCACTAAGTATAACGTGTCAAATCATTTTTATTTTATTTTTATTTTTTTTTTTTTTGGGGGGGGGTTTCTTGATTGAGTAATTTGGGGGGTGTTTTGTGTGATTGTGCCTCTCTCTATCTTGTGTTTTTTCATTTTGGTGCTATGGGTTCTCCTAAATTTCTAATTTTAACTCCTCATAATTATGCATCATGGAAGATAAAGGCATGGAGTAAACTAATGGAAAAAGGACTCATTCATTATGTAAGTGGAACAATAACAACACCACCTGATCCTAATGCTCAAGTTGAATGGCTCACTAAAAACTCTATGGCACTTGGAACTCTTAGAAAGTGTGTATCAGATGGCCTCATTTTTCACATTGAGAAGTGTACAACAATTAAAGAGGCTTGGCATATTTATGACAAATTGTATGGCCAAGTTGACGAGATTAAGGGATACAAGCTTGATAGTGAACTCACAACATTGGATCCCAAGGATTTTGATACAATCCAAGATTATGTCACAAAAGCAAATGAGCTAAGAGCAAAGCTAAAGGATTGTGGCATTGACAAAAAGGATGCTTGATTGGTTTATAACTTGTTGGACAAGCTTCCATCAAAGTATGCAGCCTTTGTATCCAGATTTCACACCCATAGGTTAGCTCAAGGTGTCTCATAACACTTCTCCATCATTTGATGCATTCACGGAGATGTTGATACTTGACCAATCTAAGTTGACTAAGATGGGGATTCTCAAATCTTCAAAGTCACAAGCTTCGGTGGCTAATAAAGGGAATCAAAGCAATCAATAAAAAGGCAAGAACCAAAAGCAACCTAAGTCTAAACCACAACAAGATGGAGCACAATCCGCCTCTCCACAACAAGGTGATTCTACATCCTCATCTAAGAGGAAATCAAATAAGGACAATCTTTTTTGTACATATTGCAAGAAGTCAGGACATGATGAACAACATTGTTACAAGAAAGATGTTGATGAATTGAAACATCTTCTTGAGAAGAACAAAATCAGTTTTCCTTATAGAATGTCTACATCGGCTTCTTCATCTAAAGAAAAGGATAAAGGAAAGGATCAATGTTTTGGGACAAATAAAGGAAAGGGACAAGCTCTTTGTGCTACTACAAATCATGATTCAGGGAGATGGCTTCTAGATTCAGGGGCTTCTCATCATATGGCATCTTCGCAGTCTATGTTCTCTTCATTTGTGCCTTGCCACATGTCGCGGATTTTTATGGGCAATCATACATACATAGATGTGATTGGAAAATGATCTATTGCCATTGGGGATAACTCCTTCAATGATGTGTTGTGTGTGTCCCATTTGACAAACAATCTTCTTTCCATCTATCAAATCACGCATGGGGCAACTAAGAAAATTGTGGAGTTCACACCTGATTTAAGTTATCATTAGAGACTTGGAGACTAGAGCTATCATTACGACTATGGTGGTTGATCATGCATCTCGGTTGTACCCTTTTTCACATTTTGGTCCTATTCATGAGGTTGATTCTTCACATGTTGATTCAAATTTTGAGAACTTTGGGTACTTGAACTTGGGGATTCTCACATGTGACCCTGTTCTTGAGCCTTGCATTTCATCTCCTCTTATCGATATCACATCACCTATTGCACCTGATGATGCAGTTAATGCGACAATTTTGCCTTCTTGTGATTCAGTGCAGCAGGATATTCCTTGTCTTCCAACTCCAGTTCATTGGGATGCCTCCTTGACAGACATTGCAGGTTTGTTTGTGGAGTCCTACATTGTAGATTAGGGAGACATCATTGATGACATTCATCTTCACTTTGATGAAGATGATCCTTCTTCAATTGTTGCGAGGGAACACTCTGACCCTCTTGTGCATTCTCTACATGATCATTCTTTTGAGGTTGACATGATTGTGGATACTTTTGTACAGCAGTTGGAGGAGGTCTATTTATCTTTAGAGGAGATATGTGAGTCTTTGGATATTGTTCTACATTCATCTCCACTAGATCTTAGAGTACCTTTTTCAGCAGTGTGGAGAAGTTTGCCACCTTTCAAGGGGGCAACTTCCAGCATCGACATGGGGAGACTTGAGAAGTTTTTGAGACTCCATAAATCAAGAGTTTTTTCCTACCTCTTCCCTTCATGATTGGGGAGAATTCATGGATACACCTTTTTGGTTTTGTTTCTTCCCAAGAGGAGGAACGTTGTTTGACGTTCATGGAGTTGTTTATTCATTCATCTTCAAGCTTCTACCATTGGTGCAGATTCTACATTGAGGGGGGGGCTACTTGGTCTCTCTTCTTCTCTCATATGGGGGGGACTTTTCCCGCACATGGGGTTTTGTCCTTCACATACTTCTTTGAGAGTTCCTTTGTATATAGTTTTCATCTCTCTTTTTGGGGGAGGGTTTTTTCCCATTTGGTTTTTCTCTCTTTCCCCGGTTTATAGGAGATTGCATTTGCATTTGTACATGGGTACCTAACATGGCCTTTTAGCTAGGACCCATCTTGCATTGCTTAGTTGCATTGTAGACTTAAGTGCATTTCCCTAAGTTTCACTTAAGGGGGGTGTTGGTGTAATTATTTATTCATCTTGGATATAATTACACCTTACTTAAGTTTACTTAGGTATATGCACCACATTGTATTTTTCATATGAGATGCTTAGGGAGATGTGCATACATTGGGAGTGTGTATGTACGAGAATTTCCACCTTTTATGGTGTGATCTTCTTGTTACTTTATCATATCCACTTATTGTGGGGTGATAATTCCACCTTTGGTGGGTCATCCACCTCATATGGAATATTTTACCATTTCTCCTACCTACCCTTGCATCTCATTGAGCCACATGTTATCATTGTGTGCTCTCTTGTCCTTTAGCGTTGCCTTTATAAGCAGGCTTATCTACATTGTATGTAAATTTTTTTGATGATCCAGTTGATCAATATTTTCATCTTGATTAGAATATAGTTTATTCTTATCAATCTATTTCATCTCTCTATTGTGATATTCATTATGCCCTAGATCTTGGCTATCTTAAACAAATTCTCATAAACATCAACAATTGTAGATTTGAGGTATATCTATTCAACTTTTATTTCAATATTTGCATTATTTCATTCAAGGTTAATTCCTAAACTGGGGTTTGACTTGGGCAAACCCCTATTCCCAACAATTTCCCCTTTCTTTATGTGTGTAAAAAATAGGTACAAAGTTGTGTTCAAGAGGATCGACGGAATTCATAGAGATGAACAGGTTCAACTTTTGACAGCGAAAAATTTGAAGGAGTGTGGTGAATTGATACTACTTGGTCCCAAAACATTAGGTTGAACTTATAGGAGCATATCCAAAACATATTAGTTTGCCCAAATCCATGTTGGTGGCTTTGTACGACATCTGTAGCTCGCTATTTTTACCAAATCAATTCATTAATCACCTATTTTGTCCTAATCTTTAACAATCCAGTTCAATGCAAGGAGGAGAAGCCCCTATCCAAGGAGCCTGGAATCTTATCAGAATCTTGATCTTACAAGGCTAGATCTATTAGATTCCTCTCCTATCCATTGTAATTGTTAATTAAGTCATTTAGTGGTTTTATTATCATAATTTAACCCTAACCCTAATTTTCCCAACATTACACATGTAATGTGGCTTTTGGGTCTAGTGTGCAATGGCACATTGTAGTGCCCCTGCCCTAATCAATTTCTAATCTCGGTTTAATCTTGGTTAGTTTATCATAATATAATGATTATAGTCAGATGTGTTGATTTAGTGCATATCTGTTAATGTGGTTTTCGCACCAGTTGTATGCAAGTTGTTTAGTGTTCCTATTTCGTGTTATTATCTTGGGCTAACGCTTTCATTAAGTTTATATATGTATGCATGTATGACTCTTGGTTGCAGGAGATTTCAGGTACCACGCCGCATAAGTGCAAGGTTCGTCTTCACCTGGATTTGCAGGTTTGAGTGTACCTCTTTAATCCTTAGAGTTGGATTAGGTGGTCGTAAGACCCTAGTTGACCATAGTTGTGCTCAAGTGAGCATCGTCAGTCGTCGTCGGTATTTCCTTTGGTTGGGTTTGTGAATCATCTGTCTGGTTGACCTTCTTGGTTTGCGTGTTTGGTGTGTATGGTTAAATTGAGTAATTTAGTCCCTAGTATTTAATTTGATTAAATATGTGTTTGTGCATTAAAGATTAATGGACTAGATTAAACATGGTCTCTTTATGTGATTGTTGTTCATTTGAATTGCTCGATTTTAAATTGGGAGCAAGTTCAATTAGATGGTTAATTTTAATATTAAATGTATTATGTTTATGCCTATGAAAAGAAAGATTTAAATTTAATTGAAATAGAATTAATTTTTATCTTCATGGCATTTTGGAAATAGAAATGTTAAATTCAGTTATTTGGAAAAATCAATTTTAAATTTGAAAGGCAAGTTTAATTTGTTGATATAGTTTAAAAGAATTGTTTTTGTGAATTATTTTAAATAAAAATTTTAAATCTAAAAATGAGATTTTTGGTCAAACTTTTCCATATAACCTAGACTTTTGGAAAATATTGGGGATTGAATTTTTTGGAGAAAAAAGATATTTTTGGAAAATATTTTGGATGAAAGATTTGGGGATTTTGGAAGGAGAAGGATTTCTTGAGCTGCAGGTTGGGGCTCTGCATCAGATCCTTTCCAGGAATGCTTATTGAGGTAGGAATTCTGGTTATTAATTAGTTATTGTTTAAATTTTAAAAAAATGGGCATTGGATGTTTTTCATGCTATTTGGTTTTAATTTCTCCATTGATTGCCTCAAGATTATGAAGCATTGTAGAAATTAGTTGATAATGGCTTATTGCTTGAATCCTTACAAGAAAAATGAGTTTCTTATGCCCAAAAGAATTAGTTATTTGGAAAGGTTTTTCAATAAATTCTTTCAATTTTAAAAACCTTATACTTGCTGGAAAATTCTCATTTTAAATCTATATGAGATTGTTTTAAGCAAAATGGGTGTTTGTGTTGTTTTGAAAAGAAATTTTTTTTTTTTTTTAAAATATATAAATTCCTATGTTGCTGGAAATTGAGACTATTTATTTTATTTCTAACTGTGTTTATACACAGCAATTTATTTCAGAAATTTAATAAATAAAAAATATATATATAATAATAATTTTAATGGGAAACCCCAAAGGGGGTGCCGCGTGTCCCTTTGGGAACAACAGCGCTTCCCATGGGGGTTGTGTGCTCCCTTTGGGAAGCAGCGCTTTCCCAAGGGGAAGCGTGAGCTCCCAAGGGGGGGGGCCACGTGGGTACCCTCCCCCATATAATGTGTTTTTTTTTTTTTAAAAGAACATTTTTTTTAATGTATTTTTTTTAATCAAAAAAATATATATAATATTTGAATATTATTTAATGTTATTTTTTTTAATTAAGTTTTTAATAATGATTAATGTGGCAAAAATTATAATTTATGATTAATTTGATATTGGTTAATCGTATAATAGAATATATACGTTAATTAATATTCAGATTTCATTTTATGATTAATGCACTTTTTCTAATTAAATTCTAAAATTGCTAATTTCGCAATTAAATATTAATTGGTTATATTTTATTAGTCTTGGATTAATAAGTATATACCTTAATTAAGAGTTAATTTGGGTATTTGTCTAATTGAGGAAGTATTGTTTTAAAAAAAAAAAAAAGAAGAATATTATTTTATTGGGAAATTGTTGAAATAAAATATATTTATTAATTGATTATTTTTAAATAATTTTTTATTCAAGAACATATCATTTGAGTAATTGAGAAGTAAATGAAATATTTTATCATTGGATATTTGGATCATTTAAACGATATACTATTGGAAATTAATAATGTATTGTTTGGAATGTTGGTGAGTTAATGGTATTTTCAATTTGTAAAATAAATGGTATAGTTATAATCTTCCTCTGTTTTGAGACATAGGCGAATGGACCATTGGAATTGTGGTATTGTACTCACCTGGTAATGGTGATTTTTCTGTCAATGCAATTTGAAAACTTAGATCATTAGAAAACTTGATTGACTATTAATGTTCAAATCAATATGGGAAAATATTGTCTTTTCCGGTTATTGCCTTTGCGAGTTTAATTTATGTATTCGCTTTTGCTTAAGTAATGGCAAGTCGTGCTTTGTTTGATTGGACCCTATCGTATGATTGATTTGGGGTACCTGTTTCCGTCCTTGGTTTCGAGTTGACTGTTATTTTGTTGTGGTGTTGTATTGGTCATATCTTTTTGGGGGTGTCGAATGATGATTCGTGGTTGACCATAGTTGGTCAAGTCTCTAGTTAGAGTACCATCAGTAAGTGAACCTCTTTTGAGTCATGTTTGACCAAATGGTTGTTCCCTCCATTTTGAATTCTGTTCGTTTGACCATGTGTATGTCTTGGTTTTGAGTTCGTCTGAGTATAGTCTACTGTCGTATGGGAAAGTGGCTTTCAATTGGGGGTCGCGCCCAAAGTGGCTGTTGGGTAACCCATCGAAAGTGAGTCTAATAACTGATAACCTAACAGTAGATTAGAATGTTAATCTTTAAGTAAGATAATTGTGCCTCACACATGGGACGAGTGCTGACACAGACTCGACATGCTATGAAAAGGCCTGAAATGGTAAACCATCATCCTTGTCTTCACGAAAGGATGTGTGGGTCCACATGAGGCTTGGATGGGCCAGAGGTTCGGATTAGGTTGCCAGGGTAACCCAGTGTATGGGGCCGAAACCTATGAAGACCTGCCATGGTAACCATACCAAGTTGTGTGATGACGCTTGTCCCTACGTTCGCTAGTGTGTTGTTGTATTGTCTGATACGAGCACCTTTGTGGGTCATCCTTTTGTCTATGCCCTTGTAAGTACTTGGTTTCATGTTAGACCTTGGGTGGTGATGACTCAGTTTTGTGGATGCTCCAATGGACCTTTGCATTAGCTTTGATTATGTTCAGCTGGATCCTTTTCTTTTCAAGGATCGTTTATGTATTTATTGACTGATGCGGTCATTTGTATATTGATTATGTTTCACCTTGATGGTAGGATTGTAAATTATGAGAACCTCATGTATACTTAACTTTATTATTTATCAGAGGGGTCTTGCAGTTGAGCAGAACCGGAGATGTAGCCTTTTAGGGGTGAACTCCGAGATCATCTTGGTGTTATGTGATGTTTTTACTTCTTATATTTCATGTTTAGTGTTAGCATGTATAATTGACATTTTGATAGAATGTATAAGTGGTTTAAATGGAATTATTTTTAAATGCATGTATGTAGTCATCTTTTAAATGCAATAATTTGGATCATGAAAGAATGTAGTTTAGAATAATGGATTATATTCAGTCATTGTTAAGGAAATTAAGTTTGCATGGAATATCTCATATGTTTATGATGTAATTCTTGTGTGTTAGAATATTAGATGCATGGCTTAAATTCTAATGAAAAAGCTTGAAAGTAGGTTATGAATAGATCTTAATAGATGAACCTTATCTTGTGAATTATATTTCCATCTTTTGAAAGAAATTATCCTTGTTTATGAATTATCTCATTATCAGGTAATCAACTTATTGGATCTATTAGTGTGAGTTATGTGAATTGTGAAAATTAAGTAATCATGTTGGGAAACTCTTTAGTTGTTAGTTGATGTCTTCTGCTATGTAATCTGAATCTTTTATATCTTGTTGTATCTTAATGTTGTGATTATCTTAAAAAAATAAAAATTATTGCACTATATTCTTGTGTTATGGCTTAATCCCTTCGGGGTTTCCTAGCAGGGCATTACACACATTATATTGAAAAAGGATCACTCTGTAGCCAAGAAAAAGGATATGTTTGCTGCTAATTGTACGAAGAAGAAACTTTACCCTAAGTACATCCTTCATCATGACAGACTTAGCATGATTACTCAAAAAAATGAAGGCAAAAGGCTTCGAACATCCCTTGTTAACAATGATATTATTCTCAGGAAGAATTGTTCCCATTTATTAATGTCAATCTAGAAGATTAATGTCCTTAAATTCAAGGGCTTAATGATAGAGCTTGAATTTGTTGATTTATGAATATTAGACGCTCTCTAGGAACCATGAAGAAATTAGTGGTGTGATTGGAAAGTAGAGTGATTGTATCAATATGTTCAAATGGTTCGTAGGAGCTAAATGGGTGTTTGAGAATGCCCCATGGTATATGGGACAAGACTCTTTTAATCATGAAAAGATGGCATGAAGGGTCTAGGACCTCTGTAGAAATTTTGTCCTTGGTATGTTTCATAGGTGATTAAAATTAATAATAGTTTTGATGCCAACCGGATTTCCTTTTCTTTTTCTTTCAATTTTTCCTTTTCTTTCTTAGCAACAGCCTATGCAACACCCTATACAGCCTCTAGTAAGGATGATCTCTTATCTAAAACTTTCAAACTTGTAGCAACTGTAATAGCTGGAACTGAAATTATCATCTTTGGCTAAGACACGCCTTTTCTTTATTAGATCCAATATTGGGATTAGCAGATTGATCATACAAGGAGTATATTGTTGTGTTTCATGGTCATAAGAATACCACATACCACTATTACCATCATAATAAAGCCCCACAAATTATACCATATATTCTTAGAAAAAACACTCTTCATCCAAACACAATAACACCCAGGGTCTAAACTGTAAAGAAAAAAATAAAATAGATATGTTTTGATTAAATATAAAGAAATCTCATACCTATTTTTTTGGACATTTATACTAGAACATATATACAAGTAAACTTATACGCCATAAAGCAAAGTTTATCTTGCCCTTAAATTATGGATTACAAATAATAGAAAACCTGCATTGTGACACTGCAATTATATAAAAAGAAACCAATGTCCAAAATCGTTGATGTGAGCAAATGTGTCTTTCAAACATGGAAAACCCTGATGATTTAGCTACATGAGCATATAGAAGGCTTCTAACCAAGACAAACATAAAAAACCATTGGAACTCAAGAAACATGTCACATGTTGTTAGAACTTCCATTAGTAGAAAGCAATAGAAGATTTGTTAATATGAATGTTTCATGTAAGTTGTTTAGACCTATAGTTGTACATATTGAAGAAACAATGAAGAACACACAATATCTCTTATTGATGGATATAAAACAAGGTCTCCTTCTATGAAACATGTCTCATTGATTGATGTGGCTTGATCATGGATTTATAATTTTAAACAAAAAAGAGACAACAAATGGGAGCCAAGGCAGCATCTATCGCTAGAGTTATCCCTAAGTTTGTATCCATTCCTCCACGTGACTCGAATAAATGGATTGACTTTTGTTTTTCAGAGTTATTGTTGTACAAACCATTTCGTGACATAAAAAAATGATATTGGTCATGGTCATGACTTCATAATAGCAAAGTGGAAGTCATTCAACTATAATGCTTGGCACATGGAATGAACAATAGCTAAAGAAAATGTTGAAAATGCCAATAATTCTAAAATTGAAGAAAATGAACCTATTCAAAGAAATACCATAGAGAATGAATGAGAAATTTTATCTATGTTGCATCAAGGTCAAAATATACAAGTTTTTGAAATAGATATGTTGGGAAGAAGAGACATTGATAGATATACAGATTGGTCTCATGAATATCGAAGTGAAGAGTATGCAACTTAAGTAATCAATTTCATAAGCAACAAGAAAGATCATGGATGTCTCATACATGATGATATATTGCAACACATCAACTACAGAACCCTCAACAGAAAACAAAGAAAGGAAATCAACATAATTATGGCCCATTACCGTAGAAATCAAAATGGAAAGTCATTATTCATGATAATATAGGGAACAACAAGAACAAGAAAGTATTTAATTGGAGCCATTAGTCAAGCCCTTGAAAATGAGACAATGTTAGGTCATTCTCCCCTTCTATTACTTGCACCAACATGAGTTGCAACATTCAATATAGGAGCCTCTATAGTTCATTCAAAATTGAGAATCCCAATACGAGACTTTTCTCAGCTAGAAGGAACAAGACTTGCAAGCTTTCAAGAAGATACGACACATATCAAATACATTTTGATTGGTGAAATGAGCTTCATTGGTCAAAACATGTTGGAAAACATAGATTATCGGCTTTGACAAGCATTCCCACAAAATGCACACATAAGTTTTGTAGGTACATCTTTCATTATGACTAATCAAGACAACAATTTTATATTATATTTATTATAATTCATACGTATAAAATTTTTATAATTTTATTACATAATTTTAAAATATTTTTTGTCGATCTTCTTTCAAGTACATCTATGATTTTGGTTGGAGATTTGGGCCAATTGCCTCTAGTCAACGATAGACCAACATATGACAGCAATAGACAGTCAAAGTTATAGTGGCAAGAATTCAGAACTATGGTTACATTAAAGATATTCAAACAAGAAGGACAAAACACAACCAATAACAAAAGTTTCATCAACTTTTGACAAATCTAAGAGATGCAAACCGAGAAATTGATGATTGGAGATTACTTATGACAAAAAACCCTCTTAACATAGATGCTACAACTAATGTTGAGTTTGACAATATTGTCCTTTTGTTCGTGACAAATGAAAATGCTCATAACCATAACAAAAAATTGTTATGTAGATTGAAACATCCTTTTGCACGTAGTCTTACAACAAAAGTAAGAAGTGTACATCAAGCAGAAAAATTTTCAAATGATAAACTTGATCTACATATATTGATCAACAAGAATGCAAGGGTGATGTTGACTTCAAATTTTTGGATACAAGCAAGACTTGTAAATGGAGCTCTAAGATATGTTCGAAAGAGTATCTATAAACCAAAAAATTTTCCACCCGAAGCGCCATCATATGTCATGGTTGAAATTGAAAATTATACAAGAATACCATTTGAAGATCATCATCCAAATTTAATTCCAATAGCACCAATACAAAGGGGCGGGACATTTCAGTTACCATTGAGATTGGCATGGGCATTGACTACACATAAATCTCAGGGCTTGACTCTATCAAAAGCCACAATTGATATAGGACCAACAAAAAGAATAGATTAACATTTATGGCAGTGTCTCGAGTAAAATCTATAGAAGACCTTAGAATAATAAAAACATTCACATATGAGCGTTACGATAAAATGAAAAAAATGGTAGACAACTTGCAAACCAAAAGGCCAAAGAAAACAAATTAAAGTTTTTAATTGATGTAATATATCTTTTTGTTGCTACGGTTTTTGTTGTTAACTTTAAATCCTTTGGTCTATTTTTTATAGGAACAACAACTTTGTTTTGCTACTTATTAATATAAAAAACAATTGAAATTTTGTTCCAATTATATTGTGACAAATAATTTGATCAAAGTCATTCTATTTTTTTATACTATTTATTCAAAATTATCCGAACAAAATGCAATTGAATACTATTTATAGTTTTATGTATCTATTTATTAATACATAATTCAACTTTTTGTTCAAAAATCTTTTATTTTATGTAATGCCTAAATTGTTTAATACATACATATAACAAGTATAATATTAGTTTTCTCCATAACACCTTATACTTTATCTACGCATGCTCCAAATTTTTAATGTTATAATTGGGTAAAAGTATAAAGATGTGTCACACTTTTATAAAGGAAATGGTCAATGTTGATTCAAATTGTTAAAGTAAATCAATAGAAACTGAAATATATGTTTTGAATTTTGAAATGATGTAAACTAGTAAAATTTATATTCTTTTGTCTATTTTATGTTTTTAATTTTAACAAAATTTTAAAAAATTATTTGAATGTAGTTATTTATAAAGTAAACACTATAATTTAGTTGTTGATAAAATGTTGAAATTGAAGTTACACAAGCCACCACACTTTAATAAGTAATTTTTTTTTTCATCAATTTTTTGTGTATATTGATAACTTGAAACTTTGGTGCGTGGATATATTTTTTACTATTTTTCAATAAATTTAAAAAGTTGCGTGTACTGAAATATAACTCTTTCCAATTCCCACCAGCTTTTTTCTTCATTATTTATTCAAATTAGAAAAGAATTATATCATATTGACATAGATTGCTTTCTCTACTGCATCATATTTTTTTCAAAAAATTTAAATAAATTTTAGTATTTTTCCTTGAGAAGATAATCAACCTTATATTTTAGTGTTGATGACCTACTTTCAATAAAAATAAAATATAAAATATAAAAAACTAATAAAAATATTAAAAGATATATATTTGGAAAAATTCACTTATAGATCTATAAAAGGGCATTTTTACATTTCAAATAAAATATTATTTATCAGAGTAGGAGTTGTTGAAACATCGAATTGTTTTATTTTTTATTTATTTTTGGATATTAGATCCAAAGTGGTATAAAATATACATTTAGTAGACACTTCCAATTGGAAAAGTTGTGGTCCATATATAACTTAGCTATAATGAATCTATATAGACCATATGTTTGACTAAAATTAATTTTTAGTTACAATTACTTAAATTCACTTATGCTAATAAGTTAGCCTGAGATGTGACAGTTTTGTGCTTTTACTCAATTGTACATTCTACAATTTCTTTCAAATACTCTAAATGATTTATTCAACCATTTCACTTCAAACTAAGTACTAATAAAATCTTTATTATTATTTAAAAATATATATTATTTGTATGAATATCAAATATTTTCATAATTTGATATCTCTATGCATATCTTAGATTTTTTAAAATATAGGTATGCTAGTTATATGTAGTTCCATAAGAAGACATAAATAGATAATTTGTGTTTTTTTTCATTTTCTAAACTTCAAAAAAGATAAGATATTCTAATAAAAGAAAGATAATATTAAAATATATTTTTATCAAAAGAATATAATAATAAAAGATACATTTTTTCTTTTTATTCACATTCTTTTTCTAATTAATAATATTAAAAAATATTTTATTATAAACAAAAAAAATGATTAATATAAATGTAAGCATATTGAGATTAGTTATGGAATGTCTTTGGTATAATAAACATTAGAATGAAAATATATTTCTTTTAATGACTAAAGAAAAAAATATTTAAATTTATGATAACAAGTTATTAATTTATTTTGTATATATTAAAATGATTAAAAAGAAAATTATGATTTTCAAAAAGTACTTAAAAAATTGAATGATTTAAAAAACTACACAAAATTATCATTATAAAGAATGCATACAATAATTATATTTTTAATATATATATTTGTTGTATAATGTAATTTTTTATTTAATTTAATGTAAATTGTGAGAATCAACTTTCTATAAAATAGTTAATTAATTTTATTATCTATATTTTAAGAAATTAACAAATTATTGAAATTTATATATCTATATAAAAAAATCAATTTATTCACAATATAATAAATGAAAAAGAAAATCAAACTATTTAAAATAAACATCTTTTTTACATATTAAAGATTCAACAACAAAAAACCTAAAAAAATCTATTATTCCAAAAAAAGGTGTTCTATAATACCAAACTTTTTAAACCAATCATAGTGTAGATAAATAATTTTTACAATATATTAAATTTAAAATTGTATATCTTAACTTTATGAAAGTCAAGCTTACACTAAAAACAAAAATAACAATCACTTTTGATTGGTGCAAAATAATTGATTAATTAAGTTTCACTAAACAATAATATTGTTAAATACTAACAATAAAGTGAAAATAAGTATTTTTAATGACTAAATGAAAAATATTTAAATTTATGATTAAATATTATAAAATTATATTGTATATATTAAAATGATTAAAAAAAAATTATGATTGGGAATATTAATGACTGGTGGTGAGGATGATGGGTCTGCGTGTGTGTGGGTGTCGTGCTAGGGTCGATGTGCCCTAGCCTGTGCCCTGCGCTCTTCTTGCTTCGTTCCAGGGGGCGGGGGGGTTTCTTGCTTGCTGGAGGTCAGTTTTTGCTTGCTTGCGGTCGGGTTTTTTGGGTTGCCGAAGAGTTATTTTGCAGCCCTTTTATGTTTCTTTTGCTCTGGGTTGTCATTGAGGTGTGTGGGGTTTCGGGGTTGGGTTTTCTGCCCCTCTTCTTTTTTTTCTTTTGGTACTTTCTTTGGGTCCATGGAAAATAGAGGATTATCCTCTTCTCAGATGATCTCTTAAGATCTAGATATGGCGGATCCGTCTCATTTGTTACATGTGGAAAAGAACACATTAGTCATTCCCAATCAGGGGCAGGTGTCTCTTCTTGTTGTTTGGAGAGATCCCAAGATCGTCCAGTTTTGGTTATTCAACCTGAGCAAATTTCAGAGGATGTTAAATATTGGTGTAATCATGCTCTTATATGCAAATTTATCGGTCTTCGCCTCTTTATACTTGTTTTAGAGTCTTGGGCACGTCGTGTTTGGAATCCTAAAGGAGACATGGAGCTACTTATGGCAGCCAATAACTATTTTCTAGTTATTTCTTCCAACTTGGCAGATAGGAATAAGGTTTTTTAGGGTGGCTCTTATTTTTTCAACCAGGTGGGATTCTTTATCAAACCTTGGCATATTGGCTTTAATTTTGTTGAGGAGCTTCCCTCTCGTGTGCCTGTGTGGATCCAATTGTCGAGGCTTCTGTTGAAATTCTGGAGAGAAGATATTCTTCATTCAATCTCACTGCTTCTTGGTAAACATGTGGGTTCAACTTCACAAACTCAAGATCGAAAGGTAATTTCCTATGCTCGTATATGTGTAGAAGTTGATTTAAATAATCCTTTGCTAGACTCTATCAAAATTTGTTTGGGGACATCTTCTTGGATCCAACAGTTGGACTATGAGACCCTACCATTTAGATGCAGAATTTGTCATGAATATGGTCATTTACAGCGGAGATGTCCCAGAAATAAATCTTCTAAACTGGTTGTTTCTGATCCTCCTCACTCTATTATGGGGGAAGATAAGGGGGAAGCCCCTATGCCTAATGGTCCTGATGATAAAGATGGCTTCATTCCAGTCAAACCTCAGAATAAAGACAAAGCAAAGAAGAGAACTTGGTTGGATAGGCAAAATGATGTCACCCTAAATAGGTTTGATGTTCTAGAGGATTTGGTTCAAGAGGAAGGAGTTCCAGTTGAAATGTCCTTGGGTGCCCAATTTCAGCATGAGGTGCTGGATGGGGATTTCAAGAAAGAGGGTCAGGTCCTATCTTTGGAGAATCAACAAGATGTTCAAATAGTTATGGAGTTGCCTTCCCATGTTCAGGACAACAGAGATCTTAGTGGGCCACGGGTCCCTGAAGGTGTAGTGGTCATGGCGTCTACTCCTCCTTCTAGTATAGTGGCCTCAGGTTCTATGAAGAGTAACAAAGCCCCGCCTATTTTAAGCTTGTTGCAGAAGACCCTCAAAAATAATTCTTTAGACAAACCTTTAAGGAGTGGACAAAAAATGGATCAGGAAAAGGTTAAGCTTATTGGTGATACTTTGGTTGAGTCAGGGTCTGTGAAGCCCATTGATTCCCACTTCTCTCAACCATATAAATGATTGTGCTCTCATGGAATGTAAGGGGGTTGAACAACATCCCTAGACAAAAGGTTGTTCGTGAATTAATTGACTTTGAGTCTCCTGATGTTGTTTTTATTCAAGAAACTAAGCTTTCAGTGGATGATTTGGCCAGTTGTGCTTTGCGTGTCTGGCCCTAGGGCCTTTGGCAGGGAGTGAGCTCTCATGGTAGTTCAGGGGGGGTTGCTTGCTTCTAGAACCCGAGGAAAGTTTCCCCTTTGTGGTGGTTTTCTAGCAGGTTTTCCATTTCTATGGTCGCTTCTAGCTTTGAGACTGGAGAAAAATGTCCTTTCTCTAATATTTATGCTCCTACTGATCTTGTGGGTAAGTCACATCTTTGGACTCACATCAATCTTGTTTGGGCTCAAGATCCTTTTCTCCCCTGGATTTTGGCTAGAGATTTTAATGTTGCTTCTAGTTTGGAGGAAAAGCGAGGTTGGTTATTCAAGCTTGATCTTTCCTCAAATTTACTCAGAGATAATATTGGTCTCTTGAATCTCATTGATGTGAAGCCAATTAATGGTGTCTTTACATGGAATAATAGGAGTGGTGTTGAGGCTATCTCTGAAAAGCTTGATAGATTTTTGGTTTCCTGCTATTGGGTGCATGATAGGTGGTCCACCATTTCATAAATTCTTAATTGGAGGGGTTTTGATCATTGGCATATTAAGCTTTCTATTACATCTTTTTGAACCTTCAAAAATCTCTCTTTCAAATTTCAATTGATGTGGCTTCATGATCAGTCGTTGAAGGATCTTATGGTTGATTGGTAGTATGAAGGGGTGCCTTCCCACGGATGGGCTATGTACACCTTTGGGAAGAGATTACAACATGTGAAATACAGGCTGAAGAGGTGGAATAAACAATGTTTTGGGAATCTGCATAGACCCAAGATGGTAGCTCAATCCAAGTTGGATGAGGTTACGCGTCAAATTAGGGATCAAGGGTGACTGTGGAGCTCAGTATGGCCAAGTCCCTTGCTCTAAAGGACTTAGAAGAGTGGGAGTTGCGTGAGGAGATTTTCTGGAAACAAATGTCTCATGTGGATTGGCTCCAAGAAGGTGATAGAAACACTGTTTTTTTTCATAATTTTGTTAAGGCTCAAAGGTATTGTAACTCTATTACCTCTCTCATGTCTTCAGAAGGGGTTCATCTTTCATCTAAAGAGGAAATTGCTACGGAAGCTGTCAATTTTTTTTCTAATTTGTTTACCAAAGAGGATCCTGAAGCTATGGTGGAAGAGAGGGTCATCTTGAACTGTATTCCCCCTCTTGTCTCTCTTGAAATGAATGATGCTCTCTTGCGCCCCATTTTGTTGTCTGAACTTGAGGGGATTGTGTTTCAAATGAAAAAAAACAAGGCTCCTGACCCTGACAGGTTTCCTATTGAGTTTTTTCAAGAATTTTGGGAGATTATCAAGTATGATCTTCTAGATGTGGTTCAAGAATCTCATAGGAATAAACAAATGCTCAAATCTATGAATTCTACCTTCTTGGCTCTCATTCCTAAGGAGGAGGGAGCTAATAGCTTGGATCAGTACAAGCCTATTGCTTTATGTAATGTTGTCTACAAGATAATCACTAAATTGATTGTTGAACGACTCAAAGCTCTCCTCTGCAGTTTGGTTTCTAATGAGCAAGGTGGTTTCATTGATGGAAGACAGATCCTTGATGGAGTTGCGATAGCAATGGAAGCTATTCATTCGATAGCTTCCTCTAAGGAGAAGGCTATGTTTATTAAACTTGACATAGCCAAAACTTATGATAGGGTGAGTTGGGATTTCTTACAGAAGATCCTTTTGGCTTTTGGTTTTGGAGAAGAGTGGGTGAATTGGGTTCTTAGTTGTGTGACTTCCACCTATTTTTCAATTCTTATTAATG
Source organism: Cryptomeria japonica (assembly GCF_030272615.1). Lineage (NCBI taxonomy): Eukaryota > Viridiplantae > Streptophyta > Pinopsida > Cupressales > Cupressaceae > Cryptomeria > Cryptomeria japonica. The sequence continues at coordinate 684,709,984 of NC_081413.1, forward strand.
GGGAACCCTCGAAATTGTTTAGGGCTTCGTGGGGGCTTCGGCAAGGGGACCCTTTATCTCCCTATTTATTTATTCTCATGGCTGAAGGTCTTGGCAGATTTCTCACTTCCTAGGTGAGACATGGTCTTATTCAGGGTTGGAGTTGGAGTAATGATCTACCTCCTTACTCTCATCTTCAGTTTGTGGATGACACAGGTTTGATGGGTAGGGCCAAAATCAATTAGGCAGTGAATTTCAGGAGAGCTTTGGATATCTATTGCAAAGCCTCGGCTCAGAAAATTAATGAAGATAAATCATCCATATATTTCTTTAATACCCCTTGCAGAATAGGATTGCCAGGATCCTCAGATTTCAGACGGGGTCCCTTCTTTTGTTGTACCTCGGGATTCCTTTAAATTTGGGGGTTCAACGCAGAGATTTTTGGCAAGGAATTTTGGATAAATTTCGTTGCAAGCTTAATCATTGGACTTATAGGTGGTTATCCTCTGCTGGAAGAGTGATTCTTCTCAAGACTGTGATGCAAGCGCTTCCCATTTATAGGTGTTTTGTGCAAGTTCCCCTCTCTAGCTTTGTGAGAGAGTTTGATGCTCTTTCCCGTCAATATCTTTGGTCTGGTAGTTTTCTTTTTTCTAAGTGGAGTTTAGTTAAATGGAACTTTGTTTGTAGACTGAGACATGTTGGGGGTCTTAGCCTTTGATCTATTGCTTTGGTTAGCAAGGCCTTAGCGGCTAGGTTGTATTTGGGGGTGGTGTAACAGTCAGGATCAAGACTGGGCCAAGATTTTAACCCACAAGTATATCCCTGGTGCTAATGATAATGAGGTGCCTCGTCTTAGTTTAGTGGGTAGGGGCTCTTGTATCTAGGATACTCTTAAAAAAAGTACCCAACTTATTAAAGATGGTATTTTCTAGATTTGTAATAGAGGCTCTGAAGCTCTTTTTTAGCAGGACTCTTGGGATGGTCACCATCTTATTTTGGCTAGTTATCCACAGCTTCAACCTCTTTGCAACATTTTCACTGATGTTGGATGGGTTAAGGTGGAGAATTTTAAAACGGTTAGGCACATTGGACAGGTTGAGGTAACTTTTTAGAAGGATCCTCTTGAATGGCCTTTGGGTGGCTCGGATGAAGATTGTGTGGTGTTGGTTAATATCTTGGAGGGTAGGTTATGTAGTTCCCTCAACGAGAGAGATATTTTGGCTTGTAGCCTAACCCAAAAGGCAAGTTTTCTGTTACTGAAGGTTATGCTCAGCTTGATAGCCAATTGCATGGCCTGACGGATGTTCCCTGGTGGAAGAAAGTTTGGAATAGCTTCTTTTGTTCGAAATGTAATTTTTTCTTATCGATGGTTGCTCAGAGGAAATGCCTCACGTGGGAGAATCTTCGTAAGAGAGGCTTCCAGGGACCATCTATCTGTTATCTTTGTATGCATAATGAGGAAGATTGCCCCCACTTGTTTTTTTCTATGCCCTTTCTCTAGGGAGATTTGGCACAAGTGGTGGGAGGCCTGGCAACATGCTTATTTTTATGCTACCTCCTTAATTGACTTTTGGGATAGCTTGGGCAAACCCCCAGCAAAGACCTATTTTCTTCAAGTGGCATGGGCTATTGGGTCAGCCCTTATTATCTGGAATTTGTGGTTGGAAAGGAATCGGAGGGTCTTTTGTGATTCGCATATACAGAGCTCTTAGCTGTGGCAGAAGATAGTTAATAGGCTTCAGGAGACAATCTCGACTAAGTGCAATTTGTCTGAAAATATTGATTCGGGTGATTATGCTATTGTAAGGAATCTGCAATTGGAAAACATTAAAATGGACTGTGCTACTGGAAATAGATCTCAACATGCGAAGCAACGGATAAGTAGAGATGGAAGGTGGATTCCCCCTCCTGTGGAAATCTTAAAAATTAATACAAATGGCACTTCCTGCGGGAATCCTAGACATGCAGGTATTGGAGGTATAGATAGAGGTGATGATGGTTGTGCAGTTTTTTTCTTCTCTATTTATATTGGGCAGCACTCTAACAATCTTATGGAGGCCCTAGCTATTAAGATTGTTGTTGAGAGAGCTTGTTCTTGATAACTCAATGATGAACAATAAGTACCAAACTAGTACTGAGAGGGGGGGGGTGAATCAGTACAGTCACAAAAACTTTTCCCGAACTGGTTTGACTGCAAACACTGCAAATGACTGACAGACAGTAACACCAGTCTGAAACAGAGTGCAACTGATAAAGCTAAGAATGACTGTGACAAGCATTAACCGATTAATCACTTAGCTTTCCACTCAACTTAATACTACACTTCCATTTCACCCTTATGCATGAACAGGTAATCTATCATCAGAAATATAATAACAGCTAGTTTAGCATGATTTACTTTCAGACACAAATCACTTAAACCATCACATGAAAAACACTACACATGACACACAGATTTTTCACATGGAAACCCAACAGGGAAAAACCACGGTGGGGATGAATACCCACAAACTTCTTTTGAACTCTTTAGAAGTCCGCTTGTTAGGAGCTTAGTCCAGTTAAAGACTATTACAACAGGTTCTGTTAAGAACCGATCCTGTTAGGGATCACCTCGTTAAGGGATGGCTAAATACCCGGTTAAGGGTTAAACCTTGTTAAAGGTTACCTTGTTAGAGGATTTCAAGAACTCAATGAATTTGAGTCACCCTGTTAAAGGATTTACAGCAAGTTGGTAAAGCTACCCGGTTAAGGGATTTTCCAACTGTTGAAGTGGTTAAAGATCAACAGGTATTACAATGATCTGATAATAGCACTCAATACCTAATGCAGATCCGCTTAAGTTCCTTCCTTCTGCACACACACTATGCAGGTATCATTCCTCTTATCTGGTCTGGCAAGAATCGCGTATCTCTGCACTTAGATACACACACACCATTTGCCAACAACCTCAATATGAAACACAACATCGACCTTATAGGAAACAAATAGGTCGGTAGCATAAACCCTAAACCCTAAACATTTAGGTTAAGCAATTGATCGATTCAATCCTGACCATTAAACACTTTGCATTTGAATACAACGGTTTGAAACAGATCTCAAGACATTCTCCATCATTCATTCTTCACCGCTTCATGGAGGCGATAACCCATCACACGTTCTCCACAGTTTACAGGGACTTTGCACATTCCCAAGGTAGATAAGATCAATCTCCTTCATGCAAGATCCTGCATGCGCACAAGGCTAACGTGGCAACACGATCTGATCTCCATTACAAGGCTAACTCATCACACGATGCCATCAGTTGAATCACACAGACTTGGAACACTTAAACCGGAAACCCTTAAGCTAAGACTACCAACCGGTAGTCATACCATATTAAGCCTTAATAGAAAACATTTCATATGTCGGTTCACATTCCATCATACCGGTTCACTTGGACAAACATACCGCTTCACCTATTGCTCATATACTAGTTTATACCACTATACCGGTTCTCTTTGCCACCTGCTTAGCTTCAATATACCTGTTCACTTCTTTGCACATATATCGGTTCACCACATTATACCGGTTCACTTTTCGACATATTGTCGGTTTACTCTCCAACATATTGACATCAATGACAACATAATATCATCATGTCAACATACTCTGCACAAATGCCAACAATCTCCCCCTTTGGCATTGATGGCAATATACAAAGATATCACTCAGCATCACATCTTCTGTTGCAGATATCTTCTCCGCTTCACACTGCAGATATCTTCTCCCCATTGTTGTGGATATCTTCTCCACTTCACATCTTCTCCCCCTTTGACAACAATGTCAAAGTGGAGGGACAAGCATTCTTGTTCCACTATGCTGCTCCCCCTGAGGAGTAGCATCCTTCAACACATCAATCCTGAAAAATATTGGACACTGCAATACCCGACTGATGTGGAGCACATACTTTCAGTTCACCTCTTGAAGGGGCAGCACCCCTAATTCACCTCTCAAATAGGTAAATGAAGTCTTTGGTAGAGGCTTGGTGAATATATCTGCTAACTGCTTCTTACTGGAAACATGTTCCAATACAACCTCCTTGTTCTGAACTTTCTCCCTCAAGAAATGAGACTTGAGCTCAAAGTGCTTGGTTCTAGCATGCAAAACCGGATTTTTGGAAATGTTAATTGCACTTGTATTATCACAAAATATGTTTACCAGTTCAGATACAAGAACTTTGAAGCCATTCAATACATGCTTCATCCAAATAGTCTAGGTGCAGTTCATAAAAGCTACAACATACTCCGCTTCTGCTGTAGACTAAGAGATACAACTCTGCTTTTTACTCATCCATGAGACCAGTCTACCACCGAGAAAGAATGCACCTCCAGTTGTGCTCTTCCGATCATCTACATTCCCAGCCCAATCAGCATCTGTGAACACTTTCAAGTTGAAATCATTATTATATGGATACCATAACCCATAGCCAATAGTTCCCTTTAGATATCTAAGAATCCGCTTGACTGTTACCAAGTGGGATTCTCTTGGGCTTTGCTGAAACCGAGCGGTAATACCCACTGCATGTGCAATATCCGGTCTGCTATGCACTACATAATGCAACTTACCAATCATTGATCGGTAATCCTTCTCATTTACCACTGCTGAGTCATCTTCTTTTGATAACTTACAACCGGTCACCATTGGTGTACCAACTGGTTTACTGTCTTCCATGTCAAAGGTCTTCAACACCTCTTTGACATACTTGGACTGAGTAATAAAGATTCCATCTTTCATTTGCTGAATCTGTTGTCCAATGAAGAACTTAATTTCCCCTATGAGTGACATCTCAAACTCCTTTTTCATCTCATTTGCAAAATCATGACTCATCTTGTCATCTCCTCCAAAGATGATGTCTTCAACAAATACTTCACAGATCAGAATCCGATCTCCTTTTGATTTCAAGTAGATATTGCTATCTTCACTTGTTCTCTCAAATCCAATCTTCACAAGATGTGAGTGCAAGCATTCATACCATGCTCTAGGTGCCTGCTTTAGTCCATACAAGGCTTTATGTAGCCTACACACCATGTCACTATCTTCTGATAGGGCAAACCCATCTGGTTGCTCTATATACACCTCCTCTTCAAGTATTCCATTTAGGAATGCAGATTTTACATCCATTCGGTATACGTTGAATCCTTTAAAAGCTGCATATGCAAGAAGCATACGCACTCCTTCCAATCTTGCTACTGGAGCAAAGGTTTCTCCATAGTCTTCTCCTTCTTCTTGGGCGTATACTTTACACACTAGTCTGGCTTTATTCCTTACCACTGTGCCATCCTCATTTAGCTTGTTTCTGAAAACCCATTTGGTTCCAATGACATTTTTATGCTCCAGTTTGGGTACCAAAGACCATGTACCATTCTTTTCTATCTAGTCAAGTTCCTCCTCCATTGCCTTGATCCAGTCTTCATCTTTGTGTGCCTCTTTGAATGATTTAGGCTCAAATTCAGAGATCATACATAAGCTTTCTCTTACCTTTCTTCTTGTAAGAATTCTTGCATCTTTGTCTCCTATGATCTGCTTTGGATCATGATTGAGTTTGACATACTTAGGTATGTTCTTAACATATTCTTCTTGCTTTTCTTCTTCATCCTCATCTTCATCAGCATCAACATCCACCGGTGTAGGAACACAATTACTGGTACTGGGCTGATTTGCAACCAGTTCCCAGAAGGTTACTATCGGTTCATCTCTTACTTGCTCACTGACGGTTTCCTCACATTTTTCAGAGTTTTCATCAACTCTAACATTGACGCTTTCAACAATTCTCTGAGTCCTATTGTTGAAACATTTGAGAGCTTTACTCTTGGTGGAATATCCTAGGAATATTCATTCATCACATTTTGCATCGAACTTGTTCTGATATTCACTCCTCTTGATATAACATTTGCTACCAAACATTTTAAAGTAGCTTACCACTGGTGTCTTACCGGTCCAGTACTCATAAGGAGTCTTATCCTTTCCTTTCTTGATGAGTACCCGGTTCATTATGTACACTGCAGTGCTCACCGCTTCTCTCCAAAAGGTGTGAGCAACTTTTCCTTGGATCAACATAGTTCTAGCCGCTTCAACCACAGTCCGATTGTTTCTCTCTACTAAGCCATTTTGCTGTGGAGTCCAGGGGGCAAACAGTTGCCTCTTGATGTCGTTCTCTTCACAATATTTGTTGAATTCACCGGAAGTGAACTCTCCTCCTTGATCAGTTCTAAGGCATTTGATTCTTCTACCACTTTCCTTTTCTACCAGTGCTCTGAAAGCTTTGAACTTTCCAAAGGCTTCAGACTTGTCCCTCAAGAATGTGACCCACGTCATTCTTGAGCAATCATCTGTAAGAATCATAAAATACCTATCTCCATGCATACTCCTAGTTTTCATAAGACCACACAAATCAGTATGCACAAGATCAAGTAAATTGTCAGCTGTGAAAGATTTACCTTTGAAGGTTGAGAAAGACATTTTCCCCAATTGACATTCTCTGCACAAAGGATTTTCCGGTTTGCTCAACATCGACAGTCCTCTAACTGCCTTGATCTTACTGACCTTCACAATGTTATCAAAGTTTACATGGCAGAGTCTCCTACGCCATATCCAGCTATCATCAAACTTAGCTATAAGACATGTACTTATATTTGCATTTAGTTGAAATAAGTTACCTTTGGCCTGCATACCAGTGGCCATCAAATCACCATTCTTTCCTTTGATTTTGCACACTCCATTTTTTAATTCCAGAGTGAGTCCACTGTCATTCAGCTAGGCAACACTCAATAGATTGTGTCTGAGACCTTCCACCCAATACACATTTTCAGCACTGCTCTTTCCATTCAGAGAGATGGACCCTCTTCCTCTGACCATACATGGTGCATCATTACCAAAGCGAACCACACCACCATCATATTCTTCCAAAGATAGAAACTTGCTCTGGTCACCAGTCATATGGTGAGAACAGCCACTATCAATAATCCACTCATTGGAATTATCAAAGCGGGAGACAAGAGCCTTCTTGTCTGACACATCTTCCTTTACTACAACAAACACAATATCTTCATTCTCTTCATCTTCTGATTCCTCATCTGTGGCACCTTCATCAACTGCAACAAAACAGTTTCTCCGGTTTCCTCCTTTGAATTTCTTGAACCTCTCCGGTTTGTCCTTGTTGTCACCATTAGGATAGTTTGCAGCAATATGTCCTATCCGGTTACAAGAAAAACATTTCAAAGGGAGCTTACCTCTGTATTTACCAGTTCCTTTAGGAAGTCCCCTGGAAAGAAGAGCTTCAAATTCCATCAGAATCTCCTCATCATCCATTTCTCTGCTTTGTCTTGGTTCACCGCTGGTGCTTGCTTCTTTTCCTTTTCTGGATGGTGCAGCAGAAGCTCTAAAAGTTGATTCAGTCTTTTGAACACTGTCATCAAAACTATTTAGCTCATAGGCTATCAACTTTGCAATGATGGAGTCTAGGGATACCTTAGTCTTGTCTATTGATCTCAACTCCTGAATAGCAGCAACCCTTATTGCATAGACCGGTAATAAGGATCTCAAAACTTTGCTTACCATAGTGGAATCTTCCATTTTACCACCTGCACTCTTGATATCTCCAACAATAGTTTTGATTCTTATTCCATATTGTTGAATGGTCTCACCTTCAACCATCCGCATGTCTTCAAAATTCCCTCTAAGGCTTTCTTCCTTAGCTTGTTTTACATGCTCATCACCATCATAGATATTCTCAAGAGTATTCTATACTTCTTTGGGATTATCTTTATCCTGGACATCAATAAACTCAATGTCAGATAAGTTGATGATTAGGGCTTCCATGACTTGCCCATTCTCTTGTATTTCTCTCTTTTGATCATCGATGAGAGTACTGGTAGGAATAACAAAAACATTCTCAACATAGCTCCAATGTTGAGCACCCATGCTTCTGATGTAAATCTTCATTCTATCCTTCCATATTTTGAAGTTATCTCTGTTGGACTTTGGACCTTCCCTCTTCATCATTACAATAGGATCTTTCCCTCAAGCGATTAAGCTTACAACACAGAGGACCTGGAGGACGCTCTGATACCAATTGATAACTCAATGATGAACAATAAGTACCAAACCGGTACTGAGGGGGACGGGGGGGGTGTGAATCAGTATAGTCACAAAACTTTTCCCGAACCGGTTTGACTGCAAACACTGCAAATGACTGACAGACAGTAACACCAGTCTGAAACAGAGTGCAACCGGTAAAGCTAAGAATGACTGTGACAAGCATTAACCGGTTAATCACTTAGCTTTCCACTCAACTTAATACTACACTTCCATTTCACCCTTATGCATGAACATGTAATCTATCATCAGAAATATAATAACAGCTAGCTCAACATGATTTACCTTCAGACACAAATCACTTAAACCATCACATGAAAAACACTACACATGACACACAGATTTTTCACATGGAAACCCAACTAGGAAAAACCACGGTGGGGATGAATACCCACAAGTTGCTTTTGAACTCTTTAGAAGTCTGCTCTGTTAGGAGTTTAGTTCGGTTAAAGACTGTTACAACAGGTTCTATTAAGAACCGATCCTGTTAGGGATCACCAGATTAAGGGATGGCTATATACCCGGTTAAGGGTTAAACCCTGTTACAGGTTACCTTGTTAGAGGATTTCAAGAACTCAATGAATTTGAGTCACCCTGTTAAAGGATTTACAGCAAGCTGGTTAAAGCTACCCAGTTAAGGGATTTTCTAACTGTTGAAGTGGTTAAAGATCAACAGGTATTACAATGATCTGATAATAGCACTCAATGCCTAAAGCAGATCCACTTAAGTTCCTTCCTTCTGCACACACACTATGCAGGTATCATTCCTCTTATCTGGTTTGGCAAGAATCACGTATCTCTGCACTTAGATACACACACACCATTTGCCAACAACCTCAGTATGAAACACAATATCGACCTTATAGGAAACAGATAGGTCGGTAACATAAACCCTAAACCCTAAACATTTAGGTTAAGCAATTGATCGGTTCAATCCTGACCATTGAACACTTTGCATTTGAATACAATAGTCTTGAACAGATCTCAAGACATTCTCCATCGTTCATTCTTCATTCCTTCATGAAGGCGATAACCCATCACGCGTTCTCCACCGTTTACAGGGACTTCGCACATTCCCGAGGTAGATAGGATCAATCTCCTTCATGCAAGATCCTGCATGCGCACAAGGTTGACGTGGCAACACGATTTGATCTCCATTACAAGGCTAACTCATCACACGATGTCATCGGTTGAATCACACAGGCTTGGAACACTTAAACCGGAAACCCTTAAGCTAAGACTACCAACCGATAGTCATACCATATTAAGCCTTAATAGAAAACATTCCATATGTCGGTTCACATTCCATCATACCTGTTCACTTGGACAAACATACCGCTTCACCTATTGCTCATATACCGGTTTATACCACTATACCGGTTCTCTTTGCCAGCTGCTTAGCTTCAATATACCTGTTCACTTTTTTGCACATATATCGGTTCACCACATTATACCGATTCACTTTTCAGCGTATTGTCGGTTCACTCTCCAACATATTGACATCAATGACAACATAATATCATCATGTCAACATACTCTGCACAAATGCCAACAGTTCTTTAAGTTGGAGGAAGATTATTTGTGATTCAGATTCTCAGATTGTTGTGGACGTGTTGAACAAACAAAATTTGAATGATGTGAGTTGGCAATTAACTTATGTGGTCAGACAGATTTTACAACTGTGTAATAAATTGGAATTTGTCTCCTTTTGTCATATTCCCAGGGAGTGGAATAGAGTGGTTGGTTGTTTGGCCAAGTGGGCTTCAAAGCATGTTGATGGTTGGGATTTTAGTGGAAGGGATGGTCTACCTCCTGATTATCTTGAAACTTTAGATAGGTTAATGATAAAAGACAGGATGATGCAAGAGCACCTAGTGGTGTAGGATCAATTTCCCTTTTATGTTTGTTTCACTTTCATTGTCATTTTTTAGGCCCTTCGAGGCTCCGGATGAGCCTGGTTTTTTGGGTAATTCCAAAGTAGTTGGCCTTTGGCCTTACTAACCACGTCATCTTTCTGAAAAGGTATTATCATTGAAAATCCGACAGTCGGATCTTATGCTATGGTTACTAGAATTTGTAGTGGTGGTTCTGGTGGTTCTTTTAGGTTCCTTTTAGTTTTTTGTTGTTGTCTTGATGAGCTTAAGGCCTATTCTTTGTAATTTTGTGATTTCTGAATAAATCTTTACCCATTTTTTCAAAAAAATAAAAAAATTTGATTTTCTAAAAGTACTAATAAAAAATAGAATGATTTCATAAAAATATTATACAATATAATAATTATAAAAAATGTATCCTTGAGTTTTAAATTACAATTATAAAAGATACATAAGTTTTTTTTTTAATAAAAATACATAGGTTTTTGTTTTAATAAAAATATTGTGCAATGCTTTAATGAAATAGTTCAATTATTTATTTTGTTTAAATGGTGTAAATCAAATCCCTATACAATAGTTAATCGATTAAAGCATTACACTATATTTTTATTAAAAAAAACCTAAGTATGTATCTTTTATAATTGTAATTTAAAACTTAAGTATATGTTTTTTATAATTATTATATTGTATAATATTTTTATGAAATCATTCTATTTTTTATTAGTACTTTTTGAAAATCATAATTTTCTTTTTAATCATTTTAATATATACAATATAATTTTATAATATTTAATCATATATTTAAATATTTTTCATTTAGTCATTAAAAATACTTATTTTCACTTTATTGTTATATATATATACACACGAAAAACACTATATTTACAAGATAATTAAAAATTAAATAGACATTTAAAATATGTATTTATTTCTGCAATATAAAAAATCTAAAAAGACCTATAAAATCTATCATTCTTATAAATTTGCTCCTATAACACCAAAAAAAATCATCTAATCATATTTGTAGATAAATAATTTCTAGTTTAAAGATATAAATCTCAACTTTATCAAATTTATTTTGAAAACAAAAATAATAATTGCTTTGGATTGGTATAAAAAATAGATTCATTAGACTGAAGTGAATGCAATAGTAAGGTAGGTACTCATAAGAGGTAGAAATCTAAACTTGGGTTATTATTTTGTAGCCCACATTTGATTGTCATATGGCATAACTTTATCAATGAATTCCTTTTAAGTGTCCCCGAAATGGATTGGGATTATCCATACTATCTATCCTTTATCAGTCTGCATGACTTAGTGTTAATAAGAAATAGATATTAAGTCATGATGGTTTAATTGTAAGAGCATAAAAACATTTGTTTCTTTTGTCACACTATTTAGTGACATTTAGCATACTTATATTTTAAAATTTCCTTGAGGTGGATGTGATTCAGTTGAATAACGATGTAACCTACTCTTTAATCTTTTCTCATGATGTTGGAAATGTGAAATGCATATCTTCTTACTTTGATGAAGAGTAAAATTGATTAATAACTTATGCAGAGATAATCTTAAAAATAATGAGCATGAGTAGAGGGCCTTCGAAGGACTTTAATCATAATTAAGGTATTGGATTTTACAGATCATTTTGAAGGGTGGCTGACGGTTTGCTTTATGATGCATTTGGTTATGAACACGAGTGTGGTAGTGAGCTCCCACACAAATCCATACGAGTCTTAGGTATGAATCCAATCTAATAATAGTTTTCAAGAATGAAAGGCACTATTCTTGGCTGCCCCTAATTTGTAGCAGCACACTAAAGCTCTCCTGCTGTCCTGGTCTTGGCCAAAGACCAGCCCTCAAACAATCTTGCAACTTATTCTTAAAGCATTTTTACATGCTCTTAATCATTCCAGGCATTGAACAAGTTGTTCCCACCATTATTGTGCACTGCCCCTTACTTCCAACAGCCCTATTTACGTAAGTATTGATTGTTTGTAAGTCACTGCATACATTGGATAGATGCTGGATATTGTCATATACGTTGTGCATACTCTTTCAAGGTTCTATATCTTGCTGCCCCTGTTTCATTTAAGTGTTTATGTGCTCATTTGTGCTGTTTGCAGGCATTAAACAGCCAAAAATCACCATTGAATCATTGTACGAGATGGAAAAATATTAAACATTGTTTTTTTCACTCCTATAGCAGAGCCTTCTAAAGCCTTATATTTGCTCTCCCTGATTTGTTTTGGTTTTCTTATGATTGTTCGCATCTTAGGACAGCTTTTACATATTATTGCATACTGAACATTGTTATATTTGTAAACAAATAATCAAATACTCATTTGGATGCATGTTGTCGTGCTTTGTCCATAGTTTGAATTGGGTATTACAGCAACAAACTCGACCTTAAAACCAAGAATTCACTTTTGACCCCAACCATGCCAATACTTGCACAAGACCAAGTCAGCCTTCTAACGTTAATGTTGCTAACTTGCTACACCAAGGTTGAACTTCAATTTCAACCATGGTAACACGGAGATGGGAGATATGAGGATGTCGACTTGAAATTGGGTAACTATAAAGCCTGAGTTAGCCTAGTGTTGGAGAATTTGTGCTCTTGAAAGAGCTCACAAGTTCAAATCTCACAGAGGGTAAGGTATGTATGCCTCATTTGTAGCACAGTTAGGTGCCTCCTCAAAGGAGTACGAGGTTGTAGACCCATATACAGACCACCCAGTATCGTGGACTATAAAAGAATCTTTCTTTCTTTCTTTCTTATATTGCATTCAAATATAGTGATTTGGAGTTGTAGATCAGACACAACTTCTGTTCCCCGTCCCAGATTACTACTGTGCTAACATTAACACCATTGTGTATCCAATTATAACTGTTGTATGTTGACCATCTGACACTCAACTGGCACCCTCATAGCATATGCATACCAATTGACCCAATTATGCTATGGCATCATCCCTTCAGTGCCAACCTATCCCAAGGCTTAACCTGTACAGTTCCATGCCAAAGTGCCATACAGATGTTGTACTTTACTAATAGTTGCATCAACGTTAAAGTGCCATACAGATGTTGTACTTTACTAATAGTTGCATCAACGTTTAGGAGTTGAACCCATGCAACTAAATCACACTCATGTAGTATACAGACATCATTTAGCCATTTCAATTCAGCTCTAAAATCCTCCAGTTCTATTGCAGTTATTCCCAATATGTGCAAGTAGTGGACTCCGTATCTATTATAATCATTTATAGTAAATAAATTATACAGCTTCATTTTTTAATTTTTTTTCTTTATACTCGGTACCCGTATCTATTCTAAGAGTTTGTAATCATTTATAGTAATTAAATTATACTCCATTTTTTCAATTTTTTCCTTTATACTAGAACTTTATTTTTTAGTTCAATTGTTTCACTCTTCTTGCTCACTTCATCATTGCATCCTACGAAATGGACCAAACAATGATAACAACCGATCTAGATAGCATTAGCAAATTCAGAAAACAATGGCTATGTTCCATGTATATTAATGGATGCATTTTTAATCAACTGATGTTTGTCTTCTATGTCTACTAATGGCTTTGTTCTAATTATAATTAACCTGACACCTGTGTTCTAGGTAAACAAATTATTATATTCTAAGTAATTTGAGTGGTATTATTCAGTTTAATTCGGAGTTCCCTGATTAGATAATAACCTAGAAGAACAAAAGTTGTAATCTATATATAGCAAACCAAATTGAACTATACAAGCAAATAGAAAAAGAAATCCCAAAGAGATTCCATTGTGAGCTCCCAAGAAGGGGGTTTTGTAAAAATGGCCTTTACCTTTATATATTTTCAAGAATTAATAGAAAAACTGATGCGTAGGAAAAAAGATGGCATTATAGCTTGATTGTTGTCAAGTGAATAACATTAAAATTTGCATTTGTCAAATGGGATATGAGCTCATATGGTAAATCATCGGGGCTTTAATAGTGAGACCTTTGGCAAATCCCCAGATAACATGCTACATGTTTAAACCTAAAATGCTGAATATTGAATCAGGTAAAATACCACATCCAATTCTATGCATGTTATATCGCAATGGATGTGCAAGGCCAGAAGAAATGCCCCTTGATTGTGGCATCTAAGCCAATGACTACCACGCAAGGGTAATTTGCCGATCAAAAAGACATGCAAATTCTAATGGAAATAGACTAAATTGACTTATTGGAAAAAAATGAGAAAACTATGCAAGCAAAAATGTTGATAATTTTGCGCCAAAAACTGTAAGGATATGTAGAAAAGCTGCTTTCTTTCTATAAGACAAAAAGGATTATATCATATTTTGAAAAAGTGCCGACAACAATGATAATGAAAAAGAGAGAATAGTTGGCAAAGCAAATTTTCACTTGTTAATATTATTTGGTCAAACCAATGACACAAGTAATCAAACAATTTACAATATAAAAGGTTTTTGAATAAAAGAAAAAAAAAATTGCATACAAAGTGTTTCTTGTTGGAACATTTGTGCGCATGGAAAAAACCTATGTTGAATCTATGTTACCAGAAAAAAGAAACAAAACTGTAATGACAATGTCAATGTGACATGAAACAGGGTATTTAGAGGTTGCATAAAGAAACAGATTTTATAGACATACTCAAAAATTCAAATTTGTTCAAAATTCACTTTACCACATATTGCCCTATAAAATGTGGAAAAACGTTCAAAAACATAACTACAAAATAAAAATTAAATATTTTATTTAAAAAAATTTATTCTAAATTAAATAATATTTGGCAATATCATATTTATTATTTTGTAATTTAGAATTTTAAAAAAAATAATAAGCAAATATCATTTAAAAAAACAGATTAAAAACACAAAAACAAAATTAAAATAAGACAAAAAGAAAAACTATAAGCTGTTAAATTTTCTAAGCCGATTTTCCTTCTTTTATTTATTCAGTGGGGAAATGCAGTTTTAACTGTTCTTCAGTGAAGATGAGGCAACAATGTTGATGGCCACAAACATCACGGTAGGCTTAGAAATGACCATTTCTGACAAAAACAGCATTTCGCCCATTTAAACACAAAATAGAAGCTTGCGGTTGTGTTTCTGGTAATATAGTATTGAATTGGATGATTCGGTACAGATATTATGTCCGATAGAAAACTGATATTCTTCGTACCCTAGAATTAATTCATTATAGATTATCTTTATGTTTCATTAACTTATGATATCTTGTCCAAGTATATGCATGTCAATGCCCATCTGTAAATCTGTTCTAAGGTTTCCTTAAATTGTAGAACGTTTTGAGAAACAAACCAAACCCAAAGCAGATAATGAACAACTAACGCCCATTTACTTGGGCTCGAAAAGACAGACAACCGTCGTACAACTAACCATGTCACAATCAGGATATATGTACATACATATATATATACCAAAAACATCATCCCAGAAACAGCTATCCTTACTAGTTATTCTTGTTTGACTAACATATATTTGTTTCATCGTCTTTTGTCATAGTTCTTGTGTGATTAAGAAAATGCATTTCAGTACCTATTCAAATTGCTGGCACAGAATATTTACCTTGCATTCGATCTACTGGTCACCAAGGATTATGGAAGAAGAGAACTTGTGACCTCTCTATTTAAGATACATATTTATGTCTAAAGAAAGAAGCATACATTTTGTATTTGTCCCAATTCTTGGGATAGTGAAGCGAAAGATTCAGAGCTCTATATATATATAATGATAAAGGGATTTAAAATAAAAAATATCAACCAAAAATTATAACTTCTTAGTCTTATAATAAAAATTGAACATGTTTGTTTGTAATTGGGATTATTTCCTAGATAACTTCGATTAAAATGCATATCTCACACAGGCTTGTAACTTTACGTTCAAAATCTTTAGAGCGCATTTTACAGTAAAACTCTTACAGCATTTTTACTGTCATGAAATATTGCCAAAAAAAGGTATTTAAAATATGGATTCTGTTAAAGCTATTGAATGCTATTGAAATCTAGAGTATATACAGAAATACAAAAATAAAATCAGAATTAGTAATTTCTCATTTTGATACGAATGATGTGTGGTTATGGGTTAAGAGCAAAACTGTTACAGAAAAAATGTGGCTAACAGGCAAGGATGAGTGTGGAATTACATGCCTGAACTCACATTGCTGGAAAAATGATCTACATAAAAAGATGACGTTTATAAGCTATCTCATCTAGTTCATCTTCACTTCCCTCATCATCTTCACTGTCCTCATATTCTTCACTCCCCTCCTCTTCTTCCACAAAGCTTTCATCTGTTACTGTTTTTGGCACTTCATCCTCCATTTCCTCAATTCCAATGTACTCAGCGTGTAGCCTTTCTTCAAACCTCTGATCACTACAGTTCAGAAACCAACTCAGACTGCATTTTATACCCTTCTCAGATAATTTCCGAAACCGAGGCTTGATCCTGGTTTCTAAGCCATAAGTAAAGTAAGCAGGAAATTCGACTAACTCCTGAAAGGATCCTCTCATCTCATCTTTGAAATAATTAAAGCTATGCTTCATAACATCCACATTAAGGGCCAACAACTGGGGGCATGCAACTATCATCCTTCTCATATCTTCTCTTAAGAATCCCCACGAATTCAAAAGCTCAATTCTCTTCAATACTGGATCTTGACCAAGTGCAGCAACCTGTGGTGATAAGGATAATTTTAGATGCTAATATTTGCAATTTGAAATGACGATTTGCCTCAATTAAAAAACAAATACAGCAACTATGTATATAATGCATTAAGAATCATTTCAGGAAATGGAAAAACAAATCTATATTAAACCTAGTAAAAGACTTCATTACTCAAAAACATTTGCCATGATTTCCAACCTTATATATATGTTGTCTTCTTTAAATCTACTACTGCAAAGTGCAGCACTATTGGATCCACGATCCTAACTAAGTGCAGCAGCGTGCTGCAGTATGAAAAAATTCAGTGGCTACCATTCAATTTGGAAAAAAAGATTTTGGCTCAATTTTAAGAAAATGGCACTTGTACAGAATACATTGAAATTCTTTAAGAAAATGGAAAGCATTTCCATCTTAAAATCTAATTCAAAAATTCAATATGGAATAAGATGTGTGAAGACCTCTAGTCTTCTGAAAATGTTTGACCCAAAATTGGATCTTGATTAAGTGTATGAAAGAGATATAGTAAAGATAAATAATTATTTCAGTGGTTAATATTCATCAATTGGCTGTCTAATCCATTATTACTGAAGAAGAAGAGAAAAACATTCTCAGCCTTTAAAAACAAAATTCAGCTCAATTTTTTAAAAAAAGGCATTGGGAACATTGTATACAATTCATATAGAATTTTAGGGAAATGGAAAAGCATTTCTAAAGTAAAAGTTAATTCGATATCACTGAAATTGATTTGCCAGGAATTTCTAGAAATGTTAGAAGTTAGAACCCTACCTGCGGCATTTTCTCTAAAACCTTGGGAAATCCTTCGGACCCTATCCCCAAATTCCGATCCAAAAACTCCATCTGGGACATCAATCTTGTCTTCAATTCAAGCCCAAGAACATCCGGATACTGTGCTATGATAGAACCCATCGCTTGCTTCCTCACGCCAAAGCGAAGCAAGATCTCCACATTCTCCTTCACCTGGTTCTCCAATCCAAACCCTAAAACATAGGGTTTCTTCTCCAAAACCCCAGCCAAGGCCTGCTTGGACATCCCCAGGCTTACAACATAATCGACAAAGGGCTTAATGATCCTCCCAACGCGCATGGCAAGAATATGAGGGAACTGCGCAATCATGGGACCGATCGCCCTGGGGTTCACGCCAATGCTCACCAGATAGGCCACGGAAGTGCTCATGGTGCCCTCCAGCTTAAACCCTAGAAGCTCCGGATAAGTCTCTAAAACCCTAGGTATTTCAGTGGCCTTAATGTCGAGACCTCCCAGGTATTTGATTACCGGCTGGAGGTCAATGACGACGCTTGAATGCAGAACCTGTGGGTACCTTCTCAGCATATCAGCCAGTGCAGACTTGCGGACACCCAGCTTCTGCAGATAATCGAGGACCGGCACCATATTTTTCTTGACACTGCACGCCAGCATTAGTGGGTACTCGTTTATATCGTCCGTAGTCAGGCCCAACTTTTGCAGGAATTGTATGCGCTCTCTCATCACGTCTACTGTGGTGGGGAGCTGTAACTCTTCGAGCTCCCCAGTCTCGAACCCAAGACTGGTCAGGTAATCCAAAACTGTTCTTTGTGGGTCTTGGTTGTCCATGTTGTGATATCCGTGGGCTTTACTCCACTGCTTTATCGGCAGTGTCGCTGTGGAGGTTTCATTGGAGAGGCAGTTGGTAGTATTGCTGATTTTGCGATGTGGTTTTCTTTTCTTGTTTTTTATAATGGAAATACAAATTCTGTGATGTGCAGTGTTGTTGGTGGTGATGGAAAGTGCAGGTAACAGCTTAGCCTGGTAATGGCAGAAACTTGACAAATTGGCGGAAGCTGCCATGGCCTCTGGCAGTGCATTATTATGGATGATTTTTCATTTTAAATAACTTTTTCTAATTGATTTTTCATTCCAATTGTGCATAAACCCTTTTTTTTTTCTAATTCGTCAAAGAAAATGGTGGACCTCGCCTATGGTCTCCAAGAGAATAGAACAGAACAACACTTCAACGTAGTTTGTCTGTAACATCGTATCCACAACTCTGCAGGACACTCAAAGTAGAAAAGAAGGATTACAAATCAATCTGGTTGAGTCTGTGTGGCCACAAATTTGCACCCCCCACCCGGTAACCTGACACACACCAAACCACATTATTTGTCATTATTTGTCATTATTTGTAATATCGTGTACCTCTTTTGATGCTATTTAAATGAGCTTCTAAATAATCTCCATATAGAAGGGGAGGGTTGATGTGGTGAGGGCTATGTTGTGTAAGGGGTCTATGTGGGGTTCACGTCTGTAGAATACATGCGAGTCAAAACGGAAAATGTTACGGTGTAGAGGGTTCACTTGTCAATTCAATAAAAAAGATCCCATCAAATTTGTGCATGTTTCTCAAATCAAACTCAACGATTTCCAAAATGTGTTTAAAACAAGGCAAAAAGTGGCAACAACCATAGATGGACTTACTACTCCATCGTCAGCGGTTTCCCACCACATTTTATGTGTTATTCACGAAGTAGGGTTTCTTGAATGTTCTTTGCAAAACCAATCACTCTTCATGCCTACACATAGTAGCTACAATCGATGGACCAATCTTGTTGAAACTCCATGACCAATGACGAAGAGGTTTGGAGCCACCGATGGTGCTACATTTTGCAGCTTTTTTATGTTTATCAACACTTTCAACCTATAAGGAAAATGTTTAACATTGGCCACCGTAACTGAGGTTGTCTTCCAACCTCACAATACAATGATCCTCCATTGTATGTGTTTTTCAATTGATTTTGAACTGAAATGTTCATTATGGTATTGTTTCTTTTCTTTTTATACATTCTTAAAGCACAAATTTTTCGGTTGACTATGTGCAAATTGATAAAATCTGAAAAGATTATAAACCCAGAAAACTAGTGCAAACGAATAGATATCTAAACTATGAATGCAAATGATACGAAATCAAAGTAGCAACACAGAGTTAGTCTTCAAGAGAGTAATGCAAATGCTAGAAGCAAAATAGCATTAAGAGGATGCAAAATCAAGAGATGCCAAATACAAGCCAGGTAGCATGCTTTTATAGACCAGGGAGAGGGAAGAGGTGGCAATACCGACCAATCAAGAGCAACCATCTCTTGGACTAAAGATAGCAAGTATCTTCCCAAGATAGAAAATGGATGCACACATGTAGGAAGGTGACACCTCATAACCACTCACCTAATTAAGCATGATTTATTAACATAAGCAAGACTAAAAGAAGTGTAGAAAAAACCTAGGAATATAGGGAAAAAATAAATAACCCACTAGGAAATAAAAACCTACACTAACACAAATATATTGTATAAATATATTTGCATACAACTGACAAAAAAATTGGTGCTATTTCGACCAACTATATGTAAATTTATTTACACACAATTGGTCGAAAGATTGGTGCATGAAACTCTTAACAATTACACCTACATGGTACATTGAAATGCAAAAAATGTAATTGTTGAGGATGTGATAGTATAACATGTGTTACTTGTTTCTATTAATGTGATTAAAGAATTGAAAATTATATGTATTCCATTTTTCTTCTTCAATTATATTATTTTTTTAACATATGAAAAAACATGTTTCATTTTACAGTTTCACCTATATGATACATTAAAATGCAAAATATGAAACTGTTAAGGGTTTCATGCACCAATATTTGAGCCAACTCTGTATAACAAAAATATATTTAGACAGTTGGTCGATAGATCGGTGCATGAAACCCTTCATAGTCCGACTATATGATACATTCAAATGTAATAAATGTAACTATTAAGGGTTTCATGAACCTATCTTTCAGTCGACTGTGTGTAACTTATTTGAAGACTTTAATGTCATGCACAAATCTTTTGGTCAATTGTGTGTAACTTATTTGCAGACTATTAAATGTTACATGCACCTACATTTTGGTTGATTGTGTATCCTATGTTATTGTGTAACCCTCACACAACATTACTCGCAACACCATCGTCCTCTCTACCTTATATAAATTGTATTCTGCTATAGTTCAGGAGATATCCTTATTGTGAACGTACAGAAATGGTAAGAGTTAGAATTGGGGATATGACAGAGTTCTTAAGACTTAAATATGATAGAGTTCTTAAGAGTTAAAATTGGGGATATGTTTAAACAATTGATAACATGATTGTATAACATGGATAAGATTTGAAGATATGATAATATAACATGAGTAGCAATTAAGTATGTTATAGTATAACATGAGTAGCAATTGAGGATGTGATTATATACTATTTTGAGATATTGATATTCATGGTGAAATTAAATAGCAATGTGATTTAGATCAATTAAATGAATTTAAATTATATATGTTGTTGAACCTTGTTGGGTGATTTTTATGATGTTTTGGCTATTATATAAATGCACAGGTACACTTGGCATTTGTGGAGTGATTGGACGTATTAGGTATTTCTTTGCTTGGCTCCACAGGTCTAAGTTATACCCAATGGTGGTTATATGGGAGATGTCACATTAGTCGTGACTATTTAGCCCTAACCCATCGTACTTGGTTAAGTATGGTTTTCCTTTTATTTTGTTCAATATGGTTCCCCAAATTTGGCACTAGCAGTATGTTTAAAATTGCCCAAAAGTGAGGCTTGGTCATTCCAAGCCTAACCATGTTAACCAAATTTGGTGAACATGGTATGTTCTGATGGGGGTCAAAAAGAAAAGTGGAATTTTTTTGGTCCCATCTTGGTGCACTTACCCTTCTAGTGTAGTTTACTATAATATTTTCCCAAATTACAATAGTGTCAAGCCCACAATGGTCAAAAGTACAACACTTAGACAAAAAAAACTAGAAAAATTAGCTATGTAGTTGTATAGTGCTTAGCACCAAATTCAACTTGCAATATATAAAAAAAATGGCAAAAAAATGATCATGATTAGCATGGATGGAAAGCACTTGGCTTTAGCTTTCCATTGATATCTTGTTCACTGAAATTTGACACCCAAGGCAAAAGATATGAATCTTTTAAAAGAACTGAATTTATCTTTCTACCAAAAATGATTTGCTCCTATTGAATTTCAATGAAATATATTCATTGAATACAAAAAATAATAGCAACTCAAAAATATTTCATGCTACAAACAAACCTAGTAAGCATTTCTTTTTCTAGAAAGCAAAAGATGAAAAAAAGATTTAAACTAAACCTTCAACTTGCAAATAAATGGATACACTATGCCTTTTGGAAAATATTTTTTGAAAGAACTTCTCAATATCTACAAAATCTAATAGATACCTAGACATTTTTAGTTGTTTCAAGAACAAAACCCAGAAACCATTTTTCAATTTAGCAAGTGGAAGATGAGTTCTTCATGCAAAAATTAAAACAACTCCAATAAATTTTCAAATTTGAAACTTTTATCTTTTGTTGTGTCTTTCCATCTCTAATTTTGGTGAGAGGGAATCCAAATCTGACTTTCATGAGCCTTCTACACACTATGGAATAGCTAAAAATGCCACTAGGATTACCGAAATGTTGTAAACACCCAAATTTTAGAAAATATTTGCATAAAAACCCCAAAGGTTAAATTTTTTTGTCAAACTTTTTAAATTCTCTAGTTCACCCAAAGATGAGAAAAGCATATTGGGTTTTTAGGAAACTTGTAGAAAACTTATATGCCCCCAACTTCCCCTCTCCTAAAATTTTTCAAATGAGGAATGTAAAATCTATTCTTGCACTAGAATTGCTTTGATACCATGTTAGAATCTGAAAAGATGAATAACCTAGAATACATAGTGCAAATGAATAGAAATCAAAATATGAATGTAAAAGATATAAGATCAAAATAAGAACATAGAGTTAGTCTCCAAAATAGAGATGCAAATGTTGCAAAAGTAAACTAGCATTAGGAGAATGCAAGAGTAAATAGCTACAAAAATACAATGTGATACCATACAAAGACAAGCTAGGAGGTGCGTATATATAGAAAATGAGAGGGGATAGGTGACAAATATGACTAATGGAATGAGTCCACCACAATAGCCCAAAATAGACAAGTGTACCTTGTTGGAGTAAGTAGGACATTATATCTAATTATTTAATTAATTAGGTCCTTTAATTACTTTATTCACTTAAGCTAAACTTAGGTTCTTTTTTCTTTTATTTAATTACGTTAATAATAACTTAAGTTGTCTCATTCATTATGCTTGTAACACTTGGCACTAGCTAATTTAATCTTGCTTTAGGGTTTAGCCTAGAGTTTCATTTATCCTTTCATATGGAATCATTCTTCATTGTAATCATATCTTGAAAGTAATCAATATAGAATTCTTAGGTTGTGCTGAGAAAATTACCCTTGCTTGATCTTTCTTTGTGACAAGTGATGTGCTTGCAGATGATTCTTGCCTTCTAAGGTTGAATCATCGATTTCTATATGGTATCAAAGAAGATTTGCTAAGTTCATTTCTATATTATCGAAGGATCTATCTTTGAGAGAATTTTCTATGCACATTGGACTCAACTGGGGGTTGACATCACATTTGCAATGTCCCAAAACATACATATTAGTTGCCATTTCATCAAAACCTAAGCAATTAAAGTTTTAGGTCAATCTGGCTAAGGGCACAAAAATAAAGGTAAAATCCAAGAATCAACAAAAATCTGTGCACTTTGGAGTGAAATAAATTTCACCAACATGCTCAGAGCGGCCAAAAACCCTAAGAGCGCCTATCCAAATGCCAATTTGGTGACTGAAAAAATCTAGCTGATTTTTTTAAGGGTTTGAATTCTATGCACAATTTTTTGTAGTCCATTTGGCTATATTGTCTATGTCAAGGGCAAAAATCCATGTAGCAAAAATTTTCAGCTTCAATAAAAAGAGAAAAAAAAGGGGGGGCATTAAACTACCTACGTAGGACTACACCTATTGTACCCTGCACCAAGCATACACTTGAATGACATCAACCTCTCATTTTGATGATGCCTCTAAATTTGGCATGATCTCTATTTTTAGTGCTACTTTTGGTATAGAATCTTCAAAGGCATATTCCATCCAAATAAACGACTAACACTTTTTTCTAGTAGTAGGGAATATTTTGGAAATATTACATTTTCGGACCTAGTTTGTTTTTTGACTTGCTTGTGGTTTTTTTACTTTAACCTGGTCATATAGAGTCAAAATCATTCAAACAAGCTATAGAAAGCTATTTCTAGCACTAATCTAGTGGTCATAGTAATTTTTTCAAGTCCTACTCTAGTTTTTTCGTATTAAGCTTATGAAGTTAGATCTTCAGTTGTGCACTTTCGAGCCTATAACTTGCACATCCAAACTTCATTTTTTGCAAACGATTAATCGTTGGAAATTTGGTGCAGCCCTCTAGGTTCATTTTTTTATAATATTCACCAAGTATCTTCCATTTTATTAGATTTAAGACCTAGTCCTCTTTGGGTTTCTATTTGTATTGAGGGTTTCTATTTTTGTAATTAATTTGAAGATCTTCTTAAGGAGTGATTCATGTATAAGGGTTGTAGATGTAAATATTGTAGGAGTAATAAACAAAGGTAAATCTACTTTTCAAAATAGAAATCACCACAACCGATCACCATTTCTTGGTCACCAAATACAACATACTCAACAATAATATGAAACTATAGTTTCATGGAATGAATCAATTTGGAGCCACTCTTCCTCCACAGGTAGATTTTCAACCTTTATCTTTCAATACAATAGTCGTTGAAAGAAAAGAAAGAAAATATATTTGAAGAGGTTCTAAGAAAGTAGATCATATTGCTCAAGATATTTCTACCTTTTCTATAAACCAAATAGAGGAAGATTATTCATTCATACAACCTTGTATACCTTGTCACTATGAACCTGATATTTCAAATAGTTTTAGTAAAATTTATCATGGCCAAGACCATATTTGTTTTCAAGAATAGATACAAAATGATTATGAAGAATAAATTGACATTGAGATACCAAATATGTAAGATCTCAACAATGTTGAGCTAGTTATGTATGTTATATTTGAACTAAAACCACAACTAGAGCCACACTATTTTTCCCAATATATCAATATGATAATAAATGATAAGCAATATGGTGTCTAGATTGATACTAGAGCCTCATTATAATTTTGTAAAGAACCTATTTTAGAAAATTGTGAACAATTAACTTAGAAGACTACATATACAACTTGTGGTGTCAAAGGTAACAAGTTTGTGTGTGATAAATATAACCACCAACAATTAATTGAAGTAGAAGACAAAAATTTTAAATGTGACTTTTTCATGATGAAAAAAATACATATTGTTGTACTACTTGGAGGAAATTTTTTAGATAGATGCACTACATATGGATGCACAAAAAATAGTAATGTTTACTCTTAATGGTGAAAATATTAGTGTATGCTCCTAAAAAGTATCTAGCTATTAGTAGAATTCAAACCACTGAATCTCTTCTAGAGCTTAAAGAAACAATAATTCAAACAATATGTTAAGATGGTCCTCAAAAATTTTGGGAGAGAGAAATTCTAAAGATGAAAATAAAACTACAAGAAAAAGGAAAGATCAAAAGTTTGAAAAAGATCCCTATTCTAGCTCATGATTATCCAAAGATGACTTGGGCCATAGAATAACCCAAGAAAGGGAAGTATATCAAACATTCTCAATTTGACTTTAACTATTATGATTTCATGGTAAACAAAGAATCTAAGAAAAGAAGATAGAAAAGAGAATGGTTATAAATTATAGAACTTTAAATGCAATTAGTCTTCTACTTCCATATCCTATTCTAGATAAGTCATATTTGTTAGAAAAGGTTGCTAACTCAAAGATCTTTTCTCAACTTGATTGCATATGAGGATTTTATTATATCAAATAAGTAGATCAATACAAGACAATATTTGGGATCATTTCCTAGTGTGTTGGCTGAGTGGTGTTGCTATTGTTGTGCCTACCAAGATTCAAACCCTCGCTAGGTCATAATGATTGTAGGCATGTGCCTTCATTGATCCAATGTATCTACAGGTGTGAGCCTCAGCATTGTTAAATGGGGACGAGGCCCCCAATTTGTGACCTCACTAGTTCATAGATTTGGGTCAAAAGTGTTTCACATGGTATTAAAGGGTGTGTCATGCCAACATCACCGATCACATTAAAAACTTTACCTGACACTTAAAAAAAAAAAAGACAATATTCAATTGTTTATTCAATCATTTTGAATGGACCATAATGCCTTTCAAACTAATGAATGCTCCAACATACTTTCAAGAGAGGATTAATAAAATATTTTGTGGCTATGAAGACTTTTATATGTGTTTACATAGATAACATTATTGTTTTTAACAAAGACAAGTTGATGAACACAAGTTTCATCTCAAAACATTTGATAAGTTAGCATTAAATTTTGGGATTTTTGTGTCCCTTTCCAAAATTCAATCTTGTATAGACTCTTGTAAGTTCTTAGGAATGATTATTAATGTTGGAAAACTTGAGGTTCAAACTCACATTAATGAAAAGATCTTTGAATTTTAGCCGCCTCCTAATATAAAGGAGCATCAAGGATTCTTAAGAATATTAAATTATGTAAATAACCGAAGTGCAACATTTGATTGAGAACCATTACAATAATTACTAACAAAGAAAAAACCTCAGTGAAGTGACCTTCATATTATTGTTGTCAAAAAAATTCAACAAGAGATAAAAACTATCTATGTCTTACATGTTCCTACTTTTGATGAGTTCATTTTATATAGAGATTCTTTTGACTATGCATGGGGGGGAAAATTGTGCTCTAACAAAGATAGAAAGGAATTCATTGCAAAATATGTCAATGGAGTATTTCTTAAAAAAGTTACAAAATAGATTTCTTCAGATAAGGAAATCTATGGAATTATAGTTGGTTCTTGACTTTCAAAGAAAAGGATCACGGTTGGAAGGATGGAAAACGAAATTATCTCAAATGAAAAGAATATTTGAATTGATTTAATTGTGAAGCCCAATATATTCTTTGAAAAATCAATTGCCCTTGCAAATTATCTCAGTAGATAGTACCTTAGTGTCTTTATGCAAAATCCTCCTACTAGTTCCAATAACCCATATTTTGACACAATAAGAGATTTAAATGTTTATTTTAGAGGAATAAATCAACTAGCCTAGAGAGAGACATCTCGATGAAAGGTTTTAGCCAAAAATATCTTCAAAATGTACTAGTAGATGTTGAGATCCTAGAACACCTTGGTTGTATTGAACTACTTCTGATTACCATATCAATGATTATGGCGATTTCATTATTTGAAAGATTGAAATAGATAAGTAGTATTTGCAACTTATTAATGTTGTTAGAAGACCTTTCTTCAATTGGTTAATCACATGTCTTGCTAGACCCTCTAAACAAATCAAAGAATTATTTTGTTATGCAGGACCCAAGTACACCAATATAGATTACCCATTCACACAAGATATGGTGACAGTTATAGTCATCAATAAAATACTAAAATGAGAATATTTTTTTGTACCACACGTTGTATATGATCTATAACAAGATTGAAATATACACCATAAATTCCATATTTGTGCCAAGTGGAAACCACTAGAATGGGAAGATGTGTATAATTATACAGACTTTGAGTCAAGGGCCTCATCTCCTAGTAGTGGGTCTAGTGGGAGTAATTTGACTAAAATATAATTGTACAAAGGACTATCAATGTTGGTCACTTTATTTTTAGTGCACATGATTAACCTCCTTCATTGGAAATTGATTTAGTCGATAAAATTGGTATTTTCTCCTCTTACCTTCTAAACAAGTCATTTGAGTCCTATAAATAAGGGCCATGGGAAGCATTGTGTTTTCAAGCATTGAGTCTTATAGTCTACAATATGAAATTTTTTAGCATCCTCTATCCTTGCATGTATTTCTGAACTAGGAATATTAGAAAATTAATTGCATAAGTTTATGATAATGGCGTTATATTGTTTTATGAAGTCATGCCTAGAAGTCATAAGCATTTGACCTCCAACCTTCACTGTTTGTTTTAAAATTCGTGTATTGACGAATTGTGTTTTTGAATACTTAAATGTCAATGTGTCACACTAAGGTATGTATGCATCACAATAAATGTGAGTGTGTTATTTTGCAGTCCACTTGTGTTAAAACGTATGCTTTTGGGTTTTTAGGCTTCCATGGTGCAAGTACATCACGGGGATTGCAAGTGCATTAATCAACAATCCAAATGAGTTGATTGTTAGTCCAAGTAATTAAATTGTAACTAATGTGAAGTTTATAATGAAATTTATAAAAATGCTTCACACAACACTCGAAATATATAATAAGCTTGGGACATAGTCTCACTAAATGTATTAAGCATTTATTCATTTAATTCAGTAATTACGTATGAATATATGTTTAATTGATTGAAAGATTGAATGGATAGACATGCTTTATTTAATTAGTGTGAGAAGAATAATTAAATAGTTGAATATATTTAACTAAAATTTAAAGAATGACTGTGATGGTTAATGTATATGGTGAAAAGTGATGATAAACTGTTGTAAAACCATAAAGATTCAACCACAAACAATCTAAGTCCTACAATGAAACATTCACCAATACCAATAGAAATACCTAAGATCATGTAAATCAACAAAAATAAATCAATATTACCATTCACATGTCTAGTAGGGTTTCAATCTCCATTGTCTTCCTATCTCCATTGATCTTGTTTGATATACTTGCTCTCAGATTTTATGTGTGCACAAGAGCTCAACAAAGAACGAAAATGTGGTTGATAGCTTGATTGCAAAAAGACTTGATTGCATAAGATTGATTAGACACCTTGATTAGCTGATTAAATGATTAGAATGCTCGTTAGAGTTTGATAATGAAGGAGAGTATCCTCTTATATAGAAGACACTTTAGGAAATGGAGGGATAAGATCAAGAGGTGTAAAGATAAATGGTCGGCTAGGATTAAAAGGTAGGTAGAAGAAATAATAAAATGATAAAGGGGGTAGGTAAGAGAAAAATTAAGAGATGAATGACATGTGTCATGGGTAGAAAAGGCTAATGAATTAATTAAATAAATAAAGATTTATTTGATTAATAGAAGAAATGGGATCAATTAAATAAATAAAATATTTATTTAATTTAGAAAAAGGACAATTTAAATAAATAAAAGTATTTATTTAAATGAGGAAAGGCTTAGAAGAGGATTAATGAATTAAATAAATAAATAAAGATTTATTTAGTTAATAGAAGACTTAGGATCAAATAATTAAATAAATAAAAATATTTATTTAATTAGACAAGACAATTTTAGGTGTCTACATTTTACCCCTCTTTGAGACAATCCAGCTTGTCGCATTGGCTCAAAGAAGATAAGATAAACTGATACATAGTTGCCCCATGACGGGAATGATATGCCCCCTCGAGAGATTGGATGAAAATGTTTGAAAAGATCGCACACAATCTTTTGATAAGAAAGAAAGGCTAGAAAGGACTGACAAGATAGGTTGACAAGGTCATGCAGGAAAAAGACTGACTCTAGAGGAATCAACAAAATCATGTCTATGTCTTAAGAGGCCAAAATTGATAGTTCTATAATGAACATACGCTATCAATTGGATAAGCTGCTGAGAGGATTCACTCAAATAGGTGCCCTAGGGAAGACAAACTAAAAACAAGGCTAGAATTGACAATTCTGTGATAAACATGCATTGCCAATTGGATAAGCTTCTGAGGGGATTCACCCAACATGTGCCCTAAAATAGGTAGGTTTGCTGAGCTGAATGTAGGATAAGTCGTCGAATTGATAAAATCTGGCGAATGCTCTAGCAAGATAGGATATAGTGCAATGTAATAAACATATACACTAGGATGCAATGCCATGTGATAGACATAATCACTAGGATAGAAGTAGCACTATGTGATGAACATGAGTACCACTAGGATTGACATGATTGATTTGATTGAATGCAGGAGTACTTACCCCAGATTAAGTCTAGAGAGTGATTCCTTGTGACACAACAGTTACAAACATATTTGACTGTCGAGGACCACGTCGTGATCAAGGAAATGGGATTGAGATACATTATGTATATGCCTGAGATTTGGGAAAACACAAGATGGTTAACTGCTTTGGTGAAAATATGGTCCCGCGGGGTCTACAAAACGGGATATATGAGATGATCCAGAGGTTGGTCCTTCGGGAGCTTAGATTCAATCATAGCTCTCTTGGATCCCATTTTGTATCAGTTTTTGTATGATGATGTAGACACCTTTGGGTGATTTTGTAGCCATATGAGATTTTGAGATCATTGTATCATGACACTTTATTATTTTGATATATATGAGATGAGATGATCCATCCTTGCGACAACTATATGCATGTGTTCCTATGTGGCGTTCTATATGCTTTATGATGATGTGATATGATGCTTATGATGATGCTTATGATAATTATGATGATGATCTTATGTTATGAATGCAAATGTGTATATGATGATATGCAATATATTTTTGTTCTTTTTATGGGTTTATATGCAAATGCAGATACTAACCAATGATATATATGCAAGATGTGATGTGATTGTGATATCTATATGTATGTATGAAATGAGATATGCTATCATGTGATGATGCAGGTGGAAACTACATGAAATGCAGATATTTTTGGAGTGTCATTATACTCAGTTATGTGATAGCGGGCTACATGGACTCGAGGAAGGATGATGGAGGTCAATCACGAAAGGGGGATGGAAGGTAGAAGATATGGAAGTGAAAGAGCTTCTTGTTCTTTATCATCATTGAAATTTATTATGGAAAATAGGTTATGACAATCGAGGTATAGGTTCAATCCAGAAATTCATTGTACCCATTTGCATGGAGATCAGACAATTGCAAACAAGGAATGCCCCAATTCACACTAGACTCATAGTGTCCTCATATCCTTGGACAAGTCATAGCATTACTAAGAGACAATCCACAGACAATAAAATAATAGGTGAACATATCCCATCCTTGCCTTTCTAGTCAAAGACGTCTTGTAGATATAATCTCTAGTCAGAGACATCCCGGAAAAAGCTAAAAGACATGTCACCAAAAGATAAAATCAAAAGAAATCCAAGAATTGACACCAACACACGATGGAATCTTCAAGTTATTTGTGTTTTTTTCCACATATGTTAACATGTTCGATTTAGTCACAATGTTGTCATCCTGATAAAGGATAGATAATGTTGAAAACCATGTTGTTGTCAAAGTCTGCTAAAAGATTTGATTTGTTGAAAGCCCATTGTTGTTTGTGTCTCATATGAAACTGATTGAATCCATGAAACTGATACTTTATTGCAAAGAAGAATGAAACTTTATTGCGGATTGGTGATGCAAATGATCTTTTATTGAGGATTGTGCACGAAAAAGAGGAATGAAAAAATGATGCTTCTCAAAACATGCGATGCTCAGGGTACCACTTCCATCACTAGATTTAGGATTTTGCCCCAATTATAGATTGGACCTGATTTATTATGGATGAAAAGGGGTGAAAAGGGAGGTTTTATTATGAATGGCTAACCAATCTTAGGTAGATCAATAACAATCCATGATGGGAATGGGTAAGTTTATTATGGATGGACAGGTTGTGAGTGTGTGCAAGGTGAAAGGATGAGATTGAATCCTTAAGGAGGGAGGAGCAATGTCTCTACACATGGCGCCAATAACCTGGTTTTCACCATGGTACTTGCCCAGGGCGCCACTGAAGTGGTTTTCAACATTGGATAAATTTATTTCTCTTTACTTTTTTTTATTTTTTCAAAAAAAAATTGTGTCACAAGGCCCCTGTTTGCCAGGTTTTCACCAAGTAACGATTTTTTATTTTTATGGTTTTTTTGTATTTTAAATTAAGATATTTTGAAGGGCTATGTGTAAAACATGTGAAGGTGCATGTTGTTGATAGGATCTTCCAAGGGTTCTACATCTGGTGTTGAGAGTTGATATGCATCTAACCCAAAGACTGTTGTGATGACGTAAGGACCAAGCCAATTTGGTTCGAACTTGCCCTTCTTCTCTCTGTCTTGTTGATTTTTAGGATTTGCTCTGAGAACTAAGTCACCCACCTCAAATGTGTGAGGCTTCACCTTATCATTATAATTTTATTGTTCCTTGACTGAATGATGTGTAGCTTGAGTGATTGTCTTCCTTGATAAAGGAACTGAGATAGAATTACTAGCATGTGGACTACATAGGCCCATATGCGTATCACCTAAAGAAGTTTAGGCATCCCTAATAACAAAGTCCCTCGAGGAAGCTCCATTAAAGGTCCATGATGTATCACCAGAAGGGAAAAGATGTGTGGAACAAATGGATGAGTTATGAAGACTTATGATTGCGAAAAGAAGTGAAAGTAGGATAGCATGATGGAGACTTAGGATCAACAAGTATGCTTTTTGACTTAAAATTGTAGAACTTTTGCCCCCAGTTATTTTGATATTAGGGGAGATCAACTCTTGTTATTTTTTCTTCATAATATTTTTATCCTTGACCTTGATTTTTGCAGAGTCCAATAGCTTTTTATTTTGATTTGGACTAAAGGACTTTTCTTTATTATTGACTTTTAGGTTTTTCTTTTCAAAGCTTGATTTTTGATCCCCAATGAGTAAGGGTTTTTGTGATTCTTGTTGATCCAATGTGTAGGATGAAATGGTAAAGATATGTGAGTTCTCAAGAGGGCTGACGATATATTCAATAGATTCTTCATTGGAACCACTCTTAGGACTATTGATATCAAGAACTGCTTGCACCACTAGAGGAGATTTGCATTCAAACTTAGTAGCCACAACACTAGGTGGTTCACACCCAATTCCTTGATATTGAAAATTGTTTGTAGGATGTTCCTGTCGATTGAATACCTTAGGAGATAGTGGGAGTTGATCAACATGAAAGATATACTCACCACATCCCATGTCTTTAACCTTGAACTTTTCTTTGAGCTCTCCTTGCTTTAATGTAGAATGTTTTAAGGATTCTAGATCCACATATGTTGATGATGGAGTTGCTTCTCTATTAACTAAAATTATTATCTCTGATCTTGCTCACAGATTATTGCAATATATAAACGGATTCAGATCGCCTTTGATGGTCACTTCAACTCCATTGTGTGGAAACTTGATACATCGATGATATGTTAAGGGAACTGTTGGGACTCATTAAATTTGAGTAATTTGAGAGGCCCATTTCAAAAAAATTCTATTTCATTTTCAGAAAGGCACCTAATCTCATTCAGGTGGCCTAGTTAGAGAGAGGGTAAAATGGAGCCAGTTTGTTTTCGAAGGGTAAGGCTTGGGAAATGTTTCCAAAACCTTTCATTTGACTTATGAAGTGTTCTACAACTTTCAGATTTCAGTTTGGATCAGTTTATCAGGTACCCATTTCAAGGGGTGAGCAGAAAGAGCATTTTAGGTGCAAATGTAGATTTTATTAAGTGGCCTACTTTGAGCGCCTATAAATTTTGATCGGTTGATTGTCATGGTGAAATTCAAAGTGCACTAAATTCTATGCATAAATGTGAGTCAACATGCAAAATTTCAAGTCCCTGTGAATCCATTTGCTCAGTTTGGTAAGTTCAACTTGTTTGCAGTTTATGGTTTGCACAAGTCCCTATTTTAGGAGCTAGTCAGAGCCTCGCTTTGCACATTTGTAAAAGTTGCCTCGGTGAATTTCATGTCAGAATGTTTATTCTGGGATATTGTTGGTATAAATGACAAACTATGTTTCAAATTTCAAGCTCCTACCAATCCATTTGATCAGTTTTCAAAAGGGTTTATTGAGCCACCTTATTCAGTGTTCCGTACTTTCATTGCTACATCAGTTAAAGAGGCCATTTTCATGAGCGCACCATTTGCACCCAGTCAGCCTTTTGGTCGAACTGAGCATTCTAAGATTTGATATGTACTTCAAGGTACTTATGCCTCAGATTTGAGGGTCTATGGAGATCGTTTGATATTTTTAAGAAAGGCATCATGAGTTGCCTGCGCATTGACTTCATCAGGTCCGCAATGCCGACAAAGCCAGTTGGTCATCTTTGACCATTAATATTTTTTCACTCGGGATTCGTCTTGAGAAACCGCTTGGTAGAGTTTATGTTTGTATATCAGAGTACACGCATGTCAGTTTGCAAGGTCCAGAAAGGTGTTTTGACCAGTTTGAAAATTACGTCTTTGCGATTAAATGCGAAAATGTGGCGCAAGTGCCTGAAAGTTGCAAAACTTAGTTTGATGATCCAAAAATGGTGTCAATCGATTCCAGAGATATTTTTAAGTTTCTTGAGGCATTTCAAAGGTCAGTTGCATGAAAATGAAAAAAAATTTAGTAGGACCCACTTTGGGGCCCGACCTAGCTCATGCTCGTGCATTGATTTTATTGGCGATTTGGTTCACTGGGAGAATTTCAGAATTTTATAAATATGGATTGTGGTCATGAGACATGGTATGAGAGTTCAAGATGCTAATAGAACTCCAAGCAAATGCTACTTGCAGGCATAGTGCTCAATCCTCCTGGCAGATGGCATGGCAGTTTAGAGGCCAATTAAACTTTCAGGCAAATGCTATTGGTAGGTATTTGGCCCGCGTGGTTGAAAGGAATTTGAAGGCATTAAAACTCTCCAGCAAATGTAATTAGCAGATGTAGTGCAAGGCCTCCTCCTTGCGTGGTTGTTAGTTAAGGCATTGGAAACCATAAGCAAAATTCAATTGCAAGGTGTAAAGCCCAAATTCCATGACTTTGCCAAATTACCCTCTCCACGTAAAACATTGCCAGGCATAAACTCCAAGGTAAATTGCATTAGCAGCAAATGCCTTTGACAGGATTAAAAAGAAGTTCCAAACCAAAGCAAATAGCAGTTGTGGAAACCTTTAAAGCAAATACAAATAGCAGTTATAGAAGATTTCAATAAATGCAAAGTAGCAGATATGAAGCTAATTTCTGTTGCGTGGAGTGGAGTTTAGGAATTTAGAGGTTTCCAAAGAAAATTCAAGTGGTATGGCATGTGAGCAGCAAATGAACTCTTCAGCAATTGCAATTTGAAGCATCCAAGTCTTCTCTCCTCCTACGCATAGTGTGGTCTCCTCCCAGCATGGTAAATTGATTGGAGTGGTAGCGCAAAACATTGAAGGAGAGACATTGAATCAGCAGCCAATGCCAAATCCTCCCTGTGGCGTTGAAGAGGTTGCATAAACTATGAAGCAAATGCAGGTTGAGTAGTGATTGGCCAAGGCAAGGAAACCCTCCATCAAATGCAATTTTCAGGTGTGAAATTAGCCAATCTTTTTCCTCCTGCGTAGCATGTAAAAGGCAAAAGGGTTTAATATAAATACAAAGGTGCAAGGTGCAGCATATTCCTCCCTCACGTGCTATGCTTGGGCAACAGAACATAAAAACTTCCAAGCAATGCAATTGTTGGGTGTGCAACCAGTATTCCCCCTCCACGTATGAGCTGAAAAAGGCTTTAGAAACTTTAAAACAAATATAATTCGTGAGCATTCCTCTAGCACATTGAAGAAGGAGGCGTTGAAGAATTTTTCAATTTAGAAGAAAGGCATCCATGAAAACACTCAAGTAAAACCCTCAAAATGCACAGTCCCAGGCGAAATGCATTTATCCCACATTCACTGGGGAATGAGAGTATTTGATATTTAAAAGAAACAACACACCCATTCATAGTGTCAAATCCTTAAGGGCTTTTGACACAAGGTGTCGGTTGGGCACCCAAGTGGACCCCACGTGCGTGGGCACGTTTCTCGAGGCAACCAAGGAGGCCAAGTGGCGACCATGTGGACCCCACCCATGCGGGCATGGTTCCCGAGGTGAGTTTTGCAGTGAAAGGGCAAGACGGTGCGCGCAATCTTGCGAAGGGAAGATGTATGAAACTTAACCATCGCGAAATGGCGAAAAGCACATGCGGAAAAGTGAAAGTTAAAGATCGCACAGGTTCATCGAGATCTGACGGTGCGCGTGGTTTCACGAGGCAAAGATGCATGCTCGTTACCCTTCGCGAAATGGCGAAAGATGACATGGCCGGTCCAAGTGGCAAGTGAGCTCGCGGATCCCGCTGACGTGGTGATGACATGGTGGACAGGTGGCGACAAGCAAGAAGTCCATTGGCGATCCGGGTGGCCGACAAGTGGCGGATAGATGAGGTGTCATCCCAGGTGACGCCCAGTGGAGCCCATCAGTGGATCGTAGGCTGCCACGTGGCAGGGCGTCAGGCCAAAAATAAGGCGAAAAATCAAAATTAAATATATAGTTCCAACTATAATGTAAAATGCAAAAATTTAAATGATGGTCTGCATTCCAAGTTTAATTCGCTTAAGAGGTTATTTTTGTCCGAAATAGCAAGTATTATATATCATCGGAAAGCTCTCAGAATAAGGAATTCAATTCTGCAATTAGTTTCAAAAGATCTCAAATATTTTGAGAGTAGTTTCCGTGGGAAGGATGCAAGTAAAATCTTCAGTTGGGAAAAGGGACACTTGGCGGTTTCTAATGCAGACCTAATGTTTTCCCTCCCCTTCTTATCCTCTATTATTCTCATTTTGTAAGGGATTACAAGAATTTGTAAAGAAACTCTGCTGAAATATATCTAGGGTTTTCTGGTTCTTTCAGAAATTACCTTGAGCTATGTAAGATTCTCAAAAATGAATATTAATATACACATCAAAGCTTTTCAGGCCGAAATCTTTGTTGTCTTCTGGTGTGCATTCATTAGTTTGCTGGTTTCATTTGAATAATTTAGGGTTATTTGATTGAACATGGATTGTAAGGCAATCTTATAGATATGTTTCTGGCTTTTCTCTTCAGGAGAGGAATTAAATATGCGTGAAATATTTCTGTCAGTAAATCAATTGTTTGCTGCTTTGAATTTGATAAACGGTTATTTTAAAGGGAAAGAACTTATATATATGTCAGGCATGTATAGGGTTAATGAAAGCCAAAGTGATGAAATGTATGGGAATGTTCAAATTTAGAACTCTTGTTTAATTTGGGTGACTCTGTAGCCTGGATAAGGCACTGATATCAGTTGTGGAATTCTTTCTATCTTTCTTGGGATCAAGACTAAAAATGAGCACAAGTTTTCTTTAATGTTTCAGTTTTATTGAGGTGATGAGGTTCATAGGTTTTTAAGTATTGGTTTTGATGTGGATCTCGTATTAAAGTTGTGAAAATATTCACAAGAGGTATACCCACCTGAGCTTTGGATAAGCTCAAAGTGTAGAAGGTTTTGTAGAAACCTTGTTATATGTTTTTCTGGAATTCTATTTTTTTGTTATCCTCTCCATATGCAACAAAGGTTTCAAATTTTCTTATAGAGGGTATTGAGGAATCATAATTTGAGGACAACAGGGAACAACTTTGATTTCGTGAATCCATGGGCATCCCAAGAGTATATTGTATGTGAGATCTAGATCAAGGACTTGACAAACTGCATCCTTTGTGACTGGCCCAACTCTGAGAGGTAAGGTGACTATGCCCTTCGATGAGTGCTCTTTGCCATCATATCCTTTTATGGTGATAACATTTGTAGAATTCACAACGTTTACAAAATATCCCAATTTGTTGATAGTCTTCAATGTACAAATGTTCAGACCTGCTCCCCCATCTATCAAGACTCATTTTATTCGATTTTTATAGATAAAGGCTTCAATATGTAGAGGTGCATTATGAGGTTGGGTTACAGATGCATCATCGACTTCTATAAATGTGAGGGTATGCACAATAGAAAGATATCCCACCATGGCTTGAAACTAGTCCACATTCAGATCAGTGGGTACAAAGGTCTCTCTCTATGTCTTGTCAAGGATGGCCTTATGTGTGGGGAATATGCATAAAAGCTAAATGATGGAAATGAGGGCGGGTGTCTTCCCTAATTGATCTACAAGGTCATACTCATTCTTTGTGGATGAAGAGGCTATGGGCTTGGATGAAACGCCTTGCAAGGTGAGTTTACCTTAACGGGTTGTGACATTACATTCAAAGGTTTCGTCTTTTGAAGATGAGGAAGATGGTCCAGTGCCTTTCAAAACAACTTTACTCCTTTGGGTAGGACCTTCAGGAGTTTTGTCCTTTATAGTGATAGTAGAAACACGATTGTCCATTGAAACATGATTAATAGTGGAATCATAATCATAGGGCATCTTAGTATAATTAGCTTGATTATCTATAGTTTTTGCTTTTCCCTTGTCATGTTTAGGAAATGGCTCCTTAATCATCGCATGTTCTTCATTGGAGGTGTGACCATCAACTTCTATGTCACCTCTGTCAATGAGATATTGTATTATATTCTTCAATCTGTGACAATTGTTAGTTAAATGCCCTTTACTCTTATGATATTCACAATAGTCATCATCATTCCACCAATTTGGTTTTACTTTTGGCTCATATGGTGGATTATCTGGTAGTGTTATGAGCTTGTTTGCCACTAACTTCTTGAATGAGGTCTCAATTGGTTCTCCCAACAGGGTGTATTTTCTTCGAGGTTTTGATTGCCTTTGATTGCTCACTTGATTGTTTGAGTTAGAAGAACTTGCACCAGGGAAAGTTATCTTAGGTTTCACGGTATTTGCATCCACTACCCTGTCATTGACTGTGTTCTTATTCTTGTTCCAAAAAAGGGGTTTGTCTTTCCCATTTGATTCTTCTTTTCTTTCTTTGAATATCTTAATGACACCTTATTCAATAAGGACTTTTTCTGTCATCATTCCTTTCTCAATGACCTCTTTGAAGGTAGACAAACAAGCTTTTCTTAGCTCATATCTGATATCCTTGTTCACGTTTTGAGTGAACATTTCTACCATTTGTTTTTGTGGTATATCACAAGAGCATCGACTAGAAAGACCTCTCCATCGTTGTAAAAATGAAGAGAAGGATTCCCCATGTTTATGCTTAGTATTGCATAATTTGGGAGAACCATTCCATTCCTTGTTCGCCTAAGCTTTGTGGAAACAATCTCATCAAGTATGTTTCTTTTGCTGCTACCTCAATGCAAGCTGTGAAAAATTGTCTTATGTGTGCCTTAGGATCCCCTTTGCCTTTATATTTATCAAACTTTGGTGTTACAAAATGTGGAGGGAATGGAGGCATTGGAATGCTTCTATCAAATGGGTAAGGACATATATCTCTTATTGTGTACTATTGCCTTGGTGTATTCATGTTCGCCATTTGCTTTTGTAAGTCCTTTATCTGTTGTTGCAAGTCATTCTTTGGTTGTGTCTTTTCTCTTTGAGCTAGTCCCATGCTTGAGCCATCGAGCAGAGGAGGAGGGATATAATGCATATATGGATGGTATTGATCATAGATGTGTTCATATGGAGGAGGGACATCGTTATAGCTTGGATA
Source organism: Cryptomeria japonica (assembly GCF_030272615.1). Lineage (NCBI taxonomy): Eukaryota > Viridiplantae > Streptophyta > Pinopsida > Cupressales > Cupressaceae > Cryptomeria > Cryptomeria japonica. The sequence goes on from NC_081413.1 coordinate 684,749,038, forward strand.
TGGACCACTTGGTATGGTATTATAGTGATGAGTGTAGACATATAAAAATGACCATATTCCTAAATGTGTGTGTGGACTGGTATTTTACGTATTTTTCACATTTTAAATTGTATTCACCCACTTTTCCCACATACAATGAGCACTAGGTCTAGGTCAATACATGTCATGACCATGGGGATAGGGGGTGTCATAAGAGTGATCTTGGATATTGCACCCAAATCTAACACAGGGTCTCCTCGTGTCATGATTTTAAATGTTCGATTGAGTCTAATTGTATGCATTGGTATTATCTTGGGTATCATCATGGTCATGCATAGTGGTAGTTATTCTCCATGGGAAAGGACAATTGTGGGGTTGTTCATGAGAGGTTCTATCATAACTAGCATGAGAATGAGTGTATGTGTTTGGAATCTTAGGTTTTTGAAATAGGGATGAAGGTGACTCAAGCACGAGATGCTCTTTCTTACCACCACTATTGGGCCTCCTTTGTCTTGTGTTAACTTGATTTTCTTGATTTGGATCATCCTCCAAAATCTGTGACATATCAAATCCATGAGGTAATCTTGTCCCACTTTGTGCCATGACTTATAGGAAATATTGTCTATCCCTTTTCATTATTTCTTGAACCAATCTATTAAAATGGGGATCCATGATAGTTTCCTCAACTTCTGCAAAATCCATGGATGCATTGTCATTGTCATTATCATTTCCATTGTTATTATCATTGTTGTCATTGTCTGGTATATTAATGTGGTTTTCAAATAGATTGTAGAATTCATCTCCATCAAACTCATAGGTACTCGTGTTTAAAGACCTTAAAGATTATTTGACTTCCCTTCTAGACCTTTGTGAATGAGTTTCAACCATGGACTAAAGTCTTGACCAAAATGAAAGGTAGTATGAAAATGCAAAGACTATGGAAGACCAAGAGGTGTATGAAGTGTAGATGAGTCTAGGGTAAACTTGCAATGTCCAAGAGTGTAAGACCAAAGTAGGAGAGTAAGGTGTGGCTTCCAAAGAGATGATGGATCTCTTGATGAGAAGTTGACCTTGACTCAAGAAGACCAAATGAGACCCTAAGATGATGGATCTTGATGCGGGACTCACCTAGTGTTGTGTTATAGTATGTTTGCAAAGTTTGATGAGGACAAGCAAAGTAACCTTTTGACTCAAATTTAGAATATATGTGTGAGGGAAATGCAAGTGAAGGAAAATGATTGACTGTGTATGACCAAGATAGGTTTATTGAACATGAAGCCCTATAGGAAGCAGCCTTAGAAGCTCTTTAGATCTAAAAACTTAAGTCCTTATTGTTCTCAAGAGTTTTCTTGTAATCTCTCAATTGTGAATGCAAACACAGTTTTAACAAACCCAGACATGATTTGGAAAATGTTTTGCAATTCTGTCCAATTGTAAAGTTGTTGAATGTGACCAAACTCAATGTTTTGACTTTTTGTGCCAAGAAAACACAACAAAATAGTGAAGACCCAATGTGTGAAGGCGTTTTTGTCCAAAGGATCAAAAAATGTTTCCAAATGTGAAATGTTATGTGAAATATTTTTGCATACACTTGAAAACACGACAAACACAATGTTTCTTTATTTTATTTGAAAATGTTTGAGCATTTTGATCATGCAAGCACAAATCCTAGGGCTAGCCGAGACTATAGTTATTGAATCTCACGTGGGGGGGTTACCTCGAGCTATGCAATTCAAAGCGGATACTTAGGTGTTTGACCCCACTGGCTCCACCCTTGACACTCACTTCTCTGGGGAAACCAAGCACCAGTCCCCACGAAAACTCCACGTGGTGAATTTTGTATCTCTACTAAGAACCGTAAGAATGTGAGTCGCTTCAGAGGTCTGACCTCCTGCGCCAACAACTAGAAGGTTTTTGGCTTCTAACACAAAAGGTGTCTAGTAAGGGCATCTGTTCGAGTTGCCATACATGCGACGACGTACACTCTGTTAAGGAAGACTCCCAGCCTATAGAGGTTGTGCTCTATAGGGTTTATGGGGAGACATGTCATTGGTATGAACTAATCAACACCCGTTGTTTGCAACTTTCGTCACAAACACATTCATTTATAGTGGCTTGGAAGAGCTTGGATTTAGCTTGTTACTACTTGGGTCGTTCCCTCTCACTTGGCCTTATGGGCTACTCGAGAGGCAGACCCTCTAAAAGGAAACACAAAAGGAGCCTATTGCTTAAGACACAAAAGCCACTTGTTTATTTTAGAGCACCAATTGAAGTGTTTTGCTAGACTAAAGAAGACAAAGAAATCAATTTCAAAATCAAATATTTTCCAAACGTCCTACACCAAACTTGTTAGTAGTTTTTAAATAATACCCCTCTTGCAAGAACATAAGCTAGGTAAATTTTAGATCCGAAAGACTTTGTGGAATAGGGGCCTTTGACAAGACGTTTTTTGATAGATTCTAAGATCTAATTTTCCACGCGTTGTTTTGCATCATAAAAAATAGACCACCTGTAAAATTTCAAGACATTTCCAGAAATGTAATAAAATCCAAAAAAATTGCTAATTTGCTTCAAAAATCAATTGTTTTATGAAAAATCATAAAAAAATTCATATAAAATTCAAAATTGATCCAAAAAATCCAATTTTTTTACTAGAGACTCCTTATTCCATTCCCAACCTGCATAAAAAAATTCCTACAAAAATTCCAAGTAGTTTGTGAGATATGATCAAAATATTGCAAAGCCCTAATTTTTAGAAATCTGTTTTTTCATGAAATATTTTGCATCACAATTAAAATCACAAAGAACATATCCTGTGTATAATTCTGAGAAATTTCCAAAAACATAAGAAAATCCGAAAAATTTTGCTACTTTGCTCTCAAAATTATTTTTTCATGAAAATGCATAGAAAATTAAAAATGCTCCAAAAATTTTGATTTTTTTACTGAGCACTTTTGATACTGTTCTTGACCTCTGCCAAAAATAATTGATACAAAAATTCCAATCCATTTATGAGATTTGATCAAAACAATGCAAAACCCTAATTTTTTAAGATCTGTTTTTTCATGAAATATTTTGCACCCAAATTTAAATTAGAAAAAATAGACCCCCTGTATAATTCTGTGAAATTTTCAAAAATGTAAGAAAATCTGAACAATTCGCTAATTTGCTTCAAAAATTATTTTTTTATGGAAAATCATAAAAAAATTATAAAAAATTTAAATATGCTCCAAAAATTCTGAATTTCAGATTGAACACTTGTGATATTATCTCCAACCTACAAAAAACATTTGGTGCAAAAATTCCAAGCCATTTATGAGATCAGATCAAATCTTTCCAAAATCTTAATCTTGTGTCCAAAACCCTAGCTGCACAAGGTTATTCTCCAAATTGTTTTACAAAACAACAATATAGGGTAAGAAAAATCTGCAAAAAACATAGATCTAACAAAAATTCATGTCCCATCGAGCGTGCCAAAATGTATACGGTGAAAAGTGATGATAAACTATTGTAAAACCATAAAAGATTCAACCACAAACAATCTAAGTCCTACAATGAAAAATTCACCAATACCAATAGAGATACCTAAGATCATGTAAATCAACAAAAAAATAAGCAATATTACCATTCACATGTCTAGTAGGGTTTTAATCTCCACTGATCTTGTTTGATATACTTGCTCTCAGATTTTATGATTGCATAAGATTGATTAGACACCTTGATTGGCTGATTAGATGATTAGAATGTTCATTAGGGTTTGATAATGAAGGAGAGTATCCTCTTATATAGAAGACACTTTAGGAAATGGAGGGATAAGATTAAAAGGTGTAAAGATAAATGGTCGAAGGTAGATGAAATAATAAAATGATAAAGGGGGTAGGTAAGAGAAAAATTAAGAGATGAATAACATGTGTGATGGGTAGAAAAAAACAATTAATTAATTAATTAATTAAAATTTATTTAATTAATAGAAGAAATGAGATCAATTATATATATATATATAGAAAAAGGACAATTTAAAATGAGGAAAGGCTTAGAAGATGATTAATAAATTAATTAAATAAATAAAGACTTGGATAAAATAATAAAATAATTAAATAAATTGAATAATAAAATAATTAGATAGGACAATTTTAGGTGTCTACATTTAATAATACTATGAAACACATATAATTGATTGATAGATTGAATGGATAGACATGATTTATTTAATTAGTGTGGGAAGAATAATTAAATAGTTGAACATATTTAACTAAAATTTAAAGAATGATTGTGATGGTTAATAATACTATGAAACATATATATAATTAACATTGGGAACAAATTAAATTGGTTAACTCGATAGTTGAAACATATTTAATTGAAGTAAAAAAATAATAATTAAATAGGTTAACTAAATGTTGTTTGTTTAATTAACATGTGAGATGCTTTTACAAGGTGGATTTGGTATGATGGTGATGTAAATGTGAAAGTATAGTTTAGGTATCTACAAAGACAATGTGAGGTATTCACCTTCTTTTGGAATATGTATTTTGAATTTGCCAAAATGAACATTTTTATCATTGAATCATAATGTGAAATGAACTCATTTTTTATTCATTTTTGGATCGTTGTTGCACTATTGTTCTAATGTAATGAAGAAGTGAATCGCATGTTGATAGTAATGTAGAACAAATATAAAACATGATATGCAAAGAGCATAAACACATAAATGTGAAGTGGACAATTTTGTTTAAAATGGATATATGATATATATAATTGTCATTGAACTCTAATGAATTCATTTTACAATGTTAGATTTTTCTCTAAATAGTATGACATAAAAAAGGGAAAATTATGCTTGTAAATCTCATATTAGAATATTGAAACTACTTTCACTCAATTTCATTCTCAAATACATCTTTTATGTTGATAAGGATTTTATAAGTGTAATAGAATCATTTTTCAATCTTAGATTGTTATTTTAATAGCATAAAATATTATTAAAACAATGTATTAAAAATTTATGCGTTACTTAATCAAACATTAAAATATTCACTTGTGAGTCATAAACAATTGATATTACTTTCATTTCAATTCTTTTTCCATTACACTTGCATTAATAGTGACTATAACTTTAATGCAATCATTTTCATTGTCTTATGTTATTCTTTCAACACCATATAACATAAGAAAATCACATTGAATAATTATATATAATTTGTTTTTTGGATCACCCAGTCTTATTCAAAATGTTGATACACAAATTATACATGATCAAATTCAAAAGCACTTTCACTACTAATTTCATGTACTGTGGAAAACTCATGCTTAGTACAATCCCTTAGAATTTTTTAGTGTGCCAAAAATATCACGTTTTAAGTGACATTTTATCTTTCTCTATCTTAATATATATATATATATACACACGTCCATATAATTATCAAATTTAACCACTAAATAAAAGAAAAAACGTATCAGATTGTTATTAGAATTAACCAGTAATCATTATCAAATAGCTAACTTCGATCCCATAATTTTTTCCCAGATTATATACCTATTTGACTTCCTTAAGTTGAAAATTCAAATAAGAGTATACCTAAGTACTTCCAGGATACTGTCAAATCATATCAAGAAAATTATAGTCAAGGAGATATCAGAGATAAGTGAAGAAGAAATAATTTTAATGTCCACTAGACTTATCTATAAAAGTGGATAGAGAGAGAAACTTTTTGCAAAAGTCGTTGAAATCCAAAGGGATGGGCAATATAAATTTTTGTGCCCGGTATTAAAATAAGCTCGCATGCGTTAACTTCGTACGAAAGGATTTATATTTATTTGTCTTTATATTCAGATGAGGGAGCCTCTCATGATTTTGACCTTAGTGAGTGCTGCAACCTTTTCGCACGTGAAAGGTACCTTTCCCTTCCTTAATGGTGATATTTTATAACCCAGTATGCTAGTGGATTATCTTTGTAAACTGTGCCTGCTCTCTCTCTATCTGCATAGTTCGAGGAGGCTGAAGATCTGTGCTACTTATCATCTGGTTTGCATTCAGCGAAAAGAAGAAAACGATGGAGATAAATTGCCTTCGAAGATGCAAATGTACAAGGATTTTCTTGTGGGTTCAATTTGTATTAGGACTGCTGGTTGTGATAGTAAGTTCTGCTAGTCTGGTGAGATTCTACACCGTGGGCATCCTGTTTAATGACGACGATCTCTGCAGGCACTTCCATAGGCCCAAAGAAGTCTTCTCAGAGGAGGTCTCTTCAAGGCTCCGACAAATCCACCTCAAAGTCCAAAACTTGCATACCAAATTAGAGCAGGCAGTTAAGGACATGGAGAGTAATGCCAAGTCAAAGGACCCGAATGCTCTCAAAGCGGAATACATTGAGCACAGAAGTTTTCTTGAAGTGGATGTCATGGGAGATCTGGAAGAAATTAGGCTCTCTACGGAACAACAACAACCAAAAGAACAGGAACCGGCAGATCCATTGCAGGACTTCTTTCTATCAGGTGAACTAAAAATGTATATCAGGAAGAAAGAGAACAGGCTTGGAAAAATCAACATTTTGGGGACCACTGGGACGTATACAAGTATTGGACATGCCTGTGTTGTGATGAAGAAAGAGGTTGAACAGTACATGAGCTATGACATTGGAGGTTACTGCAAAGATGACTGGAATTTGGCACAGAAGCTGTTGTTACAGGGATGCGACCCACTGCCTAGGAGAAGATGCTTGGTCAGAGCTCCTAGGCAATTTCAGAAGCCTTTGCCTATCAATGAATCCCTCTGGAAGATTCCTGATGATAGAAATGTCAGATGGAACAATTACCAATGCAAGAACTTTGACTGCTTGACAAGCAACAAGCCAAACAAGGGCTTCTCCAAATGCTCTGGGTGTTTTAACCTAGCCAAAAATGAGGCAACCAAATGGGTAAGGAATAGTTCAATGAATGCAGATTTCCTTATAGCTGAAGTACTGAGAATCAAGCCTGGGGAGGTCAGGATAGGATTGGATTTTAGTGTTGGAACAGGCACTTTTGCTGCCAGGATGAGAGAACACAACGTGACAATAGTTTCTGCTGCTATCAACTTAGGAGCACCATTCAATGAGATGATTGCTCTAAGAGGGCTTGTTCCCTTATATATAACTATCAATCAGAGGCTGCCCTTCTTTGACAATACATTGGATCTCATACATACAGGCGGCCTTCTTGATGCCTGGATTGATTTGCAGCTGTTGGATTTCATTATATTTGACTGGGACAGAGTGCTGAGACCAGGGGGATTTCTTTGGGTGGACAAGTTTTTCTGCACAAGGGCGGATTTGGATGACTATCTCTACATGTTTCTCCAGTTGAGATACAAGAAACACAAATGGGTGGTCACCCCCAAGAATAACAAAGAGGTATACTTCTCTGCATTATTGGAAAAGTCCCCAAGACCCATATAATTCTAAACCTGTTTTTGTTCTTGACAAGTCCATATCTTGTTGTCATTCTTCCACTTATTTTTCCAGGATCGTCCTGGTCATGGGTTTTAAATCTTTTTAACACCCTGAAACGGTGAAAAAGAAAATGTATGTTTTCCTTGCACTCAATGAAGCTTCCTTTCCTTCATTAGTATACACCTTGACTGAATTCAAGATAATAAAGCTGTAAACCAATTTGGGACATTGTTTTTGTCATTCTATTCCAAGGATAGCATTTAGTCAAATCTATTCAAATTACAAATCTTGTTTCCATCCAGAATTGAACATTGATTACATATGCAATAACTGAACCAAAAAAAGTTTTACAGCTCGGAATCAACAAATCAACTGGATCGAATGTTAATGGCCTGTCAATCCCTATTATGAATAGGATCATAGTTTCAGATGAAGAGCATAGAGAGTTATAAACAAAATGAATCTTGTAGTCTTTATGTACTTGCAGTTACTAATGATATCAATCCATGTTAAGCTATTTTACATGAATGGATCTCTTAGTTGCTCGATCAAAGAACAAAATTGATTAACATAACCCAACGATTTAGGATTTAAATTGGATTCTTACATCACATGTGATGCTTTTGAGATGATTTCGTGAGCAACTTGTTCCCACATTAATATCTGATGTTTATTTTAAGTATATACATGTCTATTATCAGCAAAGAAAGAAATGCTCACATTGCTAGCCTCTAAGCTAGTTATTGACGCATGCTTTCTGGTGAGTTATATTATTTTTGGTAGATGAATAAAGGTCCATTCTTCCAAGAGTAACATTAACATGAGTACACCCAGTTGTTTTGGGCATGGCGTCTGTGTAACCCTGCTTATCCGGGTTCTAAATAGATACCCGAAGTGTCATGTTTGCCTATACTTTGAACCTCGCCGGCCACGGAAAAGAATATGGAACCAAAGTTATGGCCCGGTTAGTAACTTTTTCTAACTTTCTAAAGAAGATACTTGCCATGCTCGTCTAGCTTGAATGCTTCAGGATTCCAATTTACTGAACTGTGGCCGAGATCATTTTTATTCTTACACAGTTTAGATGCCTCTAAACGCTGATTTTTTCTCGCATCTGCCATCAATAGATTAGCAAAAGCTGTAGCACAAAAAACTATTTCTGATTTTGAATCTAAGACCAGGATATTTACTCTCTGCTAAAAAAAATCTTTTTGGTATTTGCTTTATTTTATGTCCTATAACCTGATATTTATTTTCCTGTTGATACCACTTCGCGCACTGCCCCTGTTTCATCTACTATTTTAGTCATCTTACCAGTTGTCAATTGGCTTGACCGGTTTTCAGCTTCTTCACCAAGTATTACTGTCTGTATGGCGTGCCCATTCTCAACCACGCAACCATAGTCAGATGGACATGGTATGATCTTCGCAGTTCAATGTTCTGGGGAACTAAGTTACAGGTAAATTTCTGAGTCGTGTATTTAACATCATCATTGAATCATCGACTATGCATGATTGGGGAGCCACAAACAGATTCCTTAAAAAGTAAAGGTCATCAACATCTCATCTAATGGTTTAAATCCACTTACGAGAGGAGCAAACTCAGCTCAGTAGTTTTGTTGAGCAATGGAAGCAGGGGAAGTGGTCCGGCTGAATCAAATTCCATGGGGACTTGTCACTATAACAAACAGCTTGTAAATTGTGGGCATGAGATAGATAAAATATTAAAAGCCACAAGCAAGATAGGACCTAAAGGTGAAGCTGAAGCTTAGATCTTTTTCTGTTGAAGCTGAAGCTTAGATCTTTTTCTGTTGAAGCTGAAGCTTAGGTTATGGTTCCACGTGTTGTTATATGGAGCTTAATCATCTATCGGCGTGGTTTCCTTTAATATTTTTCGATGGGGTTTGGGGGCAGCGCACTCAAGGTGGGGTCAAGGGGTAGCGCCTCTTGCATGCTCTTGTCGCGATACAGGATGGGCAGCGCGATACAGGGCGGGGTCCAGGGGTAGCGCCCCGCAAGGTCAAAAAGATTTTTATTATTTTATAAAGGCGTCGGGTGTTATTTTTCTATTGGCTGCCATGTTGTAACCCTAATTTTGTAACTGACATAAGCCTTGATAAAAAGGCTAAAGGTTAGGGGTTTTATTTGTAGATAATTTCACATAGCATTTTGCAGTGGTATTGAATTGAAAGGGATTGCTGGTTGTAATTGAAGATTGGGTGAACCACGTTAAATATTGTCTCTTCGCTGTTATTATTTGTGTTTTTCATTCTTGTATTTAATATTTATCTGCATATAATTGATATTTTCTGCATGCAATTCTTAACACAATTTTTTAGCAGGTGCTGTCAAGAAAAATATAAAACCCTTTTAAGTCACGTGGTCCAATGGACATTATAATCATTTTGAATAATTATTGGTGAGCAATTTTAGGAAGCTGGGGTTTCATAACCTTTGGTCAATCAAAAGTTCCGAAATTAGTTAGGAGAAATTATAACATATTCTCATCCAAAAGTCCATCAAAATCCACAGGGAGGAATTGTTATATATGCTCATCCAAAAGCTTACCAAAATCTACTGGAAGGAACTCCAAAATATGCAGACGCCCTGCAATGCTATCTGGTTAACATTTGAATACTTACATTGGTGGAGGAAAATTTCAGCTGCACCCATCAAGCAGCGGTTGAAAATCGGCAAACTAAAGAATCGGGGCTTCGCTTTTACATTGAGATTCCATTTAATTAGCTTAATTTTTTTGTGTTTTGGATTACCATGGGATCTGCCTCTCCACTTGTTTAAAAGCTGAAACCCGTTCCATTAGATTGCCTCCTTACTTTAGTCCTACTTTAGTCCTAGTACTGCCTTAAGCAAAACATTTTACTTTTAGACTATGGTTATATTCCATCTAATAGAATTGGAAGGGGACCCCGACCATTCATGAAATTGTCCAGTCCACAGAGAAAACAAAGTAGCATCAAGATTCTTGGATACGTGCTCGGAGAAAACAAAGTAGCACCAAGATTCTTGGATACGTGCTCAATGGTTACATGGGGTGTTTGTCTTTTTTCTTCTTTGTTCATTATGCTGTATTCTTATCAACAATCAACCCATTGCCTAATCTGCTTTTAGCGGTGCCTATCCATTTGAGGATGTGATTTTTTTGTTGTATCTGGTGGATGTTTAGACATGGCAGTTCAGCAAAGGCACAAAGTTCACGAGCACACCAGTCTAGTGAGGACCTTCACATAGTAGTTTTTGTCATCCAATATGGGGGCAAGAACTTATATCCTGAAATCTCTCCGGCTAAAAACCAAGGCCTGAGGAGTATCCATTCCACCAAATTCGCCCTGAGCACGACCCCGGCCTCATCCCTTCTGATATTGGAGCCTTTGCACTCAACAAGACTTGATCCTGATGGACTCATTTGGAACCATTCAACTTCACGAATAGACCAAAGACCCATTAACAAAATATACATTCTGATTTCACACATTTAAAGAAGAATATTTATGCTATTTAACCTTCCCACTTCCGACTTCCCACACTGCCATGACAAGTTTTAAGAATCATCAATTTGTGTACGTGCTTTTAATTGGTTTGTGGCAGGGTTACTGCCTCACCCTTTACATAATGATTGATGGCATCTTAAATAATGCCATGTATATTATGGGCATATTCTTCAATTAAGAGTACTTTCCATGAAGAATTCCTTGTGTGGCAGATGCTGCTCTAATTATGCGCAGTCACTGCTTATTATTTGTCTTGGTCTTGGCACATAAGAAAAAAACAACATCTTCCTTTCAGATCTAAATTTTATTTCCGTGGTCTTTATTTGAGGATCGGAAAATTTGCATCAACAAAAGTTTTGATGAGACCATGCCCACCAACTACCTGACTTGTTACCATCGCCTACAGGGAAGATTTAAGAAATCTCTGATATGATAGCAAGCTATAAAGTGGTTTCACCGATTATGGTAGACGTCTATATTTTCAAATATTAATATAGACGTGAGTAAAGGTATCTAATATTTGGACTTGTTATTAGATAATACGGTAATTTTTATCGGTCCATTTTAAATACTATAATTATATAAAACTAAATTAAAAGAATAAACTATTGTTTTCTTTTTCAGTACCAGGGTGATTTCTTCAGCAATCTTTCCATATTAGTTCGTAAGAAAAAAATAATTATTTTTAAACACAATGAACTGTGAGACGCCATATCAATTTAAACATTATTTTCAGAAACCAATTGCATTTTTATTTTCCTTTGAAGAGCACTGGTATCACGTAATTTTTCTTATGCAATATTAAATTTGAATATAAAATATTTATGCTTTCTTAATCACACAAATCTTGTGAATGTGAGATGGTTTTATATGGTGAGTAAATATTTTCACTATTTTTTCACTCAAATTTTGTGATGACAAGGTGACAGCATATGATATAGATATTATTCAAGTTATTTTTTCAGTACTTAAATCACCTAAAATTTGAGAAAGTGAGCTTAATTTATAAATAATATTGATATGATAAAACTTTAAAAAAACACAAAATGAATAAAGCTTGCTTCACAATAAGATGTTGCTTCAGTGAGCACAAAATATATGCTTCTGGACTATGTCCAACAAAATACATGCTGAAATCCAAACACATCGAAGAAAAACTTACGTCTTAAATACCATAACAGGCAAAAAGACGAGAAAATGAAAAGGTATTATAATAAATCTTTATAACCTAAGGATAAGGGAATGCTTCATAAATACCATTTTTACCGTGGAGATACTAGTTTTAGAAAAGCTATTAACACTGCTAACATGCATTCAGCATATATGAGAAAGTAAAACGAGTGTATAACAATTACGTTATGTTCGAAGCATCAAAACCACTGATACAAGGCCTTTCCTTTCCTCGACCAACCAGAACTTTCAAGTGTCATTTGTGTTCGAAAATAAATGAATCCTTTAGCAACAATTGCATATCAATTGCACTAGAGAAAAAGTTCATCATCATCTTGACATCCTTTTATTAACTCGATGAATTATATGACGTCCACGAATAAGATAGTCCTAATTTAAATAAAACAATTGATATTTCTTTTTAAAAACATTATTTTTGATATTTGTTAATAGTTTACAAATATTTTGCTCATTGGAGCACCAGTATGAGGCCAAACTCTTGTGAACATTTATTAAATATTAATGTAAGCTCCTTAAAAGAAAACACACTAGAAATCACTTATCAAAGATCAAGAGTCAATATTTAGAAATTCACTTATTTAGAAATCACATTCAAATTAAAGCCAACTATAAAAAATCAAGAGTTTAAAAAACTTCCACAATCAAAATACCTGTGGGAATCTGAATCAGGGTCTCCACAATGAAACCCAATGCTTTAACCAATTAAACTCAATACCTAAAATAAAACAATTTATAATTTTTAAAAATGGTGTAGATATTTATAAGGAATTGATTAAGTTCTTGAACAAGCGAACGCCACTCTATTCTTTTCCACGGATCAACTAACCTGCTGCTTCTTACACAATCTAAAAGTTTCGAAGTCTCATATTCTCCACTTTTTATGATACCTCATTTAATCATAAAACTCAATCATCCTTTTCTCCAGTTGTCCAAAAAAATCATGTTATTTATAGTGGCATTAGTAAACGTCAAATAATGTCAAGTAATAATGGAAATTGTCTGACGGTTGTAGTGGCATTCATAACGTCAAACAATGTCAAGAAATAATGGAAATCGTCTGATGCATGAATAGGTTGACATTAGATATGTTGGTCGAAAAGCCTTTATACAAATTGCTGTTTTGAGAATCATGATCGCATCAGTACGAGTTCAAGGCATTCCCAAAGACCGTTATGCCACATAGAATGACTGATACACTTCTAAAAAGAATCAAAACTAAAAATAGGTACAGGCCCAACAATACTTGCAAATGTTTATCGAACTTCAAGTCTATCGCATCTGCAAAAATTGATGAAAGACATAATGGATAGAGGAAAATCATTTTTATCCATTACTCTGCAAAAGAATCAATTTAAAACTGATGGCACGAGGGCGATCCTATGGATGGAAGTACGACCCCATACTTAATGCTATAATAAATAATGATACCTTCTTAATACTATAAACAGAAAAAAATGGGATCATAAGTGGGCCCCTAAGAAAAACGATTTAAGCAGCTGCAGGTAAACAAGGGTTTCAAGTTTCCAGAACCATGTCAATATCGTCATTGACAGGTGGCATCTTTTACAAAGTCAATGGTTTTAATTGTTTTCCTTCAAAACAAATTTATTATTATTTCCCTGCAATAGGTTATTAGATTTTCTGTAGCAGCACCGACCACAGAAAATCTAGAAAATTCATGTGACCATTTTCCTACAAAAGGCTCCGAGATTTTCTTGAAAGGACCATATCTAAAGATACATCATGTTGCCCCTATCATAGAAGGCCTAGGTTTTTCTTTACCAATACACCCAACTCTGGCATAGGCCTTACTATGTTTGTGCATCCAATGTTATCCTAAGGAAAAAAAAAGATTCTAACATCCAATTTGTACCGTGTTAGGAAAAAATGTACAGCCAATTTAAACACTTGATTTGAATAAAGGCAGATCTGAAAAAAAAAATTACCTGCCTCCGATTACATGTAATGATCTTACAATGTTGGCTACTCAATTGTGGCATGTAGGTTCACTACATGCACACTATTACTTGCTCTGCAAAGAGCTAAAAAAAGACTGCGGCAATCTTTAAGTACCCCCCGTGAACTAAATATTTGTGGTAACCTTCTTTCAGCCTAAAATCTCTTCTATAAACCAGAATGATTTGAATGTGCTGTAAGCACCTGCCATTGCACAAAATCTGTTGCGATCTCTGCAAGCCATTATGTCTTAAGCATTTGTAATTTTTATAAACTCTTTTTCCACAATGCAAATTTCCTCGCTACTTTTGTATCCATCTAAATCGGAGTTTGTAACAAACACAGCCGAGTCTTCATAATTATCATCAAACGGCATAGGAAATTGGAGGTTCTCAGAACTACTGCCATGTATCTTTAGGTAATACTCCCGAACTGCCTGCAGATACACATACCACATGCTCGGGTCAATCACTTAATTTCAAATTATTCAAAACAACCATTCATGGATGTCAGCATACCTGCCACTGAGAATGTGCTAACAAAACCCTCGGTCTTTTTGATCTCACGTATGCATATGCATCAACAGGATTCATTCCCTTGTGTGCTACCTATCACGCCAAATTACACTACTGAAATGAAAAACATTGTGATTCGTCTGTCAAAACATGGTCAGAAATAAGAATATCCCTTTTGTATGGCATACATATTCAGTGTGGATTTTAGCTTGGAGTCCTTGTTTGAAATTAAATACTTGACTTTAAGGCCTCCTCCCAAAAAGAGCAAAGCCAGAAGGGGAAAGACATGCTAGATATTTAGTTGCTTAAGATTCAGCTAATTCAAAGGTAGGTATCACTTAATAAACTTGTTTCACACTTATCAGAGCACTGAATCTTACAACTGTCATAACCTTCTAAAACCTTTAGGCTCTAGTTCCGTTAATAAATGTCTTTTTATTAGAACAATTATAGACTTTACCAATTGATCAAAAAATAAGAACATGTTTTTGGTATTTAAATAGAATTATAGGGATGGTAAAACATAGAAATATGGTTAAAAATCTTATGGGTTCATGTCTACAACTGTTAAAAACACATGATTTGCATGCCTGCTATGCAGTGGAAAACAACAAAAGCTGTGGGATCGTCCAAAAAAACAATCGGTAGATTCAAGAGGAGAGTAATTTTGACAAAACTTGGGGATTAAAAAATGTTTGCAAACGCTAAGAAAATATTGTGCTTGTAACTATGGTATGTATTATTATGCACTGAGAATCAACAAGAAATTGTGGTCATTATAACAAATTCAAACTATGAGCAGGAAATCAGTCACTGGGCCAAATGTAAGCATTGTTATCAAGCAGCAGAACTTGGAAATACATCAGATTTAATAGTACAAAATATCTTTAAAAATAAAACAAAAAAATAATAGAGTTAAAAACATAGAACTCCAATTGAACATTGCCTAAAGTGATATACACCAGAAACCTTGCATATTCACTTATTCGTCTTCTAATCATTCTAGCTCTGTACTTGGCTGAGAAGCCCATTTTATTTTATACTGAGACAATGAACTTTTGAAATCATAAAATAAAAACAAACAATATAATCATACCAGATAACAGAGAACAATAGTTGTACTGCGACCTCGCCCAGCTTTACAATGGACATAAGTTGTTTTCCCCATTATCACGTGCTCTGGAAAAAAAAGACTAATGAGAAGACAGGCTCTGAACTTGCAATAAACAACAAATTCTAATGATAAAAGAAAACCACAAGAGCAATAAATCATAGACCAATAAGGTACAATATAATCATTGAAAGGTCAATACTTACAAGATGTTATACAGAGAAAATATACAGAATAGAAAAGTCATAATCCAAGTTTTGTTGTAACTTCAACAAATCAAAATGCGAAAAAAGAAAACAAAAAATTAAATGCTTTACAAGTGCCAGTTGTAAAATTATGTCAACATAAATCATTAAGGAATGGCTTGCAACAAGTAATGATAGAATAGACATATAAACCATAAACACCTATCGTGAATGATCCATGCATAAGCAACAGTGTTCAGTTTAGGTTCCCTTGAGATTGGCTTATCCCATATATTGAATCTGGAATAGAGGCACATACGCAAAGTGTAGTGCAAATATAATTAACAATAACAACCTTAACCACTTTTTTCCTTTAGAAACGATAACCATATACACCTATAGATCATATCAAAAAATATGGTTTACACTTAGACAACTTAAATATCATTTGCCAACTCGATTATTATTGACCTATACATCAAAATTGCACTACTTGACTTAATCCTGCAAACACCCGAGAATATTATGTGCGCTTTAGGAAGCAAATCACCCTACATGAAATTTGTTAAACCCTCCAAAATGCTGGGAACTTAGCATCTCAATAGTTGTAATAAAACCAGCATACATCTTACCAGCAATGAGTTCAATTGCCAAGTTACTTATTCCAAGCTGAAAATAATATAAACTGATTATTTTGTTTTGTAGTAACATCAGAATTAAAAGATCTCAGAGAGCTAGGTAAGGAATAAGAGTTGCTGCCATTATATAAGGTCTGTATATGCTATTTGATTTAGAAACAGGCAACGACCCTTACTGCAACAACCCTTACTACCTAGAACTGGCTGACAGAAAAGTAGAACCACCACTAAATACAGAGGATGGATTATGTGGTGCAAGGAAGCCCTAACAGTTCAAATTAAAACACAGAGCCTGTTATGTAATAGGTGTAATAAAAATACACAAGATATAGCAAAACCATTTCCCATTTTATGATTCTTTCACCTTGGGTACAACCCTGTACCAGGTATAACGCACCCATCTGGATCCCTGCCATCTCTAGAAAGCAAGAGAGGGAAAAACGCAGAACAGGTTAAAAGTCATTTATTGAATAATTTCAAAGCCACAATTGTATCTCAGCTATGGTGTTTCAAACAGGCAAAAACTAGAAGCTCCCAATAAGTTAGCTTTCTTTGATCATCACATTTGTGAATTGACAAAGATAGCCTAAGGTGGCCTCTCTTCCAAACTTAAGGGACAAGAAGAAGTGCTATTAATTGTCTGGTACAATAAGCAAATGATTACTATTTTCCAGTAATCAAATCAAATGCTAACTTCTTTGCAAATGGAACATAGATATTACTAACCATGAATAAATTCTACAGCTTGACGAATATCTTCAAATGATGGAGCAAAAAGATAATCTCTAGTGGGGATTTCCAGATGCTTGATACCTTCATCCTGGAGAAATAGAAAAAAAACAAAAAGTAAGAATTGTACTAACAAACAATTACATAACTATAAAGCAGAGAAATATTACAATAGAATTTTTATATGTATGAATAGACAACTATAAATATTATTAAATCATAAAAATAATTATTAAAAACAATGTACTTATATATTGTTACTCATCATTCTTTGAGATTATGGTAAATACTAAACATAGTCAACTTAGAAATAGCTTATGTAAAAAAATTCCTTATATTTTTAGTTATGTTTCCAATAGCTGAATTTATCTCTTCATAAATTACTGAAAAGTTGCCAAATGGAAACAGCATGCTAGTTTTAAGAAAAAAACCAGCTACCATTAAGATCTCTTTAACAACAAAAATTATCAGCTGCAAGCCCCACACTTCCTTGTAATAACTAAATAACAAGTCATTTTTTTGTTATATTTCCTTTTTCCAATACAACACAGAGCCTACAAGGTTTCCCTAGTGCAAAAGAACTAGAAAAAGAGGATTATACATTCCTTGTGAAAAAGTAGTAAGTAAAACTGTAAATAGCAAATGGCCTAATATTTTTGTCTTGTTGAATCAACGGAGACAAGATGAGACAGGTTTCTGCAGCACAACCATCTGCCTGTTGGGGGAAGAAAGATTTAGAAGCGAAACCTCCTAAGCAGAAAGCATGAAAATAGAAAAGAACTGAATGATGATGATACAAGGCTGAAAATGAAACAAAACCATTACATGATCGAATTTCACCAGAAATTTCAAAATTTACAATGTAGAATCTCAAGAGCAAACAAAAGAAGTTGTATAGAAAGAAAAAGACAAATGGAAACAGATCTAAATACCTAACTCAGTTTTAAGTTTTATATCTCGTATGAATGTTCTTAGAGGATAGGTTCCACAAGATAAGTTCATTAAGGTATCTTTCCAGTTGGACAGTAAAATTTTCATTTATTATAATGGGCTGAGTGATACTAACAACCTGCCTAGTGTTTGAGCAACTAACCATGCAGGCCAAACAGGTAGGCTCCGAGCAATCATGGATACTAAACAATCAAAGATCATCTACAGAGCTATAAAAGATGGATGTTAAATGACATGTACTTCTTATTTATGAAAGTGGCAAATAAGGGCTTGTAAGTGAGGGGTAAAATAGAAACACCCCTCCTGATTACCCTAGCCCGGGGTCTGCTGGTTTTGTTGTAGTAAAATTTGGAATTATTGTATATTATGTAAGTTAAGCTGGACTATGGTCCCGGGCAAGGCCGGAGGTTTTCTCGCCTCCACTCTTTCCTACCGGCGCCCGCATGAGTGGAGTAATGTACTGTAAACTTTAAAATAATTAATAAAATTCTTGGCCTCGGCCTCTTACCGATCAAAAAAAAAAAAAAAAAAAACTTTGGAGAAGAATTACAGTTTGAATGCCCCATGTAAATTCCTTTGACAGAGCCAAGATGGAAGGATGTCTTTTACTTGCCTTAGGTGATTGATTGATTGAAATACAAACAATGTGAACTTATTTGAATCCTACACACAACATAGATCCCATTGAAAGACTAGGTAAAAAAGAAAACATATTTAAATAAAAAGAAACACTTTCAAAATGGAGGTTCCCACTCAATTGGCTTAAAACACTTTACTCCATTGGGATTGCAGAGGCAGCAACGAATCCATCAATAGCTGAGTAGCATGAAAAGGAAGTCAAATATTCTAGGAAAAATGACAAAACAAGACACTTGGTGGCAAGGTGCAAGATATGCAGTTATGCACATCTCTCAATTTATAAGGAGACAGTTAGCTCGTTGGAGAAGAATGTAGTTTTCAGATCATCATCAAAGGAAAACAGATGCCAATAGTCAAGGTAATCCCTCCCCTTTAAATCCTATTTTTTCTGAGGTGGTGCAATCATCACCAAATCAGAGTCCATATAATTCTGGCTCGAAGCATGCAAAGCAGAAAACTTTAGTGAAACTTTCTTTATCAAATCACTCTCAAGATAAATGGATCTGCAAGAATTTCTTTTGGCTGCCATTAATCACACTTAGATGAGTCTTCCTTTTCCTCCAAAGAAGAAAAAGTGAATGACTGGATGGATGTGAAAAACAAAAGAAGGTAGCAAAAAGAATGCACATCATATGAATTTTCATTCTCATACCAATCCCTGAATGTAAGGATGTTGGCATTTATTTTTATGCAATATTCGTCTTTATATTCAAGTTGGGTTGGGAACCCAAATCCCCAATGCTAAAATGCATCCCATTGAAACACAGAGTCACCCAGTCTTAGAAATGATCATTTAATTAATGAATTCATAATGATTCCTCAAAAGTTCAAATCAATGGCTCTTTTCTCTCAAGAAAGGGCATGGGCATCTAATTAAGAAGATCCAAACATTGCTGTAGAAAATCTAATAAGGAAAAGAATTATAGACCTATCCCACTGATCAATGCAGAGTCCAGTGAAACAATGTTCAATCTTCTTTCACGAACTCTAAACAAGGATCATGGATTGGAAAAGTTCTAGCAATATCAATACGAAGAAATTGCTCGCTTCTTATAGCCTTCAGTAAAAGCTTTAAAAGGTTTTTGGCATCTCTTAATTTGATTGTAACTCGAAGTTTGTTCCAGTGATAACTCCAAATTTCTCAGTAAATATAAATAACACATGTTATGATGTATTTTTAATACATATTTAAATATGTAAATCTATATGTTTGATACTTTAATACAATGCTTACATACTTTAGACTGCATCTCAAGGTCAATTGTTTGCTAGGTCAACTCAAGAATTTTCTTAGCAGCAGAAAAATAATCAGAAGTCTGACCATCAATTGAAATTTTTAACACTAAATCATAGCAAGGATAACCCTTCAGAGATGGAATTGAAGAAACTCAACAACAACATGTAACTTTGTCATTTTGACATTTGTAGTGCAAACTTGTAGCCTTCGGACATTTTTCAATTTTATATCATATGCACATTTTGTGTGCATATGCACATTGACTGTTTGACATGAATTGTGGAGGCAATTAAGTAGTACAATTAATTTGTTCAACTCTCATCACCAATGTAAACTCTATTGTTGTGTTTTACTAAGCATTTTTAATTCTATAATGTATATGTCAATATGATTACGTTTGTAACTTTATCGATGATATCATATGAATATCTGAAAACTCCCTATATATATTAGTCATCCCCTTTCGTCCCAAAAACAGCCTAAAAAAATCATGTCCTGGAAATGTGTCCCCCCATCCTACAAACTCAGTGGAACCTTGAGTTGAACTCATTGACATTAAAAAACAATAGATTCAAAACTCCAGTATTGCTAACAAATTTGTCCTCTTTTGCATTAGATTATAGAACCATTTTCCTTAGGTAGAGTATATATTATTCTCACATTTAGAACATAGTTACTATGAGAGGTGACACATGATCACGGTCATTGTGGCCTTGGGTGGAAGGAAGGCAGGTCATTTTGAGACAAGATGTAGAGGTATAAGAATAAGTGTAAGCCTACTTTACAATCGAATATGGTCACCAAAATATGCAATTATAAATAAGGAGTGCACCCTGAACCATATTTCCTAGTGGCTATGGGAGAAATTAATTTTATTGTTTCACTTTCATGCATAGAGTATCAGTCACTTATTACTACCAAAGTAAATGTGACTTTCAAAGACTAAACATTAATAAAACCAAAATGAAAACCTATAATCTCCCTTGGGAATAAATCGGAAAATAAAAGATAAAAGATTTTTTCAAATAATCTGGATTTAATAGGGGAAAATTGGGTTAGGCTTAGGGTCAGAGAAAGTAGAAGGAAAAAATTGTTGGAGTAATAAGGTTCTTTACTTGATTAATTAAATCAAATTGATTTATTAATTAAGTCAACATTTACTTTATTTTCAATTAAGCTAAATTTATGAAGCTAAACTTAATCACATTAATAATTAATTCATTATTAATTATTAATTACCCCTTCTAGGGGTATTAATTACCCATTCTAGGGTTTTTACTTTTAGGTTTTGATCTCCTTTTACAAGGATTGATCCATTTGTAATCATTAAGTCATTAGATAATCAATATGATTTATCTTTATGGATTTGGCCTTCATAGATATTTCCTTCTCTCTTGTTTCGTGGCAGGTGTTTGATTGCAGGTGATCTTCAGGAGCTGTGGGGTTGAGCAATCAACTTCAATAAAAATCACTATACATCAGAAATAAAACCCAGAAACCCTAAAAAAATTGACCAAATAATCACAATATTTCAGTCAATAAATCTGTTTGAGTGATTTTATCAAAAAATCAGCTGAACAAGCAACAATTAATCATGATCCAAAAACAGTTTCTGCTATTATGCCCATATATCCTTTCCTAACTAACCTATTGGGCTACAACCTTCTGCAAAAATATCAACAAAATCCAAGAAGCTATTTTTGAAATGGTCATACTTGAAGAGGATTTGATATAAAGAAACGGTAACCTATTCACCACATTATGATAAAACAAGATATAAAACATAAAAGGAATAACCGAAGTGACCTTACATTTAGAGCATTGCATCACCACATAAAATAACTTTTACAAAATGTTTTCAATATTAATATCCACAAACTCTTCTAATCAAATTACAGACATCTCTTCATGTCTTGAATAACTCTTCTAATCAAATTACAGAAAAAACAGAACAGACAAATAGTAGTAAGAATTTAAATGTGTTGGTAAAACATTATTTGCATGATACAAAATGATTCATTATTTCTTAATAAAAGATGAACGCTAATTACATCTTTGCGTGGATTTGTATATGCGGAAACTTCACCTGGTACATAGAGGATGGCACCAAAGTTTCATATGGCTCATTCAGGGTAACAACAGCTACTACACCCAGGTCTTTAAGGCGATGCACATCTTTACGAAATGGAACAGCACCTAAAATGAGAAACTGAAAAATAAACGAGGTTAGAACAACATATACAAAGAAGTTTAGAAAGGCAGCTACCAAATCAAGGGTTTAAATTGAAAAATAAAGATTTTGGGCAAATCAAAGAAACAAAATCTAAAAGTTAGTTTCCCATGTTGAGTTACAATATCTATGGTTAAATGAACAAATAATTACAAAGTCAGTTGATGAGCTGAAATCATCATGATAATATAACTCATTGCCTATAGAATTAAGGAATAAAATAACTAAGTAACAACAAGGAAGTAAGTCATAATATTCAACAATTCCAACATCCGCTGAAACAAATCTTTGAAGATTATTAACTTATGAAATGCAGAAGGAACAGCTGCATGCATAGAAAAGTGGATCCATCTCTGGGGAAATTTTTTAGGTCAGGTGCTTGTGCAGGATTATATAAAGACCAAGGACTCTTTAAAATTAATTCAAGATTACAGATTGGAATATGGTGTCTGTTCAGACAGTTACCACGATGGGAATGGATAAAAAGGATAGAAATCATATCAATCCCATCCAATACTTTAAGAGGGGTTACTGATCAACATCAGCTCTCTAAAAAATCTGGTTCTGCTGTTGAGAAAAAAGGATGCAGTTGGTCTGCAGATAGTCCTCCTCTCCTTACAATTTTGCGATTGATATATGTGCACATTATTGTGATCAATAAAAAGGGAAAAATTGACTGCTAGAATTCAACCTCTGGCTCCGTTCACTGCATATCTGCCATTTAATATTTCCCATACACTCTTACTCATATAACTACCAACTCTATGGCCAGAGAGCTCCAAACAATCTCCCATTGCATTCAGATATCTGGTTAGCAGGGTAATTTCTAAAGGTATGCTCCCAGCAGTCCTCACTGCCCTTCAATGCATCCTGCAGCTGAGTGAACCCGATGCTGATAAGTACTAAGTGAAGTCTCCAAGATATAAATAAGGTGTAATGTCTAACATTGTTACAGGATACTGAAATGAGCCTCATTGTAAAACAAATACTGAAATGAAGTAGAGTTTGGAAATGATACAATCACAATTAGGCTGTGCCAAGGAATAGATACATGCTTGGCCATCTTTATACTGTTTTCAGTCATGATTCTTCTGATTTAGATTATCATACTGTAAAATAACAAAAATGAAAACTTTATACCTGAACAATCTGATCCCACCATCGAAACTCTGGTTGAAGCTTGTTACGGACAACGTTGTATAAGAGGGTTGGGTAGAACAGTACTCGAGCTCCTGCACCTACAAAGGCCCTCTTAGCAGTTTTCTCAAGTTTTCCATCACTGACTTCATATTCATGTTCAGTGCCATCACCATGAACAGCCTTACATGGAGACTGGTTAGGTTCAGCCTTTGAAATTCTTATCGCTACCATCCTTTTGGTTATAAATTTGCAATAATGTGTTAAATTTAAAATAAACAAGATTCTCTGTGATAAACTTCGGATTAGTGTTGATCCAAATCCAGATGACAACTTTAAAGCCTGCCACAACATTACGAGATAATCAACCCTGGAATTCAATTCAGACCCTCCAAAAATGATCTGCACACAAACAAAAACAAATATAGTTAAAAAGAAGCACCAATAAAAAGGAAATCAGACAGAATAACAGAAGGGTATACATGTCAGGCGATCAAAAGCTACATTGCAGCTGGAGTTGAAAACATTTAAAAACATGACAAGGTGATAAAGAAATGTAGTTTTTACAATAGACTTCTGGAGACTAAGATACACTATAGGAAAATTTTGGAAACATTTAGCAACAGCAAGGGAAACTTACTAAACTCCTGACAAATCCTTGAATATTGCTAGAAATGTCTCCAGAAGTTTCCAGCTACTCACTAAGAATTTCTACAAATATCATAAGTTAACAGATACGCATGTGAAGGGTGCCATATCTAGAGATCAGCGTCTATCCAGCATGCTGAAAGTACTTTTTACCAAATAACTATTAATTATAATTTTAAAACATCATGTATCGCATTTAACAAATTAAAAATAATTCTGGTAAAACGTGTAGCAGCAATATAGATAGACATTGCCCTCCACCTAATGGTGACTCAGGCACAGATAACAATTGCAAGCTTTGACTCTCTTTTCTAAACATTCCAGCACCTCTCTAGACAATTTTAGAAATTTCTGGACTGAATCAACATTTTGGAATGGAATGCAACAAACTAGTTTTGAGGCTAGAGAAAAACAATTTCTCAAATCAATTTAGTGATCCACACTAATAAATCGCATTAGAAATTTAAATACACAAACAAGCTTTTAGACACCACAAAGTAAAGATCCTTGGACAATGGAGATCAAAAATTAGAGATACTCAAGGAAAATGCTTTGATTACATTGAAAGAAGTCAAAAAAAAAAATCAAATGAGAGATTCCTTCTAACAGAGTAGAGCAAAACTTTGGGGCATCTGAGGCTATACCTCATAGGTCACATTCTGTGCACCTCCATAAAAATCTAAGAGATTTTTTCTCAACTGATTCAGTGCCTTTGTCCAATTTTGATATTAAAATTACTTTTTCAGTACCCATGAAACGTAGTATTCTTGAATTGCTATTTCTCCAGACTTCCAGTTTGGATAAAACCCATATTGTGGGAAAATAGGAGGGAGCAATGTAGAATCTAAGGAAAGGCCATTAGACCAGACATTAAAATGGTATGCATTCCAAACTTGTGTTACATCGTAAAAACAAAGAGGCTAGGCTCACTTCACATTCAAATGTTACGAGGAATCAACGTTTATAAATCATAAAGGGGCTAGTAACTCAGTGATCAGAGCACCCTGGGAGGTCCTATGTTGAATTTCTAGCCAATCCAGGAAAAGTTCAACATCAAAAGGTATAAAAACTGGCATGGTAAAATGTACAAAATGAAAAAAAAATGCCACATCCAACTCCATGCCATCCACATCTCACCAGGTTATAAAATGTATGAAATTGGATTAGGCAAACTACCATTATCCAACCATCTGATCTCCACAACTGACCAGCCAGGTGCAGGTCACAACTGGCACTGGCCATAAAATGTTGAAATTTAAACTGGGTAAAATACCACATACAATTATGTTGCATCGTCTACAGCTGACCCTTCCAGGTGCAAATTTCAGGTGACTTTTGATATCCATTTCTGATGGCATCTAAAGCACGGTTATACAACAAGGGCAAATTATCAAAGACAAGATCAAGGTTAAGTGTGATTATAGAAAAGCCTAAAGTTGAGACAACCAAAAAACACAAATTTTAGACTTAAGCATGATAGACCACAAAAAGGTTATCCAATTCAGCA
Source organism: Cryptomeria japonica (assembly GCF_030272615.1). Classification (NCBI taxonomy): domain Eukaryota; kingdom Viridiplantae; phylum Streptophyta; class Pinopsida; order Cupressales; family Cupressaceae; genus Cryptomeria; species Cryptomeria japonica. Next base: position 684,774,629 of record NC_081413.1, read on the forward strand.
GTGGCAAAATGAAATAAAGCACAGAAAATCTTCAAGGGCAAAACATTAACACGGATGAAATATTATTCGAACCTAAAATGAAATAAACCCAGATTTTACAGCATAGAGAATTTCCAAAACATATCTGGTACTAAAAACAACAATGCGACCATAAAAACTACAGAATCGCATCTAAATCACCACTGGGGTATAAAAGTAAGCCGACTAAAACTTTAAACAGTAAAGGTTGCAAAAGATGGATATACATAAGAAAAAACATGAAGCATCAGATAACTTAAAATCAGATTTTAGAATGAGATGCAATTGAAAAACCTACCTGGTAGAAGAACAACAACAGTATCAGAAAGCAGGCCCGACCGGATCCGAAACCCTAGTCGAAACGGATCAACGAAATGCAAAGGCCACGGCCGGCGATGTGTCTTCAAGATCGCCGCTGCTTCTGCTGATTTATGAAGCCATCAAACCATGCGTCAAATTGAAACAAACAAATCTCAAACTAAACATCGCGTGAAAATTGAACCGAAATTTCCGACTGTTTCGCTGAGAGAACAAAAACTACTTGGAATTTGCGTACGTCTTTTTTTTTTTGGATTTTGTATGTTTGTTCCCTTGTTTTCACGTTTTTCCAGTTTTTTTTTTAACCTTTTTTTCTCTTTTAGTACAAACAGGGGGTGCTCCACTTGACCTAACGCCCAACCAGCAGATATTCGAAATGGGGCCGACGTGGCATTGGCAACGGCGTAAACAGGGGTCTGTTGTGGGTTAAAATCGTGATGGCTATAATTGGGACCATGAGTTATGGAGTCCACGTGGCAAAGACGTGGCGTCATTTGTGACATACTTTGACTAGACATTTTAAAGTGTGGGGACTGCAATCATCTAGGCAATTCTTGAATTTTACACAAATTTCTTGATAAAATTAAAATAAGTGTCACAGTCCTTTGAATGCAAAGCTTGTGATAGCGAGATGTAGGTAGGTCTAATCTTCAAATTCAAATTCTAAGAAATTAATACATTTAAAAAATTAATTCATCCAGCAAAATTCAAGTAGAAGGCTCTCGATCCCCACCTCTCTCTCAAAATTAGTCATGCATTTCGTCACTAATGAGGTCTATAATTGTGTAAGACTAATAATTTTAGAAATAATTGTATGAGATTTTTGAAATTATTGTGTCACATCACATCACATATATCATGGGGACCATCATAGTGATTTATTTCATCATTATGGTAGATGATCACGTGAATTCATTAATTATGTCTTATTTTTTAAAATTTAAGCGATCTATATATATATATATATATATGAAAAATTCAAAGCTTGATGTCTAAAGGATTCACACATACCATATTAAAAAAATTATGAGCCTCTCTAGATTTGAACCAAAAGTACATTTTGGGCAACGCTCAACACCAACTAATTGATCTAGTCCACAAGAGCTACTCTTCCATACTCTTACCTCCAGCTTTATGTTCATCAAAGGGAGGACGGATTACCTCTATGATCTACCATCTAAGTGAAGTCAACAAATGGGTTATTGTACCATGTTTTCATTATATGTAAGGGAAAATAAGTTTCGGGTCGAAAGAATCCATAAAAACTTTTTAAAAGAATTATGAGGCCCTTTGGATTTGAACCTGAGTTGCATACTCTTACCTCCACTTTTATGTTCTTCGAACGGAGGATGGATAGCCTCTATGATCTACCATCCAAATGGAATCATCAAATGGTTTATTGTACCATGCGATCATGATGGATATATTATTAAGATAGATAAACATACCACATGATATACCATTAAGATGGTGGACCTCTCCAAAACCAATGGTGGTATGATGATTTCAAAAATATTTTATATTTGTTTATTAAAAAAGTTGTTGTCTTATTATTAGTCATCCCTTAACAAGGTAACTCTTGTGATTGATGATCTTTAAATTATTTATACTTTTGAATCAATCAAAACCTTTTTTTAATTTAGTTTATTTTCTTGTTGTTAACAAAGTAAAACATTATACATTTTTAATAATAAATGACTAAAATATCGTTTATTTCAAAGAATATTAGATCTATAAGTTGAGATTATTAATGGTGACTTTTTTGTAAAATAATACAACAATAGCAAGTGCCTTGAATATGTGAAACATTTATTATCAATGTCATAGTAATGGGAATCATGAAAAGTCACATCACTATTAAAATATTATAATAATTACTACTCTCTCTTATTTGTTATGATTGACAAGTGCATAAAGTATTTATTATTAGTTTACTTTTACATTTTTGTAATTGATGTAAAAATTTATATTATGTCAACATCTTTAAGGTTTCTCTTCCATTTTGTGTTTGATCTATCGTGAGTATGGGAATTTGTAGAGAAAGTGACTTAGAGTTAATCATGAAAGGGATTTAGTTAAAGTGCCTTCTTGACCTACTCCTAAGGTTGACAAAGGGAAATCCCTTATGTCAGAGGGGGAAGCAGATAAGGAGGTTTTCATTCCTATAAAGCCTCGTAACAAGGGTAGAGGGTAAAAGAGAACTCTTAAGGATAAATAGATCATTAGGATATATAACCAAATTGAAGACTTGGATGATTTGGACCAGTATGAGGATATTTCATAAGGGTTGCATTCTAGACTTTGGCGCTTTGGGGGCAATTCACTCAATTTATAGGGAGATTGATAGTCATAGTATTTTACAAGTCAGGTTTCATGCTACAAAAATGGATATACTTGGCCTCCTTTGGTTCCTAGTGAGATGGAGCCAATTAAGAATAAGGAATTGGTGGATGGTTCAACCTTAGTTGGTCTTACTTCTCAATAAGAGATGGAGGTTTTGGATACAAGAAAAGGAAGTAGAGCATCGCCCTCTTTAGGGTTGTAGTAAAAGAACCTAAAAAGGGGGTCCCTAGGAGGCTTCCCAAGATAGTTCTAAAGAAAGATCAAGATAAAATAAAATTAATGGGAGAGCTTTTAGTGTAATTTAGGTCAATTAATTCCATTGACTTTCAATTCTATAATTCTCATAAATGATCGTCCTATCCTTAAATGCAAAGCGCTTGAACAACATCCCTAGACAAAAAAAATTGTTTGAGATTTAGTTTTGCATTTGCTTGATGTATTTTTTTATACAAGAGTCAAAGCTGTCAATGGAGGGTATGCACAACATTGATCCCAAATTGTGGTGGAGATGTCATTATTAGTACATTGGTGTATGATTGGTGCATAGGGCGGTGTTGGGGGTGTTGTATGCTTGTGGGACCCACAAAAGATCACTCCACTCTAGTTGCTTTCTAGTAGATATTCTTTGTTTATGGTTGAGTCTAGTTTTGACTCGAGAGAAGTTGTTATGCTTACCATGTTTGTGCCCCAATTGACATTCTTAGTAATGCTCAATTTTGGTCACATATTAGGTATGTTCGGAACTTAGGTCCATTATATCCTTGGATCTTGACTATAGACTTTAATGCTATTACCTATTTGGAGGAGAAGAGAGGTGGAGTGGCTAGGTAGGAAACCTCTTAATTTTTAGAGATGATATTCTCTTTTTGAAAGTTTGGTGAACATAAAGCCTAGGAATGGATTATATAGTTGGAGTAACACTGTGTTTGGTAGGGACTCTATCACAAAGATACTAGACAGGTTTTCAATTTCTAGCTTCTAGCTTGGAAACAACTAGAATGCTAGTTTTGAGATTCTAGATTAGAGGGGTTCAAATTATTTGCTTGTTAATTTTTTAGCTACTAGTATTGGTGTTGTGTTGGTTGTAAAATTAGGGTTTCACCAATTAAGATAATAAAACCATTAATCTCACCAAATTAACTAATAATTAAAAGAGGGGTAAATCCAATAGATCTAGCCACAACTCAATTCGGAAAAGGGCTAAGATACTAATTAGATTTACTTGTTTGTTTGCCACCCCCTTTTGAGTTTAAATTTGATTTGTATTATAAAGTTTAGGGCAAACCAATGGATAATTGAAGTGAAATAGTGAAAACAGAATGCTACAGATGTTAGACAAAGCCACAAACAAAGATTTGAGAAGAAGAAAAGAATCAGAACCTGATGTTAAAAATTTGGGTTGAATTGTCGAATTGGGGTGGTAGGTTGTCCTGGTTCCGTAACCATTGGACGAGAAAATGGGATCTTTTTCAGATCAAGAAGATACACTAGATCCATGGTCGGAAGATCGAGCCGCAAAATTCTTGGGACTATGGTGGTAGGTTGCACTAGTCCTCTACTTTTTGCTCCTTCAAAATCTAAACCTGTTCATTATCGTCAATCCTGTTGAAATCTTCAATCATAGCTCTTAAATGAATTTCTTGGACACATAGAGAGATAAAAGGGGGTTGTGGATAGGGGTTTGCCTCGGGTCAAACCCCAATTGACGAATTAACCTTGAAATTGAAATGATAATTGTAAAGGAAATAGAATTGAATTACAACAAGATGCTCTCCTTTTGAGGGAAAGGTTAGATCTAAAATTGAATATTTGTAATTGAAGTGTATACCTTGATGAAGCTTGCTTGAATCCTCACACAAGGGTTTTAGGGTGTCATGTACAATGTCTTCATGGAAGTTTGATCATGGATGTCATCTTGAATGTTTGAACTTGGCTAAACTTCTCCTTCAATGCTTGATGAATGCTTGATTATGTTTTCATGCTTGAAAATGTGTTGAATATTGATTAGAGAAAAAGATGATCACAAATCTATCTAATCAAAACATACAAACATGTGCAATGGAAACAATAAATCTTAATGGAAATGGAAGAAATTAAACTAAATTAAGAAACTCCTTATTCCATATTTTGCTTCCATTGTTCTTCTCCAAGTCGCTTTTTGATGGCTCTCAAGTATTGCACTGGGATTTCCTGCATAGATTAGCAACTATTTTAAAGAATATGATCTAGCTTGAAAATGAGAAAAGAGATTGAATTTATAGATTTTCAACACAAAAGGGGTGAGGATTTGAACTCAAGTGTTGATTGATAGATAACTAAAATTGATTGATCAGTGAACTCAATGGATTGATTTGTTAATAGAATTGATTGATTTGTTAACTCATTTGATTGGGGAGTCAACTAAATAGATTGGCTAGTGGACTGAATAGATTAGTCAATTGACTAAATTGATTGAGAGATGACTGATTAGATGGATTAGAAGACTGAATTGATTGATTAGTCAAAAAAAGTTGATTTTGAGTGAAAATGGGTGATTGAAGAGTTAACAGAGTTAACTGATTTGATCAATCAGTTTGATTTCAACATTTGTTGTAGGATTTTGAAATTGAATTTGATTTTCATTTTCAATTTGGATTTGAATTTGGACTTTCAAATGCTGAAATGCACATGAGATTAACTGACATTCACATTTGGTGAAATGTTAATTTGGAAGAAATGAAATGATATGAAATTCGAATTTGGGGAAAATGTGAAATGAAATTAGATGAAATTAATTAGAATTAGAATTTGGGGAATTAGAAGAATAATTAATTAATTTAAATAAAATTATTTAAACATTAGAAATTGAATTAATTAAATAATAAAGATTATTTAACTAAGGAAAATGTCACAATTAATTAAATAATTAATATATAATTAATATTTAGAAGAGGATTAACTGATTGAATAGCAATTGAATAATTAGAAATGTTGAATGTGATGATCAGAAGAAATAATTAGTTTAATCAAATAATTAGTTTATTAATTAGACGAATAATTAGTGTGCGATGATGAGACATTTTTAGGTGTCTACATTTGCCCCTCTTTGATACAATGTCGAAACGATGGTGTTTCAAAGAAAAAGAACTTTTTTTGCCCCAGTATGCCCTGACGACACTTAGGGTGTAAATATGCCCCCTCAGAAAAAGTGGTCGAAAAATTGTGAAATTAAGACCATTTTTTCGAAAATATGCTAGTAATCGATCATGTGAAGTTTGGTGAGGTTTCGATCTCATTTGATATGGCTACAACTACATTGAAGTTGGAAGGGACCACGACTGTTACGATGGAAAAAAAAACCCTAATTTTGAGCTATAAATTGGAAATTGGTTTTGATTTGAGCTCATTTGCACTCATTTACTTTGTAGGAGTTCCTTTGAGATTTTAGTTCTTTTGGCGTCCTTGGAGCGAAATGGCAGGTCACAGAGTGAGGCTGGACTTGTTTGAGCGAGTGCAATCATATCAAAGACCTTTCAAAAAAATTCCATGTATTTGTCCGTTTTTTTCAATTTTTTTATCGATGTTTGTAAGTGCAAAAAAACTGTGATTCGCAATTGCCATTTGATTTATTCGCAATTGATAATATAAATGCACAATTGACTTTACTTGTTCGCACTTGCATTTTTTACTTGAATTGTTTAATTTGCAATTGATATAAGTAGTGTGCAATTGAGAATTTTAATTTGCAATTGATATAATTAGTTTGCAATTGCTATAAATGATCCACATTTGATTTAATTGATCTGCATTTGCTATAATCAGTTCGCATTTGATATTCCATTAATATTTTTTGTGTTTTCTCTTGATGACGTATCTTATTCATTTTCTTTTTTCACATGTCTCAAATGCAGAAGAATTATCCAGTCTTGATAGCGAGATAGATGAGGCCAGATGGTCTTGATCAATGCAATGAGTTAGATGCCAAGGATACAACTTTCCTTCGACGGGTTGGCTTATATCATATAGTACACTTGCCTGAGGTTATGGCCAACAGGGCCATGAGTACTACATTGATTGAGCGGTGGCATTCAGAGACTTGCTCATTTCATCTTCCGATAGGTGAGGCATCCATCACACTTGAGGATGTGTGGCATATTCTACACATTCCCACATATGGTACACAAGTTACATTTGATCGTAGTGATGGAGTATCTACCTCATGTGCTTTGTTTGAGTGTTCCAAGGATTATCTTCATATTCGGGGTCGTTATGAGATTCATTGGGATGATTTAGATTATGATGATCTCACTGTTGTTCTTTGTTGCATTGTTGCTAGATTGTTGATCCTCAATAGACGTACCCATGGTTTCCCTATTGGATGGGGATGAGTGATTCATGATATGGTTATTGATAGACATGTGTTTGCTTGGGGTCCCTGTCTTCTTGCCACTATATATAATTAGATGCATGGGATTGTATATTTGCATCAGAAATCCATTGGATGTGGTGTTACTTTGCTCCATATATGGGCTTGGGAGCACATAGCTATATTTTGTCATATGATACATGTAGATTTATAGCCAAAGAAGCCATATGCCTATAGATATACTATTGGAGTGAGACATAGGGCTTCGGGTAACATTTTGTATTAGCATCATCAAATTGATACCTTACAGTACTTCTCATGGAGACCTTATCTTACTTGCCCCAGTTGGGTTGATGATGCCCAACACCTTCCTTTTGTCGACAGTAGAGATACTTTATTGGGCGAGATGTTAGTGGTCAAAGAGTTATTGATATACATCTTCCTGATTGATATACAACTTATTTTGCTTGTACTACTCGCGAGATTAGTGATTGGGGTGCATGTGTGCAGCCTCATGTTGCTATTGCAGAGTTTGATGCTCTTTCTCCTGTTCAGTGGGGTTGGTTAGTTGGTGTTGTAGATCTAGGGACCACACCACAATATGATACATGGTGGTTACAACGTAGGCCCATACCTTTGACAGATCTGATAGTACTGATTGCAGCTCAGCAAATTAGGCACAACAAGGGTCCCAGGGGGAGAGGGAGAAGATGAGGGAGAGATGGTGGGGGACGAGATGGAGGTCGAGGAGGACAGGATAGAGGTTAGATAGATCTGATAGCAGTAGTTGCAGAGCAGGTTGAGAGTGGAGTGGAGGATGTGGATATCGATGGAGACACTACATCTATGAACAGTTCTGATGGGAGCGATAGTGATAGCGGTGAGTCAATTTCAGGCTCATCGAGCAGTGATGGAGATGAGGGTGGAGATGATGGGCATGACATTGATATTCCTCAGGCCATGGAGATAGGAGGTACGAAGGGAGGTGATGATGAGGAAATACTGAGGGCTCAGGTTAGGAGTTTGGAGGACTTGGTCGCTACTTTGTGGCAGCGACAGATGGAGGATAAAGATGTGTATCGATGGGCGATGGAGGATCTTACTACAGAGGGAGTGAGATGATGCAGTGAGGTGGATGTAGTTAGTTCAGGCCGCTTATGACCAGCATTTTGCTTGGGGTACTGATGCACGCAAACATTTTGACAAACTTTACTACGCTGCGCGGGAGGCCTTGTATTATAGACAGCTCTACCATGGTGTTGTACCTGAGCCACAAAGAGCCCCTAGCTTTAGTGTGTTTAGAGGCCATTCTGGTTCTAGTAGGTCTTCTACGCAGAGGACCAGCAGTGGTGGTGTTATGGGTCCACCTTAGACATCTTCGGGACATCCTGGGGCAGAATCTAGCAGGCACAATCCACCTAGAGATAGAGGCAGCATCAGTTGAGATGCTTTGTTAGTGATGAGATATATGACATGCATTTTTGGCAATGAGTTATGCCATATTTTATGATGCATTCCATGATCTAATGTTTTTGCTTTTATTTCATGCTTACTTGTGTTGGCATTTGGAGGAATTGATTATGTGTTGCATTGATGTTTTGTCATTGACGACAACACTAACTGTTTTGGTTGTTTATCAGTTTTCGGTTGGTTCCGGTAGAGTGGTTGATTATGATATTGATCTGGTATGATCTGGCATGCTTTGGTTTGTGGAATTGGTTTGGATATATCATTCATGCTATCCAGATGTGTATCATGATCGGTTGGTTCAGGATTTGATGACTGGGAGCTATCATTTGTTCTAGTAAGCCTTTTTGTCATTGGTAAGGGTTTTACCAGCAGAGCTTTGTTGAAGATCTTTTGATGCGCGTGATAAGCGGTGTTGGTGCAACTTCTAGATGGTTCTCAAGATGCTGATGGTTATCATGTTCATGTTTCAGTTCATCGATGGTGTTGGATTTTGTTTATGGCGACCTATTTTGGGTCTGATGTTATCTAGGTTATGGACTGGTTTATGTAACGTGTTGGAGGATGTTCCTGATGCGTTACCGATGGGATTTAATGATTGGTTCACACTGTTTTTGGCTTAAGATGATTTGGTTGATCATTGGATTGCGGGTTTATGTTATGAACTTTTTGAATTATCTTTTAGGCAGCCGACCTAATTGTTTAAGTCCTGGGTTGGTATAAATATGATGTAAGATCTCTTTGTAGATCATGGGCATATGGGATTATGGTTATCTGGCTGCAAATAATGTTGTAATCATGTGCAGAAGGTTTGGTCGATCATAGGTGATCAAATTGGGTTTGTAAGAGAGGTTTAAGGCCTCTAGTATTGAGCTTAACATGAACTGTACTTAGGCATATGAGATGTTATCTTCGTAGTTCACTCTTCTTTTCGGATTGTAGTCTGATGTTTTTGTAGTCAGTGAGGCTCCTTTTTGTGATGAGCAGTGCGGTCTAGGCTGTTGGCCTTCCTGCATGTGCAGGCCCCTCATATTGTAATCACATACTTACTGCAGAAGTATTATCTGACTGTGGGTAGGCTTCCCACCATGGTTTTTCCCTTTACCAGGTTTTCCACATACAAATCTTGGTGTCATGTGTTCTGGATGGATGGTAATTGTTCTGTGATTTATGTTTATGTTAAATTGCTATAATAGTTATTCTGGTACGTGGTTTATGCATTCCAGTATTGAGTTTATGCATTCGAGTATTGAGTTTATGCATTCCAGTATTGAGTTTATGTGTTCTGATAATAAGGATTTGAATGCTTAAAGTTTTGTAATCCGATGACAACTGATTCACCCCCCCCCGCTCTCAGTTTTCCTCTGGTTATTTGAGTTGTCTAACAACTTGAGGATGAAACTAATGTGAATGTAATATGATGCAATCTATGTGATGTGCCTTTATTTTATGATGTGTGAATCTATGTGTGATAATGATCTAAAATTGACTAAGTGAAATGCTTGTGAATACAACTATTATGCAATATGTGAATGTGCAAAAATGACCTAATGCAACATTATATGCAGATATGAAATGATTTATGTGATATGCAATGTGATGTTTTTGTTGTGTCAAAATAGGTGTTGAAATTTGTGAATTTTGGAAAAAATGTTAGTTGTTAGATGAAAAATAGATAAGAAGTTATGATATGAAATGATAAATCAATTGAACCAACCTTTATTTATTCCAGAAGTAGATTTGATAAGAAAAATCCGAGTGATAAAACTTTGATGAGAGAGTCTTCGTTGCTTTATTCATAGTGCAATACATTATCATCATTGAGCCTTATTATGTAACAATGAAGCTTATTACACCAAGGTATGATGAACCAAGATGTATATTGCAAGAAACAAACATGTAGAAAACAAGGAATGAACCCTCCATTTAGGAAATTATGTTGGGAGTCGAGGTATGTGCGGCATTCATAGAGCGAATATACTTATCACAGACACCCACAACACAATTGTGCCAAAACTTCATCGGTTCAAACCACAAACAACAAACAAAGAAAAGGATCATGCCCATAACGAATCCTCTAGTCACTTTTTGGACATCCTTGAGTAGCTAAAAGTAATGATCTTCACCAATTTGATAAAAAGGTTCAACCAAAATAGACAAAACCCAGCAGTTGGACTGACTGTGTCTTTGCTTTGATATGTTTGATGTGATTTTGATAATGTCTGGTTTGAGAAGTTTTGGACCCCGTATAAGATTGACCTGTCTGGTTTCGAGTGTACAAACTTTGTATAAGACAAGATGTTGATCACGTTGATAGTTTGATAGTGATTTGATAAATTAGCCACCTGATCAACTTGATTGCAGATGTTTTGACAAGATAGTCGTATCCTTTGTTTAACTTCGTGCGAAGTGTTTGCTGGATATCTGCTAGGGTGTTTGATTCTTGCGAGACAATTTATTGCAATTTTATAATTGATTTTTAAATGTTTTTGTATTTTGTGGATTGATATTTGAATGTTTTTGGATTGATTTTTCAGGACTTTATCTGAATGTTTTTATTGTTTTTTTCAGGATCGTATGTGAATGTTTTTGATTGATTTTTTCAGGACTTTATCTAAATGTTTTTGGTTGATTTTCAGGACTTTTTATGTTTTTTTGGGATTTTTTCAAGACTTTTTATGATTTTTGGGGATTTTTTCAAGACTTTTTAGAATTTTTTTTTATTTTTTCAGGACTTTTTATGATTTTTATGATTTTTTCAGTTATGCCCCCAAGTATGCAAACCTATGATGACATGATGATCTGCAGAATGTGGTGGAGACAATGAATTTTCACTATGAGTTATGTTAATGCAGTATGCGAAATGAAGATGCAATACCTATTCAAACAAGGGTGAATGTGTGTGCCCTTCATTCTGAAATACACTGATTGAATTGAAAGTGTGAAAGATTTCAGAGATAGGATTCAATCCATTCTCAAAAGACTTTAGATAATCCAATCTAACACATTGTGTAGCCAAGATTTATGAATGGAGGCACGGAAAACTTCTCCATCAATTCTTGAAACTTTGATCTTCTTTTGCCAATGTGTGTGCATTTGAATTCATTCTGACTCTTATAACCATCAAAGACCCTTGGAATCCTATTTGGCTAGCTATGTGAGTTATTCTAACTTCAAAAGCATCCTAGATAGAGCCTCGCTGCCAACAAGCTTTAAGGGCTTCGACGAGGTTATGCACTATAATCTCTCAAATATTGCTCCATTGCCAGCATACGTCCATAGCCCTGATGGAGTTATTTGCATGTTCCCATAGTCAAGATTTTATTGTCGCACTTGTATGCATGATATTTCAGTAATATATCATTGTTTATTTTGCCTTGAGATGGATATTTGGCATAGTATTTTTCTTTTCTTTTCTCCATTTTGTTGCCTTGACTTGTAAGTAATGAAACCTACTTAGGTATGACAATCACAATGGCGTTGAAGTAGAATTTTGAGTTTTCACTAGCCACATGACCAACTAGGTATCTGTAATGACTTGGAGTATTTGATTAATGTGTGAGATATAACAATTGATAGATTTTGGGTAATCAAGGTTCGATAGTGAAATCTATACACAACCATAGATAAAGCTCAATGACAAGGTGACGTTGAACATCAATGACTAAAGGCCTCTAAGGACTTCATGATCAAGTATATAGGAAATGAGATAACCTTCATTCCTTTCAATGTAGACAGGTGAATGACTCATACAATCATCATGTTTTTATTGATGCAATGACATGCTATGAATATGATGCATTTATAAAGGCAACTATATGAGATGTAATGCTTTCCAAAATGATATGCAATTACAGAAAGTCAATTAAAACCCAGCCCTTTAGATGTAATATCTTTTTAGGTGCATATTGGTAATGGGATTGGGGAGTGGATCTCCCTGCATCGTTTGTAAATTATAAGCATCATTTCCAACTAGTTTGGTTATGACAAAAGGACCTAACCAATTAGGCTCAAACTTTCCTGATTTTTCGCGTTCAGCAAGATTCCTTTGATTTTATTTAAGAACGATATCTCCTATTTCAAAGCAACATGGGTTTACTCTTTTGTTGTAGCTTCTTCTCATTTTTCTGATATCCTTGTAAATTATTCAGAGCGCTTTGTCGTTTTTCATCTAGGAATTCTAGTTCTTGTAAACGTGCTACTCTGTAGTCTTCTTCTGATATAATGTGTTTCAGAGAGACTCTTGGTGATGGCAATTCTACCTTGATAGGAAAAATAGATTCTGAACTATAAAGCAAAGAGTAAGGTGTGGCACCAGTTTGATAGGCCCAAAGAGCTGGGTTCAACTAAAGATTCCAATCTTGCCTAGTGTCGTTGACAACTTTCTTTAAAATTTTCAAAATAGCCTTATTTGTTGCCTCTTCTTTACTGTTGCTTTAGGGATAGTATGGCATTGCAAAACATTGTTGGAAGTGAAATTGGTTGCAAAGTTCACTCACTTCTTGGTTTTTGAAGGGTCTCCCATTGTCAGTTGCAATGCACGTGGGGACTCCATACCTGCAAATGATGTAATTCAAAATGAACTTAGCTATTTTCTTTCTTGTTGTGAAGGTCATCGGGATTGCTTCAACCCATTTGGTAAAGTACTCAATAGCTGTGAGTATAAACTTATGTCCATTGGAGGAGGTAGGGTGTATTTTCCCCACAAGATCTAATCCCCATTATGAAAATGGCCATGGCGATGTTATTGGCTGAAGATCTTGAGCATGTGCATGGATCAAGTTTCCATGTATTTGGCACTACTTGCATCTTTGGACATACTTGTAAGCGTCCTTTTCCATTGTAGGCCATTAATAACCTGTTCACAATAGTGTTTTTGCTAGAGCTGGTCCAGAAGAATGTGCCCCACATATTTCGTCATGGACTTCTTTTAGGGTGATTTGTGCTTCCTCAACATTGAAGCATATGAGCAAAGTGACGTCTACACTCTTTTTGTATAAAGTGTCATCAATGAGTGAATGTCTTGTCGATTGTCGGATGAGTGTTTTTCTTTGATTTCGTGAAAGATTAGGAGATATATATTGATAATGAAGGTATGCATATATATCTCTGTACCCTGGGGACTCAGGTTCTGCTATTATACATACATATTCAGTGGATGGTATTTCATAAGCTGGCATAATGAGTTGTTCCACTTGAAAGTCAAAGTGAGTCCCATTGTTAGGCATATCCAAGAGAGAGCCTACTGTTGCCATTGCATTGGCTACCTTGTTTTGCGCTCTTGGTATTTGTTCAAATGTTACATTGGTGAAGTGTTGTTTGTATTCATCCACCAATTGTTTATAGGGTGTCAGCTTATCATCTTTTGTACTGTAATTATCATTGACTCGGTTAATAATGAGCTGTGAGTCTCCGAAGTCTTGTAGTTCCATGATTTTCCATTGTAGTGTAGTATGAAGTCCTATCACCAGGGCTTCATATTCAACAATGTTATTGGTGCAAGGGAAGTTGATCATGAATGATTTAGGAATGGAATCTCCTTGAGGAGTTATGAATAGAATTCCTACTTCTGCTCCATGATTTGTGTGAGACCCATCAAAGTATAGTTTCTAGTTTGTTTGTGTTGACAATGCAAATATTAATTCATCTGGAAAATCTACCACCATCAGATGACTGTCTTGTAGGGTTGCCTTTGCAAGTTGATCTGCTATGATCTATCCCTTGATGGATTTTTTGTCGACATATTCGATGTCAAATTCACTGAGTATTATGACCCACTTGGCAAACCTTCCAATTAATGTTGCTCTGTTCATCAAGTACTTGAGTGGATCGAAGTGTGTAATAAGTTGGACTTTATGAATCAACATATAGTGCCTCAGTTTTTGTGATGCAAAAACTATTGCAAGACATGCTCTTTCTATTGGTGTGTAATTGAGCTCATATCCAATGAGCGTTCTACTGATGTAGTAGAAAAAAATTTCTTTCCCTTGTTCATCATGTTGTGCTAGAAGAGCACCTAAGGAGGAATTTGTTGTAGCTATATACATGAGTAATGGTTTCTCGTGTATGGGTGGAACCGAGACTGGTGTAGACAAAAGATATTCTTTTAGTGTCTGGAATGCCTCTTGGCATTGTTGTGTCTGTTTGAATGCAACACCTTTCTTTAAAAGATGTTGAAATGGTTGGCACTTTTTTGCCAGTTAGGCGATGAAGTGCCTTATGGATTGTAATCTGCCCTGCAGGCTTCTAAGTTGCTTGAGTGTAGTGGGTGATGGCATGTCTAGAATGGCTTTTACTTTCTCTGGATCTATTTCAATACTGCGATTGGATTCAATGAATCCCAAGAGTTTGTCAGATGTTACTCCGAAAACACATTTTTTTGGATTGAGTCGTACATTGTATTGCTCAAGTCTATCAAATATTTTAACCAATATGTTTAGATGATCATCTCTTGTGTTGGATTTTGCTAGCAAATCATCTACATAGTCTTCCATGATTGTGTGTATCATGTCGTGGAATAAAGTGGTCTTTGTCCTTTGATAAGTAGCACCTACATTTTTAAGGCTAAACGACATCACATTCCAGCAATATGTTCCCCACGGACAAGTGAATGTTGTCTTAGGTTGATCTTCTGGTGCAATTTTGATTTGATTATAGCCAGAAAAACCATCCATGAGTGATAGAATTTCATTCCAGTTGTCAAGTCTACTATCATGTCTATGTTAGGGAGTGGAAAATCATCCTTTGGGCAAGCCTTGTTGAGATCTTTGAAGTTGGTGCATATCCTAATACCTCCAGTATGCTTAGTTACTAGGACTGGATTTGAAATCCACTCAGCATAGTCTATGGGTCTAATGAAACCCACTTTCAATAATTTTTGTAGCTCGATTTTGACCAACAAAGCTATATGAGGATGCATCTTCCTGAGTTTTTGCTTATATGGTTTTGCTCCTGGAAGTAATGGTAAATGATGTAAGACCAATTCAAGATCTAAGCTTGGCATATCTTCATAAGACCATGCAAAATTGATTGGTCTTTGTTTAAAGAATTGGATAAACTTCTCTTTTTCTATTGGGTCCGGGGACTTTGCTAAGTGTATATTACGAACATTTTCAGCATCACCGATGTTGAATTCTTTGGTTTCTTCTACCAATAGTGTTGATTGTTCTTTATCAATAGGAAGAGTGTCCATTCTGTTATGAGTAATGTGTTCTGCTTCATTATCATTGTCTTGATTGGAAGAGGAGCTTGCTTCTCCCAAGTATGCAGTTCTGTCCAAATCTATTGCAAAGCCAACCTTGTGATCATCATAAGGGAGTCTATCCCTTGCACCCAAGAATTCAACTATGGCTTCATCATTCTGAAACCAGTCTAATTGTGGTTTTTCTTTTTACCCCCAATCTATTAAGTGGGGATACATAAGACAAAGATCTTGTTCTTTTGTTGGAGGAGATGTTGTTGAGAGCATACAAATTCTATTGTTGTCATAGACATATTTGACAGATGATGGATAAATTGGTATATCTTCATATTCAATGCCATCATCTTTGTCTGGTTGGTTATCATAAGCTCTAAAGACTAAATATGTGCTACAACTGTGGGTAGATAGGAATTCATAATCATGTGAATCGGTAGTTACACTTTCTGCATAGGTTTCACTGTCGAGTTCCTCTTCATCAATTTCCTCAATTGGAGATAGAGGAGTTTCATTTATGTTGATGATACATGAGAAAGTAGTCTGATTTGTATCTTCTTCTATGGTAGAGACCTCATTGAGTGTTTGAATGAGAGATAGGGGTAATATGGAATTACCATCTCTTGTTGGGGCTATATATGTTTTTGTTGAGGCTCTTGTTGGTACTGATGATGATGTATATATATCTGATGCTGGTGTAATCTTCGTTTCCATTACTATATTTACATGGGAAGCTAGCTAAAAAATTATTTGCAATGTGTTGCTAGTTGATTCAGGATTTTGACTTCCTCTTGTTGTTGACAAACTTTGAATTATTGGGGAATCTGGTTGGGGTATTTTTCTCTGCCTTGTAGATCCAGTGTATCCCAAACCCCAATTCTTAGGATTTTTTGTAGGCAGTATGGGTTCAAAGATGCCTCGTGCATGTACCCCCAAGCCTGTGGTTCCATCATAACCTTGGCATTTTAATATTTTGAAACCATGACCATATTGTTGTAAAGGGAGTTGGACATTTGGAGTATCACTTTCTTCTCTATACAACCATCCATTTATATCTTCTTCTAAAGATTCTTCATTGAGTTTTCCCCACCGGATGAAGGAGCACTCATCAAAAAACTGGATGATTTCTTTTCCTTTGTCTTTTCATGTTGGTTGCGGTAATGTTTTCCCAAAGGATCGGGGAGATAGCTGCTCTACTGGTAATGTCCTGGAACATGCGTACTCGCCACACCCTTCATCCTTGATTTGAAGAGGAGGTGTTGTGGGTGTGCAAGGTGTTGATGTTGGTGTTTCTACAACCTTTAGGGATTCCATTTGTAAGTGAAGTGGAGCTACTTGATTGTTTGGTACTTGATTATCTATGCTCGCCCTTAAATAATTGTAGTGTTGAAAAGGGTTTGGGTCACCATGAATGGTGATCTCACTGCCATTGTATGGGAACTTAACACATTGGTGAAAAGTCGATGGTACTTCCTGCATGGTATGTATCCATGGGCGGCCTAACAACATGTTGTATCCCAACTCTCTGTCTAGGACCTGAAAGGTGATATTTGTTGTAATTGGTCCCACTTGTACTAACAAAGTCATGACACCTTTAGAAGGGCATTCCTCATCATCATAAGCTTTGATATTGATTCTCTTGGTAGGATCAATATAATGCTCAGAATATCCTAAAGCTTTAATCAAATGCAATGTGCATATGTTAAGGCCAACTCCACCATCTATAAGTACTCTTCGAACCTTCTTTCGGTGAATCAAAGCTTCTAAGTGTAAGGGATCATTATGCATGGGTCGATCTGTAGGTACATCTTCCTCATTGAATGCGACCTTTGAAGGTGCCAAGTTTCCAACCATGGATTGGAACGTGTTCTCATCAATATGTCTGGCAACAACTGAATCTTGTAATGCTTTGTCAAGGACTACCTTATGAGTTGACGAGATGCACAATAACTCAAATAATGAAATTTGAGCTAGAGTTTGTTTCAACCGATCCACCACATTGTAATTGCTATTTGGTTGAGGTGGATTTGATGGTACCCCTTGTAATGTGACCTTTGATCTTCTAGTGATGACAACGCAATCTCTGCTTTTGGGATTTATTATGATTGTAGCCACTATTGCATCTCCTGCATTGAGTGTGTTTATGGCACAATCAAATGCGACATTGGTATAGTTGGCAGTGTTGTTTTGTGCATTGGAACTAGAATCCTTTCCTTGAAGATGGTATGATCTCTGTTTGGTGTTTTATTGATATCCACAGTAATGTCGCCTTGATCAATGAGGTCTTGTATGAGGTTCTTCAGCTTGTAGCAACTTGTTGTCTTGTGACCTTTATTGTGGTGGTATTCATAGAAATTATTGTCACTCCACCAAGTGGGCTTGAATGGATCTAGTTCATATGGTCTAGCTTTTGGTATAGTTATGGCATTACTTTGTATTAACTTTTTGAGTGTTGATTCAATAGGTTCACCAAGGGGTGTAAAGGTTCTTCTCGGTGCACCTACCCTTGGTGCTCTTGGATTGCTTGACTGAATTACATTGGCATTGTTTATCTAAGTTTGATTCTTATTGGTAGAATCAACTGGTCCTTATAAAGATACTACTGGTTGAACTCTATTTACAACACGAGCATCAATAACTCAATCACTTGTGACGTTTTTGTTCCTAGGCCAAAATTTTGGCCTTTCATTGTTTATATTTGTGACTGGCCCATTATCTTTGTGGTGTTTCAGTATCCCTTGCTCTAATAGGCCTCTTTCAGACTTGATGCCTTTCTCCATGATGTCCTTGAAAGTACTTAGGCACTACATTTGTAATGGATACTTAATTTGAGGCACAAGATTTTCATTGAAAATGTCTACTTGCTCAGCTTCAGGGATGTGACTAAGACATCTGCGGTATAGGCCCCTCCATCTTTGCAAGAATGTAGCAAAGGTTTCTCCTTCCTTTTGCTTTGTCGCACATAAATCCATCAAGGTAACTGGATTATCTACATTGAATGCAAAGTTTGATATGAATAACTTAGCCAATTCTCCTAATGAAGCAATCCTGGGTGGAAGGTGTGAAAACCATTTCAATGTTGTCCCTCCAAGACTTTTGGAAAATAGCCTCATTAAGTATGTATCTTCATGGGCTACCTCAATACATGTCATGAAGAATTCCTTGACATGATCTCACGGATCACCTTTCCCTTTATGCTTGTCGAACCTTGGAGTTTCAAAGTGTGGAGGAAATGGTGGCATGTATAAATTTCTATCAAAGGGATATGGACGGAGGTCCTCCAAATGTTTTATACCTCTTTTTATCATTGACTGTTTGTAAACTGGTCATCTGCTTCTGAAGATTCTCCATTTGTTGAGTTAGGATCTCTGTTTAAGTCAATGGTGTATTGACTTGATAAGTGTTTCCCACAAAAGGGATAGTGTTGGAGTATCTTGGAGCTTGCTGAAATGTGGACTGACCATGTAATTGTGTACCATAAGTCCCATCGGGTGGTGTAAATTATGCAAATTGTGTATTGATATTTGGTTGAGCTGAGCTAGTTGTCCCTTGATTCACATTTTTGCCACTGTAGGTGGATCCAATTGAAATTGAAGATTGAAGATTGAATTATATTTGCTAAAGCAGTGTTTTGAGCTATGGTAGCTTGCATTGTTACATTGGGTGTTGTCTGGGATGTAACATTAGTACTTGTTGATGCCACTGTTGATTGTGTTGAAGTTGTAGCAACTTGAGTATTTTGAGATACACCCTGGGTTGATGTAGCAAATGTTTCTTGAGTCTGTGTAACAATAGGAACTTGAGGAACATTTTGATTCAATGTCACACCTCACGATAATATTGTGGAAATGTCCACTGATGGAGGTAACTTGGTCCCATTTTGGACTAAGAGTGTGAGATATTTGTCTCTATCATTGTTGATGAGGGCATTGAGGATCATAAGTGTTGATGGATCTTGTTGGGCTGCTTCCAATTCTTCTTTTGTCAGATTATGTTGTATTTCATCAATGGAAGGTAGTCTGTTTGTGTTTGTTGATAAGGTTTAGGGTCTCCGACCTTGTGTTTGTTGATTTGTAGACAGATTCATGTTCCATGTGGGGTTAACTGAAGGGTCGTTGTTAGGATTTATCTGATGTTTTTCCTTTTGAGCACATGTTAATGACATGAATGTTATTCTAAAGTGGTCTTGACTCTTTCAGACTCTCTAAAATGCCAATGCAAGACTCGACTGAATGCAAGGTCCTATAAAGACACACTATTGAAACCAACCATCTCCTTTCAAACCTATGCAACTATGCTTCTAAGGCTCTCTAAAGACTAAAATGAAATCTATGAATGAAGACTCATTACCAAGGATATCAAAATTCAAACACAAGGCTTTCAACTTATTGTCAAAATGCTTCTAATTCTACCTCTTCTTTGATTTGGTTTTCGAGGTCTATGTCGATTTGTACTGACTTGCAAATTTCATAATCTATGATAGCTTGAACTATGTCGTATTGGTCTTGATCAACTATCAACTCCTCAACAAGAATATTCAAACCATTAATTATTTCTAATTAAACTTTGTTTGGCCCAAGATTGGGCTGCTCAAATGGGAATTTACCGCCTCCTTTCAGACCCATATGTTAAAGACTACAATGCAGACTATGTATAACCTAGGAATGATTGACACTTTGCTTTAAGAACTCTAACGAGGATTTAGAAACTCTTCTATGGTCTTTTCGACCAATTGTCTGATGGATTCCTTTTGAGCTGCCTTTTTAATCTTTTTCCTCAATTTTTCATCAAGACGAATAGATTTTTGGATCTCATTATCTATGATAGTTTCAACTATGTCATACTGGGCACGATTAACTTCTAATTTCCAAGCGAGGTTGTCCAAACTTTCAATTATTCCTAATTGGTCGTTGTTTGGCCCAAGATCGGGTTGTTAAAATGGAAATTTGTCGTCTCCTTTGAGACCCATGTACTTAGGTATGCTTTGAAGACTCTAATGCAATATTGAATTTTATATGAGTGGATGCAAACTTGATTGAAGACTACTCTTTTATGATGTGAGGACTTTGTGTAATATGATGATACTATCCAAACTTTCAATTATTCCTAATTGGTCGTTGTTTGGCCCAAGATCGGGTTGTTAAAATGGAAATTTGTCGTCTCCTTTCAGACCCATGTACTTAGGTATGCTTTGAAGACTCTAATGCAATATTGAATTTTATATGAGTGGATGCAAACTTGATTGAAGACTACTCTTTTATGATGTGAGGACTTTGTGTAATATGATGATACTAAAGGACAAAGCATGAACTAAATGCCTAGGAGTTAAGATCACTTGAAAATGCCATGTTTTCCATTTCTAGAGTGTTGCAAAAGTTTGAGTTTGATGTTGATATTGAAACTTGACCTTGTTGATGTTGAAACCTGACTTTGTTAAGGTTTTGATCTTGTTGATGTTGAAACTTGACTTTGTTGGTGTTTTGATCTTGTTGAACTTTGGTATTGCAAAAACACAGTAGCACGCAAAGAAAACAATCTTAGACAAAAAAGAGCACTTTTTTGAAGGACTTTTTGAAATCCCTATGAATGTTGAGATCTTTTTCAAGACCCCATTTTGTTTTCGATAGTATTTTTGGCAATTCGACATCACATCATGCAAACTCTCCTAAGGTCAAAAGGTCACAAGTATTACCACAACCCACATCTTGATACTCTGCCAGCTCAAACAACCCTGTCACACCCTAGGGTGTGACTGTTTTTTTGCCTTTTTCCAAAAATTAGACCAAAGAAGATCGCTCCTCAATTGGCCCGTTATCCTGGGAGATATATGGTGAGTGTCTTGGGGGCGGATTCTTCCCCACCCTTGCACTATGATAATCCAAGTGTTTGGTTACTGACTCAGTTTGGTCTCTATTTCTATGGTTTTTAGTAAAGGCTTTTGTTCGAAGATACCCTTTGAAGTCGTGCAAGAGCGATTGAGGCCTATATCCCAACAAAGTACCAAGCAAGATGTAGTCACGCAAGCGTGATTGAGACCTCAAGGCCCTACAAAGTGCTCGATATGAGATAAACTCAAATATACTCCATCCCCCGAGATTTTCATCTCAAAAGGCGATTTTATTATAGTGAGTTAGAATGCTTGGCTTTAGCCATACTCATTTGGGTCGTTCCCTTCACACTGGCCCCCTCAAGGCAACTCAGGAAGGGAGGCCCTCTAAAGGATGTAAGTACATAAATTAAATGAAAGCATAAAAGAAGAGAGTTTGGTTTTCTGATCACCCATTGAAGGGGAGAGCATAATACCTATCACTTTAAAGACACGTGAAACATAATTCTTTTTATCCCCTCATCACAATGATTCTCTACTCTAAGTGGAGATGTTGCTCCACACGGGCATAGTATTCATTTTTAATCCTCATAGCAATTTGTGAAGTAAAGAAAAGATTTTTGTTTTGTTCTTTTTAAAAGCACCAAAAGAAAGTTTTCTACTCTAACCCTACAGATAAAAATGACATTAGTGGACACATGGTGGGCTATCCAGCCTATCTTTCCCTCGGTTATAGAGCTCTATTTTTTTATAATCAGAGAGTAATCTTGACAAAAATCAGCAAACATCAAAGACGGAGTGAAGAAAATTTCAACTTGCAATTGCGGATTAACTACTAATCAAATGTGAATTACCTACTGATCAAGTGCGAATTATTGTGTTGTCAATTGCGAACTAATGTGCTATCAATTGCAAACTGATCTCTGAGCAATTCGTATCATTGTCATGTCAATTGTGGATCACTTAACAGGTAGAGTTTAATTTAGACAGAAGTATAAGATAGAAGAGAGAAGTTTAGTCTGCGATGATGTCACTCTAGATCACGCGAGCCATTACTTCAATGTCATCATAAAAGTTGAATTTGGCAAGGAATCGATGAATGTTTCTGTGGTATTGAGTGATTGCCTCTCCTTCTTCAATTGCACAAAGTTCTCTTTTTGCCTTTAGAAGCCTTTGGTATGTTCTTTGTTCTCTTCTATGCTATCTTGCTCTCCTGGCACCTGCAATTTTGAAAGTTACCTTTCATGCCATCAGATTATACAGATTTTATGCAAAAAGATGATTTTTCCAGAATTTAAAAATATTTATGGGCTA
The DNA here is from genome assembly GCF_030272615.1 of Cryptomeria japonica. NCBI lineage: Eukaryota > Viridiplantae > Streptophyta > Pinopsida > Cupressales > Cupressaceae > Cryptomeria > Cryptomeria japonica. The sequence goes on from NC_081413.1 coordinate 684,797,456, forward strand.
GGTGCGCAAGACCAATTAATTAAGAAACGATAAATAAAAATTGATTTTTGGCCTTTTCTGACAATTGCAGTGGATTTTTAGCAATTGCAAGAGATTTTAATAGCACTTGCGTGAGATTTTAACATCACTTGCTGATTAATATTGGCAAGTGCGAATTTCTGCACTTTCAATTGCGGACTTGCATTTTCTGGGCTTGTACAGACCTGCAAAATCACAGAAAATAATAAATGAAGGTTAGATCTAATCATTCACATTGGGTTCACCATTGTTTCCATGCTTGAAAATGTGTTGAATATTGATTAGAGAAAAAGACGATCACAAATCTATCTAATCAAAACATACAATCATGTGCAATGAAAATAATAAATCTTAATGGAAATGGAAGAAATTAAACTAAATCAAGAAACTCCATATTCCAAATTTTGCTTCCATTGTTCTTCTCCAAGTCACTTTTTGATGGCTCTCAGGTATTGCACTCGGATTTCCTGCATAGATTAACAACTATTTTGAAGACTGTGACCTAGCTTGAAAATGAGAAAAGAGATTGAATTTATAGATTTTCAACACAAAAGGGGTGAGGATTTGAACTCAAGTGCTGAATGATAGATAACTAAAATTGATTGATCAACAAACTCAATAGATTGATCTGTTAACAAAATTGATTGATTTGTTAACTCATTTGATTGGGGAGTCAACTAAATAGATTGGCTAGTGGACTGAATAGATTAGTCATTTGACTAAATTGATTGAGAGATGACTAATTAGATGGATTAGAAGACTGAATTGATTGATTAGTCAAAAAAAGTTGATTTTGAGTGAAAATGGGTGATTGAAGAGTTAACTGATTAGTTAACTAATTGATCAACCAATTTGATTTCAACATGTGCTGTAGGATTTTGAAATTGATTTTTTTTTTCATTTTCAATTTGGATTTGAATTTGGACTTTCGAATGCCGAAATGTACACGAGATTAACTGAAATTCACATTTGGTGAAATGTTAATTTGGAAGAAATGAAATTAATTGAAATGATATGAAATTCGAATTTGGGGAAAATGTGAAATGAAATTAGATGAAATTAATTAGAATTAGAATTTGGGGAATTAGAAGAATAATTAATTAATTTAAATAATTTAAATAAAATTATTTAAACATTAGAAATTGAATTAATTAAATAATAAAGATTATTTAACTAAGGAAAATATCACATTTAATTAAATAATTAATATTTAATTAATATGTAGAACAAGATTAATTGATTAAATAGAAATTGAATAATTAGAAATGTTGAATGTGATGATCAGAAGAAATAATTAGTTTAATCAAATAATTAAAGAATTACTTAATTAATTAGACGAATAATTAGTGTGCTATTGATGAGACATTTTTAGGTGTCTACAGATTGCTTTCTCACTTGAATGTAATTCACTAAAGTGTAATTTAGAGAGATCCAACTTAAACTTCATAGAATTCAAATAAGAGGGGTAGACCTCCTTATATACTTAACTGTTTGAAAATTATTTGAATTTCCAGAGCAGGCCAACACAAGACCTAAATTCTTGCTTGCTTGATGTGACCATTGTGAGGACTAGGGTGGTTTGGCGCCATGGTCTTGAGCTAGGACCAGGGCACCCTAGCGCCCTGGTCCTTAGAATCAGGACTCAACAATTGGGGAAGAGATAGAAGAGAAAGTGAAAGTGCGGGTGTTGTCACGAAGGATTTCACCTTGATGCTAAGTTGGGAGATTAGTAATCCTGTGAAACATGGAAACACCTTTAAGCCTGTGGGTTGCTCATAATGAAGGTGAATCTCCAGAGTGAGCTAGTTCTATTGATGGACCTCTTGCTAACTGTCTTTGATGCGAAAAAGGATAGAAGGGTTGCTTGAATTGAAACCTATCCTAGGAGGAGGTAATGCACCAAACATTTTGATTCTATTAGTTGTTCTAAACTCACAACCAAACTCAATGAAAAAGGCTTTTATGATCACAACTCATAAATATCAAGAAATACATAAGACTAAAGACTATTCTCAAGACTATTTTGCCAAATGTACTAAAGGTTTCATGGTCATGTCTCTCACCATTTGGGATAATTTAATATTAGTAGTTTGTGCCAACCGTTATGCAATTTTTTTTAAAATTTCAAGTTCTACGAAGGATGGATAAAAATGGTTTGGAAGCAAACATCCTAATATCATTCTACACTTTTTCATCAATTTTTGGATGAAAATGAGCCTTCATTTAAAAGACATATAAAATGTTGTTTTTTGGCATCTTGGTGCATCCTATCACAGTCATAAAAAGTATTATTTTTTTACAATTTTTTTTGTGCAAATTCAAAAAACATTATTTATAAAACTTTAATTACGTATTTTCATTAGTTGATGCATTTATTTATTTTTAATTATAAGAATATGAATTGGAGGGGAGGCGTGGAAATTAGAAGAATGGTGTAACATTATGAAGGAATAAAGCCATATTTTGAGGAAAGTTAAACACGAGCCATTATGGTGCAAGAGGCACCTCAAACTTGGTTTTATTTGTTGGATTTTAATGTAAAAAAATATAGATTAGAAAGAGGTTGGAAAAAGATTCATTCATAGTGCTAAGTTTATGCATTTTATTTTTGCAAATAAAAGGGGAATTTAATAAAAACATTTGCAACAAATTTAAAAGGAGGATACCTTTTAGTAGGTAGAAAAGTAGATTAGATGAAGGGTATAAAGCACCTTAAGAGTTGTGAGAAATAGATGGATGCGGCACCTAGATTATGAAATCAAAGTTGTAGATTTTTTAGGATAAAAATAAAGAAAGAAAAGGAACACCAAATTGAGTATAAGGGCCACATATTTAAATTTGATTTTTTATCAAACATTAGCATGGAAAATAAAAATAAATCTCCTCTCTTGTATCTATTTTTTTTACTTTAAAACAACAATAAAATTTGAGATATAGTGTAGAATATAGAGAGAAGGTAGGCATGGAACCAAAGAGAGAAATTGCCCATAATGGGGCTTGAAAATCAAGTGAACAAAAGTTTAGCAAGTTTGTAGGCAAGATTGGGAATTTGCATTGTCTAGCATGTAGTTTTTGTATTGTTGGAAGCTACAAATTTAATAAATAAATGTTTGTCCTTGTTGTGATTGAAGATTTCATATTGTTGTTCTTAAATTTATGCATTTGTGTTTCATTGATTGTATGATTGCGCAGTTTGATAATGTCCTCCAGTCACATTTGCACCAATTGGTATTAGAGTGAGGAAAGTGTGTGAAGAGATGTTAAAAGGAAGCAAAATTAAAAAAATATTAAAGCGAGATATGGAGAAGAAGAGAAGTTAGAAAAAAATAAGATTAAGGAACTGCCAAAGTAGAGTTTGCTCATTGGAATATGTTAGATGGAAGTTGTGTTGAGAGTTTGAAGGGGTGAGGGGTGTTTCAAAGCATATGGAGATTTGTTATAGGTATGAAAAAAATCTTTCAATTATAGAGAGTTTAAAGAGACAAAAAAAATTGTTTCAGGTAGAGCCCTATAACTATAGAGGGTTAGCACCCTAGATATTGGAGAGAATTATTGCAAGGGATGTGTGCATATCTAAGATAAATTACAAAAGATTGCAACAATGACAAAGATGATTTTGAAGAAGAGAATGCAAATTGTCTTGAAGAGGCCAATTGTCTGCAAAGTTATGGAGCAATATTGAAGATAGAAAATCCTTAAGATAATTATGGATATTCATTTGAGATTGGATAGATTGGAGGCAACAAAACATGAAAAAGTTATACATAAAATGAAATATGATATCCTTATGAAAGAAAAAAGTGAAAAACAAAGTAATCATATTGTAAGTGGCATTGAAGAGGGCAAGAATGAGATTGTCATAGTAGCAAGTTCTTTGGAGGACATAGAGACATTTGATAATGTGGAGCAACAAAGAAGATGATAAAACATAGAGGTATTAATAGATGTGGCCCAACTAAGTGCAAAAGAGGATGAAGAGAAGGTTATATAGATTGTACCTGATATGTCTACAAACGAAAAGATAAAAGAGAAAGTAAATAAGGATGGTAAAGTTGAAGAGCATATTTTATCTAATAATGTTTTGTCTACATGGAATGAAAAAGAAGTGGAAGATAAAGAAGATGAGAATATTTAAAGATGGACTTGGAGGGTCTCGTGTTTAATAAGAGAGTTGATGAGGACAAGGACAATCTCCTATTATAAGAGGAGATGAAAAAATAGAAAAAATATTTGAATAATAAGTGTCAATGAACCTCAAGAGGTAGTTGAAATATGCCTTTTTGAAGGCATAATGGTGTAAGGTAAGGAGGTTGTATGTGTGGAAGATTTTGTAGCAAAAAATGATGAGTGATTTGCATGAAAAGTAAAGGAAAAAGAGATTTTAGAGGTAACATTTAAATTTTTCAAAATTTGGGGTTAACCCCGCAGTGTAACATCAGTTGCAATTCGCGTTGATGCAGAAGGTTGTGTGTTCGAGTCCTTTCAAGTCATTCTCCACTCTGGTGTGTGCATGATTGTTGGTGGTTAGAGTTGGCACATGCTGGTCAAAGACTTCACCATCGCCGATTGTGCAATGGTTTGTTGGTGTTAATGCTAGCGCAAGTTGTGGCAGGCCTGTACACGGTTGGTGGGCAACATGGGAGTTTGAAGGTGTTGTATCGTGGACCCCGTTGATGGTGTTGCGATGCATGGTGGTGTTGTTAGAGATTGTACACGATAGATGGTGATGGCCCGAAGGAAGGAACAAGGTGGAGTAGAGGTGAAGCATGGAGAGATAAGGAGAGAAGATGGAGAGTTAAGGTGAGAGAGGAGCGGTAAGGATTGAAGAATGGAGAGATAAGGTGAGAGTAGAGTGCTAAGGATATCATAGTGATAAGGAGAGATGATTGGAGAGACAAATGTGAGATTCACTTAGGAAGTGTTAATACCACATCATAATGTACTCGGGGATGGGATCCCTCTTTGTGGCCCCATTGGTTCAAGCTCCAGTCAAAAGCAATCACCTATAAATATTTTTTTCAAAATTTGTAGTGATAAAATTGATGCTTATTTGCATACAAATGAGGAGGTAAAAGTGGGAGAAATTTAAAAAATTAAATTCTTTGGTATTGATATTACAATGTATGGATATGTAGTAGTGAACATTTGGTAGAAGATTCTTATAGGAGGAGGAGGGATCTTGATGAGCTAATTCTAAAAAAAAAATGAAGATGGGAGTGGAGCTTGGTGGAGGATGGGCTGAAGCGTAGAAGAGAAAGAGGAAAGAGAAAAATATTTTGGAGCAGGCTAAACAATAGTAAATAGAAAATCATAAGTAGAAAAGAGATAAGTGAGTGTATTTGACAAAGAAAATCAAATAGAGTACCAAGTACAGATGTTGGAAGAGATGAAGAAAGAAAATTATTGATGAACTTGTTATAGTGAGGGAGTTCATTGTAAATTGTTTACAATTTGGAAGTATAGTTTTACCACTCAACCCTATTTTGTGAGCCATTCTCACAAAATTCTTTTTCCTTAGTGTGTTTGATGCAAGAGCATTCATGTTTGCCAACGATCCTGCATCACCCCAAAAAAATAGTTTTGTTTTCTCAAATTTGGTGTGTTTTGGTGGTTCAAGGATCTCTCAGCACAAAGAAATCTCTTTCATGTCCAGAATTACAAAATTTGATTTTTTTTTGGATCATATTTTTTTGCACATTGAGGTAATTTATGATAAATAATTGTTACCAAATTTTTATAAAGGTTGAGAAATTTTCCTCTTACAATGACATTCTTAAGAGTATTTCTCCAAATGTACAAAAGGTTTTGTGGCCATATCCCTCACCATTTTCAATAATTTGTGCCAATAATTTTAAATGAATTTTAAATTTCAAGTTCTATGAAGGATGGAGAAAAATGGCTTCAAAGAAAATATCGTAATGTCATTCTACACTTCATCATCAATTTTAATATGAAAATGAGCCTCCATTTGAAAGATGCAAAAAGTTGTTTTTAGGCACCTTAGTGCATCTTGTCATAGTTGTAAAGTGTAATTTCTTTCAAAAATTTTCTATGTAAATTCAAAAGACATTATTTAGAAGGTTTTAATTGTGTGTATTCATTAGTTGATACATTTTAAAAAAATCTTATAATTACAAGAATATGAATGGGAGGGGAGGTGAAATTAGAAGAATGATGCAACATTATGAAGGAATAAAAGCCACATTGTTTTTTATTAAGGCAAAGACAAGTTTTGAAGGGACCCAAAACCCTTTACAATCAGATTTTGAATGGATCTGGAACCCTCAACCAGATTGTTGTCGTAACAAAAGGAACATGAAAGCACCAGACAACCATGGATTATTTTGGCTCCCATAGCCATATGCATGGGTTTTAAAAATAGGCTCCTACAACCTAAAACAAAATCTGAAAGAAGAACAATCAACATATAGCCTAAAACCAACCCCCAACCAATAACCATCAAGATTTACATTTAGAGCTACTTTTGTGGGAGTATAGAGTCATGTCAAAAGAGGGCTTAGAGAACTTAGCTTTCTTACCCTTAACAGAAATCCATCCCCCTTTCACTTGCATTGTCTTACCATGCCAAGCCAGCAAAAGACCACCATTATCCTGAGAATGAATGCCTACAGAAAGAGTGTCCACCGTCTTAGAGATATCACTAGTTTTCCTCCCTACAAGCATGACAATGTCAAAAGAGCCACCAGATTTGATAGTTAGAACGCTATCATGAGAAATTGCATCTTAAGGCTCATTCCCTCTCTCTTTAGGGGTTTCAACATGATAATCTTGCACAACTTCAACAACCCCACCATTTGTGACATCCAAAGAGGATGCCACAAGATCCTGTGAATCCATTGCAACCACCTGAGAAAAACTCCTATGTTGTTCAAATTTCTTCTCTACCGTATAATGTTGTTCAAAAGCACCTTTCCACCATGTAGCCATCATTGCCTTTTTCTCAAATCCAAACTGTGCAGTCGCATGACCTGTTTTAAAACATCTTTTATGCCAATAGGGTATCCCTTTATAGTCCAAAGATTGAACCCAACAACCCTTAGAAGATTTGAGTAATATCTCAACAGGAAGCCCTTTTGAAACATCCATTTCAGCCAAAATACGAGCAAAGGTGAATAAAAGCCACATTGTTGAGGAAAGCTAAATGCCAACATTTATGATGCAAATCCACCTCAAACTTGGTTTTATTTGTTATATTTTTGTTGGTGTAAATAATTATTCATCATGGATATTATTACACCTTACTTAAGTTTACTTACGATAATGCATTTCATAGTAGTTTGGGTATGAGACACTTGGGTGTTTGTGCCACATTGGGATAGTGTGTGTAGGAGAATTTCCACCTTTTATGGTGTGATCTTGTTACTACTCGATCATATCCACTTATTGTGGAGTGATAATTCCACCTTCGGTGGGTGATCCACCTCATGTGGAATATTTTATTGTTTATCCTAACTACCACACCTATTTCCTACCTACCCTTGTTTCTTATTGAGCCACATGTCATGTTTGTGTGCTCACATATCCATATAGCCTTGCCTATATAAGCAGACTCATATTCATTGTATGTAACGATTGATGATCCAGTTGATATTTTCATCTTGATAGAATACAGTTTATTCCTATCATCTATTTTGTTCTCTCTTATTTGTGCTTTCCATTGCCTCTAGATCTTGGCAAAATCTCACATGGTATTAGAGCCATTGGAGTGCCATTGGTTTGCCAATTGAGAGAAACTAGGGGTTTTGCATTTTGGAGATTTCTATTATAGGTTATTATTGGAGCTTGTTGGGTCAAATCTAAGGTCACCATTGGATTTAGGAGGTTTGAGAAAGTCATAATCGCCTTTTGTTTCGTCCAAATCTGACATCCGAGGCCAAATCTAGAGTCGTTTGAAGGTGGAGGGTGGTTACTTGTTCCAACATCAATCTGCAATTTTGGAGCATTTTTGGCCAAATCAATCATCGCCATTGCGCTCAGAAGGTCCAAAGACCCCAAGATCGACTATCAATTCATTGAAATCGGCCTTCGTTACCCTGAGTTGAAAAAAATTCCCCTCTTGACCTGTCGTACGGACATCTGTAGACTGGTACGGTTTTTTAATTTTTTTTTAAATTAAAAAATAAAAACTCTTTTTTTTTCCGAATTCGCTTTTTATTAAAAACGGTGAATAAGATTTAAAGTGCATTTTTAGTGGGGCCGAGGGGGGGGGGGGTAGCGATTTTTTTTTTTAAATTTCGTTTTTATAAAAAATAAATTCCACGGGGGTGGAGGTCCGTAGGCCACCTATGTGTACTGCAGGCACCTGCAAGAACCGCAGGTGTACCTGTGGCTCAGCAGGCCCTGCAGTATCGCAGGGTACCTACGGGTCCCGCAGACCACCTGCGGCTTGCAGGTGGTCCTTACATGTACCGCAGGCTACCTGCGGGTAGGCCAATAGGCCCCCTTAAGGGTTTTTTTATTTATTTAATTTTAAAAGTTTTTTTTAGCCTTAAAATTTTCAATTATTTTAAAAGTTTTGTTTTTATAATTTTTTTTGTTTTTTAAAAACCAAAAATCTTTAAAAAAATGATTTTTCTTTGTTAATTTTTTAATAAACTTTTTTAATAATAAAAAATAAACTTTTTTTCTTTAATAAATTTTTATTAAAGTTTTTTTATATATCAAATTTTAAAAAAAAATCACTTACGCCTTTTTTTTCAATTTTTTCTTTATTATTTTTTTAATAAAGTTTTTTCATGGGCATTTTAATAAATTGTTTTTATTTAGATTTTTAAAATATTTTAAAAACAAAATTTTCATGTAATAAGTCAAATTGGGAACACAATTTTTTGTCACTTCATACCTATATGCAGTGCTTCCAACCGACAGTCAAGGGGGGGGGGGCTATTGCTCCTATTTTTTTTTGGCAACATCCCAATCGGAGGCATCTTCATCTGCAGTATTCTACAGGGCTTCTTTGGTGGCATCATCTTCATGTTTCCAGATTTGCACTATATCATGTTGTATGCTCTTGCATGAGCAATGTTGTACTCGCTCTATCATAAAGTGCCACATGTCTTTGTATCTTGTCTTTGATGACTATTTTGATGTAATCCTCTTGTATCCATAGATTAGGAATATCTTGTGAGACTTGGTGCATGGCTCCAGTTGAGACTTAGATTGTACACATTTGTGCATGGCTACCATGAGACTTTGAATGTACCAGTATTTCTGTTATTTACGAGTATCTAGATGATGCTCAAAGCAGGTTGTCTCCATGCTCGATCTTCATTTTGTTGCAGCGAGTGATTCATCGTCATCGACATGGTACCTGGTTTTGTCACACTTTGACATTATTGGTGCAGCATTGGCTCTCTTTCTTCCTAATGGGAAGGTATTTTTGATCAACATCTTGGACCATCCTTGCAGGAGATTTTACATTGAGGGGGGGCTTCATGGTCTCCTCTTCTCTCTTATGGGGGGGACAAATTTTGTTCTTCTCATTCATCATTGAGAGCATTGTGTGCTTTCATCATCTCTATTTTTTTTGTGGGGGGGGAGTTTTTTCCCATGTGTTTTTTCTCCCTTTCTTTGTTTGTGAGAGATTGCATTGCATAGGTTTGCTTGCATTTGCATATTGTACATGGGTACCTATCATGGCCTAGTAGTCGGGACCCATCTTGCATTGCTTAGTTGCATTGTAGACTTAAGTGAATTCCCCTAAGTTGCACTTAAGGGGGGGTGTTGGTGTAAATAATTATTCATCATGGATATTATTACACCTTACTTAAGTTTACTTAGGATAATGCATTTCATAGTAGTTTGGGTATGAGACACTTGGGTGTTTGTGCCACATTAGGATAGTGTGTGTAGGAGAATTTCCACCTTTTATGGTGTGATCTTGTTACTACTCTATCATATCCACTTATTGTGAAGTGATAATTCCACCTTCAGTGGGTGATCCACCTCACATGGAATATTTTATTGTTTATCCTACCTACCACACCTATTTCCTACCTACCCTTATTTCTTATTAAGCCACATGTCATGTTAGTGTGCTCACATATCCATATAGCCTTGCCTATATTAGCAGGCTCATATTCATTGTATGTAACGATTGATGATCTAGTTTATCAGTATTTTCATCTTGATAGAATACAGTTTATTCCTATCATCTATTTTGTTCTCTCTTATTTGTGCTTTCCATTGCCTCTAGATCTTGGCAAAATCTGACAATTTTAATTTAAACAAAAAATAGATTGGAAAGATGAATATGCAACACCTTTGTTGGAGAAAAATAAGGCACCATAAATTAGAGACATGTAACACCAATTTGGCTAGAAAAAGATTCATTCATAGTGTCAAGTTTGTGTTTTAATTTTGTAGATAAAAGGGGAAATTATTAAAAATATTTGTAAAAGATTGAAAAGGGGAAATGGGATGCCTTCTAGTAGGTGAAAAAGTAGATTAGATGAAGGGTATAGAGCACCTTAAGAGTTGGGAGAAATAGGTGGATGTAGCACCTAGATTCTGAAATCAAAGTTGCAAATTTTTAAAGTAAAAAAAAAAGAATGAAGAGGAAGAGGACGTAGCTATTCTGGCTCCAAAAACGTTCGTGTTATTGACACCCTCAAAAAATCATATTCATCATTTTCACGATCAATGGTTTGCAATGCATATGTAGTTGCGTGTTATGCGACTTTTCATAGTATGTTAGTGCATTTTTTGAGCCATAATAGCCGCTGCCGAAGAGGAACGCTAAACTGAGTATGAAGGTTGAATATTTTTATTTTATTTTTCATCAAACATTAGCATGGAGGATGAAAAGATGTCTCTCCTCTTGGGTCTATTAATTTTCAATTTAAAATAGCAATAAAATTTGAGATATACCATGTATAATATAGAGAGAAGGCGAGTATCAAACCATAGAGAGAAATTGCCCACACCGGGGCTTTATAATTAAGTGAACATAAGTTTAGCAAGTTTGTAGGCAAGATTGAGAATTTTCTATTGTTTAGAATTTGATTTTTTTATATTCTTTCAAGTTGCATATTTAATAAATAATTTTTTGTCTTTGTGATTGAAGATAATGTGAATAGATTCCATATTGTTGTTCTAATTTTTTTTTTTAATAGATTAATAACTGCAGAGGGGCATCACCCTTGTATTAATCAAAACTTGAAAAATACATAACTGGTTCAAAAAGAGTCGTAGGGGGAAAGAAACAGTAAGAAAACCCCCTACCATTGCTCCAACAGTAAATACAAAAATGCTAGCCACACTGGTCGAGATGCTAAAAAGCTAGGAGAAAACAACCAAAGGAGAAAAATGTCGGTTGAACCAAAGGCCTAAACAATGTATGAAATTGAACAAGGAAATTAGGATTATTCTGTATTTGAGTCTGGGTCCTCGGTACCGAGAGCAGGAGCAGCAGCTGCATCCAAAATTACTGGGCAATCATTCCCGCAAGCTGCATGGGCCAATGATTCCGCTTTCTCCTTGGGGTGATGGTCATCATCTGGAATCCACTCTTCTCCACTGCCAAGCCCCTAAGAGTTGCCTTCAACTATGTCATCATTGGCCATAATACCAAGGTCTTCTCTACCCGAAAGCCCTTCCTCCTGGATATAGGTGCTTCTCCAGGCAGCTGTGAAGCCAGGCAATATATTGATAATCTTGCAGAGGAACTCAATATTTCTGGTAAGAATAGGCCAGGAGGCTTCCAAGGCATTGAAGTCAAGAGAGCTTATGATCATCATTTTCCACACCTCCATACCATTTCCCAAACTCATATAATAATTTTGGGAAAAGGGCAATCTGAGATTGCCATCAACATTATCCAATACTGCATCAATTTCCCCAAGAAAGTGATGCTCAAACACCATCTGGGTGAGAAGCTTCACCCTTTGCTTGCTAGTCCCCATATAGAGCAACATGGCTAGAAAGAAAGTCAGGATGTCTGCATTAGCTCTGTATCTATTATATGCATTGAGGAATTCCTCCCCTAAAATTCTTTTAACACAGTGTAGAATCAAGGGGTGAGTCGAGGAGAGAACCGATTGCAGGCGCTTATTAGAGATTTTGCCTAGGAATGCCATCTGACGGTAGGTTGCCTCCAACAAAATTAGTGTTTCCATTGTAAGCAGTAGAGCAAGAAATGGGAAGAGTTTGATATGTTAAAAATAGGCAGGTCATCCTTTATTTATCTCGCCAGCTCATAAAGGTTGAGGAGCTCGAGGGCTTAGCTAAGCGAGCCAAATTACTTCACACAAATAAGGTACATCTTAAGCATGCCACCTTAATAGCAATTGATTTCCTCTTTGATGTCAACCGCCATCCGACTTTATCGTATCTAAAAGTAATGATGCAAATTAGATATCTTCTGACAACATCTAAACTAGAGCTTGAGTTAATGACCCTAGTGGGATCATACTACCGAAACCATAAAGAATACCAGTTGGGGATAGTCAAGAGGATGGTAAGAATATCTCGGTAAGAACTACCAACCGGTAGGGGCCAATGCCATCGGGGGCATAGACATCCCTTCTTAGAACAAGATTGGATGTAACACTTCAGCCATAATAATCACCATAATCAAAATGTAGATGTGCCTCCATCCGAATTGGGTGTCTGGAGAGAGAACCGAATGCAACCGCTTATCAAAAATTTGCTAGACAATCGTTCTGGCAGCATCAACAAAGGCACTGGAGTAAATATGAAGAGATCCTAAACCGAAGCGTACAAATTACCAGTTGGGGGGAAAGGTGCAAGAGGCCTATGTAAACAATGCCGATGCCAACCAGTAAAGACCGGGTAGCTGGGACTGATACCCCTATAGGTAGGAGCTAGAAAAACCACCATCAAAGGGAGAGCCATACCCGGTAAGGGTACATCCCGCGGTTTGTACTCCCGACTGGTAGAGACCAAACTTTGGGGAACCAAAGTGGTTCATTCCTTCGCCAAAATAAATGCAGCATTAAATCATAATAATTGCTATTATCAAGATTTACCTATGCTTGAGCTGAATGCCCGAATCAAGACCACCGTTTGCAATTGCCATCTTAAATAGTCTGTCTGCATCAACATTGCCTTCTCTATAGCTATGACTGATCCAAAAATCTTCAAAGATCTCAAGCAAACCCACCATAGGTCAAAGCCATAGGTTGAGATGCCAACTGGGGGTATGGTTATTATGAACATCATTGATGACATTTAATGAATCACCCTCCAAATGGATTCTTTTTATCCCCAACTCAGCCCCCAATTACAAACCTCTTAATGCGGCTTGAAATTCAACCTCATTGTTAGTGGCCAGACTAATGTCTTCAGAAATTTCCTTAATGCAGATGCCTTCAGAATCTCTAATACAACATCCGATACCACTATGCCCTGGATTCCCTGCAGAGGCACCATCAAAGTTAATCTTATGCCACCCTGGTTTTGGGGCTTCCCACTTAACATTCAATCTTGGATTAACTAGTATCTCAGGATTACCATTACTGAAAAGCGAGGGGATGGTCAAATTTGGGAACACAAGCTTTAACTTCCAATCCCAGTCAGTGTATAGATTCTTTTTCAGCAATTTGGACTTGGCTGCTTCATTCAGGAGCTCAACCAGGTGGTTCTCAATTTTCCCATAGAGGGCTAACTAGCCCATCTCTTTATCTTGGAAATTTCTTTGATTACTTTCTTTCCAAATTTCCCAAATCATCAATGAGGGAAGGATAACAAATAAGTCCCCAAATAATGCCTTGCATTTTGATTTAGGCCATAGTAGAAACCAATCATCCAAACCTTTTGGATAAGGGCATACCGGATTTAACTTACCCATTAAATGCCACCAACAGTTGCTGGAGAAATTGCAGTGTAGCAAAAGGTGATCAATTGTTTCCTCTTGATTCCGACATAATACACATCTACTAGGCCCATTAATACCTAATTTAAGGAGTCTTTTATTGGTTAAGATTTTCCTCTGAAAAGACATCCAAGCAAATGAACCTGCTTTAGGAAGAAGATGTTTGTGCTAGAACAGCCTAACTGGCCAATCCTTCTTATCTACTGCAACTTCTTTCAATTTATAGCCAAAACATACCTTATACTTACCATCAGAAGAGCCACACCATCTAATGATGTCCTCGTCCGGGGATGGATGAATAATTCGATTCTTTAGAATATCGGTAAGAAGGTCTTTCTGATTTTGGGCTAAAACCAATGGGTCCAGAGTGTTCCACACCCATTTGTCCATACCATTCTCCTTAATTGAATGACCGTAATCATAGACCTTTGGACCCCAAAGTCGACAAGTTTCTCACATTATAGGTTGAAGAACGAGGTTATGACACAAGGCTTCATTGCCACTCCAAGAATCCAGCCAGAAGGATGCATTCCTCCCATTTCTGACATCCCAAGTGACCTAATCACTAATGATCTCTCTGCACTCCAGAATAAAATTCTAAATGGTCGATCCCCTAGGAGGGTTGGTAACTGTGAGAGTCCTTTTAGGCTCAAGTGAGTCTAGATATTTTTGTTTAAGGATTCTTGTCCATATTTGATTACCACCTCTACAAACTTCCCACACCAATTTTGCACCCATAGCCAAATTCATAATAGAAATCTGTCGAATGCCAGCACCTCCAGCATTTTTTGGTTGGCTTATTTTTCCCCAGGCAATAAGTGGAAACTTCCCTTTATCATTCGATCCATTCCAAAGGAAATTTCTCATTATGGTGATTAACTCATCTTCTATGGCAACCGGTAGCTTCATGCAAGCCATGGAGAAAACCAGTGAGGCAAAGAGGACTGATTTTATCATAGTAAGCTTGTCGACAGATGATAAACACTTCCCTTTCCAATTTTCAAGCCTAGCTTTACATTTCTCAATAAGATGTGTGCAATAGAAAGTCTTATTGCGGCCACTAAAAAGAGGAGTTCGAAGGAATTTACCTGGAAAGTTTGCCACTCTTAAATTAAGGATTCTTGATAGGACAGCTTGCATATTCGGCATCGTGTTGATAAAGAAAACTTTTGACTTGTTCCAATTGATTTTCTGCCTCGAAGCCTTGCAGTAGTCATTCAGGCATGTATTTATTATCCTTTCCTCTCTTCTGCTAGAGGCTCCAAAAAGAATAGTATCATCAACAAATTGCAAGTGGGTTGAATGTTCAACTTTTGTAGCCACATTGACACCCAACCAATGACCATCACGATGAAGAGATTTAATCATCCGACCTAAAGCTTCAGCCATAATTATAAACAGAAATGGTGGCATAGGGTCCCCTTGGCGAATGCCTTCTGTTGAAGGGAAGAAACCATGAGATGTACCATTAACCAAAACTAAGAATTTGGGGGTTGATAGACAATTCTTGACCCAAGTGATCCATTCATTATAGAAGCCAAATTTCCTCAATACTTCTACTAGAAATTCCCTGTCCACCATATCATAGGCTTTCATGATATCCAGCTTTAATATCATACAAGAAGATTTAGTCTTCCTAGCGGTGTGGAGGGTTTCATGAGTAGAGATGATGCCTTCAACAATAGAGCGACCGGGGGCAAAGCCACTCTGTTCATCTGAAATAATACTTTTTAGAAGAGGTTTCAACTTGTTAGTGTAGACACCTAAAATTGTCTAGTCTAATTAAATAAATATCTTTATTTATTTAATTATTTTAGCCTAATTCTTCTATTAATTAAATAAATCTTTATTTATTTAATTAATTCATTTATCTTCTTCTAGCCTTATTTCTCATTTAAATAAATACATTTATTTATTTAAATTATCATTTTCCTAAATTAAATAAATATCTTATTTATTTAATTATCCCACTTCCTCTATTAATTGAATAAATCTTTATTTATTTAATTAATTCATTAGCCTTTTCTACTTATGACACATGTCATTCATCTCTTAATTCCTACACTACCTACCCTCTCATTATTTTCTTATTTCCTCTACCTACCCTCTAATCATAGCCGACCATTTATCTTTTACACCTCTCAATCTTATCCCTCCATTTCTTATAGTGTCTTCTATATAAGGAGATACTTCCTTCATTATCAACCCTAATGACCTAATCAAGCATTCTAGCTTTCGAACATTCATATGCGATCAAGTCTACTTGCAACCACATTTTCGTTCTTTGTTGAGCTCTTGTGCACATATAAAATATGAGAGCAAATATATCAAGCAAGATCAATGGAGATAGGAAGAATGGAGATCCAAACCCTATTGGACATGTGATGGTATAATCTTTATGAATTCATTTGATTTGCATTGTCTTAGGTAATCTTCATATGTTATGGCGGATCTTTGTTGATTGTTAGACTAGGGCTTTGTGGTTAAATTCATTTAGTCTTTCAATATTATTGATGCCCTGATAAATAGACAAGGTTAGTCTAAGAGACAAACAACACAAGACACACAAGAAAATCGTTAGTGTTATTTAATCAAAGACTAATCTAAATAGGCATACCAAGAGAGACACTAAAAACATGAAAGCATATTTAATTAAAGAAGCAAATATGATGAGGCATCTCCAAATACATCCTAACATACTCTTAGCTCTTTCTCCTTTGTTCCTCTCCTCTCCAAGTTCCAAAATAGTGTAGCTCTCAGCAGCTTTTTGCACTATGGATGCTTATGGAGGATTGAGATTGTAGTATTGTGTTCCAAATCTGAAATGAAAAGTTAATACTAAGCTATTGATACTAAAATGATTTATTTTATCCAAGATGATAATATATGAGTTAATTATGCTAAAATGCTCTCTTAAAATGTCTATAGCTTAAATGCATACAAGTTTTCAGGATCTGGATTATGAAGGAACGAGCTCTATTTATAGGAAAAATGGAGCAATGGATGGTTGAGATTGAACAATCTCAACAAGGGTCAGGATTGAATGATTTCAAATCCATGTGAGGGCTTTCAATCCAATCCCAGGATGACAAGTGTCAATGTGAGATAGGTTGAGAGAGAAGGGAATAAGCATTAAATGCTTGATATGACTTTGGGATTTAGAGTCAAGGTTGGTTGAATAAATAAAGCTCTTTATTCAAAGAATAAAGCTCTTTATTCAAAGAATAAAGCTTTTATCCAATGGATAAACTCTTGTGTAAATGTGAAATGGGTGAATATGGTCAAAACAATAAATGTTTGGGGGGACAAGTTTGAAATAACTATAAATGGTTATGTAAGAGCCATAAATGGTCATGTAAGAGCCATTAGTGGTCTTTGGAAGACTTTGGGGGTTAATTTGTTGAACACACAAAGCATTAAATGCTTTTCAAAGACTTTGGAGTCTTTGAGAAGTGACTCCATTTTGCTTAGGAATGTGACAATAATTAGGGGATGGATTAGGCTAATTAGGAAGGGGTTAGAAAAATCTAGAAGGGGATTAGATTTTTGCAAGTGGATTTGGTGGGTGAGGGAAAATAAGATTTTATTAAAATAAAAATTAATTTATTTCAATAAATGTGTGCAAGTTGCATTTGTAGGAAAATGCAAGTGGGGGGGGATAATGATTTAAATAAATGTTTTATTTAATTTATTTAAAAGAGGAAAAAGGGGATTTAATTAAATAAATAGATTTTATTTATTTAATTGATTTGTATTTGGTTTAATGAATTAATTAAAATAAATTGAATAATTTATTTAATTAATAGAAGAATGTTTGGAGATGAATTAATTAAATATTAATTTAATTAACTAGTGGCTAGTGGATTTTTAATCAAATAAATAGCGAATATTTATTTAATTAAGCTGGACAGATTTGTGTGACTACATTTGCCCCTCTTTGAGACGGTGCGATTTATCGCGTCGTTTCAAAGAAAGAAAAACTGATGTGAAGAAATGCCCCATAACATGTAAATTTAATGGGTGGTATGCCCCCTCGAGAGATGGGCCGAAAATTTTCAAAAAATTAGGCGATCTCTCGAAAAAGAACGAAAATTGGCAGGGTGGTAGAAGAGAAAAAGTTAGTCATACGGGTGAAAAATAGAAGAAAACGGGAGAAACATGGAGAAATGGGGGGCTCGGGAAGTTCACGGGGACCACGACAATGAGCAGGGGGGAAGTTACGGTGACCACGAAGGGTATAAATGGGGTGAAAGGGGTGAAAACAGGATCATTTGTGACCGCGACCAGTTGAAAACGAGAGCTCTGATAGTGACGTTTGGAGGAGCAAGGAGCAGCGACGATGCCGATTCTGATCACTGAGCACAGATTCGAGCGAGTCCGATGGTTCCAGCGCCCAGATGACTACGGACCAGCGGTACGCAAATTCGAAAACTCAATTTTTGTGCATTTTTGCTAGGTTTTTAGCTGAGTCCAAGTCAAGTCGGAGCAAGAGCGCTGAAACTTTGGTTTTGACACTTTTGCTCCATGAATTAGCGCTATTGTGCCGCAATGGCGCTATTGTGCCTTTGTTTGAGCGCTTTTGCGTTGAATTAGCGCTACGGTATGTAAGTTTTAGCGCTATTGGTCAAGTAGTGCTATTGGGTGGTTGATTTAGTGTTTTTGTAGTTGTAGCGCTATGGTAGAGCTGATTGAGCGCTGTTGTTATAGTTGTAGCGCTATTGTTTGGAAATTAGCGCTGTTGTTGGTAAAATAACGCTTTTGCTTTTAGGATAAAAAAAAGATGTCCCAGTTTGGATGAAGAAAAATCTCCCGATGCCAATGATTGATGGATTGCGAGGTGAAGTGGGAGTTGTTTTGAACCATAGCAGCCTGATGAGACTTAGGTCATTTGTTAGGATAAATGCCCGTTGAAGTCTAGGTGGCCATGATTGCTTACCTGTTGAGACCCGAAGATACTTGATCAAAGTATCCGATGATAGTCTAGGTTTAAACTTAAGAAAATTTGAAAATAAAACAACTGATGGGGATTGATGAATGTCCATGTGCAGGAGGATTTGCGCGTGTTGCAGTTACGCGAGCGCCATCCTGCGACACAAGGGGTTGCGGGACTGATTGACCCAGGCAGAGATTGATTGTATTGCAACGATGGGTCTTTATGAGGTGATGCATATGCCCGTGATTCGTATGAATCACGGATTGATCACAGCACTGGCGGAGCGGTGGCACAGCGAGACGTGCACCTTTCATTTGGCTCAGGGAGAGATGACCGTGACCTTGGAGGATGTGTGGCGCATCCTACGGATTTCAATTCGAGGAGAGCTGGTCACGTACGATAGATCCTGGGGGACTGTGGCAGTGCAGAGGATATTTGATGAGGATGTATTTATTAATGATGGCTCCATTGCTTGGGAGGATATAGCGGCACTATATGAGCCTCTTCCAGCAGTTTTGTCAGGGATTGTGGGAGGACTGCTGTGTCCAGACAGGCGGTCACATGGGTTGGCGGTGGGATGGGGACAGGTTATCGAGATGATGATGACCGAGGGGACCCGATTTGCATGGGGGTCGTGTGTGCTGGCGCACATGTATCAGGAGCTCCATGAGGTAGTGTACCGAGGGAGAGGTTCCTTAGCAGTGGGCATGACGTTGCTACACATTTGGGCTTGGGAGCACCTACCAGTGACTCGACCGGTGAGTCTGAGATTCCGTGCGGTGGATCAGCTATACATGTTTATGTACAGTGGTATGATGAGTCAGCCCCACTTGGGGAAGTTAGAGTGGTGGCGGCGGGCGCTGGATGATCTAGATGCAGTGATATGGCGGCCATACTTGGAGTGTGATCCATGGGATGATGACGTAGAGGCACTACCTTATGTCTTCATGACCCGATTCCTCATTGGGAGGACCTCCTATCATGTGGAGAGACAGGTGCCTGGGAGAGTGATGAGGCAGTTTGGACGGCAGCAGGGACTGCCGAGTGGATCCGGAGAGTATGCACGGGTGATTCGGGAGAGGTATGCATGGGGTCCAGTGCTACCTTATGATCAGGCACTAACAGAGTTTTGGACACTGCAAGCGAGGCCATGGGACCTACAATCGAGGGTCGTTGATGCAGGGGTTTCAGATGAATACACGCAGTATCGGGCGGCGCACCCGATCCGACGGATATCGGATCCAGCAGAGCCGATCCCAGCATTTGAGGATGAGAGGGGACGGAGACGGAGGAGGGTAGGAGGGCGAGGAGTTGGAGGAGGAGGAGGAGAGGGAGGGGGTGGTGGAGGAGGAGATGGAGGAGGTGGTGAAGGTGGTGGAGGTGGTGGAGGAGGAGATGGAGGAGGTGGAGGAGGAGATGGAGGAGGTGGTGGAGGTGGAGGAGGATTGGGGATACGGAGTCAGCGGAGAGGGAGAGGTGGACTGCCTCTACAGATCTCACAGGGGCCACTGATACCGAGAGGAGTTCAGCTGAGTGGGAGAGGGATGGAGAGAGAGATCTCGATGGACAGAGGGGAGGGGACTACTGGAGAGGGAGGTGTAGGGGAGGCAGCGATGGACACCGGGGAGGGAGCCACAGAAGATCTGCGGGACCACATTATAGTACGCGTGCAGACGCAGATAGAGGATTTGGAGGCAGAGGTGGCAGCTAGGGATGTGCAGCTATTTGCACGGGAGTCGGAGCTGACGGTGGTGCTGCGGGAGAGAGATACTGCAGTGGAGAGATTGGTGGAGCTGTAGGAGAGGGTCCGGGCTGGAGTAGGAGCACAGGGGCCTACAGGGGAGGTTATGAGGCAGTTTGGGCGAGCACAGGCTAAGATAGAGTACTGGCGGGGTTTGTATGAGCAGGTGGTGCCAGTGAGTCAGCGAGCTCTCAGTTATACGCAGATGCAGCAGACTCAATCAGAGTGATCGCAGAGGATGCAGAGCAGTGGGGGTGTGATGGGTCCTTTGAGGCGGGAGAGATCAGGGGATGCAGCAGGGAGTGGTGGGTCGATGAGGCCTCCACGGAGAGATGGATCAGGTGGTGCAGGCACCAGTGGTGGAGTAGGGGGAGGTGTTGGGACAGCATCTGGCCAGAGTGGCATTTGAGAGAGCATTTTTGCATGCATATATGTATTGTATCATTGTCTATTTTTTGGACTGTATCTTGGATGGCTCTTGGTAGCCGATTTTGTAGACTTCATTGTACTCTGATATATGAGATGATATATATGAGGAGATCCCATATTTTGATGATATGTAGTTGATTATGTATGGATGTTTATGCAGGATGATGAGTTTATTGCTTTAGATGGATATGTGTATATGTATGCATTGATGAGATGTTCCTTATATGCATGTTTTGATGATGATACTGACATATGAATGCAGGCTTATATATGTATGATTTGTTTAATTTTTGATGTAATGTTGTATGTATGTAATGCCATGATGATGATGTATGCTTATGATAATATATGAACAGGATTTTGGTGTTTCCTATTTTGATATAATGATGAGATGCTTTATGTGAGGATGTTAATGCAATGGTCGAATGAATGATGTTCATGGATGAATATGTATCTAGATGTTTAAATAAATGCAATATGGATAAACAAAGTGTAAAGTACAAATGTTGATATGATAATGCCTAAATGAATGCATATGTAAAATGGATATATATAAAATGGTATGAACCAATGTTTTATAAACAAGTGGATTTTATGAGTTTAAATGCTTAAATATGATTTAAGTAAAAATGATAATGTGATGATATTGTAACTTATGGTTTGTAATAACTGCACCTTAATGCAATTAAAAAGAGGATAATGAATGCAATGTGAATGAATCCTAAAAATGAGCCCTATAAGATACTTTAATAAATGGATGAATGAATGCACTTTTTCACTAAATGGATAAATGAATGTATACAATAATAAATGATAAAGGATAATAAAATGATAATGGATAACTGACACTAAAGGAATGCATAGTAAATGGCTTAATATAATCAAAGACAATTTAATCCCACGAATGGATCGAATTATTTATGATTGATGCAATGATGCAAATGATTAATGAAACTAAATGTCAAGAAAATGAACTATATGCAAAGTTAAAAATGACATGAAGGTACTTAATGCAAGATGCACCTAAATGCGATGATGATATGACTATGAGGAATGCAAGTTTTTTAAGACTTGGCATAATGCATTGATGATGTATCAGAGTACTCGGTCGTGATTGTATCCAAGACTAGCTTAATTTTCACATTTTGCATATAAATCCTATATATAAATGAGCGAATGGATGGGTGGTATGCAACGGAATGCAATATATAAACAGGTGAGATGAAATGACGATCCATAGTGCTCTATTTTCATCATTGAGCTTTAAAATGTTGGAAGAGAATACAAGCATCTTGACATAATGATTCAAGATGACCTGAGTATTCCTTTCATGGGTTTTATATAGCAAGTTAATACAAACGACTTGATATAAGGGTCAAGTCGACCAGAGTATTGCTTGCGGAACAGACAAGGATGATCTCCGTTCATGCATGACTTGGATCGTCCTCCTTGATCTTAGGCTGATCATATCCTGAGACAAGTGCATACCATACTAAGAGATAAAACCTTTATCCAATTTGGATGAGGTAGGAGGAACCAAAGGAAGAGCATTGTACCTGCAAACAAACAATATATACATAAAGAATAAAGAATAAGGATCCTTGGTAATGGTTCATGCCCATATGGTCGAGGTATACGTTGTAGTCAGCAAGCCATAGTGATCTATGACTGTATTTTGCATAAGATCACATAGCTTAGTGAACTTCCCACGTAGACACCATTAGTACATGCCCCAGTACTTCATCGGAAATAATGCGCAAACGATACCAAACAATGCTGAAAGATCCTGATACAGATAAACGAATGATTGTACTCACCAATCAACCAAGTATTTGATAGCTTAACATAATTTTCTTGTCAAAGAAAATGTCACTTTTTGTCTTTGTTTAGGTAAGGAAGGATGCATCCTTGTTGAAGACAGTTTTTGAGTGTTGATGTGGATTGTGTAGTCGATTGGTAAATGGTCATCGTGTGAGTATTTTGTCAATGTTTGTTTTGGTATCTGCATGGATGAGTATGTTCAAGGTGTTGCCATGTTTTTCTGTGATTTTTGATGTTTTTGGATTTTGGTTTGTTTTGAATGTTGTTGGTATTTTTGTGAGATGTTTTCCAATGTTTTTTTGGTATTTTTGAGGATTGTTTTTGAATTTTTTTGGATTTTTTGATGAGACATTTTTGAATGTTTTTGGATTTTTTGATGACAGTTTTGAATGAAGGACTTTAATGAATCATAAGACAATGTAGAATCCACTTCCATCAATAGGTAAAGGGCATTGCCCCCAGTTTTTAGATATGACTATGAAAAAGCGGGATGCAAGACGCATGGAGTACTATCTTAATTGCAGAGAAATAACAAGCCATGGTTTTGGACGGATGGATGTATGTATGAAGTAGGTGTGATCGCAACAAGCCTGAAAGATACTGGAGCCATTGCCTTTACGAGTGGCGCCTGTTTGCCAGGTTTTCACCATCATACTTACCCAAGGTGCCACCGGAGTGGTTGTTCACCGTTTGGATGCATGATTTTTCTTTACTTTTTTTGAATGTTTTTGTATTTTCTTCAGGACATTTTTCTAAATGTTTTTGGTATTTTTTAGTATGCAGGGGAGCCTGATGCTCTGTACAGCTTAGGTATAAAACCGTTTTAGGTGCATGCTGTTGATTGGATCTGCAAGCGGTTCGCCTTCTGATGTAGCCAACTGATATGCCCCAGACCCGAAGACAGCAGTGACAACATATGGGCCCAACCAGTTTGATTCAAACTTGCCCTGATGTTCTTGGTTTGGTTGGTTGCGAGGATTCTCTCGTAGAACAAGATCACCTACCTCAAATGTACGAGGTCTAACTCGGTGATTGTAGCTTCTGCTCATGCGCTGCTGATAGGCTTTGAGATGGTTGTATGCAGCTTGTCGCTTCTCATCAAGTAACTCTAAGTCCTGAAGACAGGATACTCTGTATGCTTCATCATCGATGAGATTGTGCAAGGAAACCCGTAGTGATGGGATCTCGACTTCAATAGGTAAGATAGCTTCTGCACCATAGACCAATGAATAAGGAGTTGCACCTGTAGGGGTTCGAATGCTAGTTCGATATGCCCATAGCGCTGGATTTAGTTGAACATGCCAATCACGGTCGGCATCATTGACTGTCTTCTTTAGTATCCTCAATATGTTTTTATTGGATGCTTCGGCCTGACCATTGCCTTGTGGGTAGTAGGGAGTGGAAAAGCGGTGTTGAATGTGAAATTTCTCACAGAGTTCACGGACATCTTGATTTTTGAAAGGAAGACCATTATCTGTGATGATGGACATGGGCACACCATACCGGCAGATGATGTAGTTGAGGATGAATGAGGCGATTTGCTTGCCGGTGACTTGGGTAAGTGGAACAGCTTCGATCCACTTGGTGAAATATTCGGTGGCGGTAATAATAAATTTATGGCCATTGGATGAAGATGGATGGATTTTACCCACAAGGTCAAGGCCCCATTGACAAAAAGGCCATGGTGTTGTGATTGGTTGCAATTCCTGTGCTGGTGCATGTATCAGGTCGCCATGAACTTGGCATTTCTTGCACTTCCTGACAAAGTAGTAAGAATCTTTTTCCATAGATGGCCAATAATATCCAGCTCGCAGGAGTTTCTTGGCTAGTGATGGACCACTTGAATGAGTCCCACAAATTCCTTCATGTACCTCTTCCAAAGCCTTTGTTATCTCATCTTGTTCCAAACATCGAAGGAGAGTACCATCAAGACCGCGTCGGTATAGGGTGTCGGCAATAATGGTATATTGAGCAGTTTGGCGAATGAAGGTTTTTCATTGGTTATTCGATTGGTTGGGAGGAAGGGTGTGATCACGGAGATAGGTGTAGAACTCACCGTACCATGGGGATTCAGAACCGACAAGGCGACTTATCATTTCGGTTTCAGGGATATCATAAGCGGGGATCCAAAGCTGTTCTACCAAGAACTCGTAGCGTGTTGAATGTTGTGGAAGATCTAGGAGAGATGCGATGGTAGCCATAGCTTCAATAGCGCAATTCTGATCTCTTGGTATCTGCTCAAAAGTGATGGTAGTAAATAATGTCTTTAGACTGTCCACCATTTGCTTATATGGCATGAGTTTATCATCTTTAGTCTGATATTCATCGGTTGCTTGTCGAATGACCAGTTGTGAGTCGCCATATACTTGCAGTTCTTGTAATTTCCATTGTACGGCTAACCTGAGTCCTATGATCAAGGCCTCATATTCTGCTATGTTGTTTGTGCATGGAAATGTGAGCCTGTAAGACTTTGGGATGCTATCACCTTGGGGTGTGATAAACAGAATGCCTGCCCCCGAGCCATGCTTAGTGTATGACCCATCAAAATATAGTTTCCATGGATGTGCTGCTGTGATCATGAATATCTCTTCATCTGGAAAATTGGAAATAAGAGGATGATCACCTGTGAGGGGTGCATCGGCCAACTGATCTGCAATAACTTGACCTTTGATAGCCTTTCGGTCTACATATTCAATGTCAAATTCACTTAGAATCATCACCCATTTGGCCAAGCGACCTGTCAATGCTGCTTTGCTGAGTAAATACTTGAGTGGATCAATATTTGCAATGAGTTGTACCTTGTGTGTCAACAGATAGTGCCGCAATTTAGTGGCTGCTAAGATTACTACTAGGCAAGCTCGCTCAATATGTGTGTAATTGAGTTCATAGCCTACCAGTGTGCGAGAGATGTAGTATACAGCACACTCTTTGCCTTCTGCATTATGTTGTGCCAGTAGTACACCCAATGCTATACTTGTTGCTAAGATATAAAGTAACAACGGTCTACTTGGATTTGGTGGCATTAGTAATGGTGGATTCATGAGATAGTCTTTAAGCGTCTGAAATGCTTGCTGGCATCGGGCATCCCACTGAAAGTGGATGTTCTTGTGTAGCAGATATGTAAATGGTTGACACTTATCAGCCAATTGTGCAATGAATCTTCGGATGGATTGAAGCCGTCCTTGTAGTGTCCTTAGCTGGTTGATATTCTTTGGAGGTGGCATGTCCATGATTGCCTTAACTTTTGCTAGATCGACCTCAATGCCTTTGCTTGAGATGATGTATCCTAGAAGTTTCTCGGAGGTTACTCCAAAGACACATTTCTTTGGGTTGAGTCGAACATGATATTGTTCCAGTCTATCAAAGATTTTATCTAAGATGTGGAGATGTCCTTCTCTGGTGAGTGATTTTGCTAGTAAGTCATCAACATAATCTTCCATCATGGTATGCATCATGTCATGGAAGATGGTGGTCATTGCTCTTTGATAAGTTGCTCCTGCATTCTTGAGACCGAAAGGCATTACATTCCAACAATATGTGCCCCATGGACAGGTGAAGGCTGTCTTATGTTGATCTTCTGGTGCGATCTTTATCTGGTTGTATCCTGAAAAGCCATCCATGAGTGAAAGCATGACATGTCCTGCTGTCAGATCCACTATGATGTCGATATTTGGAAGGGGGAAGTCATCCTTAGGACATGCCTTATTCAGATCTCTGAAGTCAGTACAAATGTGGATGCCCCCTTTTGGTTTGCCAACAGGCACAATATTGGAGATCCACTCCACGTAATCAATTGGTCTAATGAAACCAATGTCTAGGAGTTTCTTGAGTTCTGTTTTGACTAGCACTGCAATCTGAGGATGCATCTTACGAAGCTTCTGCTTGACGGGTTTGGCTCCTTCTGCTACGGTGAGGTGATGCATGACTAAATCAGGATCAAGCCCAGGCATGTCTGCATATGACCATGCAAAGTTGATCTGTCGCTTCTGGAAGAACTCTATAAACTTAGGCTGTTCCTCTGGAGTGAGAAGAGATGCTAGATGTACGAGATGAGGATTTGCAGGAGTCCCCACATTGTATTCTTTGGTTTCCTCGATGAGAATCGTTGATCATTTCTATTGTGTACTATCAGGGAGAATGTCAAACCCTTCATCCTCAGGCACCTCAGAGAGGTTTTCACCGTTGGATGCGCTCTTTCTTTTTACTTTTGTCGGATCAAATAGTGCCACAGTGTGGTTTTCACTAGAAGATCCATGTTTTAATGTTATATTTTTGTAGCTGAAAGGTTTGGCATCCGCCCCGAAGTATGTTGCACTATTAAGTTTAGTGGCGAATCCAACTTTGTGATCCCTGCTTGGTAGGTTATCCCTTAATTCCAAAAAGTCAATGATGGCCTCATCGTTTTGGAAGAAGTCAAGACATGGGGGATTTGGTTGGTTCCATTCGATGAGTTCGGGGTGGATAATGGGCATTACTTCATCGATTAGGTTAAGTGCGTTAGATGTATCAGTGAGGGTTAAGACATTATGGTGAAGGTCGTTAATGGTACTCTCCCTGTCAGAGTCAGGCATAGGATGAGACGTAGGGTCTGTGGAAGATGTTTCCAGTTCAGGAACCCAAGTGGTCTTTATTTGTGCTTCTCCGTAAACAGGGATATCTTTGCGGGGTGGAGGCGGTGATGTGTCTTCCTCATCTGAAGTGTTAAGTTGCACGGAATCAAATTCCCATTCATGTGAGTCGGTCTCTAAGTCACTTTCCAGCATCCGATTACTATACCATACTGGGATGTCTTTTGAGTTAAATACTGCAGGTATGGTTGGTTGATGTACCTTTGTAGTGAGCGGTGCTACAGGAAGTTTGATGGGGATAAAAGAATCTAGCACAGGAAGTATCGGCAGTGTTGACTCAGTGGCTTCTACGGGAACTGCTGGTACCATAGATGCTGCTGCGGGTTCTGATACAGTTGCTGCTGCTAATGGTACTATGGATGTAATGGCTGTTGTGAATGGGATTACTGGTTTGATTGGTGGGATGATTGGTATTGTAGATGGTTGTGTTGGGGTTGTGAGCCTTGATGGGGCAGTGGGGATGGTGCTTGAGGCTGCTTTAATGATAAAAGGTGTCCTCTTTGCCGTAGGTTGACATAGTGGTTTGCTAGGTTTTCCTTTGAATTTGAGTTTAGGAAAGACCTCTTTTTCAAAGCCTAAGCCTGTATTACCTTTGGGCTTTAATTCTGGCAACAGAGGTTCATGTCGTCCTTGTTTGCAATATCCTAAAGCACTCTGACCATCATACCCCATTCGTTGCATAATGAAGAGTCCTTTGCCATACTGATCTATAGGAAGTGTGATTCACGATATATCAGTGGTGATGGGATCTTTGTAGATCCATTCTGCGAGGTCCTCATCTTGTGTCTCTTCTTCTTGACTCTTTCCAAGAACGAAAGGCGTCAAAGCACATGCTGGCGTGATTAGTGGTTGCTGGAGTACCTGCTGTGGTTTACCATGTGTTCTAGGAGAAGTGGGCATTTGTCCCACACAAAAGAGTTGACTCAAGTTGTATTCCCCAGGACCTTCCTTTGCGATCTTCATCTTAAGCTTTTCTTGCTTGGGCATAGTGGTGTTTGAACTGGCAAGAGAGGCGGGACTGATATATGATGTGGAGGAAATGGCTTCTCTATTATTAGGAACAGTAATCTCTGGTTGATGGCTGATATTATGACAGTATGCAAAGGGATTTGCATCACCCAGGATTGTGATCTCTACACCATTATGTGGGAACTTGATACATTGATGGTAGGTAGATGGAACGACATGCATGGCATGTATCCAAGGTCTTCCTAACAATAGATTATATGGTAGAGGAAGGTCCAGAACCTGACAAATGATGTGCTTTACCACGGGGCCCACTCGGATTGGTAGTACCACAACTCCTTTGGATGAACGCTCCCCATCGTCATAGGCTTTGATTGTGATCTTCTGACGAGGATCCACTGATTCTACCGCATATCCCAATGCTGTGACCAACTATAGTGTGCAAATATTCAGGCCTGCTCCATTATCGATCAAGACTCGCTTGATCCGATGCTGGTTGATAAATCCTTCGATGTGGAGTGAGGCGTTATGCGGTTGTTGGAAGGAAGAGTTGTCACTTTCGGAAAAAGTGAGACAAGGTGATGACTTGAGACTTCCAACCATGGCTTGAAATTGGTCTGTATTCAGATTTGCAGGGACTGACGCCTCTTGGAGTGCTTGATCCAAGATAGTTTTATGAGAGGGTGATAGGCGCAAAAGCTCTAAAATGGATATAAGCACAGGCGTTTTGTCTAATTGTTCACAAGATTGTACTGCTTTGGTATGGAGGTGGTGCCTTGTGGAGCTGCTTTGATGGTAATTTTGCCGCGACGCGTAACAACATTGCAATTTGAGTTGGGATTTTTGAAGGTTATGGTTGCAACTTGTTCATTGGCATCATACAGATGATTTACAGTGTAATTATACGCAGCCTGCGTATAATCAGTGGTATCAGTGCCTCGCCTGGAAGTGGAAGGATCCCTTTGATCTTGTGAGGGAAGTGGATTTTTGAACATCAAATGATCATTATTGGTTGTTTTTGGGTTATGTCCTTCAATTTCAATTTCTCCTCGATCAATAAGATCCTGAATGAGATCTTTCAATCGGTGACAATTACTTGTCTTGTGCCCTCTTCCTTGATGGAATTCACAGTGTTCAGTATCTCTCCACCATGCCGGTTTGACTTGAGGCTCATAGTTTGATAGCTTAGGTAGAGTGACCAAATTTTGAGAGAGGAGTTGTCGCAACACTATTTCAATGGGTTCCCCTAAGGGAGTGTATGTGTGTTTCTGTTTTTGCTGACGAGGTCTGGGTTCATCATGAGATGTGATGCGACCTTGATTAGAAGGGACATTTGTGTTGTTTTGAGGTGGAGGATTTTGTCCTACAAACCGAACCATAGGTTGTGTGTTTTGGATAGTCCTGGCATCCACAACCCCATCATTGACAATATTCTTGTTTTTATTCCAGAAGTTTGGTTTATCGCTGTTGAAGCATGGGCGAGGACCATCTTTTGGTTCGTTAAAGATTTTGATGAGTCCTTTCTTGATAGTGCCCGCTCACATTTTAAACCCTTGGTGATCATATCATTAAAAGAGTCTGTGTCTTTGACATCCAGGTGAAATTCCATTTCTTCGTTTAAGTTGGAAATGAATATTTCCACTAGTTCTCGTTTAGGTAACTGAAGAGAACGTCTGCTAGACATTTGGCGCCATCGTTGCAAGAATACTGAGAATTGTTCACCTGGTTTTTGTTTGGTGTTGCACAGATCAGCCATGGTGATGTCGCGTTCAATGTTATGAGAGTAATGAGCTAGGAACTTCTGGATGAGTTCCTCAAATGTTCTAATGCCACCTGGTAGTCGGGAAAAACATGATGTGGTTGTTCCTCCCAAGCTTTGGGGAAAAAGGCACATTAAGTAGGTGTCTTCATATGCTACTTCAAGACAAGCGGAATGAAATTCTCTGACATGATCACGAGGATCTCCCTTTCCCCTATATTTTTCGAATTTGGGTGTTTTGAATCCTCTTGGAAAGGGTGGCATATAAAGATTCCTATCAAAAGGATAAGGACAGATGTCATTGAGTGAAAATTGGTTAATCTTGACACCACTATGAAGTTGTTGGGTGAGATTCTCGACTTGTTGCCGCAATATCTCCATTTCATTTGGAGGAGGAGGTGGTGGGTTACCTCGAGGAATGTTATATTTGATGGGATCTCTACCTCTTTCCTCCTCATGGCGACTTTGTCTTTCTGATGCTTGTCTTAATTGGGCAAGATCAAAGTCTGAGGGTAGTTTGGCTCCTTCTTGAGCGAGTTTTAAGAAGTGAGCATCTGCATTGCTCCTGAGTATTTCGTCAAACAATCTGTTAAAGAGAGGGTTATGCTGAGCCCTTTCTATTGTTGCAGGAGTAGGAGTACTTGGGTTTTCGTCATTTGCATTTCCTCCAAGTGCTTCTTGGAATTCATTGAGATTTTCCTCTTCTTCTTCTTCTATTTCTATTTCTTGTTGCCGTGACTGTGATCGGGTTTGGGCCATTTTGTTTATGAGTCTTTGCTGAAATTGCATGAAAATGATGATGAGTTTTTGATGAAATGAGGGATTTGATGATTGGTGAATTGTGGTGCATGTGGATCTCTTAACACTTTTAAGGTAGATGTAACCAAAATTCCTTCTTCGAATTGCTTGCTTGTTTGATAAGATTTTGATGTGATAAGGTGTAGAGAAATCTGAGATGTGTTACAGATTGAACTACCTAGTAATGAGAGGATTCACTCATGAACTAGTTTTAACCTGCATAGATGTGTCTCTTAGGATGAGCTTATCCTAGATGTAGAAACAATCTAAAAAGTGATGTGATGTGTTTGATTTCAAGCAATATCTAAAAGAGAACTTGGGACAAGAACCTCTTAATGTTTTGAGAGTTGGGACGGATCGATGATGAAGTGATTATGTATGAGTGAGATGATGGATGAAAATGTTTTCAACTTCAATAAAAACTTTGTGTTACAAATGGGACAAACTCTACTTCTTCCCTTTCAGGTGTTGGAGGTATTTCTCGAGCTGTGTTGTAGGTGATGCAGACGTTTGGGAAGAAATTGGGATTAATCTTTCCTCCTTGATTTTTGTGATAACTCAGAGCTCTATATTGCATAAAAGCTCTGCGGTTCAATTATTTGGAATCAAATTCGTTTGTTTTGCCTTGAAGGTAGAGACACATGCGATGTAGAAAAACTCTATGGGAGACAAAGATTTGTCGATTGATATAGAAGAATTTCCTCTTTTTGATCAAAGCCTTTGAGCTCAATGGTCTTCTTTTCAAGTTGATATTCTGATGACACTTCTTCTTTCGCAAGATGTGAAGAATGGTCATAAAATTTGACTCTTTGTTGTTTGCACTTTGTTTTTGATGTTTTTGGTTGTTTTGACAGATGTTTGGTTGGATGAATACTTTGTTTTTGGGAAGTGATTTTCTGATTTTTCTTTGACAAGAAAACAAAGCAAGCACACAAACACAAGAATGTTGCCTAAAAGGCACAAATGAGTATGGGTCTAGATCAACCCAATCCTTGGACTTTTATATGACCCTTCCTTTAGATGTATTTTAAGGTGTATTTCCAAAGCCCGAAGTCGGCTCAATGTGCACTTGGTCTTTAAAACGAACACACTTCAAACGCTTTTTATCCATAAGGTCAAATGGCCAGTTGTGATAAGTTTAGCCCACATCTTGATATTTCTTCGACTTTGGTACTACATACCTTATGAATCCTGCCGTGGCAGGTAAGGATGTGATATACTAAGTCTTGCGCGAGCATAACAAATAGATGATCCCTATGATGGGGGAGTCACCACTTTTATCAAGCCACAAGTGACTTTTCAAAAAGCTATGTTTCTACTCAAGGAAATATGTATGGTGAGTATCTTGGGAGCAAAACCACCTATGCTCTTGCACTAAATTATATCTCAAATATTCTCAATCAATAGAACGGGTGGGCTACTACTTAAAGGTGTTTAGTCATGTTCGATGTTTTTGGACATAAGTTCATTCTGCAGTGACTCACTTAAGAGCCTTATAACTGGTGGTGGGGCCCATTTGTCCTTTCGGCCAGTTACACTGTAGGAACAGCTATACCCAAGGCTACAACTTTCGCTCTCACCTGATTTCTATAGCGGCTCGAAGGATTTACCGCGCGAGGTCGTTCCCAAGAGTGATGTGTCTCTTGGCAGGCCTCTCTTAAAAAGATAAATTTTTTGAGCGTTACTAACACTTTTCTCTTGCACCTAGGACCACGGAAGCCAAGGGAGAGGATAGTGTGTGTTAGAAGTAGGACCACTCGACTGACTTTTGTGCACAAGCGTGCCAAACATGAAATTCACTTGTTCTTTTTAATCCATCATTTGCAAATGTGATCTAACTATTTGGAGATGTTGCTCCAACAACCATGGTGTTCGTTTTAACTTCAAAGGCAATGTGTTTTGTAATCTAGAATTCAAAAATCCTGGTCAACTTAATGAAAAGCACGTTTTGCTTGAAGTAAATCACTTGCAAGAATTGGAACAAGTGGATTGTAAGTTTTTTAATTGCACCAAAATTTGAAGTGTGGCTTGTAAATTCTTTAGTTTGATGCAAGAAAAGAAACTTTGTGTGTTGATTTTAAGCACCAATATAAAGATGAATCCTAACTAGCAATGGAAGTAAATATTTGTTTTAAAGTGTTTTAAGAGCACCAAAGGAAAATTTGTGATTTTAGTGATGAGTTTTTAACCTGCACAAACAAAAACATGTTAGTAAAATCTCTGTTCAAGGGGGGCTTCCACAAACCTAATGATTTCCATTTTTGTGGTTACAATGCGATTTGGACGACACTCTATTGCAATAGCGCTAGTCTGCGTTTTAAACAGAAGCGCTATTTCACACAGAAGCGCTGAAAGAAGATGTGAGACAGAGAGACAAAAGCGCTAGAAGTTTTCCAATAGCGCTAGAAGAACCACCAAAGCGCTAAAATAGGTGCAAAAGCGCTGAAACTTTTACAATAGCGCTATTTCACGAACAATAGCGCTAAAAGAAAAAGTGTCGGTAGCGCTAAAACGTGTTCAATAGTGCTAAAGCACAACCTATGTGGCACTTTCAACAATCAAACATGTTAGTAAAAAAAAATGAGATGTTTTTGGTGGTTCGATTCACGTCGGGTTCACCAAATGATGCCCTGATAAATGGACAAGGTTAGTCTAAGAGACAAACAACACAAGACACACAAGAAAATCGTTAGTGTTATTTAATCAAAGACTAATCTAAATAGGCATACCAAGAGAGACACTAAAAACATGAAAGCATATTTAACTAAAGAAGTAAATATGATGAGGCATCTCCAAATACCTCCTAACATACTCTTAGCTCTTTCTCCCTTGTTCCTCTCCTCTCCAAGTTCCAAAATAGTGTAGCTCTCAGCAGCTTTTTGCATTATGGATGCTTATGGAGGATTGAGATTGTAGTATTGTGTTCCAAATCTGAAATGAAAAGCTAATACTAAGCTATTGATACTAAAATGATTTATTTTATCCAAGATGACAATACATGAGTTAATTATGCTAAAATGCTCTCTTAAAATGTCTATAGCTTAAATGCATACAAGTTTTCAGGATCTGGATTATGAAGGAATGAGCTCTATTTATAGGAAAAATGGAGCAATGGATGGTTGAGATTGAGCAATCTCAACAAGGGTCAGGATTGAATGATTTCAAATCCATGTGAGGGCTTTCAATCCAATCCCAGGATGACAAGTGTCAATGTGAGATAGGTTGAGAGAGGAGGGAATAAGCATTAAATGCTTGATATGACTTTGGGATTTAGAGTCAAGGTTGGTTGAATGAATAAAACTCTTTATTCAAAGAATAAAGCTTTTATCCAATGGATAAACTCTTGTGCAAATGTGAAATGGATGAATATGGTCAAAACAATAAATGTTTGGGGGGACAAGTTTGAAATAACCATAAATGGTTATGTAAGAGCCATGAATGGTCATGTAAGAGCCATTAGTGGTCTTTGGAAGACTTTGGGGGTTAATTTGTTGAACACACAAAGCATTAAATGCTTTTCAAAGACTTTGGAGTCTTTGAGAAGTGACTCCATTTTGCTTAGGAATGTGACAATAATTAGGGGATGGATTAGGCTAATTAGGAAGGGGTTAGAAAAATCTAGAAGGGGATTAGATTTTTGCAAGTGGATTTGGTGGGTGAGGGAAAATAAGATTTTATTAAAATAAAAATTAATTTATTTCAATAAATGTGTGCAAGTTGCATTTGTAGGAAAATGCAAGTGGGGGGGGATAATGATTTAAATAAATGTTTTATTTAATTTATTTAAAAGAGGAAAAAGGGGATTTAATTAAATAAATAGATTTTATTTATTTAATTGATTTGTATTTGGTTTAATGAATTAATTAAAATAAATTGAATAATTTATTTAATTAATAGAAGAATGTTTGGAGATGAATTAATTAAATATTAATTTAATTAACTAGTGGCTAGTGGATTTTTAATCAAATAAATAGCGAATATTTATTTAATTAAGCTGGACAGATTTATGTGACTACAATTATTGTTGTTATCCATTTTCACGATAAACATTTTGGCATGTCCGGTGGGACTCTTGTCCCTTTTGCATTTAACATCTTTTGTTGTAGATTTTGTGCTTTTGAAGTTGTAGATATGACATTTCCGACAACATTTTGACATTTTTGCATCTGCGCACTTTTAGATCGCTTTTTTTATTCTCTGTCACGTCTGTGACATCTGGAATCGTGTCTGCGCCCTCGACATTTTTTTTTTTTTTTTTGTAGATTCTAGGAAACGCGTCTGTGTTCCCTAATCGCATCTACGAGGCCTCCAGGTGCGTCTGTGTTTGCAGGCCGCGTCTGTGTTCAGGAGCCGCGTTTGTGTCAAATCTAGGCACGTTTGCATGTTTATATAGCATTTGTGTCACTGATAACCATGTCTGTGTTCATCTTTGTTGCATTTCAGTTTTGTTGATTCGGTTTTTTGTCATTTGGATTTCAGATCTGGTTTATATTGAGCTAACATTTGCAGATCTAGTTAACGAAATTGGTGCAGTTTGTCTTGAAAGCAAAATCATTTTGTCGAAGGCCCCTATTTCACAAAGTCTTTTGGATCTAAAATTTACCTAACTTGTGTGCTTGCAGGAGGGGTATTATTGCAAAACTACTAACAAATCTTTGTTGCAGAATTTTTTGGCAAGGGTTTTTGATCTTTGTTTTGTGCCTTATTTTCATTGACTAGCAAACACTTCAATTGGTGCACTAAAATTGAACCAGTGTCTGTTGTGTCTTGGGCAATAGGCTCTTTTTCTTTCATCTTTAGAGGGCCTGTCTCCCTGTGTGGTCATTAGGACTACTAGTGAGGAGAGAATGACCCAAGTGGTAGCGAGGAAAACCCACCTCTTCCAAACCACTATAAACAACTGTATTCATGGTGAAAACCATGGGTAACGTGTGCTGATTAGTTCATACTAACACTATGTCTCCCCATAAACCCGTTTAATCAAATTTATTTGATCATTTGTAGGGTGTAACCCCTACCGGCTGGGAGCCTTCTGTATTTACAGAGCTGAAAGTGCCGCATATATGGCCACACGAGCAGAT
This sequence comes from Cryptomeria japonica, assembly GCF_030272615.1. NCBI lineage: Eukaryota > Viridiplantae > Streptophyta > Pinopsida > Cupressales > Cupressaceae > Cryptomeria > Cryptomeria japonica. The sequence goes on from NC_081413.1 coordinate 684,833,485, forward strand.
GCCCTTACTAGCACATTTTTGTTTTAGAAGCCAAAATCCTTCTATTTGTTGTGGCAGGAGGTCGGAACTCTGGGAGTGGCCCACACACATACGGTTCTTAGTAGAGATACAAAGTTCACCACCGGGAGTTTTCGTGGGAACTGATGCTTGGCTGCCCCGAGAAGTGAGTGCCAAGGGTGGAGCCAGTGGGGTCAAGCATCTAAGTATCCGCTCTGAATAGCGTAGCCTCAGGGGAAACTCCATGTGGGATCAACAACTATTTTCCTAGCCAACCATAAGAATTGTGCTTGTCTTATTTTGAACAATTAAACATTCAAGACCAAACATCAAAATATTGTGTCTTTTGTGTCTTCAAGTGTATGTAAAATAATTTTACATCAAACAACACACTTTTCTTTGAGTCATTTTGAGTCTAAACACTTGCAAACATTGAGTCTTCATCAATAATGTGTCCTCTTGTCATGGAAAACAATGAAACATTTAGATTTGGTCACAACAAGCAACTTCACACATTGGAAAAATTGCACAAAGTTTTTAGAAACACGTCTGTGTCTGACAAAATAGTGTCTGTGTCATCTAATCGCATCTGTGAAGGGCAGAAACGCTTATGTGTTCTCTTGAGCAATATTTCATTTACAAAATCTCAGAAGCGTGTCTGTGTTTAACAAAACCATGTCTGTGTCCGAAAAGCACCTCTGTGAAGTATACAGGCACGTCTGTGTTCAAAATTGGAAACTCTACAGTCCAGCAAACAAAAAAAAAACACAATCAGTTTCAGAATTCTTGAGCTTCCTTAGTTATTTCTCCAAGGTTTCATCTAGCATTCAACCTACCTTTGGGTCTCACAAAGTTCATCATTTCTTTACAACTTACATTATATTCACATTTGTCTAAATTTGAGTCAAAAGGTCACTTGCTTGTCCTCATCATACTTTTTCAACACACTACATACAACAACATTTTGCTAAGTGGTCCCTCATCAAGGTCTATCACCTTTGGGTCTCATTTGGTCTTACTTAGAGTCAAGGTCAACTTACCTCATCAAGAGAAACTATCATCTATTTGGAAGCCACACCTACTCTACTACATACATACTTGGTCTTACACTTTGGACATTGCAAGTACACTTCAGGTTCATTTACATTCCATCCAACTCTTGGTCTTCCATACTCTTTTCCATTTTCATCTAGTCTCACACATTTTGGTCAAGACCTAGTTCATGGTTGAAACCCGTTTCCAAAAATCTAGGAGAGAAGCTAAAGAGGCTCAAGAGTCCACAAACATGAGTTCCTATGAGTATGACAATGATATCTTCTTCAATTCTGATCATACTACATTACCTGACATTGATGCCTATAGAAACATTCCAAATGTTGAGAACATGGACACTAAAAACAACAATGATACATACAATGACAATATGGACAACATTTCAGTACATTCAACAGAAGTGGAAGACTCCATTATGGTGAGGAAATAATGAGGAGAGATAGACAATACTTCTTACAAGTGATGGCACAAAGTGGAGCCAAGATCCCTCATGATTTTGACATGTCTCAAATAATAGAAAATCGACCTTTGCAACAACCTCACCTCAACATGGATCAAAGGAGGCCTAATAGTGGAGGCAATAGAGGACCACATATGGTGCCTGAATCACCATCATCTTTGTTTAAAAAACCTAAGGTCCCACATACACTTGGTCAAGCATATGATACTCACCTTTGCAGACCATTATGGAAGTCTAATGCAGAAAAATATACTCAATCACATACCAATGATAAGGACCAACCACCAAAGCAATTGGATATCCAAAGGCATGCTCAAAATTTGGACACAAGGAAACCCCGCGTCAAATTTGGGGGCAACACATTAGAACAAACTCATGACATGCCTGTAGAGTATGGTATACATGGACAAAACAAATATTCCATTCCTCATCATGACTCTATACCAAGTGGTCCATATACGCAACATCATTATAGACTTCCTCCATATGAACATGTCTACGATCAATACCATCCATATATGCAATATGCTCCTCCTCCACCCGGTGGTTCAAGCATGGGGTATGGTCCAAGAAGTCGGTCTCCACCTAAGAACAATTTGGAGCAGCAAATTAAGGACTTACAAAAGAAAATGGAGGACATAAATACACCGAAGCCAACTTATACAATGAGAGACATATGTCCCTATCCATTTGAGAAAAGCATTCCAATGCCTCCATTTCCTACACACTTTGTGACACCTAAGTTTGATAAGTACAGAGGAAAAGGGGATCCTAAGGCACATATAAGACAGTTTTTCACAACTTGCATTGAAGTGGCAGCAGAAGAGACATATTTGATGAGATTATTCCCACAAAGCTTAGGTGATCAAGCTATAGAATGGTTCTCCCAACTTCCACCTGAAATTAAGTCATGGGGTGACTTAGCAGAGGCTTTTATCTAGCATTTCTCATATAACATAGAGACAGACATATCAGTCACTACTTTGTGCAACACCAAACAAAAGGATGGAGCATCTTTTTCATCATTCCTACAAAGATGGAGAAATCTAGCCAGCAGATGCTCTTGTGAAATTCCACAAAAACAAATGGTAGAGATGTTCACCCAAAATGTTAACAAAGACATTGGTTATGACCTAAGAAAAGCTTGTTTGTCCACTTTTAAGGATGTCATTGAGAAAGGCTTAGCAACATAGAAGGTCCTAATTGAACAAGGAGTAATTAAGATATTCAAAGAAAGCAAAGAAGACTTTAAAGGAAAAGACAAGCCAAGATTTTGGAATAAAAACATGAACACAGTCAATGATGGTGTTGTTGATGCCAATACAGTACGACCCAAAATCATTTTTTCTGGATCAAGCTCTACAAACAATCAAGTGAATACTCAAACAACTTCCAAATCAGGAAGGAAGTACACCCCATTGGACGAACCACTAGAGTCAGTTTTCAAGAAGCTAGTGGCAAACAAAATAATAACAATTCCAGATTTGCCTCCATATGAGCCAAAGGTCAAACCAAATTGGTGGAATGATGATGAGTATTGTGAATTTCATAAGAGCAAAGGTCATAAGATAGGAAATTATCATCGACTGAAGAACATCTTACAAGATCTTATTGATAGAGGTGACATTGAGATTGAAGGACACTCATCCAATCAAGAACATGAAATGTTTAAGGAACCATTCCCAAAGCATGACAAGGGAAGAGCTAAAGCCACTTTGTCAACCAACTGCCTCTCCAACACATAGGGCATCCGCCCAGTTAGATATTTGCTCCTGAATGTATATGGCAGCTCTACTGCATCATCCTCCCACTCCTCGCACTCTCGGTATGGCCTCCATACCACAGTGTCAATTTCATCGATGACTCGATGCCAGTACTCCAACCTGCCAATCTGTGGTTGTGATGTAATCATATCATACAAGTGAAAAAAATTGCTTCCATGACCCCTGCCTCTGAAATGAATCAGTCGTGTCACCAGCAGATGCTCATAAGCCCACACCTGCAACAATTTCACTCCGCAACCCAATCCTATAGATCCATGATATACGAACTGATGAAGGTCACAATACAAATGTGCCAGTACACATGGTCCCCAGGCAAATGTGGTATGTTGTGTCACCAACGTCTCCAATGTGCTCCCCCAGCCCACAGCCAATCCTCGTGTAGCCCTATCAGAAAATAAGAACCCACTGATAACTCCTACCAGTATTGCTGGTGTTAGGTCCAACTAGGAAAGCTAATGTACTGAGAGGGGAGGGGTGAATCAGTACTTCAAAACTTTTCTTGAAAAACAATTTTACTGATAAACACAATATGAGTATTGCTGATCTCATAATATATAATGCTGAAACATAATCATAGAAATAACATCCATACAAATTTCACTCCATAACACAAAGATTTTTGGTCACACAGAAACTCTTGGTTAGAGAGAAAAACTACAGTGGGGATGGCGCCCACAACTTCACTACTGCAATAATCAAGATTGCTCGGTTAGAGCTACATGTTTAGCTATTTCTGATAGCTTACCCTGTTAGGAGTACACAGATCTTTAGATCTACCTTGCTAAAGGATTTTACAAACACTTTTACAAAATGTTGTACCTAGTTAAAGGCTTTACAATTATAGACTTTGTTAGAGTCTTTTACCCTGTTAAAGGTTTCTTACACAACTAAATATTCAATCAAAAATCTTTACAAAATATCTGCAACTTCACATCTAAAATGTTATAGAAGACTCTATGTGCTCAATATGAAATTACCTTGCTCATAGCATTCCTCGGTAATTGATAAATCAACTCGGTAACCTCTTCTGTATGCTCTGTCCCTTAAACTGTTCTTTAGAAAATCTTCTCGGTGACTTATGAATATTTTTGTCAATCACATCTTATATTCTCTCATGATTTTCTATTTTTTAACTCTATGTCAAATACTCAAATCATTCTGTATTTGTAGATCTCTGAGATGGTGATCTGTTCATGCTTCGATCATACAAACATGTTTTATTGAATGAATAAACATAGAGATTATTTCATTGGATAATCTTCCTCAAAATCATATAAAATCTTCAAATGCAATTTCCTATGTAATAACGGTTTCATTTTCTTGAATCTTGTAACATGTTTCACATGTGTGTCCAGGTTCATTGAATTTGGTAACACGTTTCCACTCAGTTCAGATTAACTCAGTATACCTTCTTTGCTACTCGGTAGCCATATGAATTCATCTCCGTTCATAGCTCGATGAATATTAACTCGGTGACTTGTCTTTCTTTACCGACTAAACATTCCGGTTTACCAACTGGACATTTCGGTAGCATTAACCGACTAGAGTATATAGGATGACTTTGGGCATAAAACTAATGACAACTTAGTAAATAGCAATAGCTGGTAGTGCCAATCCAGTCTATCTCATGGTGTCCCATGCCACATGCCCAACCCTCATCTCTAGTCCCGGATCTTGGAACACTCATCTCAGGGCATCCCTGTCTCTGTCTCGATCATAGGGTATCAACTCCCCATTGATCGATATCCTCAGTATCCTATATACATCCTCCAAGGTGACTATCATCTCACCCATCAGCAAATGAAAACTACAAGTCTATGAGTGCCATCTCTCAGCCAGTGCAGTCAGCAAACCCATGTTCGCCCGAAAATCAGGCACATACAGAATGTGGTGTAAGCCCATAACCTCAATAGCTACTCTATCCTTAGATGTCAGCTCTGGTCGCAAGCTCTGAGTTGATGGGAATCTCTCCCGTGACTCCAGCATAGGTAGGTACTCCTGTAGTCAAGCAAATCAATTGTGTCAGTCAAAGTGGTATTCACTGTTCATCACAAAATGCTGCTTTTTATCCTAGTGCTTATATTTATCATATGGTGTTCTATCCAAGTGACACTCACTGTTCATCACAAAGTGTTGCTTTTTATCCTAGTGGTACTCCCTGTTCATCACAAAGTACTACATTTTTGCACTCCCCGTTCATCATAAAGTGCTGCTCATATTTTGCACTCCCTATTCATCACAAAGTGCTGCTCATATTAGTACTCCATGTTCATCACAAAGTACTATGTTTTGGTACTCCCTGTTCATCACAAAGTGCCTTGATCTATCCTATCCTAGGGCCTCTGCTTGAGTGTATCCTCTTGAGTAGTTTCCTAATTGGCAATGTATGTTCTATCACAGAATTGTCAATCTTAGCCCTATTTGCTATCCTAGTCTTCCCTAGAGGACCTGCTTGAGTGTATCCTCAGCATCTTATCCAATCGACAGTGTATGTTCATCAAAGAACTGCCGATTCGACCTTGAAGACATAAACATGCTTATATTTTGCACATACGCGCCTGCTCTGCACAAACGTGCCTGAAATACATAGACGTGTCTCTATTTTGCACAGGCGCATCCACATAGCACCAACACGCTTGCACAACACAGACGCGATCACATTTGACACAAACGCCTTTTCCTTCATAGACGCGCCTGGCACAAACACAGACGTGCCTAGCCAACCCAAACGTGCCTGGCACCAACATAGACGTGCCTAAGCGTTTTTCAACCTTGTTTGACATTACCTAAAGCACATTTATTGCACTACCTAAGATGCATTAATGACAACATTTATTGCGACAAAGTACAAGGAGGTTTTGCGGTACTTACTGACCCTCTTGCATATGCTGGCCTCTGAAATTGGTGAATGTGATCGAATTTGTGCACCAATGCCATCGCTGCTGACTGTTGCTGCTCTCTTCTCTCTCTGCACTCTGATCTCTTGGATGTGTGGATGACAATGAGGATGTTTTCCCCTCGTGGTCTATCTTGTAGACTAGCCTAGCCCTAGCCCTAGCCCTCGTTTTCCGAGTCAGTCTTCTTTATCCCGTTACTCTGTCACTTTATTCGGTCAGTCCATTCTAGCCTTTCTTTCTTATCGAGAGATTTTCTGTGATCTTTGCAGACATTTTCATCCAATCTCTCAAGGGGGCATATCATTCCCATCTTGGGGCAACTTTGTATCAGTTCATCTTATCTTCTTTGAAACAACGTGACAAGCTGCATTGTCTCAAAGAGGGGCAAAATGTAGACACCTAAAATTGTCCAGTCTAATTAAATAAATATCTTTATTTATTTAATTATTTTAGCCTAATTCTTCTATTAATTAAATAAATCTTTATTTATTTAATTAATTCATTTATCCTCTTCTAGCCTTATTTCTCATTTAAATAAATACATTTATTTATTTAAATTATCATCTTCCTAAATTAAATAAATATCTTATTTATTTAATTATCCTCCTTCCTCTATTAATTAAATAAATCTTTATTATTTGCTGAAAGATATTATGTACAGAAAGAATCTCAAATGTCTTATTATGTCAGCCTACATCCTCAGATGAGGATTTGTAAAAATGTACAGTTGTTTATATTATCTGATCCCAGAAGGGATCTGGGCTAGACCGGAGGTTTTCTTATCTCCATTCTTTCCTACTGGTGCCCACACTGAATGGAGTTGTAATATTTTTTATAAAAAATAATAAAATTTTGGCTTCGAACTTTTATCGATCAAAAAAAAAAAAAAAAAAAAAAAATCTTAATATTTATTTAAATAATTCATTAGCTTTTTCTACCCATGACACATGTCATTCATCTCTTAATTCTACACTACCTACCCTCTCATTATTTTCTTATTTCCTCTACCTACCCTCTAATCATAGCCGACCATTTATCTTTTACACCTCTCAATCTTATCCCTCCATTTCTTATAATGTCTTCTATATAAGGAGATACTTCCTTCATTATCAACCCTAATGACCTAATCAAGCATTCTAGCTTTCGAACATTCATATGTGATCAAGCCTACTTGCAACCACATTTCCATTATTTGTTGAGCTCTTGTGCACATATAAAATCTGAGAGGAAATATATCAAGCAAGATCAATGGAGATAGGAAGAATGGAGATCCAAACCCTATTGGACATGTGATGGTATAATCTTTGTGAATTCATTTGATTTGCATTGTCTTAGGTAATCTTCATATGTTATGGTGGATCTTTGTTGATTGTTAGACTAGGGCTTTGTGGTTGAATTCATTTAGTCTTTCAATATTATTGTTGTTATCCATTTTCACCATAAATAGTTAGCAATGATCTTTGTTACTATTTTGTAAATTGAGTTGCATAAAGAAATTGGTCTAAAATCGCTCATTTGCTGAGGGTTCTTCTTTTTCGGTACTATGGCTAGAAAGGTGTGATTGATGGCTCCTAGCATAGTCATTTTTTTCCTGGATTCTTCTACCGCTAGGTGCAAATCCTAGGCAATAATGTCCTAGAAATGCTGAAAGAAGGCTGCAGGAAAACCATCAGGGCCTGGAGTCTTATCAGGATTCAACTGGAAGGTAACTTTCCTGACTTCTTCTAAGTCAATAGGTTTGAAGAGCTCTATATTGTGTCTTTCAGTAATTAAAGGAGGGATTGCGTCTAGAATTTTGTTTCTTACTTCCTGATCATTCTGACAATTGCCATTCATCAGAGATTCAAAATGTCTTACCGCTTCCTGGGCAATATCCTCATAATCTCTGGCAATACTACCATCCAGTTTTACCACCTCCAATATTCTGGACTTGCTACGATTGGCATTAGCCGATCTGTGGAAGAACTTGGTATTTCTATCACCATCCTTGAGCCAAAGTTCTCTGGATTTCTGTCTCCAGTGAATTTCTTCACACCAGAGAATTTCATTTAGCTCAGACTTGAGAGAGCTTTCCCTTTGGAAGAGTACTTGATTCATGCCCGACTTAATGACAGAATTGGAAAGATCCTCCAGTTCTGTCGTAACCTTGAGTTTCTCCATATGGATGTTTTGGAACGGACTCAAATTCCACTGTTTGATTTGAATCTTAATATACTTGAGTTTCTTATTTATCTTGAACAACCTTGAGTTGTTTTTGAGAATCGGTTCATTCCACCATGCTGCTATCAGATCATGTAGATCTGGCACTCTAAGCCACATCGACTCAAATCAGAAAGGATGGCCACCCTTAGAATGTCCTAGAGACACATTAAGGCAAATAGGGAAATGATCTGAACCTATAAGGGGTAGAATAGTTGATTCAAGAATAATATTTTGAGCTAGCTAAGCACCAACCACCAGAAACTGGTCAAGACGTTCTGCAATTTCAGTGAAACCGGTACGCCTATTTGTCCATGTAAAGGTACCATTCTTGGAGGCAACATCCAATAACTGATTCTTATCAACAAAATCCTAGAAATCTTTTTGAGCCATACCAATCCTCTGAATACCACCCTTCTTTTCATTACTTGCCAAGATAGCATTGAAGTCGCCTGCAAACACACAGCTAGCCACAGTGATATTTTGGAATCTGTTTGACAGGAGTGCCCATAGCTCACTTTTGTCATTAGCAACAGAGGGTTCGTAGACATTAAAGAGATTGAAACTCTTATTTTTGCATAAACTAGTGACCAGACAATGCTTCCAATATTTATCTTTGCCAAGGAGAGTGATTTGAACATTCAAAGGGTTCCAGATTATTCCCATGCCACCAAAGGCTCCCTCGGATTGCCTTAAAAGACCTTTCCATTGTTTCCATACTTTCATTTTTTTTTCAATCTCAGACTGATTCCATTTAGTCTCCTGTAATACCTAAATATCCCCCTTAGTCTCATCAATCTGGCACTTAATTAAATGCCACTTGTTAGGGGCATTAAGGCCCCTGACATTCCAGGATAGTAGTTTCATGGAGCTTGGGGAAGGGGGTTCCCCTTCCCTAAGTTAAGCTCAGATCACCCATTAGCTGCACCTGTGATTCTCAACATTGTTTTCCTTGATTTGCGCCCCCTTTTACCCTTTGGATGTAAGTTTGGTACATTAATATGTGACTCACACTTCCCAAACCCTTTTGCAGTATCATCCATTATAAGGTTGGCAACCGGTTCAGTATCTTCTTCCCATTCCGAGGTAGAGGAAACAATTTCTCCTTCTTCCAAGCCAATGGTGAAGCCTTTCTTACCTGGATCATCAAAGGTGGTTGGACCATCTGGCAGAGGGGGAGTAATCTCATCCTCCATCATACTAAAATCACCAGTCTTATTGGGTACTAAGGAAAGAGTAGTTGCAAACTCTATTATAATATCCTTTTGAAGGGTTTTAGCATCTTCCAAAAGATTTAGTAGAGCATGAGCACTTTCACTATTGGCAGAAAGGGCCTATTGATGGCTAGACACAACAAGAGGAGAATAAACAATAGGATTATTCTTTTCCATCTCCTTCATACTGGCCACCGAGGATTGCTCAACATCATTTGCTTTCCAATTTTCTGTATTCTCCTTGACTAACTTCATGTCAACCGGCTTAGATTGCACACAAGCATAATTTTTTAGGATAGAGGCCGATAATTCACAATCAAGACCTATGTGCTCCCTTGAGAAGCATTTGGGGCAAAGGTGCAATTGATCTTCCCTATCAATCCTTTGAAAGCATACCTCTCCGACCCCAATAATTTTGACTTCTTCTGGGATTTTGGAGATCTGGCCGGTATTAATACATATCCCGATAAAGCTACCCCACACCCTATCCTCCAGAATATCGTCCACAGAAACAAAAGTGCCAAGCTCTTTGCAGATATCTTTTACAATCTCAATGTGCCAATAGTCCGATGGACAGTTATATAACCTTAACCAGATTGTGTTTTCCAACAAGGTATGGAACTAGGGATTAAAATTTGGTTTCCAATCAATGATATGCACCCCGATCCCATCCAAAGTATAAGGACCTTTATTTTTAGCATTAAACATGTCCTCATTTTTCATAAACTCAATCAGATAATAATCATTCAGAAGGAAATTAAAGTTAATGTTCTCCCCCCATTGCGATCTACACCATTTCTCAAAATTTCCCCTTAACCATTTGCCACCACCCCATTTGGTAAAGAAATAGAAATCTTGAAGATTTGACCTAGCCAAATTAATCTTATTATCATCCAAAATAACAGTGGGTCTCGAAGTTTTCCTTACCGGTTTGTGGATGGCTAGATGAGCCTATGGATTGTATTTCGCCAGTGTTCATTTTTCCAAAATCGATCCAAATTAGATCACTGGTTTCTGGTCGGGGTAGTGGACCGCCAGGCCTTAGCATGATTGACGCACGAGGTTCTGTCTTGCCTAAACCATCCATTCTGAAATTTATTAGGGCCGTTACCCAGAGGGGGTTTAAAACCTTGCCTATAACAATTATGGATGTTAAGTTTTCTTAACTCTGATATATAGGGATTAGGTTTTAAAATTGACTTCTAATTGCACACCAAATCAAAAGCAGGAAGCTTCGCATTTCAAAACCAACCATCATTGCTCCATGAGAAGCCATTTTTCTTCCATGCCTGTGAGTTTATTGGCCTGAGATTACTATCTGTGTAGGGGTGACTAGCATTTGATTTCCTCTGTGGTCCAGGATCCCTACTACCTCTCATCATAGGATTAGATACATCCACCTTCCATGGTTGGCCTAGGGATTGATCTTTTCATGTTGTTCTTTTGAGCGCTGGTTGCTTGCCGATCGTAAGGTTCCGTATTGTTTCGATTGGAAAAGCTTCATCTGCTTCATCGCTCCAAGACCTGAACTTCCCCTGACCCTTGCCATAGAGCGAAGCCCCAACAATCTACTCGCCGGTTTGAAGCCTGCTACTACTGCTGCCACTGCCGAATTTGCCACCTTCGCTCACCATCCTTGAAGCAAACTAGCAATAATTTTAGAATTTCAATTCGTTGTTGTTCTTAAATTTATTAATTTGTGTTTTATTGTATTAAATTGGCGACATGATTGAGCAGTTTTATAAGGCCTTTTGATCACGTTTCCACCAGAGTCACAACTTTTCATATTTGAAGGAGTCATGACCATTGCTCTTGAAAGAGTTGAAACCCTTTGTTGCTCTTAGTTTTATTTTTAATTAGATCATTCTATATGTTATTGAAACCTTGTCACATACCTTCAATGCCATCTTTAATTGTTTTATTATGTGAGTGCTACTGCACTTTGATCACTTAGAACAATATTTAGAAGAGTTGTCATTTGATACTTGGTGGGGGCATGACAAGCATAAACCCCTACAAAATCTTGACATTCCAACATTCTCTAATACATGCCAATGGGCTGCCATTAATGATCATCATTTCAAAGTGGTTGTACAGTTATTAGGAAATTTTTTCTTTCTTTACCTCTTAAGGATCAATAAAGTTATGAATTCTACCAAAGTCAAGGATAATTATTAAGTGATTCTCTTTGAAATAACTCAACACCTCTTAGTTTGGGGTAAGCCAATACCTACTAATGCATGCAAATATATTTCAAGAAATGAGTCATAACTAAAACTAATATTGGTAGGTTGTTCATTTGCTTGTATTGTCATTTATTGCTCAAAGGATGATGTTTGGATGCCTTGATTAAGATTGGTTAAAAGGGCTACATAGTGCCAATATGCCATGCTACATAAGGACAAAATTAGACACCCTTTTTGTTGGCAACAACAATGATGGAAAATTGAGAGGGGGGTGAATCAGTTTTCTGCCAGATCTACAAACTCAACCACAAATACAAATATGATAAACTATAGCAACAACAAAGATAATAAAATTGATAGCACAACACACAACACCACCCAAAAATCATGCCAAGATCAACTGTAACACGCTACACCACCAGGAATACCGCATAACATGAAGAACATCACCGGATCAACAAAATCACCAAAAATTTCACAACGATCAATGTGGATCATCAAAACAAATAGGACACAATTAGGAAACACCAACAAGCACATTAGAGTCATTGGCAATAGCTGCACCAACACCACTTATCAAATCTTCATTGATCAATATTTGAAACTCAAGAACACTCAAATAGAAACAACTTCCATGAAGAAAGATAACTTGCGGAACACCAAATCACAAACCATATGAAATGAAGATACAGAAGAACATCCCAAAAAATATCTCAAAATCACATCTCAAGATCTGATCACAATGAAATATACTGAAGGAAATACCTAACTTTGTAAAGCACTGATCAGAAAAACAATTGCAAACCGGATCATATGATATGATCAATTAAGCTTTTCGGATCACTGAAACCAATATAGAAAGATGTAATAACATCAGAAAGACCCATATACCGAACCATGATCCCAATAAACCAATTTGCAATCACCAGAGCAATAAATCACAGGAATATGTTGACATCAATGACAACAATATATCCTAGTAGTAGCAATGTCTAACATTTTTATCTTCAACTAATTTTGCCAACTCAACATCTTTCATTAGAATGGTGAGTTAAAATATTATAACTTCTAGATGAATGTTTTCTTTTAGGCAACTAATAAACAACATTTGAAAAACTTATTATTTATTATGCTTTTACAATTTGTCAAATTTTCAAAAGATGTTTGTTAGTTAGGGATAGTGAATTATCTTTACTTTAAGTAAAATACCAATAAAATTTTCATACTAGCATTAGCCAAATCTAGTGAGAAGATGCAAAAATAGGTTCCATGTGAGGAGACCATTTAGTCTCCAACCAGTAATACCATTAGATGGCTTCATGCTTTCAATTAAACAATAACAAGTTTTTATATCATGGGTGTGTAATTGACTACAAAATATTATACTCTATACAACTAACTTGTAGGGTCATCACCCTAAAATTTAGGTAAGTCCAATTTAGGAGTACACAAAATCCATTTAAGACTATTTTGCTCATTAAGTCCAAAGTTATAACTTTTTCCCCCTAAATGAGTATCCATGATGTTGGATTTGTTTTCTCATGGAGTCATACTTGGTGTTAAGGTCAATCAATTTGCTATAAAGATCATCAATTATATCTAATTGGATTTGATTTTGTCATCCACCCATTGAAAGGAAAGTTATTCTAAGACTTATGATCTATATGATCAAAAACCATTTGGAGGACCGAAGATTTTCAAAGGGGCTATGAAGTAGTCACCGGTGAGGAGGGACCTCAAGGAGATCAGTCCAAACTGGTCAGCAAGAGTAAACACAATGGAAACACACAAACATGATGGAGGCAATGCAGAACATATAATTTTATTTCATTAAATTTGGTTATATCCAATCGGTAACAACTGGGTTACAACATACCAGCACATAGGCTTGATAGAATAGGACACACCAGGACCTTGAAATGAAAGACCTATCTTCTAGGCATAGTCTATCTATCTGATACTCCTTGATTCTCCCATTGATTACATTCTAAAGCATGATTACATATATATATATATATATATATATATATATATATATATATATATATCGATCCAAAGGTAGAAGGTCGACCAAATGTCAAGAAACATCGAGATCAACGTCCATGGCTCCGCGAGCTTCAAAATGGGTTCTGGTAGATCACTTGAATAGGTCTCAGGAAACCGGTAACAAAGGAACAACCGGTAACAAGAAACTATCATGGAAACCAGTAGCGATATCTTTCCAGAAAGTGATCCAAATGAGATGCAGTTTGAAAGCAAGAAAGGTGATCAAGTCTTCAAGTAGATTCCAACTCTACAAGATCTGGTGAGCCAAAAACTGGGACATACAGAAAGGAAAATTGAAACTGCAAACATAAAACAAAACATAAAAGAAAATGTTTTTGGTTGATGCAAGATTGCTATGAACCGAGGATGCTCTTGCATCCGACATTCGGGGTTAATGAAAAGTGAGCCTCTCACTTTGTTGGGGTTAGAGGGAAACCAAGGCAGTCTACCTCTGCTTGAGAAATCCAAGATGAATCTTCAATTGGTCTGCTCTTCCACTTCACAAGATACTCTTTGTATTGACTATTCTAGGTATTACGCCCAATCCTACTATCCAAAATCTCTTCAATTTGATTTGGATCCTTCCGGGGCAATTGTTTCTCTAAGTCTGCAACACTGTCCTCACTAAATTCTGGTTCATGGTACGCATGAAGATCTGCAATGTTGAATATAGGTGAAATACTTAGACTATCTAGTAGCTCCACTTCATATGCATTTCCAGAACCGAACTTTCTCAAAATCTTACAGGGTCCAAACTTCTTCATCTGTAACTTATTATAAGTTCCAACTGGGAATCTCTCTTTTCTCAAGTATACCATCACTTCATCGCCAACTTCAAATTCCTTTTGTCTCCTCTTCTTATCTAATTTTTCCTTATATTTGTTGTTCATGTCTTCCAGATGTTGTTTAACCTGAATATGCAATGCTGCCATGTGATCTGCAAATTCTTCTACTTCTAAACTCTTATAGTCTTCACTGCTAATGTCTCTCAATTCTGCTATTCCTCTAGGATGCACTTCGGTAACAATCTCAAAAGGTGTTTTTCCGGTACTTCTATTCACTGAATTTTTATAGGCAAACTCTGCTTGTGCAAGGATCAAATCCCAACTTTCGGTTTTATCTCCTACTAAACATCTCAAGAAGTTTCCCAAACTCTGGTTAACTACTTCTGTCTATCTATCAGTCTAGGGATGAAAAGTAGAACTGAACTTCAAATCTGTCTTCATCTTCTTCCAAAGTGTTCTCCAAAAATAGCCAACAAACTTAGTGTCTCTGTCTAAAACTATGCTCTTAGGTAATCCATGCAATCTTACCACTTCCTTGAAAAATAGGTCTGTTACATGCAATGCATCTGATGTCTTCTTACAAGGTATGAAATGAGCCACATTTGAAAATCTATCCACTACCACAAATATAGAATCATTCCCTCTCGATGTCTGAGGCAATCCAAGTATAAAATCCATGCTTATATCCTCCCAAGGTCTTACCGATACTGTCAAAGGTTTATACAATCCCACATTCTGACTACTACCTTTTGCAACTTGATAAAATCTACAACTCTGCACATATCTCTTAACATCCTTATGAATCTGGGGCCAAAAGTACTGCTCACTCACCAATGCAACTGCTTTATCAATTCTAAAATGTCCAGCTAAACCTCCACTATGCTTCTCTTTTATTAGGTTCTCTCTCATGGAACTCTTAGGTATGCATAACTGAACTCCCTTGAATAACATCCCATCCTAAATGAAATAATCCAAATATTTTCTCCTATGAACCATAACCGGTTCTCTACATGATTTCCAAGGTTCTGCAAAATCCGGGTCTTCATCATACAATGTCTTCAAATCTTCAAAACCTAATACTGTCACTCTCATCTCTGTCAGCAAATTCCTTCTCCTACTCAATGCATCAACAACTTTGTTAGATTTCCCACTTCTATGCTTCAACACAAAGGCGTAACTCTGCAAGAATTCTACCCATCTCATATGTCTCTGGTTCAACTTACTCTAACTATTCAAATACTGCAAAGCTTGATGATCTGTATACAACACAAACTCCTTAGGCAACAAGTAATGTCTCCATTTCTTCAAGGCTTGAACTATGGTATAAAATTCTTGATCATACACTGAATATCTCTTTCGGGCATCATTCAATTTCTCACTGAAATATGCTACTGCTCTCCCTTCTTGACTCAAAATTGCTCCTATTGCTATTCCACTTGCATCACAATCCACTTGAAATACCTTATTAAAATCCGGTAAAGCCAACACAAGCCGCTCAGTCACTTTCTGCTTCAACAATTCAAAAATTTTGTTTGCTCTAGTGGTCCACTTGAATTCCTTCTGATCTCCCCTCATGGTCTTAGTCATAGGGTTACAAACTAAATTAAAATTTTTGATAAACTTCCGGTAAAAACTAGCCAATCCATGAAATGATCTTACCTCTCCAATGCTTTCTGGTGCAGGCCACTCAACAATGGCTTTCACTTTCTCAGGGTCCATCTTCAAACCATCCTCAGATATCACAAAGTCCAAATAGACTAACTCATCCTTCATGAAAGTGCACTTCTCGATATTGATCAACAACTTTTCTTCTCTCAACCTTTGCAAAACCTGTCTTAACTGCAACAAACGCTCCTCTTTTATCTTATTGAAAATGAGAATGTCATCCAAATACACAATAACAAACTTACCCAATAATTTCTTCAATACCTCATTCATCAGCCTCATGAAAGTACTCCGTGTATTAGTGAATCCAAAGGGCATCACCAACCATTCATATAGTCCTTCATTTGTCTTAAATGTTGTCTTCCACTCATCACCTTCTCTAATCCTGATATGATGATATCCACTCTTCAAATCTATCTTTCTAATGTATTTTGCTCCACTCAAATAGTCCATTATGTCATCCATCCTAGGCAAAGGAAATCGGTATTTCATTGTGATCTTGTTTGATGCTCTTGAATCAGTACACATCCTTCATTCTCCATTTTTATTAGGTGCTAATACTACTGGTACTGCACAAGGGCTTAAACTTTCCTTGATCAAACCTTTCTTCAATAGCTCCTGCACTTGTCTATTCAGTTCTTCATTCTCTGCTGGTGTCAACCGGTGTGCAACTTTGTTAGGCAAACTAGCTCCGAGAACCAAGTCCATGCAATGACTAATACTTCTAATAGGTGGCAATCCATCAGGTGCATTATCTAAAATAATATCCTCATATTCTGTCAGCAAAACTCTTATCTTTGTCAGGTGTTCTCCTTCTAGTTCTGATCTCTATGTCTTCTTAGGAATTAAGACAAAACACACATTCTCATGTCTTAGTCCATCCATGAATTTCCTTCCATCTACTAAACAAATTGTGGTATTCATACAAACTTCATTCTTCAAAGGTTCCTCCACAGGTAACAAGGTTTGCTTCATCCCATTGGCCACAATAGTGTATGTATTCTTCCTCCCATCATGTATTGCCTGTCTATCAAATTGCTAAGGTCTTCCCAATAAAAGATGACAAATATCCATAGGCATAATATCACACAAAACTTCATCATGATAATTCCCAATTTTTAATTTTACTAAACACTGTTCACTTACTAACAACTTATGTTCATCTTGAATCCATGCTATCTGATAAGGCTTAGGGTGTTTCAATCTCTCCAATTTCAACTTATTCACCATCTCTTCTGAAACAAGATAACTACCACTATCAATAACAACTTTACAATAGTTACCAGATACCTTACATCTGGTCTTAAATAGGTTCTTCCTCTGCAAGGGTTCTTCATCTCCTTCGGTATGACACAAAGCTCTCCTCATCATCAACAATTCTCCATCTTTCGGTTTATTGTCTGATCCGGCGGGGTTCTCTTCCACCACTACTACTCTTCCGGTAGCCTTTGTCTTCTTACATTCAAATGCATAGTGTCCTCATCCACACTTAAAGCAGGTTCCTCTAAATGTCCTTTTGTCTTGTCTTCCAAAGTTCTCATTTCGGTAACCATCTGGTTCTCTCCTCCGGTAGAAATTTCTATCATCCTTCCGGTATGAATTACCTTATTTGCTCACTTCCTTGTCCTTGTTCTGATCTATACTGGTTCCTCTTTCTCTGATATATCCTCTTCCTCCTTGAAATCTTCCTCTGGTAAACCTTCCACCTCTACCTCTCTGTCTCTTCTTATGTCTTTTGTTCAATTTCTCTTCAACCTTTATCGCATACTGGTAAGCCTCTTCAACACTCTCCAATTTGATTATATTGAGTTCATCTTGTATAGACATCCACAATTCATTTAAATATGTTGCAATTTGTTCAACTTCATCATCAACATGTTCGGATTTGATGTTCAACTTGTAAAATGCTTCAGTGTACTCCTTCACACTAGATTCTTTGTCTCAGATTTTGCAACTTCCGAAACAAATCCACTCGATAATTCGTCAGGACAAACTTTGATTTTAACTTAGCAATCATCCTATCCCATGTCTTAATATTTTCTTTACCTCTTCTTTGCCTATCAACTTACAAATGCTCACACCAAAGAGATGCATGACCTTTCAAATGGGTACAGGCATATTTCACCTTCCTCTCTTATGTAGTGTTTTCAGAATCAAAATACTTCTCCATCTCTGAGATCCAATCCGTCAATTCATCTGAATCTAACTTCCCATCATATTTTGGTGGGGTAAAATGAGGTTTAGTGTTCGCCCTACTAAAAACCCTTAAAAACCTTTCTTCATCCGGATCAACTACCGGTAGGTTCACTTGTTCTGTCGGGGCTTCTTCTCCTTCATCTTCACTCACATCCTCAATATGTTAGCCTCTTCTCTGTGCTAACTCCATATCTCCATGACTTCTAACTAGGTTGCTATTCCTCGCAACATCTCCATCACAATAGGGTTTGCATTCCCACGTGCTCCACCATTCCTAGTTCCTCTTCGTGTCATTGATTCATGCTAGTCCTCTGCAATTGCAGGTCAGATCCACAATCTGCCACCCTACAACAAAAATTCAAGACACGCAACCTCCGGAATGAAACTTCACTCTAATACCACTTGAAGCAGTCACTGGTGAGGAGGGACCTCAAGGAGATCAGTCCAAACTAGTTAGAAAGAGTAAACACAATAGAAACACACAGACATGATGGAGGCAATGCAAAACATATAATTTTATTGCATGAAATTTGGTTACATCCAACCGGTAACAACTGGGTTACAACATACCGGCACACAGGCCTAGTAGAATAGGTCACACCGGGACCTTGAAACGAATTATCTATCTTCTAGGCACAGTCTATCTATCTGATACTCCTTGATTCTCCCGTTGATTACATTCTAAAGCATGATTATAAATATATATATCAATCTAAAGGATCCGGTCAGCCCAAAAGGGATCAAAACCCGAAGAACAAGACCTAATGTGCAAAATGAACAAGGTCAGCCTCCGCCAAGACATTCCTCTAAAAAATCCAAAGGATGAACCGTAGAAGGTTGGCCACACTCCAAGAAACATCGAGATCAACATCCAAGGCTCCACAAGCTTCGGAATGGGTTCTGGTAGATCACCAGAATAGGTCTTAAGCAACCGGTAATAAAGGAACAACCGGTAAAAAGAAACTATCATGGAAACCGGTAGCAATATCTTGCCAGAAAGTGATCCAAATGAGATGTGGTTTGAAAGCAAGAAAGATGGTCAAGTATTCAAGTAGGATCCAACTCCACAGGATCCGGTGAGCCAAAAAATGAGACATACAGAAAGGAAAAATGAAACTCCAAACAGATAACAAAACAAAAAAGAAAATATTTTTGGTTGATACAAGATTGCTGTGAACCGAGGATGCACCTGCATCAGGCTACCAAAATGATCAATGTGAAGAGAGAATCAATTTAGGCTGATTTGCAAATGCTTGTACATAATTTACCCCACATTTTTTTTGTTTTTGACTAATAAGATCCTATGGGAAAAAAATTAATACAAAGCTACCAAATTTCCTTAATTTGTGAGAAATTTTCCCTAAAACTCTAAAAAAACTATCTAGAAGTTAAACACCACTCAACCCACACAATATATCTATGTTGGACATTGTGGTTCACTGTCCCACTACAAATATTTGAAGATCCATGTAAATCTATTATAATATGTATGAATCTACTCACACTTGTGCAGGTTTAACTTGATTCATGAAAGTTGCTTTAATTTGTTGGTGTAAATAGTGACTTTATCAAACTAGTTAGTTTATAGCATACCTAAAGAGATTCTTATTTACATTGTTTGAGTCTCCACTTAGGGAGTTTTAGATATTTCCTCACCTCATCTAGTTGAGATTTGTACTCACTTTGTGAGATACCTAGTGCCACTTGCTCACATACTTGTCAAGTGATCTCACAAGTGTCTCATGTTTGAGGTGTAGCCAGTCATTGTCTCCTACCTTCTCACCTTGTCATCCTTTCCTATACATGCAATTCTCTCTATGTACATTACTTAAACTGTCATTATGTAATATAGATATTGTTATTTGTGTTTATTTGGTTTAATTGTGGAAGGTTGTGCATTTTAATTTTAGCTTATCCCAACAAAATCTAACAATCTCTAATCAAATATGTTCACAACTAAGGTTTAAGATGATAATTTCTAATTGTGATGTGGTTCATCTATAACCCTCTAAAATCTTTTTTTCATAAATACTAAAATAGCTATCTTTTCAAAGCTCTAACTACATAGGATTTCATCATTATCATAGGGTCATATTAACAAATTTGTAACAAGTATAATAGGGATTTTTCAGCAAATTTTACCTACATACAAGCAAAACCCTGTTACAAAATATGACTATGAGATACTATTCTCTTCATTACCAAACTAATATAAAGATGTCACAAAGTAACTTATGATATACGATGCACGTGACAACAATTACATAGTTTATATACATTACTAACATTATTACAATTCTATTATGCTTGTAAGATAAATTTGTATATAATTAGCTAAATAACTTTTTTTTCTTCATAAAACTATTAGAGAGTTAGGACATAAGGTCTTAACATTTAATAACACTTGTTCTTGAGAATTGAATATTTGTATAAAATAAGTTTCTTGGTAAGTTTGAAAGCTTCTAATCAACAATTTGGGGTCATTAATGAAAATCCTAATTAAGATACATGAGTCTTTAAATTAAATAACACTTGTTCTTAAGTATTGACCTCATGAAATAAATAAATTTATTAGAAATTTTAAAGTTCTAATAATTTGGACTAATTTGCAAATGGTTGAAACTAATTTGCCCCATGTTTTTTTAAATTTCGAATTGACAAGACACTATTGCTAATTTTTTCAAATAGAACAATCAATTTCCCCTTAATTTGTGAGAAATTAGACTCAAATATATAACTAGACAAACTATTTAAGAGCTAAACACCCAAAGCTCAAACCTACACAATATCTCTATTTGGATGTTGTGTTTTTCTATCTCGATACAACTCTTCTAAGATTTAAACTTCTCTACTTTGATCTATGAATTTGCTCGCATTTGTGCAAGCCTAGCCTAAACCATGCCAAGCTACTCGAACCTACCTATCTTTGATCAAATATGTTCACAACTAGGTTTTAAGAAAGTTTCTCTGTGTAGGGTATCATTGTTGACATGGATTTTGAGCTCACTTCAATTGGATAAACTCTCACCTTGGAATGAGTTTATTTACTTGGAAGATTAATAGAAATACTAATCTCAAGCTCGACACGTCAATTTTTTACCCTGTGGTATTCAGTCAGAATTTATGCATCAACAAAGAAAATTGCATAACACACCAGAAATGACCTGCGCAGAGTTATGTATTTACTTGCCAACAACAATGAATACAGTTTGATGTATTTCATAAATGGACCCTCTACTTCACTAATCCAATCAATTGCAAATAAAAAATACCAATTGCAAAAACTGTTATAGCATGGAAACCAAGAAATGAAGCTTCAAGAAAGACTTCTGAGCTCACTCAAGTCTACAATATCCAAACTTGACAAAATGAGAACTTAAGGTCACTTTTGTAGCGATGACCTAGAATAGGACAAAACTACCATTTGACATACATAAGACAAGACATATAATATCTATACATTGACGAAGTCAAGCCTTTTCCTTTTCTTTTCCAATCTCATCAATATTCTACTCTTGTAGCAAATACACTTCAAAGGCAACTACAACTTGAACTATATTAGCCTTCTCACACCCCTCGACTGTGGAACAATTGAGCTCTTGAACCCAACAATGATGATGAATCTAAGCGATCTTCCCACTCCATCGAACTAACATTCTTCTCGTAATCCCAAACTACTACGTACATTTATGTTATGCCCCTTAAAATCCATCGGCTATTATACTTTTCTGGACTAAATAATCTTTATTTCTAATTGCCATCAAATTTTGATAATATCCTTGCATATTTGAAGTGCATTGCATCCTCAATCAGTTGTTCCATCAATATTTCTATGAGCATCTCATTCTGTCCCCTGACCTCAGTAGCATCCCTCATCTTGCTTTGCAACTTATTCCTACAATCATTGAGTCTATCTGCTTGCCACTCATTTAGAAATTTCCAAGACTATTTTATCCACTTTCTCTTGATTTAATATTCCCCTCTCTACCATTTCTAAGTGGGTCTTTCTCCCATTTCATCTATCCTTTTTAATTATGTTTCAACCCGTTCCAGTAATTTCCCACTTTTGCTTTGTATTTTTTTTATTCTTTTCATCAATTGAGCCCATTTGGAATACCTGGACAAAGCCTCATGCAATTAAACATTATCTTGTGTCAAAACCTCATTAATCCATCTGTCCATCACATTTGCTTTGTGCTTCAAGGTGGTTACTGTATCAGCCTCATCTTTAGGCATCAACACTAGGTGTTGTGGTATAGTGTACAAGCCAAATCCTAGTTGAATGATCCCTTTGATGAATTGGACTAATTGTTAAATTTGTCCCTTTTGCTCTTTTATTTTCATCTGGTCCTTACGTAACCTATCCTCTTAAGGGCTTGCCCAAGTGAACTATCATAATTGGATAGTCCTCTGTGGTTAATTCCCATGCATCCTTATCAATTGTTGGTTTTGCAATATGTAGTTCTTTCTCCCCTTCCATATTCAATCGAGTAGCATACCTAACCTTAGGTTTTCTTTCCTTTTTCACACTGGGTGTATTAGCGAGCAATATATTGAAATCCAAAGTCACCACTTCAATGTTTTCCTTGGACAGAGTCTATGGTTGCAACCATTCTGGTATATGACCACTTCCTAACTCCATCAAAAATTTCCTTTTCTATGGAGTTGCTCTCTTTTATTCCTTTTCTTGATTCTCTTGTCTTTACTCAACCTTAGAATTGACATTCTCTTTTGCATTTGATTTCAGTGCTTCTTCTTCATTATTTCTTTCCTTTTTTTCACCTTTCTCCACATCCTTAGATTTTCTCCTTCAACATTTTCACTACCCCTTGTAGTCTCTAGTGGAGCATTCTGTTGCGGGGCAATCTCACTTGTCTTGTTTCCCTTAGCATTCAAAACTTCACCTTTCATTTTTTCTTGTTGCTCCTTTTGGCCAATGTGTTCTTCCGTATTCAAATTTTGTTTCGCACCCATAGATGTCTGCCACCTCCCCCGACTTGTTCTTGATCTAGCAGGGTGTTTTCTGATTCAAGAGGAATTTCCATTTCTTCATTTTCCACAAATTCTTTCTCTTCAAACTCCATTTATTCACCTTGATCTACATCTATGAAATCTACCACTATGTTTTTACTTGTGGTTTCTTTCTATGTGGCTGGCTCCCTTGATTCTGATACTTGCATAGCTTTTCCTTTTTCTAAATTCGAATGGATAGCACCTAAATTCCCCATAGTAAACTTTGCTACCACTTGATGCAGTTCTTACTACATCTATATCCTCGTAGGATCTTCTTCTAATAGAGGCATTGCACCTAATATCTCATTCAAATAATTATTTATTAACAGTGGTGAAGTGAATAATTATATTGTTGGCTGAGAAGTGACTATTGGTATGGCCCGTGTAGAGGAGAAATTTTGATTTGGAAATTTGCAACATAGAAGGAAGAAATCACCAAATCAGTTCACTTAAAAACCTTTACATTCAAAAGAGGGAAGGGAATCCACTAGATTCAGTCACAAATCAGATTAAGGACTGAATACTGAATGGATTGATTAATTATTGTGAGGTTTTTCCTCTCTTTTGTAAGTTGAAATGTTGAATTAAGGTAAAATGCTCAAAAATAAATGTAAATTTGAGAAAAAAGTGAGCTACATATGTGGGATTTTTGCATGCACTTGGATTTGAGCAGTATAAGCTGAGTCAGATCCGACCCTCCCTCAAAAAATTTCCCAAAAAGTGAGGACCATGGCGTGTCACAATGGTCCTCTGAACTTTTCACATGCCAAAAAGGGTTGATTCATCTCTGTGAATCAAGCTTATTATGAAGAGTACAACTATGTACCTATTTCTTGCACACAAGAAAAGGGTTAAAAAGTTGGGAATAGGGGTTTGCCTTAGGTCAAACCCCTGTTTTAGAATTAACCATGAAAATGAAATAAAGATAATTGAAACGACTAAAAGGAAAGGATCTCCTTTTGAGGGAGATGTTGAATTATGACTGAAAATTGAATGATGATACCTCCTTGTGAAGTTTTTCTTACCTCCACATGGAATTGGGGTTTCATGAAATAAGATGTAGATCTCCACTTCAACGCTTGATCCTTGACTTTATTTCTACTCCAATGCTTGAAGGAAGACTGAAAAATACTCAATTTCTCTTGAATGCTTGATTGCTTAATTTCTTAATTTCTTAATTGTTCGATGTTGTATGGGTGCTCTTTCTAATTGATCAATGTCAAATGAGAGGGGAAATCATCTTTATATACTTGCCTGTTAAGAACACTAATTAATTTTTTGACATGAGCCGACACGGAGACGGAATTCTTGCTCATATTTAAAATGTGAAAATGGGTTGAAAGGGACCCAAAAATGAGGAGGACCATGGTGCCATGCCCTAGTCTTGCCCTATTTTGGGGAAAGGATAAAGTGCCAAATGAATGCAAAATGTGACAAAGTGATGCAATATGGAAGGGGCATGAGCATAATTAGGTCCCAAATAGGCCAAGGGGTGTAATTTTAGGATGCTACATTTAGCCCCCACTTTACTGGGAGTATGAGGTCAATCATACTCTCGGTAAAGTACAAAGGGTTCACATTAAAAAAAATTCACCAAGTCATCAAGGAGGCAAGATACACCAAGACCCTAGTGGACTTTGGGATCCTACAACTTCGGTGAGAAGATGAAGGGGAATATCATGAGAGAGAGAAAGAGAGAAACATGACTACAAACTAGTAAGGTTCTCTTACTATGAGTCATGAAAAGAAAAATACCAAAAATTACAAAGCAAAAGATAAAGTTCACTAAGTAACTTTAAGTATCAAGATATGCAAGAGAGAGAAATATTGAGCGGAGTGTATGCCTCCATGTTAAAGAAATTGTGTACACCTCATCGGGAGCTATTGCTTTAAGGTAGGATACACCCCAAAAGACAAGCATGTTATCACAATAATAAGCCCCCAAGAGAGGAAAAGTCAAAGGATAATGATCACAATGTTGATATGTGACGATTGATCAGGAAAGTACAGTACACTCGTCATGTATCCTTGTCGGGGTTCGACTTAGTGGGGGCGCAACCCCCGATGAATTTTTTTTTGGCATTTTTTTGTTGAAAAAACTGACATTGTAAGAAAACCTTAAAATAATCGACTTTGAGTGTTGCCCTAAAAATTCCTTATTATAAGCAGCTGGAATGAAAAGGCATTGTAATCGTGTTGTACTGTTTTACTGGATAATAAGAAAAGATTGGATGACTGTGTTCTATGGATGTAGCCCATCTTGGGTGAACCACGTTAAATCTCTATGTTATCTGTGTTATGCATCTTTCTTCATCTCTTGTGTTTGTATCTGCATATAATTGTTAATTTGTGTTTGCTCCAAATCTGTCTAAACCCTAACACACAAAACACAGAACGCGGGATGGTTTCACTTAACTCTGGAGTCGATATTCCTTTTATGATAACCAATGTATATCATGTGTATGTATATATGCATAGAATTATCCTCATCCTCCAAAGAAAGAAAACCGCCATGGAAGAAGGTAACACGTGTCTTTTGAGTCAACATGGGAGAGACCAAAAGGGATCTCAATGCTTTGCATCATACTCAAGTAGACAACAATAGGGACAACAAATAGAAGAATTGAAACACAAATGGAAGAAGGTCACAAACAAACAAGAGAAGAGAGAGAGAATCTACGGTGCTAACGAAGCTAATCAAGCACGCCATCCACCCTGATCTTGCTCATCATTATTTCAGGAAGGTGGAGAACATGCAAGAGGAGCAACATCGAACATAGTAGATGGAGCTATATCAAGTCCCAAACAAGGACCATGCTCTAACGATGAGTCACTTTGTTTGCTACTAGGAGCTAGAATTAATGCTTTTAAAAATTGTTTAGATAAATCATAGTCAACATCAACATATCCATATTCATCATCAGAAATATTAGGATCAACATTTTCATCATTAACAACATTCTCACCTATTTCTTCATCAAGATTAATAAAAATAGGAGCTCTAATAGGAATAGAACTTGAACTATATTTTTCTTAAGCATTTTGCGTCTTGGAGAGTTGGGTTCAATTTCTTTATTAGTGTAGCGTCCTAAAATTGTGACACTTGCAATTTCGACCGCATTTGGGTCTTCACGATGGCGATGCAACACTAAACCTGAATGGAGACCCCGAAACTTGTTCACAACACCAAAAACTGCATTTTTCCAGCACCCTGCTTGATCCCTCCTTGCACCCCGCTGTCCCGGGAGGTGGGACTAGAGCGCCCAGCGCCCTGGTCCCCCAGGACCATGGCGCCCAGCACCCTGGTCCCTGGCCCTATTTTTGGGCCCGGTCTCCTATGGGACTTCGAGTCTTTTTGTTTGCAATTTGGAAAATAACATTTCCTGGTCGGCCTAAGGTCGGGAAAATCAGTCTTTTAACCCTAATTGGCAAGTATATAAACTACTTTTCCTCTCTCATTTTAGGGAGGATGGAAAAAGTTGGAAACAAGATTCAAACATTCAAGCATTCAAGCATCCAAGCATTCCTTCAAGCAATTGATCATTCTAAGTCTCCATTCAAGGCTAAGTGTTGCATTCAAGACAAGGATTCAACCATTGAAGAGGAGATCACATATTACAACATACAACATACAACATACAACAACATCTATACCTTCGCATATAAGGATACAAACATCCTTACAACAAGGTATTAGTACTTGTTTTACATTACAGTCATTTACATTTACAACATTTCTCATTTCTTGGTTAATTCCAAAACCGGGGTTTGACCTAAGGGCAAACCCCTAATCCCTAACCCCCCAATCGTCTTCGCTTTTCTGTGTGTAGGTTGCAGGTACGCGGCTGAAATTGAAGATCTGGAATCCTTGTGCAGAGACGAACAGATCCCCCTTCGTTTCACGGATTTTTCGGAGGACCGTGTGCACGCCGGGCGCCATCGTCCCGTCAACTTTTGCTCAAATTTGCAGGACAACGCCGTCTCAATATTTTACTGCTAATTCCAGGTCCGCAGCTTCATATCATATCCCTATCTCTATTTATAAGTGAATCTTTCTTGCTTCTACATGCATTCCTAGTTCAATCTTTCTATCTACATTCTTTACAAAAGAGGGTATCCTTGTTATCACAACCCTTGAAACTCATATAGAATCCAATCTTGCATTGCGTGGGATTGGATCTTGTGGGTTTCAACCCCTCTTTTGAATATAAAGTCCCTCCTAAGTGAAAACCATCAACCCTAGTGACTCTCCCTTCTCTCTCCTTGGAGTTGGGGAGGGGAGAACGACTAGGGTTCGATTTTTCCGCTTTACATTTTGGTGAAACCGACGTGAACATCCTTTCTGATTATTCATAGTTAGATCTGAAAATTGGATTCCTTGATTACATTTCCATGTTTGATCTCTTGCAAAATTTTAGAGGTTAATTGCATAAAAACCCTAAATTTTCTTTTTAAGTAATTAAACTTGTGAAATGTTTAATTGTTAATGCTTGTTTCAGATCTGTCCTTCTATTACAAATTATCAATCCATATTTGTGCGTTAATTTTGAAAATTAAGTGGTTAAGTGTCAAAACCCTAATTTTTGAAACCCTCTTGATTCAACCTTTGTCCGACAATTTCACTGATCAAAACATCTCCAAATCGGCTGTAACTTGGGATTCCGCAATAAAATCACAATATCTTTCATCCCTGAAAATTTGGAAAAAAGTTGCGAGGACCGTGTGCACCCTGAGCGCCTTCGTCCCCGACATTTTTTCCGAAATTTCGGGAGCTAGATCTTACTATATTTTTCTGCTAAAATCCAGAATTTTGGCTAATTTTATCAATTTTAACACCTTCAAAATTACAGTCAAAGTTGGTCTAGCGATTGCTTGGATTGAGGCTTCTAATCATTCAAAAATTGTTGAAACTGAAATTCATGTCAAAATTGTGTTTCTTACTGTCCTAAATCTGAAAAGTGTGTTATCATTCATTCGAAATTTTAGTGATTTATTCAAATTTTTGCAATTTGTGACTTTTGAAATTAAGTGCTTAATTACAACAACTTTGATTTCCGCTTTCAAAATTGAATTTTGCATGAAATTGAGTCAACTTTCAAATTTCAAAACTTGCATTGCTTTTGGTATTCCCTCTAAAATCATAAAATTCAAAATTTCAGTTTCCCTCTCTTTTTCAAAATTCAAACTTTGCATTTTTTGACAATCTTGGTAGAGTTCAATTTTGAGATTGCAACTTTAATTTGGCCTGTCTACAGATCGTAAAATCACTCAATTTTTTCAGGTTAGCTGTAAAATCATCATAACTTTCATCCCTGCAAATTTAGAAAAAAGTTGCGAGGATCGTGTGCACCCCGAGCGCCACGGTCCCGGACATTTTTTCCGAAATTTTGGGAGATTGTCCTGATTGTATTTAACAGCTTAAATCTAGAAGATTGGCTGGTTTTACTGAAATTTGCTACCTCTAAAATTCAAAAAATCTTCTCTCTTTCTTTAGTGCATGAGTTTTACAACAATAAGCCCTACTTACACTATTCCCGTTAGACGAAGCCTTAGAATTAAGTCCTTCCAAGGTTTAATTACTGAGGAGATGGAACCTAATTTGAATGGTCTTTTTAACGAGGACATGGGTAATTCCTCTAATCCTCTTATTGATGAAGAAGCTCTCCATGAGGTTTCTGTAGAACAACTTTCAAAATTGGATAACCAATTTGATGATTTTCGACAATGGATGTCTCAAGAATACCCTGATAGTCAAGCTCTTCCTTTAATTGAGGGTCTAAAACGTATGCTTCAAAGTGATAAGAATGGAATTGATATTTTGCATGGTATTGCACACATTGTGGATTCAAATGTGATGCCTATGAAAAGTTGTACCGAAACCTTAGGTTATACACAACCTCCTACTCAAGTTAATCATTCTATTCCTTTGACAACTCCTATTGCTAGTATACCTACTTTTACATCAAACATAATGACTACTTCAATACAAGACATTCCTCCTATGATCACTAATCATGGGGGCAATCCTTCTTCTTCAATCAACCCTCTTCCTTCATTCAATCCAACTTCTTCATTCATTCCTTCAGTGAGTGTTCCTCTTATATCACCACAAATGAACATGACGCAAGGGGGCAATTCATTTAATCATTCCATTCCTCCTTGTAGTGTTCCTCCTTTCCAATCATCTCCTATGACTAACTATCATAGTGTCCCACCACCTTACTCTCTACCTTCTTTCAATAACATAATACCTCCATCACAATCTAACACGTCTAATATGAACTCTTCGACTGAAGCAACCATTAACAATCTTGCACAAACTGTCTCTTCTTTACAGCAACAAATTGTATCTATGAATCAATCTAAGTTTAGTGTGCCCACATTTGATGTTGCGAGCCCACTTTCTCTTGACATTGTTCGAGCTATTCCCCCTAAACATGTTGAAATTCCGCATTTGGAGCTTTATAATGGTAAGGGTGATCCTCTAACACATGTTAAGACCTTTCAAACAATATGTACTGATTTTGCTTGTGACCAAAGGTTGCTTGCAAAACTGTTTACTAGAACATTAAGAGATAAAGCCCTACAATGGTATTGCTCGTTGCCTTCCTATTCTATTACTTCTTTCGAACAACTTGCAAATGCTTTCATTCAACAATTTCAAAACAATATAAGTCCTAAAGTTACCTTGATTGATTTAATGCATTGTAAACAAGGTGTTAAAGAAAAAGTGACTGATTTCATTGATAGATATAAGCATTTGTATGCTCAAATTTCCTTTCCAGTGCCTGACAATGATATTGAAAGAATTTTTATTTCTAATTTACAAAAAGACATTAGAGAAAAACTCCTGTTTTCTGAGTTTACTTCTTTCCAACAGTTGTGTGCAACTCTTCACAATTATCAACTGACTGTGAGTCAAATGGAACAATCACATCCTATGGCTCTGAGTGATAAGGGTGATAGCAGTCAACAACCATTTGGAAAGTTTAAACCGAACAGAGATTCCATCAAATTCAATGAAAACATCATCAACAACAACGTGAATGCAGCATCAGGTGTGCCTCCTATTTCTAAGTTTTTCAAGAAAGAAAGAAAGTTTACTCCTTTGAATGAATCATTGCATAGTATTATGAATAAGTTATTGGAACAAAATGTGCTTACTCTTCCTCCTATAAGGCAAATAGACCCTGCAAAGATTAATTCACCCTATTTTGATAGCAAATCTTTTTGTCAATTTCATCGTCAACCTGGGCATGATACTGAAAAATGTTTTGCTTTAAAGGGGAAAATTCAAGATTTGATTGATAATAATACTATCTCTGTTTCTGGTGTGAATGATAAAGGCAACACATCTGTAGCTCCTCCTAACCAAAATCTTAAGATTTTTACTGATCCATTGCCTTCTCATATCTCTAATGCGATTGATACTACTGATTCCTCTGTCTCACCTGATGATCTCGTGTCTATGACTCCGAATGTGATTAACTTTGTAGAGCAGCAGAAAATCCCTAAAGAACCTTCCATCACATTTGATTCCAGTGAAACTATCAGGGCACCTGATGGTCCTTTATATATAGTTGCAAAAGTCAAGAATACACCTTGCCGTGGAGTGCTTATTGATCCTTCTTGTATGGTTAATGTCATTACTGAAGAATTTCTTTTTACTTTGCAATTGAATCAAGTGATCTATGACGAAACAAATGTGGTTGTGAAATTATTTGATGCATTTTCTTCTCCTGCAATTGGTTCTATTACATTACCTATCGAAGTCCATAACAAATCCCTTGATGTGGACTTTGCTATTATTCCATCATCTGAACAATTTCGTGTGAAGCTAGGCTATCCTTGGCTATCTTCCATGAAAGCTATTGCTTCTCCTATCCACAAGTGCTTGAAATTTCCCCATAATGGTGAAGTTGTTACTGTCAATCATAGTCTCTTTAAACCAGCTGAAAGAACTTCTAGTGTTCCTATTGATTACTTTTGGCTTAAACAATTCCAATCTCTTCCTCCGCGAAGTGATCATCTTTTCAAATCTTATCAAAAGTGGAAAAAAGATATGATCCTTTCTCTAAGTGAACCTAGAACACCCAAACTTGACATTCCTATCATTCTTGAGAAGGAAGTTCTTCCTTTGAAAGATAAAACTAATGTCTTTCCTCAAGAAGATTCCCAACCCATCCCTATGGATGTAACTATGCCTATGATTAATAAACTTCCTAAAAGTAGACCTATACCTCCTCGTCATGATGGACTTGGTCTCCTTCCTAAACCAAATATTCCTCCTTTGTATGGAGCAGTTCCTCCTCCTTCCTCTTATGGAGAGAAGAGAGTTTCCTCTTCTCCTATTATTCAACCTAAGAGACCACAACCTAAACACCCAAGTGATAAGGATGAGAACATTCCTCCTCCTCAATCTTCTCAACTTCCTACTAAGACTAGACGAAATCGTTCTGCATGTGAACACCGACGAAAGCGTCGTCTTAGAGCTCAGGCAGCTGCTTCTCAAACTTTGCAATCCCCAAAAACACCTTCAACAAGCATTATTCCATTTTCTCCTCAGCCGACGATTGAGCCAAAATCTCCTAAACATAAGATGCATGATGGTCTTGATCCTATGCGAGTTAAAGATCCTATTTTTATAAATCTTGATGATGATATAGATGAAAATGTTATTCATGATGCAAATGTTACTCCTGTTCATTCTGATAGTGAATATGAATATGTTGATGTTGATAACCATTTATCTAACGCATTTTCTAAAGCACTTATCCTAGCTCCTAGACAAAAACACCGCAGCTTGGGATATGAACATAGCCCTTGTTTGGATCTTGTGATAGCTCCATCTGCTGTGTTGGATGTTCCTCCTCTAGCGTGTTTCCTACCTTCTCGAAATACTGATCAGCAAGATCGGGGGGTAGATGACGTGCTAGACTAGTTTCATTAGCATAGCAGATTCTCTCCCCCTCTCTTTTGTTACTTCTTCTATGTGTTATTCTCATTCTTCTATTTGTTGTCCTTGGTGTTGTCTACTTGAGGACGATGCAAAGCATTGAGATCTCTTGGTCTCTCTCATGTTGACTCAAAAGACACATGTGTTCCCTTCTTCTAGGTGACCTTCCTTGATTGGGGAATGAAGAACAATTATGCATACATACATATGATATACATGAATTATCATACAACATACTGACCCCAAGGAAAGCGAAGTCACCTTGTGCTTTGTGTTTTGTGTCTATTATCCTTGGGCTTATCTCACACTTGGGGGCTAAATCCTTGTGATAATGTGCTCCTTTCTCATTTCTTATATGTATCACTACCTTAAAGTAATCACCCCCGGTGAGGCGTGTGCGATCACTTTAACGTAGGGGGGCATACATCCCGTTCATATCTTTTCAAGATACTTGAAAATTTCTTGACAAATTTAGCTTTGCCTTGAAATTTTTTTATCTTGCTTGCATAACTCATAGTGAGGGAACCTTACTACTGATAGTCATGGTTCTCCCTCGTGATCTTCCCTTTTACTTTGTCAATCGAAGTCGTAAGATCCTTAGTCCACTGGGGGCTTGGTGTATCTTGCCTCCTTGACGTGGTGAAAGTTTTTCAATATTGTTTCCTTGTACTTTACCGGAAGTATGAGCGTACGCTTATACTCCCGCTAAAGTGGGGGCTAAATGTAGCATCCTAAAATTGTGACACTTGCAATTTCGACTGCATTTGGGTATTCACGATCGCGACGCAACACTAAACCTGAATGGAGACCCCGAAACTTGTTCATGACACCAAAAACTGCATTTTTCCAGCACCCTGCTTGATCCCTCCTTGCACCCCGCTGTCCCGGGAGGTGGGACCAGAGCGCCCAGCGCCCTGGTCCTTCAGGACTAGGGCACCCAGCGCCCTGGTCCCCCAGGACCATGGCGCCCAGCGCCCTGGTCCCCCAGGACCATGGCGCCCAGCGCCCTGGTCCGTGGCCCTATTTTTGGGCCCGGTCTCCTATGGGACTTCGGGTCTTTTTGT
The DNA here is from genome assembly GCF_030272615.1 of Cryptomeria japonica. NCBI lineage: Eukaryota > Viridiplantae > Streptophyta > Pinopsida > Cupressales > Cupressaceae > Cryptomeria > Cryptomeria japonica. The sequence continues at coordinate 684,867,000 of NC_081413.1, forward strand.
TTGCAATTTGGAAAATAACATTTCCTAGTCGGCCTAAGGTCGGGAAAATCAGTCTTTTAACCCTAATTGGCAAGTATATAAACTACTTTTCCTCTCTCATTTTAGGGAGGATGGAAAAAGTTGGAAACAAGATTCAAACATTCAAGCCTTCAAGCATCCAAGCATTCCTTCAAGCAATTGATCGTTCTAAGTCTCCATTCAAGGCTAAGTGTTGCATTCAAGACAAGGATTCAACCATTGAAGAGGAGATCACATATTACAACATAAAACATACAACATACAACAACATCTATACCTTCGCATATAAGGATACAAACATCCTTACAACAAGGTATTAGTACTTGTTTTACATTACAGTCATTTACATTTACAACATTTCTCATTTCTTGGTTAATTCCAAAACCGGGGTTTGACCTAAGGGAAAACCCCTAATCCCTAACCCCCCAATCATCTTCGCTTTTCTGTGTGTAGGTTGCAGGTACGCGGCTGAAATTGAAGATCTGGAATCCTTATGCAGAGACGAACAGATCCCCCTTCGTTTCGTGGATTTTTCGGAGGACCGTGTGCACGCCGGGCGCCATCATCCCGTCAACTTTTGCTCAAATTTGCAGGACAGCGTCGTCTCGACATTTTACTACTAATTCCAGGTCCGCAGCTTCATATCATATCCCTATCTCTATTTATAAGTGAATCTTTCTTGCTTCTACATGCATTCCTAGTTCAATCTTTCTATCTACATTCTTTACAAAAGAGGGTATCCTTGTTATCACAACCCTTGAAACTCATATAGAATCCAATCTTGCATTGCGTGGGATTGGATCTTGTGGGTTTCAACCCCTCTTTTGAATGTAAAGTCCCTCCTAAGTGAAAACCATCAACCCTAGCGACTCTCCCTTCTCTCTCCTTGGAGTTGGGGAGGGGAGAACGACTAGGGTTCGATTTTTCCGCTTTACAATTAGGAGAAGGTTGAACAAATAGAATTATGTCAACAAAAGGTGTCTTTAGAGAATAAATGGCTGGGGAAGCAACTTCATGAGCTCTTGTACGATATCTCCTTCGAAGTTCTCTCGCAGAATAGTTTCGTTTAGTTTTAGTCGAAGGTTGTGAAGGTTTAGGTTCATCTGGTGTAGGATTCTTTACTTCTTTGTGGGAAGGATGCATAGGAGAAGGTCTTTTAGGTTGAACAATAGTATATGTCAGTCGCTTCTATTTTTAAGGTGCGGGAAGCAGAACCACACCATATAAAGGAGGAATAGGAAGTGTAGGAAGGAGACTCGGTCCAACATGAGGAGGAGGAATGGGTTTATCCTTAGGAGGAATGATATGTTTATCCTTAGAAGGAGGAATAGATTGATGCTTAGGAAGAAGAGATTTTCTATCCTTGAGAGGAAGAATAGACTCATCCTTAGGAGAAGGAATGGATTCTTCCTTAGGAAAAATAATATCGCTTTCCTTAGGAGGAATGATAGTCTTATCTTTAGGAGAAGAAGTAGATTCTTCCTAAGGAAAAATAATATATCTATTAGGAGGAAGAATAGAGTTATCTATAAGAAGAGGCATATGATCATCAGGAGGAAGATTAAGTATATTAAGTGTTGGATTTCTAGGTTTACTCAAGGATAAAATCATCTCATTTTTCCATATTTGATATGATTTAAAGAGAGCATCACTTCTAGGTTGAAGAGGTTGGAGTTGTTCAGACCAAAAATAGTCAAGACAAACATCTCCATGCGTCACCATAGATTGATATATGCTATGATTAATAGTCACGATTCTATCGTCATGAGGAAATTTAAAACACTTATGAACAGTAGAAGCAATTGCTTTCATGGAAGAGAGCCAAGGATGTGCCAACTTCACACAAAATTGATCAAATATAGGAATGATATCAAAGACAATATCTAAACATTTAGTGCCAACATTGATAGGAAGTGTGATAGAACCAATAGTAGGACAAGAGAAGCCATCAAAAACTCTAACTATCACATCAATTTCATCATATATCACTTGATGCAATTGCAAAGTACAAAGAAATTCTTCAGTTATCACATTAACCATACAAGATGGATCAATGAGCACCCCTCGAGAGGGTATGCCTTTGATTTTCATAGTGATGTAAAGTAGGCCATCAGGTGCTTCAATAGTTTCACTAGAGTCAAATGTAATGCATACGTCCTTAGGAGGTTCAATTTGATCTATAAGGCTCACTAAATTATTGGACTCAAGGCCAACATCATCAGGAGAGAAGGCAAGATGATCAGTCTCAATCACTTTAGTGGAATGTGAAGGCAAATGCTCGATGAAAATTTGAAGGTTTTGATTAGGAGGAGCTACTACTTTGTGTCCTTTATTATTCACACCAACCACATATATGGTGTTGTTATCAATCAAGTCTTGAATCTTACTTCTCAAGGAATAACACTTTTCAGTGTCATGACCAGGTTTACAATGGTATTGAAAAAAGGCTTTGTAATCAAAGGCAGCTGGTAAAGGCTTATTTGTATCAATTGGTTTTATAGGGGGAAGTTTCAACACATTCCTTTGTAACAATTGTAACATAATACTATGCAAATATTCTTTAAGAGGAGTGAATTATTTTCTAAAGTATTTGTACAAAGGACACACACCTACTGTTGTGGTTGCTACTTGAGTGTTGTTGTTGTCATTGAATTTGATGAATCCCTTATTCGGTTTGAACTTTGCAAAATATTGTTGACGACTTTCACTTTTATCATTCAGAGGCATTGAGGAGGATTGTTCCAATTGACTCACGATAAGCTTATAATTGTGAAGTACTGTGTAAAGGAAGTAAAATCAGAAAAGAGAAGTTTATCCCTAATGTCCTTTTTTAAATTAGAAATGAAATTTCTTTAAATATCTTGATCAGGCACAAGAAAAGAAATTTGAGAATACAAATGCTTATATCTACCAATAAAATCAATCACTTTTTCTTTAACACCTTGCTTACAATGCATCCAATCAGTCAAAGTAATTTTAGGACCAATATTATTGTGAAATTGTTGAATAAAATCATTAGCCAATTGTTGAAAAGAAGTAATAGAATAAGGAGGCAAAGAACAATACCATTGCAAAGCTTTATCCCTTAGTGTTCTAGTAAAAAAATTAGCCAACAATATTTGGTCATGAGCAAAGTCACTACACAAAGTCTAGAATGTTTTCACCTTTTCCATTATAAAGCTCCAATTGAGGGACTTCAACATGTTTTGGAGTGATAGATCGGACATTGTCATTGGATAATGGGCTCACTACATCAAATGTGGGCACATTATACTTAGATTGGTTCATGGAAGCTATTTGTTGTTGCAAGGAAGACACTATTTGGGCTAGATTATTGATGGTAGCTTCGGTAGAAGGATTGAAATTGGACATGTTGGATTGAGAAGGAGGAGTAAAATTTTTGAATTAAGGGGTTGAAAATAAGAAGGGATTTTGTTATAGGAAGGCAGGGGTTGAGAATAATGAGGTGGAAAGCTATGATAGGTAGGTATGGGAGAAGATTTGGTAACAAATGGAAGACACACTTGAGGAGGGATGGAAGAATTATGATTAGAGGAGTTTTCCCTGTGACTGAGACTTGCAGGTATGGCATTTTGTGTAGAGGTAGCCATGATGTTGGAGGTAAAAGTGGGAAAACTAGCCATAGGGGTAGTCAAAAGAATGGAATGATTGACTTGACTAGGAGGTTGTGTTTAACCAAGTACTTAAACACAACTCTTCATAGGCATAATATTAGAATAAACAATATGAGCAATACCACACAAGATATCAACACCATGTTTATCACTTTGAACCATTCTTTTCAATCCTTCAATCAATGGGAGAGCTTCACTTTCCAAGTATTGTTGACTCATCCATTGTTGAAGTTTTTCAGATTGATTGTCAATCTTCTCCAATTGGTCAATGGAAACCCTAGTAAGCGATTCATCCACATCATGAGAACTATCTAAAGAATGAGGATAAATGGGGACATTTGTAGGATTGCTAGAACCAGCAACATCCTTATGGAATAAGTTATCCAAATTAGGCTCCATCTCCTTGGTAATTAAACCTTGGGAACTGTTGGTGTAGTTAATTATTCATCTTGGATATTATTACACCTTACTTAAGTTTACTTAGGATAATGCATTTCATAGTAGTTTGGGTATGAGACACTTGGGTGTTTGTGCCACATTGGGATAGTGTGTGTGGGAGAATTTCCACTTTTTATGGTCTTATCTTGTTGTTACATTCCACATTCGATGGGTGATCCACCTCATGTGGAATATTATATTGTTTCTCCTACCTACCCCTACTTATCCCTACCTACCTTTGTTTCTTATTGAGCCACATGTCATGTTTGTGTGCTCACATATCCATATTGCCTTGCCTATATAAGTAGGCTCATATTCATTGTATGTAACTATTGAACAATTGATCATTTATCTATTGATGAGAATACAATTTATTCTTGTCCTTTATTTTGTCTCTCTATTTTGTACTTTTTATTGAGCTCTTGATCTTGGCAAAATCTCACATGGTATCAGAGCCATTAGAGCATCATTGATTCATCTTTGGGAGAGGTTTTATTGCAGCGTCAAGAGGTAGATCTGAGGAGCAACATCTTTTGGAGGCGTCCTAGACCAGATCTGACCTCACCATTGCGTCCGGGTGGCCGTTTCCATAAATTTTGACTATAAATTCGCCTATGTTGGGTGAAAAGTCAATTTTGGACTTTGAAGGAAAAATTTAGCCAATTTGGTTATATGGTATGGATTTTTCAAAAAAAAAAATAAAATTTATTTGCGAATATTTTTCAATTTATTTTTCATTAAATTCACATTTTTTTTTAAATATATTGTAAAAGTGTCATTGAAATATTTTAAAAAAAATCGTGGGGGGGGGGGGGGGGTTCGTAGACCACCCCACCCCGACCGTATCGTATTCTACGTATTTTGCAGGAACCGTACCTGTAGGCCCTCACCTGTGGCATTTCCCCGACATCCCCTGCTTCCTTCTAGTTTTCTTCAGTGCACCCCAACATCTCCTCATCCCGCTGACTGATCTTCAACCGCTTTCGACTCCCTCCCAACCACCGACATCCACCCGTCGGTCTTATCTCCCTGGTAGCTGACTCCACTCCGGGCTGTACTTCTCTATCCTCCGGCCCATGCATTGTCAGTTGTAATCCCTCCAGCTAGCCCCTACTGTTGTACCTTCCCATCACAAGCCCCACTGCCGACCGCTGTTGCATCTCCTTCCGGCGGTCCCTCACTGCTGGCGATAATTGCATCCTCCCAATGACTCTCTCCTTCCTTGGATGCCATTGACACTGACATGTGTACTACCACATCGACCAACTAGGTAGCAGATCCATACGCATGACAACCAACTCATCTACCCAGTCAATAGCCTTGTCAGCATTCCACGTGGATTTTTCCATACGACACGTCAACACATTCATCAAATCTGATTCTGCCACATCAGTAGTCCGTACCGTACAGACGCACAATCAATAAGGGAGTGAATTTTTTTGTGATGGCCATACGACCATCAAATTTAACCTCGCAAATTGTTGACATCATCATTTTTTTGAAAATTTGGCAGGCCCCTCCCGTTGAGCTTTTTGATTTTGCAGTTCAACCTCAAATGGCCATATCTTGCTCATTGTTTCTCCTTTATTGGTGCAATTTTTTTTTGAAATGGGCTAATCTTTCATTTAATTTTTTGTGGTGGCATTATTTTATAATTTTGATGGACATAGATTTCAGAAATCTCAGTTTTTGGTGACTGTACCTGTCCAATCCCTGTTTCTGCAACTTCTGGGACTCCGTTTGGGCTCATATGAACTCCTTTTCAGGTGCCATTTTTTTGGAAATGCATAATTTTTCATCTAATTTCATAATCTGCTATCATTTTGCAGTGATTTTGAGTATAAATTATACTTTCAGCATATGGTCTTTTTTGGCCAATTTGGCACTTGTATTGCATAGATCTATCTTTCTGGTCTTTTGCATTGTAGTTCTCATCCTACTGGGGTAGTTGTAAAACAAAATCAGAAGTCCACCTTGCCATTGTTTGCATGTGGCCTATTATACATGCACTACATATAAAGTGCCAAGATCATCATTTGGGGGGATACTTTGATTGAGTGAATTTGGGGGGGTGTCTCTTGTGCTTTTGTGCTCTTGTGTTCTTTCCTTTTGCTACTATGGGTTCTCCTAAGTGTCCTCTCTTAACTCCTCATAATTATGCTACTTGGAAAATTGATGCATGGAGTAAACTTATGGAAAAAGGACTTACTCATTATATTGATGGAACTATTGTTGCTCCCGCTGATCCTAAGGCTAATCTTATTTCTCACTTGGATTGGCTCACTAAGAACATCATGGCAATTGGTACCTTAAGAAAGTATGTATCAAAGGATCTCAGCTTTCATATTGAAAAATTTACATTAATTAACAATGCTTGGAAAAAGTTTCAAGACTTGTATAGTCAAGTTGATGAGATTAGAGGATATCAGATTGATAGTGATCTCACCATGTTAGATCCCAAGAAATTTGATACTATACAAGATTATGTCACTAAGGCAAAAGAGTTGAGGGCACAACTCAAGGATTGTGGCATTGAAGGACACTTAATTAATCTTCAATTTGATGGGCGAACTTCCACAAGAATATGCAGTATTTGTTTCTAGTTTCCAAACCCATAAGATGACAATGGGTTCAAGCTACACAAAGCCTACATTTGACGCTTTCGCTGAAATGTTGATGATGGAACAAACTAAGTTGATAAGCATGAGCATTCTTAAGAATTCTAAGTCTCAAGCATTAGTGGCAAATCAAGGGAACAAAGAAAATCAAGGAAAAGACATTTCAAACAAGAAGAAATGGCAATCAAAGCCTAAGAACAAAGCATCACCTTCTCCACAACAAGGAGATTAATCCTCTTCCAAGAAGGACAATTCACCAAAGAAGGAGAGACCTACTTGTGCCTATTGCAAAAAGGTTGGTCATGAGGAGCGTCATTGCCATTCTAAGAAGATTGATGAGCTCACACACATCCTCAAAAAGCACAACATTGATTTGCCTAATGCCTACAAGAAGGAGGATTCATCAACTTCCACTTCCTTACATTCAAAAGCGAGAGGGCAAGCATTCATGGCTTCTGCAAGTGGGAAGACTCACTCTTTTGGGACAAGAAAATGAAAAGCTCTTTGTGCTACTACAAGTCATGATTCTTGTCCCTTCCCAAGGGGAGGAATGTTGTTCGACATTCATGGAGAAGTTTTTCCATTCATTCCCGACCTTCTACCATTGGTGCAGATTCTACATTGAGGGGGGGCTACCTAACTTCTCTTCTTCTCTCATATGGGGGGGACTTTTTCCTCACATGGGGTTTTGTTCCTCACACACTTCTATGAGAGTTCTTTTGTATAGTTTTCATCTCTCTTTTGGGGGAGGGTTTTTTCCCATTGGGTTTTTCTTTCTTTCCCCACTTTATGAGAGATTCCATTGCATTGGTTTGCATGCATTTGTATTTGTACATGGTTACCTAATATGGCCTAGTAGCCGGGACCCATCTTGCATTGCTTAGTTGCATTATAGACTTAAGTGCATTCCCCTAAGTTGTACTTAAGGGGGGCGTGTTGGTGTAATTAATTATTCATCTTGGATATTATTACACCTTACTTAAGTTTACCTAGGATAATACATTTCATAGTAGTTTGGGTATGAGACACTTGGGTGTTTGTGCCACATTGGGATAATGTGTGTAGGAGAATTTCCACCTTTTGTGGTCTTATCTTGTTGTTACATTTCACATTTGATGGGTGATCCACCTCATGTGGAATATTATATTGTTTCTCCTACCTACCCCTACTTATCCCTACCTACCCTTGTTTCGTATTAAGCCACATGTCATGTTTGTGTGCTCACATATCCATATTGCCCTACCTATATAAGTAGGCTCATATTCATGGTATGTAACTATTGAACAATTGATCATTTATCTATTGATGAGAATACAATTTATTCTTGTCCTATATTTTGTCTCTCTATTTTGTACTTTTCATTGAGCTCTTGATCTTGGAAAAATCTCACAGGAAGCCTTAATTCTACAACTTCTTCTCACCGCGATATTATAGGGTGGATTAATAGCAATAAAAGTCATGCACTAAGGGAGGGAAATTGGAAATTTGAAATTTGAAGTTTGAAATTTGCAAAGTAATTGAATAATGCAAAATTTTAGAAAAAAAAAATGATTACTCAATTAAATAAGCAAACTGATTGAAAAGATAGAAAATAATTGTGAAAAATTATGCAATCCCCTAGGAAATTGAAATTTAAAATTAGGGTTTCGCTAAAATAACCTCTTAATTTAAAATTAAAATTACCAACTAGGAGATAGAAATTTTAATTTTAAATTAGGGCTAAAACTAACCTCTTCATTTAAAAATTTTAAATTGAAAAATGATCTAAAGGAAATTTAAAATTAGGGCCTTATAAAAGAACCTCTTAATTTTGAAATTTAAATTTAAAAAGTGATGTCGGCATTTGGAAATTGAAATAATCAATTTAAATCTAAAAATTAGGACTCTTATAATTAACCACTTAATTTTAAAATTTAAATTTGAAATTGTCCACAACAAAATTTTAATTTAAAATTAGGGCCTTGTAAAAACCACCTCTTAATTTTAAATTTAAAAATAGATCAAAGGTTGAGATGATGAATCCAAAATTGGGAAATGCACAAGTTTAGTTTAAATTTAAAAATTAGGGTTTTTTTAGTTAACTACTTAATTTAAAAATTTAAATTTGAAATTTGAAATTTGATCCAAGATTGCAAATTTGAATTTGAAGCCACTCTAAAATGAAAAATTCAAAATTTAAACAACCTACGACCTCAATTTTAAGATTTTTGAAAATTAGAATTTTTGCAATTAACCACTTAATTTTAAAATTTAAATTTGAAATTTGACTTGCAAGTGAAAATTTGAATTTTGAAATTGAATAACACTTAGATCTGAAACAATTAACCCAAATTAAGCAATTCACAAGCTCAATTTTGAAAATAAAAGCTAGGGTTTTAATGAAATTAACCTCAAGATTTTTAAAATTTGCAAGGAAATCAAATTTGTAAATAAAAATTTGAATTTGAAATTGCATACACACTCAGATTTGAAAACAAAAATCATAAGTAAGCATAGGACATGTCGGGTTCACCAAAATGTAGAGGGGAAAATTTGATTTGGCAATTTGCAACATAGAAGGGAGAAATCGCCAAATCAGTTTCACTTAAAAACCTTTACATTTAAAAGAGGGAAAGGAATCCACTAGATTCAGCCACAAATCAAATTAAGTACTGAATACTAAATGGATTGATTAATTATTGTGGGATTTTTCCTCTCTTTTGTAAGTCAAAATGCTGAGTTAAGGTAAAATGTTGAAAAATGAAGGTAAAATTGAGAAAACAATGAGCTATAGATGAGGGATTTTCGCATGCATCTAGATATGAGTAGTATAAGCAGAGTCAAATGTGACCCTCTAAAAAGCTCCTAAAAATATGGAACCATGACACATCACAATGGTCCTTCGAACTTTCTGCACGCCAAAAAGGGTTGATTCGTATTTGTGAATGAAGCTTATTCTGAAGAGTACAACTCTGTACCTATTTCCTGCACACAGAAAGAAAGGGGAAAAGGTTGAGAATAGGGGCTTGCCTTAGGTCAAACCCCTATTTTGGAATTAACCATGAAATTAAAATAAAGATAATTAAAATGACTAAAAGGAAAGGATCTCCTTTTGAGGGAGATGTTGAATTATGACCGAAAATTGAATGATGATACCTCCTTATGAAGTTTTCCTTGCCTCTACATGGAATTAGGGTTTCATGAAATAAGACATAGATCTCTACTTTGTAGCATCATAAAATTGCGACCCTCACAATTTCGACCACATCTTAGGCCCTCACTTATGCGATTGCATTTCTCTACTCTACTGAGACCCCTCTTTGCACCTTCATCTCAAGTCTTCTCCCATCTCAGCCTTGATGACACCTCGGGACCCTATCCAGGCCCCAAGATAGGGTAGGATAGGGGTGTGGTGCCATTTTCCTCCCTCTTAGGGTGGCCCTAAGATGGGTCCATCCAACCCTTGAGCCCATTTTGTTCCTCGGGGACTTAAATCCCTCGATGTCAGCCTTTAGTGAGATGAAAATAATTCTCCTAGGCTATTATGAAAAGGGATCTAGCTCTCTCATTTTCATAACAAGGAATAAGCGAAAATATACAAGCATAAGTAGAATAAGTGAAATTCAAGAAGAAGGTCTCCATTATCATCATCAAGCATTCAAGTCTTCAAGTATCCATCTCTTCTTCATGTGTCTTCTTCATTCATCCATTGGAGCAACATCATAACATTCATTTACAAGCATGTCTGTGTGTTAGGGTTTTTTCATGTTACATTCCATTTCATACAACATTTATGATTACATTCAAGAAGCAAAGTAACAATCATCAATCAATTGCAGATCTACAAGGTATACATTTCCATTATTTTTATTTAAGCATTTGCAATTACTTTCTTTCAAGGTTGATTCCTCAACTGAGGTTTGACTGAGGCAAACCTCTATCCACAAACCTTCTTCCCTTCTTTTCTGTGTGTAGGGTGCAGGTGTGCAGTTGTAATTAGAGGTTTGGACTTCATTTGCAAAGATAGAAAAACCCTTTTCGGCGCGCGGATTTTCAGAGGACCAAATACATTTTCAACTTGGCCTCGACGAATTTTCTCCAAATTTATAGGGCAGATCCGTATCAGTCTAAATATCCTAGATCTGAAGTTACAATGTGATCCTAAACCGGTAGCTCCCTATTGCATCCATTTTTGTCTCCTTTCCTATATAGTCAACAAGTCAACATATCTATTTACAAAAGAGGGTATATCACATTCCAACCGTTGTAATCCACTTGACATTCACATCCTTATTATTCGATTTTGATCTAGTGGATTCAAGCCCCTCTTTTGAATGTAAAGTATCTCCCAAGTGAAAATCCTCCTAGTGGTTTCCTTTCTCTCTCCTAGGTGGGGAACCACTAGGATCCAATTTTTCATTTTACATTTTGGTGAACCCAATGTCTTACATCTTAATTCTGATTTCTTATTATTAGATCAAAATAATTGCAATTTGAATTTCAAATTTTCATTTCCAATTTTGATTTTTTTGCGAATTTTAGAGGTTAATTGCATAGAAACCCTAATTTTGCATTTTGAGAAAATTGAGCTTGTGAAGTGTAGCATTTTAGTTGCTTGTTTCAAATATGATTTCTATTTCAAAATTGCAATTCAAATTTGTCTTTTCATTCTGGAAATCGAGTGGTTAAAAAGGAAAACCCTAATTTTTAAGAATCTCCTATTTCGACCTTTAACTACCAATTTGACCGATCTAGACATCTCCAAATCAGCTATTTTTTTGGATTTTGTAATAAAATCATAATTTATATAATCCTTGAAAATTTTGGAAAAAGTTGGTTGGATCAGGTACACTTTGCACTCGGTCCCTAGCTTTTTTTCCCAAAAATTTCGGGAGTCGGAATTGATTGTATTTTTATGCTTTAATCCATAAAATTGGTGTACTTTATCAATTTTTACACCTCTTAAGGTCGAAAACAAATTCAAATTTTAACATTCTCAACTTTTAAATTAATTTTCATAAAAGGGTCCTAATTTTAGATCTTTTTTCAACAAATTAAGATTTTAATTAAGAGACTTTCAATGGCAATCAATGTACTAGATTTCTTTGCTATTTTACATATGATTACGTTGTTTTTAACATATATTTATTACAATCATGTGTTTGATAATAACTTCTTTCATTTCATGTTGCTTCTTTTCATTAATAGCACTTGGTCATATTGTGTTGCTAGTATTTGAAAGTCATTTTCTTTTCAAATTGATCTCAAAGCTTTCATGTATCATTTTTGTTGCATTATAGTGATGTTATTAACAAAATGCATTTCATATGTTAATCACCTTAAAGATTTTGTAGATCTCAATCTTAGAAACCCTAATTCTTTCACCTCTCCTAGGGTATCCTGTATGAATAAGATGACAGCTACTATATCAACCAATGATCTTTTTGAAAAAGAGAAAGAATTGGAAAACAATATGGGCCCATCTTCTTCTTATACACATACCCTTGAGAAAGGGGGGAAAAATCAAAGTATCAACATTCTTACATCTTTAGACCCTACTCATTCTCCTAGGACTTATCTTCAACATCAAAATATATGTAGAGAGGATGATGTTATGCATTTTATTCATGATCTTTACCCTCACATAGAACTAAGTAAATATGAACCTTTAGATAATTAAAATGTTCTTTCCAAATCTCCCAAAGCATGATGAGAGAAAAAAGAATATCCCTTCAAGTGACATTCGTGCTTCATCTACAAATCCTTTTATTCCCCCTTACACATCAGATTTTAAATAAATTCATGATCCTATTCCCCAAACTACTCATTTGCAAAGTTCTTATAGTCATGGCTTTCATATAATAACAAAACAAGGTTTTCAAGGACAAGGAATTGGGGAATTTGAGCAAGGAATTTGTGTCCCTCCTACGCAATCTACTACAAAAGGCCTAGGAAATGAGACTCCTCTCTCTATAATTGAACTCCTTAAGCTACAAAACTTCAAAAACTATCTCCAAAGGCAACAAATCAAAAGAGCCCGCAAGAATGCTTCTTCTTCAAAATATCCTTTTTGCTCATTTCATCAAACCCATGATCATAATGCTGATGATTGCCCTGATTTTTAAAAATCTATTCAAGATGGGATAGAAAGTGACAAAATTAGGATTGTGGATAATAATCCTTCTTCTTCTAATAATTCTTCTCCTTCATGTCAAGACAATGAGTTAAAACACATTTATCATCCTGATAGACTAACTACAAGAATCTATTGAAGATTGAAATATGATAAGAACATTTCCTTTCCTCTTAAAAACCAAACCAAAAATCTTCAGCAAGTGAATGGAGAGGAATATTGAATTTTTCATGATTCATATTCACATTCTCTTGCAAAATGTCATGCATTTAAGAATTTTTTTCAAAAGCAATATGACCGTGCATGAATTTCTCTTACAATAGATCTAGCTTTCTTCCTCGAACTAAAAATAGTGCCTTAGCACTTATTTTCTCTTCATGTTGCTCTTCACCTTATGAAATAACTAGCCAACTTAACTAGGGGCCATCTATTATTTGTGGTGGTATTGTCTCAATTTTAAATACTTTGGGGTAGCAACATGAAGTTCACTTCTCTTCTTTTTTTAATGGATCTATCTCTATATTTATGCATTATTCATTATTAGATCTCCTTTCTTGCATACAGTTATTCTCATATGAGCATATAATTGTTCTTTGGTTTTTCTTTTTGCTTGAAGAGGAGCATCTTTTATGAGTAATACACTTCTTCTTCTTCTTCTTCTTCTCTTAATTCTATTGGAAAACTTACCTCTTCTTTGGTTTCGATTATTTACAAATATGATATGCCCCCTAGCATAGAATGATCTCTTGTGAAGTACATGCCTCTTCCTTGAGAGGATTTTCTCCATTAGGAAGGCATATCAATTGAAAATAAGCACCATTGGAAGATGTGTAATGCTCCTCCTTGTTCTTCTTACTTGAGGGGCAAGGATTTTGCTCCTTTCTCTTCTTTTTTTTTTTTTAATCTCATTTATCATAATTTCCTTTAGGGGTTGTATTTTTGATATGTGATTATCAGTTCTTACAATGGTATGTTCTTATGACTAATCCCTCTTGGGGAATATGTGATGTTCTTTCTCTCTTCTCTTAGAAGATTACCACTTCCTGAGATGTGTATTTTACATATACTAATGCCTTTTCTTGCATGCGTTCATGTAAGTACATTGTGAATTTGCTTATGTGTATACTCTCTCTAGAAGATTGTGTAATCTCTTCTCATTGTCTCTAGACTTGGGGGGAAATGATTTATCTCTCTCTTTCTCTAAGGATCCACTCTTTCCTATGTTTTGGATAGTGTGAGTTTTATTACCTAATGTCATTCCTTGTATGAAATCATTGTTGTTTGTTCAAGGGTTCTCTCTTATTCAAGAGGTGTAACTCCTTGACTACAAACTCTTTCACACTTGGTAATGTACATCTATAATAAATTCACCCATCCCCATTGGGATAAGAGTGATTCATCCTTCATCAAGAATCCCTTTCGCCTAGCAATAGGAGGAAGGATTCAACTCTTGTTCTCTTGTGTGCTTTGTTCTAGAAGATGTTATACTTGTCTAAGACAACTCCTCTTGGAGGTAGATGTCTTTTTGAGAAAAGATCTCTTCTCCTCCAAGGATCTCCTTTACACTTATAGCAAGATATCTCTTTTTCAACTATCTTATCCTTGCTTGAAGAGTATTCCCTCTCTTGCTTGGATTTATGACATTGTTGCATAATGGATATCTTCTTTGTGTTGAAGGTAGGTATCATTTTTCTACTTTCCTTAAGATAGCAACATTAAACTATGTTGACATCTAAAGGTGGGGGCGCACCCGCACTACTCCTTTTGTACTATATTTCTCTCGCACTTTGTATCTCTTATACAATGGGTCATTCTCAAAACCAGAGCACAACCTCTTAGAGTGAGATGTCGCCACCTTTTCTTCTTTTACAATAGGATATTCTTGGAACCAGAGGACAACCTCTAAGAGAAAACTGTCGCCACTTTTCTTTTATACAGTGGGATATTCTTGGAACCAGAGGACAACCTCTTAGTTCAAGATGTCACCACTTTTCTTTTATATAGTGGGTCATTCTCAAAACCAGAGGGCAACCTCTTAGAGCGAGATGTTGCCACTTTCTTGATATTTGTACTATACATCTTATACAAGTTGTAGCATACTAAGGCATAGACTCCTATGAGGTGCTTCAAACCTAACTTGCACACACACACACATGAGGTTGAGTGGAACTAACAATGTTCTTACCCTCCTCTCTTACATGGATCACCCAGACAAAATCTGGGGGCTAGTTTTCCATGTCCTGTTTTCTCCATGGATCACCTAATTATAGGGGCAAGATGTCCATGGTTCCCTTCATTTGCCTTTCTTCTCATGGATCACCAAAGTGTGTATTCATGTCCTCTCTCTCCTTCCTCTCATGAGCTCATAGTTTTATTATTGATGGTTCATGGATGATGTCATCTTTGCTCTTTTATGTGATTATTGGTGCTTATGTGATGGCATTTGTCTTTGTGTTTCAGTTAGTTGTTTGGGACATTTTTATCAAGGTCTCTTCGGCTAGTTGATGTGTGGTCTTGTGTTTTGTTGTTGTCATATGTCTTTTTGTGCTTTGGCTTGTTTTGCTTGTCTTGTTCTTTTTGTTTTGTCTGGTCTTGCATATGTGTGAGTGAGTTAATATCCTAATATTGGGGGCTTTGTTCCTCAATATTAATGATGTCTTATACTCCTTGTGGTATTGCTATGCTTCTCTCATCTTCATCTCTCTCATCTACTTTACCGACAGTATTGGCGTAAGCCATACTCCCGCTAAAGTGGGGACTAAATGTAGCGTCATAAAATTGCGACCCTTTCAATTTTGACCACATCTTAGGCCCTCACTTATGCAACTGCATCTCTCTACTCTATTGAGACCCCTCTCTGCACTTTCATTCTAAACTTCTCCCATCTCAACCTTGATGACACCTCGGGACCCTGTCCAGGCCCCAAGATAGGGCAGGACAGGGGTGTGGAGCCCTTGTCCTCCCTCTTAGGGTGGCCCTAAGATGGGTCCATCCGACCCTTGAACCTAGTTTATTCCTTGGGGACTTAAATCCTCTGATGTCGGCCTTCAGTGAGATGAAAATAATTCTCCTAGGTTAGTATAAAAAGGGATTTAGTCCTCTCATTTGCATTAGAAAAAATAAGCAAAAAACATACAAGCATAAGGAGAATAAGCGAAATTCAAGAGGAAGGTATCCATTATCGTCATCAAGCATTCAAGTCTTCAAGAATCCATCTCTTCTTCATTTGTCTTCTTCATTCATCCATTGGAGCAACATTACAACATTCATTTGCAAGCATGTGTGTGTTAGGGTTTTGTCATGTTACATGCCATTTCAAACAACATTTATGATTACATTCAAGAAGCAAAGCAACAATCATCAATCAATTGCATACCTACAAGGTATACATTTCCATTATTTACATTTAAGCAATTGCAATTACTTTCTTTCAAGGTTGATTCCTTAATCGGGGTTTGACTGAGGCAAACCCCTATCCAACACCCTTTTCCCCTTATTTTCTGTGTGTAGTTGTAGGTGCACAACTGTAATTGCAGGTTTGGACTTCATTTGCAGAGATGAAAAAACCCTTTTTGGCGCACGGATTATTCAGAGGACCAAGTACACTTTCAACTTGGTCTCGACGAATTTTCTCTAAATTTGCAAGGTAGATCTGTATCAGTCTAAATATCTTAGATCTGAAGTTATAGTGCGATCCTAAATTTGTAACTCCCTATATCATCCATTTTTGTCTCCTTTTCTACATAATCAACAAGTCAACATATCTATTTGAAAAAGAGGGTAAATCACATTCCAACCCTTGCAATCCACTTGGAATTCACATCCTTATTATTGGATTTGGATCTAGTGGATTCAAGCCCCTCTTTTGAATGTAAAGTATCCCCCAAGTGAAAATGCTCCTTGTGGTTTCTTTTCTCTCTCCTAGGTGGGGAACCACTAGGATCCAATTTTCCACTTTACATTACTTAATTGGTTAATTAATTACCACATTTTTATTCCATGTAGGTTAATCAATTACATCATTGTTATCATTGCATATCATTTAATTAATTGGTTAATTGATTGCATCATGTTGTCATTTCATATTACATGCAATAAATTTTGTGATATAAATAAAAACTTTTTAAAAATGAACTAATTGCCCTTCATTTTATTCTAGTTTTCCTCTATTTCTTTCTAGGAACAAGTGTGTGTTTATAGAGCTTATATTTATATATGAGTTTCATAACTATTGTTTTGAATTTGAGATTCCTGTGAGAATAAGATGATAGATTAAAAATCACTTAGCACACCTTGGTTACAAGATGTAAGATGAATAATGATGTTGAGTCTTCCCCAACAAATCAAACTCTATATAGAACAATGATTGGAAGTTTGTTGTCTATAGTTACTTATAGACTGGATATAATACAAGCAATATGTATGGTTGCAATATTTAAACTACATCTAAGGAAACGCATGCGAAGGATGTGAAAATAATTTTTAAATATCTGAAAGCCACTTTGGATTATGGTATGTGATATTCCAAAAGCAAAAATTTTAGTTTGACCATATATATAGATGTAGATTAAGTCAAAAGTGTTGATGACTGGAAGAGGATTGGCGATGGTTCATTATTCCTAGGTGATAGTCTTGTGTCATGGTTGAGCAAGAAGCAAGACTCACTATCCTTATTTATAGATAAAGTGGAGTATGTTGCAACAATGTCATGTTGCACTTAGGTACCTTGGATGGAGGAGACCTTGAAGGACATGAAAATTGAGTATGATATACCCATTTCTATTCTTTGTGACAATACAAGTGCTATAAAAATTTCAAAGAATTCTGTGATGTATTCAAGAACAAATCATATTTCAATACAATATCATTTTTGAGAAAAAAAAATTGCAAATGAAGAAGTTAAGATGGAGTATGTCGAGACAAAAGAGAGAATTGTAGATATATTCACAAATCCCCTTCCAAAGGAAATATTTGAATATCTTTGGCAGAAATTGGAGGTGATATCTCCCTACTCTTAATTCAAGAGGAATAATCTAGATTTAGGGAGAGTCATGGCTATGTGTTGAATCCATGACACAAATAGAATATATGGCTTCCCAATGAATTTTAGTGTATAACAACATGTGGATTATATCAGATAATGGAAAATAAAAGTATCCCTTTTTCATTGATACCAAAGGGGGAGATCTTAGAATCCAAAATGTACCATAATTAAGAAAAGGGAGATAGAATGCCAAATTATCTTAGGAGAGAACACTCCATGAGAGATACCCCACTTAGGGGAGAGTCGGATAGAGATCAAGGAATACTATTAATATTGTTGACAAGGGGATCATTTTGTTGTTTTTATATTGCCAATAATGATAAAGGGTGATATTGTTGAATATTGTGTTGTCATCGATGTCAAGGAAGCTTGTACAATCAATGAAGTCAAAGAATTTGATAGGATCCATGGATTCTATTGGAAAAATACTCCCATTGATATCCCATTTGTAAAGCTCTCTTGCAAAATGTTAATGTTATCATTATTTATTGTTCATGAATGTCTAGTGCATTTGTGCTAGCTCAAAAGTGTTTGTGTTGAGTTACTATGGGTTGTTTCTCAAAGATTGTATGTGTATTAATTCATCTTGTTTGTGTTACCAAATCCTACCATGGTTGAGTATTTTTACGTAAAGTTTAGATATTATGTAAGGTTACAAATGAAGATAAATCTTCCTAAGTTTCACATTTTTTCTTAGAAGACATGCAACTAGGAGTGACAGGGTGCACACTATGTTAGGTTGATCACAATGTAGAAGTTTTTCATTGGATGTGCTAGATAAAGGAAATGAGTGCCAACTAGAGAAAGTGTGTGAAGGTAAATTATTGGGACAAATTGAGTTCATGATGAAAAAGGCATAGTGCGCTGTTACACTTGATGTAATGCACTTGCTTGAGGACCGGATTGACTACATGTTTCACGATGTTTTCATTAAGGAATTTATCTTTGTCTTACTTCCGAACATTGTAAATAGGCTCTAGGTTGACATGAATATGTAAATAATGATTTTGTTGATTATTTTTATTCTATTGTGTGTAGTTGTGTGGTTGTTTGAATGTTAATTTGTATGCGATGAGGTGAAGAGAAGGTGATGAACATACTCTGCAAACTATGCAAACAAAGATGCAATATCATGCACACACTATGAGAGTTTTGTGAAGTAGATCAGATCATATAGATGATGCAATTTGAGTTTGAAAGGTCTACATGACATATCTTTTGTATTTCCTATATCTTCTCTATATTTGAGGTTGGAGGCTCATAATTTGTGTTGGTTCTCAGTGGATGAGTTGTTGATCAATTCTTTGTTAGAAGATTGTGTTAGGATAACCGGTGAACAACTGAGAGGGGGGGGGGTGAATCAGTTGTTAATAGATGATAACATTTAATCCACTTAATAACCTTTAACCAGATTAAGTACCGGTAAAGCAGAAACAGATACCGGTAAACAATACAACTTGACAATTAAACAGATAATCAATGCAAAGTAGCCATACCACATAACACCATGATTTGTACATGGAAAACCCGGAAAGGGAAAAACCACGGTGGGAAGCCTACCCATAGTTATATGACACTTTTGCAGAAAGTATGTGTTACAATGAGGGGCCTGAACATGCAGGAAGACACACTTCCTAGAGCATACTTCTCATTACAAAAGAGTCTCACTGACTACAAAGAGGCAACAACTATCTCAATATAAATGGACAACAATCCAATAGAGAGAACTGCCAGAGATAGCATCTACCATGCCTGATTACAGTCCCAGTTAAGCTCAATACCAGAGGCCTTTGACCTCTTCCTTAATCCCAATTCGATCACCTATGATCGACCAAATCTCCTTCGCATATGATATTGCATTTCAAGACCACTAACACTTATTATAATGAGATCTTACATCATTTTATACAAAACCTAAGGCCTAAACCAATTAGGTCGGCCACCTAAAAGATATTACAATAAGATCATTACATAAATCCATATTACAATGATATGCCATGTTGGCTTAAGACCAAAACAACAATAACCAATCCATAGAACATCTCAAAACATCCCGGTAATGTGTAGAGTACATGTTAACATGATACCGGTCCATAACCTAGATAGGTACCAGATCTATTCTAGGTCCACCATGCCAAAGAAATATCTTCAAGCAGTTGAAGCACAATCAAAGAACATCTTCAACATCCTAAACTCCATCTAGAAGCTACACCAACACCAATTATGCATCCTGCCAAGATTCCTCAGTGAAAGCTCTATCAGTAGATCCTTAAACTAATGCCGGTAAGGGTTTACAAGAGTGTATGATAGCGTCTGATTACCAAGTCAATACCAACTAACCAAAGCATGCTCAAGGAACATGTAACACATAAAATCAAACATACTTCACTGATCCAAACATGTCGGAAGTGTCCAACAAATAGTCTCTTCTAACACTAGATCTTCTTAACCAAAACCTGTCTATCGGTAACCAACCATAATAGCTAGTGTTGACATCAATGAAAAAACATCAATGCAACACGTAATCAATTCATCCATAATGCCAACAATCTCCCCCTTTGGCATTGATGGCAACACTAGATGTGAAAAACTTCTAAGTACCAAGAAATGCCAAACAAGTTTCCCCCTATGGAAGACAACCAACAATCTCCTGAATATCAGTAACTCTCCCCCTGTGAATGATATCTCTGAATTTATTTTTCACACCACTATCACTCCCCCTTTGACATCAATGCCAGAAATATGACAAAAATATCAAAGCAAGAATATAAACCTCTGAATCTCAAAGCTGACTACTCCCCCTGTGTAGTAGCACCACTCATTAGTTCCGGAATGAATAAGACAAATTGCATCAATCAAGTCTCTGCTGGAGGGGTAGAAACCCCTAACTTGTCTCTCAAATACTCAAATGAATCCTTAGACAGTGGTTTAATGAATATATCTGCAATCTATTCTTCAGTGTTCACATAAACCAATTTGACTTCCTTTTCTTCTACTTTGTCCTTCAGAAAGTTATACTTTATTGATATATGAGTGAAATACCAAATTTTTAGACATGTCAATAGCTGCAAAGTTATCACAGTAGATGACTACCAGTTCACTATAATTTACCTTGATATCCTTCAACATTTGCTTCATCCACAAGACTTGAATGCAATTAGTTGCTACTGCAACATACTCAACTTTTGCAGTAGATAAAGAAATCCATGACTGTTTTTTGCTGATCCATGAAACTAGTTTCTTTCCAAGAAAGAAAGCTCCACCAGAAGTGCTCTTCCTGTCATCAGTATCTCCTGTCCAGTCTGAGTCAGTATATGCACATAAAGTGAAATCATCATTTTTAGAATACAATAAACCATATTTTGTTGTTCCTTGGAAATACCGGAATATCCTTTTTACTACACATTCATGAGTTTCTTTAGGATTACTTTGATATCTTGAAATAATACTTACTGTATTCATAATATCTAGTCTAGTCTAAGTTAGATATAACAGACCACCAATCATAGACTTATACCTTGTTGGATTTACCGGTGTAGAAGTATCCTTGATAGATAATTTATCACTTGTCACCATAGAAGTACTTACCGGTTTGGAATTATCCATACCAAAATTCTTCAACAATTCTCTTATATACTTAGTTTGATAGATACAAATGCCTTTGTCAGTTTGAGTAATCTGCAAACCTAAGAAAAATCTCATCTCACCAATAATGGACATTTCAAATTCATTCTTCATATTGTTAGCAAATTCCATGCACAATTTATCTTCTCCTTCAAAAACGATATCATCAACAAATACTTTAATAATCAAAATATCATCATTAGTGATCTTATAATATAAATTACTATCAACAACACCTTTAGTAAAACCAAGCTTCCAAAGATAATTATCCAACCTTGCATACCAAGCTCTAGAACCTTGTTTCAAACCATATAAAGCTTTCTTTAATATGCAAACCATATCTTTATCATCTGTCAATGAAAATCTATTAGGTTGCTCAATGTATACTTCTTCCTCAAGTTCACCATTCAAAAATGCACATTTAACATCCATTTGATAAACCTTATAGTTCTTATAAGCTGCATAGGCAATAAATAGTCTAACAGCTTCAATTCTAACTACAGGTGCAAATGTCTCACCATAATCAATTCCTTCCATTTGAGAATATCCTTTACAAACCAATCTAGCCTTGTTTCTTACAATTTGACCATCTTGATTCATTTTATTCCTAAAAACCCATTTAGTTCCAATAACATTCTTATTTTTAGGCTAGGGAACTAAAGTCCAAGTTTCATTCTTCTCTATCTGATCTAATTCATCTTCCATAGCTTTTAACCAATGTTTATCCTTACAAGCTTCAATAACATGTATCGGTTCAACTTGAGAAATAAGACATACCTCTTCATTTGCCAGTCTTCTTCTTGTCATAACTCACTTGTTCCTATCTCCAATGATTTGATCTGTAGAATGATTTAATCTTACATACCTTGGTATCTTCTGAATTTCAAGTTCATTGCTCTGATCATCAGTCACAGTTGAATTTTCTGATTGTGTCGGTGTAACTGTCTCAGTTTCCTGTACTGGTTGAGGCATTGTCGGTTCAATTATGATTATTTCCATTGTCGGTTCCCTATCATATGATATAGATTGATTTTTGTACTGCTCATCCACTTTCACATTAGCACTCTCCACAATTTTTTGCACTTTTGTTATAACATCTATATGTTTTGTTTTGAATTGAATAA
This sequence comes from Cryptomeria japonica, assembly GCF_030272615.1. Taxonomy (NCBI): domain Eukaryota; kingdom Viridiplantae; phylum Streptophyta; class Pinopsida; order Cupressales; family Cupressaceae; genus Cryptomeria; species Cryptomeria japonica. The sequence continues at coordinate 684,889,613 of NC_081413.1, forward strand.
CTAAGAAATATCCCTTCAGCACCTCTAGGATCAAACTTTCCAATTGAATCATCTCTTTTGATATAGCATTTACTTCCTAAAATTCTGAAATATTTAATAGTAGGTGTATGTCCAAACTATAAATCATAAGGGGTCTTACCGGTTTCACCTTTGATGTGAACTTTGTTGAATGTGTAGATTGTTGTACTAACTGCTTCTCTCTAGTAGATGTGAGGCAATTTTAGCTTTCATCATCATAGATCTTGCTGCATCCAAAATGGTTCTATTCTTTCTTTCCACTACTCCATTTTGCTGAGGAGTCTGAGGTGCAAATAATTGTCTCCTAATTCCATTTGTCTCACAATAACTGTTAAATTCATGAGAAGTGAACTCACCGCCATGATCTGATATTAGACATTTGATTTTCAATCCAGTTTTTGTTTCAACATTTGCTTTAAAGATCTTGAATTTCTCAAAAGCTTTAGACTTTTCCTTAAGAAAAGTCACCCACATCATCCTAGAATAGTAATCAATAATCAACATGAAATACCTATCACCTTGAAAGCTTCTAGTCCTTGCTGGACCACATAAGTCAGTGTGAATCAAACCAAGTACATCATTAGATTTATCATGTATGCTCTTAAAAGAACTTCTAACTTGCTTTCCCAATTGACATTCCTTACATAACGGATTATGAGGCTTCAACATCTTAGGTATATCTCTAACTACCTTAGTTGAACTGATCTTAACAATATAATCAAAATTAACATGACACAACCTCTTATGCTATAACCAACTCTCATCAATATGAGCAATCAAACATGTCTTATTATTAGTGTTCAAGTGAAAGATATTACCTCCAGTCTGAATATCGGTTGCAATCTCCAAACCAGTCTTGTTAAGGATTTTGCATTTTCTATCTTTAAACTGAAGTTGGAAACCCTTGTCCACCAATTGACCAACACTCAAAAGATTATGCTTTAAACCTTCTACATAATAGACATTATCAGTGTTATACTTGCCATCCAAAGAAATAATACCTCTACCTCTGATCATACATGCTTTGTCATCTCCAAATCTGACTTGATCACCATTGTATTCTTGCAGGGACATAAATTTTCCTTTATTTGCAGTCATATGATGTGAACATCCACTATCAATTACCTATTCATCCTTATCTTCAACTTTTGCTGCCAATGCCTTTTCTTCATTTTTGATAGTCGGTTCTGGTTCATCTTGTTTTAAAGCATAGAACACCCATTCCTTTTCATTGTTGGATCCACTAGCAGAGTCTTCTACCGATTCATCTCCAGAGTCATCAGTTACTCCTTCCTCATCAGCTATGTAGCATTGTTTACTTTTCTTGAATCTATATCTGTTCTGGTTAGGCTTAAATGATTTCTTAAATTTTTCCTCAAACCTTGCATTCCGTTCAGGACATCTAGATGCAAAATGACCAATCTTATTACATGAAAAACATTTAAAAGGTTCTTTTCCTTCATACTTTCTTCCCGTCGGACCTTTAGATACTCTTCTAGCGAATAAGGCTTCATGTTCCTCAAATTCTTCATCTTCTTTCCTTATGTTTTCCAATTCTTTTGCATATAAGACTTTCCAATCACTTTTGTCGGTAGATGGTGATGATGATGATGCATGAAAAGCTGGTTCAGACTTTACAGCTCCAAAAGATCCAAATTCTTCAAGCTCAAAAGCAGATAATTTCCCAATCAGAATGTTTCTGTTAACTGAAGAGTTAGCTATTTTTCTCAACTCATTAATTGCATTTGCCTTCATCTTGTAAGCCGGTGGAAGGGCTCTCAAGAATTTTGAAACTATTTCATCTCCACTCAGAAATCCTCCACAACATTGAATTCCCATAACAATCTCATTTACTCTTTCCATAAACACAACAATTCTTTCATTATCTTCCATCTTTAAGTTTTCATATCTTACCCGGTAGCCATCAAGTTTAGCAATTTTGATAGTAGGATCACCTTCATTTAGAGTTTACAATTTATCGCACATAACCTTTGTCGATGATTTATCAGTTAATCCCATGATCTGTTGATCAGTAAGTGCACACAAGAGGGCTTCTCTAACTCTGCAATCATTCTCAATATTGTTATACAAGTCTGTAGGAGAAGGATTTCCAGATACCGAATCTTCAGGTGTATATCCTTTCTCAGTGATCTCCCAAATATCCTTGCCAAGATATCTAAGATGAGTCTCCATTCAATTTTTTCATATCCCATAATTTGTTCCATCAAGATTAGGGATTTGTCTTCTGAAAATAGTTGCCGATGGATTTGAAGTGTTAACTGCCATAGGATCTACCTCAAGTGGTTAAGCTTCTACAAAAGAGGACCAAAGTTCTGATACCAATTGTTAGGATAAATAGTGAACAACTCAGAGGGGGGGGGTGAATCAGTTGTTAACAAATTATAACATTTAATCCACTTAATAACCTTTGACCAGATTAAGTACCGGTAAAGAATAAATAGATATCGGTAAATAATACAACTTGATAATTAAACAGATAATCAATGCAAAGCAACTATACCACATAACACCATGATTTGTACATGGAAAACCCAAAAAGGGGAAAACCACGGTGGGAAGCCTACCCATAGTTAGATGATACTTCCACAGAAAGTATGTGTTACAATGAGGGACCTGAACATGCACATGCAGGAAGGCACACTGCCTAGAGCGTACTCCTCATTACAAAAGAGTCTCATTGACTACAGAGAGGCAACAACCATCTCAAGATAAATGGATAACAATCCAATTGAGTGAACTGCCAGAGATAGCATCTACCATGCTTGATTACAGTCCTGGTTAAGCTCAATATCAGAGGCCTTTGACCTCTTCCTTAATCCCAATTCGATCACCTATGATCGACAAAATCTCCTTCGCATATGATATTGCATTCCAAGACCACTAACACTTATTACAATGAGATCTTACATCATTTTATACAAACCCTAAGGCCTAAACCAATTAGGTTGGCCACCTAAAAGATATTACAATAAGATCATTACATAAATCCATATTACAATGATATGCCATGTCGGCTTAAGACCAAAACAACAATAACCAATCCATAGAACATCTAGAAACATCTCGGTAACGTGTAGAGTACATGTTAACATGATACCGATCCATAACCTAGATAGGTACCAGACCTATTCTAGGTCCACCATGCCAAAGCAATGTCTTCAAGCAGTTGAAGCATGATCAAAGAAAATCTTCAGCATCCTGAAATCCATCTAGAAGTTGCATCAACACCAATTATGCATCCTGCCAAGATTTCTCAGTGAAAGCTCTGTCGGTAAGGGTTTACAAGAGTGTATGATAGCATCCGATTACCAAATCAATACCAATTGACCAAAACATGCTCAAGGAACATGTAACACATAAAATCAAACATACTTCACTAATCCAAACATGTCGGAAGTGTCCAACAGATAGTCTCTTATGCTGGTAACACTAGATCTTCTACTGGTTATGAAAACCTGTTTGCTGGTAACCAAAACCTATCTGCTGGTAACCAACCATAACAACTAGTGTTGACATCAATGACAAAACATCAATGCAACACATAATCAATTCATCCGTAATGCCAACAGATTGGTGTCTCCTTCTTAAGTTATATTTTTTGTAGGTTGGTACTTATAAAATTATTGTAAGTTCATTATTATATCTGTAAGGTTGGATTTGGGTAGTAGATCCAAGGAACTATTCTCACTGTGCTTTTTTCCTTATGGGTTTCCATGTAAATCTTATGTTCCCTTATGTTGATGTGTGGATATTCTTATCTCTTGCATATTTTTCTTGATGTCATTTTGAGATTCAATAGTGGTATTAATTTTGCATTAGATTTTTAATAAAAAAATTGTTATATAATTGTAATGTGGGGAAATAGGGTTCACTAGCTTAATGCATGCAAACTAGGAAACTAGATGTTAGGACCCATAGGCAACTGCAAGGGGGGGGGGTGAATCAGTTGTCTATTAATTTCAACCCAAATATATTTTAACCAAACTTAATACTTAATATTGGTAAACAGATTAACAATTAATAACAGTACCAGTGAAACTTAATGCATGAAACAGAAAGAGAAACAATGTCCACAACACATAACACAAAGATTTGTACGTGGAAACCCTGTAAGGGAAAAAACCACGGTGGGAAACCTTACCCACAATCAAATGATAATACTACAGATAGTATGTGTATACAAATGGGGTTTGCACATGCAGATAGGCCAGCTGCCTAGAGCTCACTGCTAAATCACAAAATGAGAGTCACACTGACTACAATTGGATGATTAAATCCAATGATAATGTACTACTCAAAGTAGCATCTCCAATGCTGGATTTAGTACCGGTTAAGCTCTGATTAACTCCTTCAAACCTTCCTTGAATCTTCAAATGATGTCTGTGTGAGTAGCTCTGCTTATATTCACATATACCGAATATCACAACCTTACAATACCTTATCTCATCTCCTATATCAATCTTACAATTGAGATTTTACATATATACCAAAACCTAAGACCAAATGTGTAGGTCGGCTTACTAAGAATAATATAATAAGATCTATTACAAGTAAGTCAAGATGCGATGCATCATGTCGGCTCAACAACAATATTAATTGATTAAACCATCTCCGTGATGTGTCATACTGATCTGGAATAGATAACGCTTACCGGTCCATAACCTAGACCCATTTACCGATAATAACAAATATGTCAACCCGATTAGACCAATAACCAAATCTTCAAAACCAAGTGTCCAAACCATGTCTTTGACATAACCAAGTTATCTCTAGATGATAACAAGTCATCCTCAGTGCCGGTGAACAATATAACCTGTTGGTGAACCAGATACCGGTGACTGTGCATAAGTCATTGAGCTTGTCGGTGAACATAACCAAAGATCTCCAGAGTTGACATCAATGACAAAACCAATGCAACATATCCATAATACCAACAATCTCCCCCTTTGGCATTGATGGCAACACAAGATGGAAAAACCATCTAAGTGCCAAAGCAAAAATGCCAAAAACCAAAAACCAACAATCTCTAGAATAGATCAACACCAGAAATCAAAATACAAATGCAGAGAATAATCTCTCCCCCTTTGCAATCAAATGCCAAAGAAATACAAATAGCAGATACAACTAGTTCATAGAACCAATTACAAATACTGGCTTATCCAATTACTCCCCCTAAGAAGTAGCTCTCCTCCATCAAAGCCGGAAAAAGGTTTCTCTGTAAATTCTGTCGGTTTGATGCCAAGCATCAATTGTCTAAGTCTCTACCCGTGAGGGTATGACCCCAAGCTGCTCTCTAAGATATTCAAAAGTTTCCTTAGGCAAAGGCTTAGTAAAGATGTCTGCAATCTGCTCTTTTTTATTCACATAAACCAATCTTACTTATTTTGCTTCTACATTCTCTTTCAGAAAATTGTATTTAATAGAAACATGTTTAGTTTTAGAGTGAAATACCAGATTCTTAGATATATCATTTGCTGCTGAATTATCACAATAGATGATTATAGGTTCTTTGCATTTTGCCTTTATGTCCTTCAACATTTGTTTAATCCATAATACCTGAGTACAATTGGTTGCTGCTGCAACATATTCTGATTCTGTTGTTGATAATGATGTACAACTCTATTTCTTGCTCAACCATGAAATCAATCTGCTACCAAGAAAGAATGCCCCGCCAATGGTGCTCTTTTTGTCATCTACATCTCCTACCCAATTTGCATCGGTGTATGCACATAAATCAAAATTTTTATCTTTAAGATATCATAAACCAAGATTTTTTGTGCCTTGTAAATACCAGAAAATCCTTTTTACTGTTGATCATGATTTTCTCTAGGATTACTCTGAAATCTTGAAACAATACACACTGCATTCATTATATCAGGTCTTGTTTGAGTCAAATACAATAAACCTCCAATCATAGATTTGTATCTTGGTGGATTAATAGTAGTTGAGTCATCCTTCAATGATAGTTTATCAGTTGTAGTCATATGAGTACTTACCTATTTAGAGTTTTTCATACCAAATTTCTTCAGTAATTCCTTCAAATACTTTGATTGACATTAAAACATACCTTTATCAGTCTCAGAAATCTACAATTCTAAAAAGAATTTTATCTCCCCAATCATAGACATTTCAAATTCTTCCTGCATCTTGTTAGAAAAGTCTTTACACAATCCATCTTCTCCTCCAAAAATGATGTCATCAACAAAAAATTCAATAACCAAAATGTTTGCATTAGTTACTTTGAAGTATAAGTTACTATCAGCATTACCTTTAGTGTAACCAAGTTTCATAAGATTTTTGTCCAATCTAGCATACCAAGCTCTTGGAGCTTGCTTCAATTCATATAAAGCTTTCCTTAACCTGCAAACCACATCGCTATCATTTGTCAATGAAAATCCATCAGGTTGTTTAATGTAAACTTCCTCTTCAAGATCACCATTCAGAAATGCACATTTAACATCTATTTAATATACTTTATAGTTTTTGTGTGCTGCAAATGCAAGAAATAATCTAACTGCCTTAATTCTAGCTACCGGTGCAAAGGTTTCATTGTAATCAATTCTCTCTTTCTGTGAATATCCTTTACACACTAGTCTTGCTTTGTTTCTGATTACCTTACCGTCTTCATTAAGTTAATTTCTGAATAGCCATTTAGTTCCAATTACATTTTTATTTTTAGGCCAGGGAACCAATGTCCATGTATTGTTCTTCTCAATTTGTTCCAATTCATCTTCCATAGCCTTAATCCAATGTTTATCTTCACATGCCTCAATGACAGATGTTGGTTCAATTTGAGAAACTAAACATACCTCTTCATTTGTCAGTCTTCCTCTTGTCATAACTCCTTAATACTTATTCCCAATTATTTGTCTTTTAGAGTGATTCAATCTTACATACTTGGGTGTGTTCACTTGTTGCTGTTCTTCAGTCGCTGTGGAATTCTCTGATGATGCTGGTGTGACTGGATCAATATTATGTACCGGTGCACTCGGTATAGGTTCATTTGTGATTATCTCAACTGCCGGTTCAAAATCCATAGACCTTGAATTTCTTCTAAAATGTTCATCAATTTTCACATTTGCACTCAATGATTTTCTGCAATCTTTTATTAAAACATCTATATGCTTTACTTTTAGATGAATACCCAAGAAATATTCCTTCATCACTTCTAGGATCAAATTTACCAATATACTCATCTCTCCTAATGTAACATTTGCTTCCAAATATTCTGAAGTACTTAAGAGTAGGAAAATTACCAAACTATAGTTCATAGGGTGTCTTACCAGTTTCACCTTTGATGTGAACTTTGTTGAAAGTGTAAACCATTGTATTCACTGCTTCTCTCCAATACACATGAGGTAGATTTGCTTCTGATATCATGCTTCTAGCTACATCGAGAATAGTTCTATTCTTCCTTTCTACAATTCCATTTTGTTGAGGTGTCTGGGGTGCTGATAGTTGTCTTCTTATTTCATTCACTTCAAAAAATTTATTGAACTCCTTAGATGTAAATTCACCTCCTTGATCTGATCTTAAACATTTGATTTTCTTATCGGTTTCATTCTCTACAAGTGCCTCAAATAATTTAAATTTCCCGAAAGCTTCTGATTTCTCCCTGAGAAAAGTAACCCAACACATTCTAGAACAATCATCAATGATTAGCATAAAGTATCTATCTCCCTGTAGACTTCTTGTTCTTGCCGGACCACATAAGTCAGCATGAATTAAATCAAGAACATCATTGGTTTTCTCAGAAATACTCTTAAAAGTTGTTCTAACTTGCTTTCCCATTTGACATTCCTTACATATCGGAATATGAGGTTTTACAATCTTAGGTAAATCCCTTACTGCCTTAGATGAACTAATCTTCACAATGCAATCAAAATTTACATGACAGAGTCTTTTGTGTCATAACCAACTTTCATCAATGTGTGCAATCAAGCATGTCTTTTCAATATTATTCAAATAAAAGATATTACCTCTAGTCTGATTACCGGTTGCAATTTCCAAACCAGTTCTATTCATGATTTTACATTTACCATTCTTGAATTGTAACTGAAATCCTTTTTCAACTAATTGACCAACACTCAAAAGATTGTGCTTCAACCCTTCAACATAATAAACATTGTCAGGATTGTGCTTACCATCAAAAGATATAGTACGTTTTCCTCTGATTAAACAAGCTTTGTCATCTCCAAATCTTACTAGACCTCCATTGTATTCCTGAAAAGATAAGAATTTACTTTTATCACCAGTCATATGATGTGAACATCCAGAATCTATAATCCATTCATCCTTTTCTTCAATTTTAGTTGTCATAACCTGCTCTACTGGTGGAACAATAGGCACCAGTTGATCTTCTGTTATTGCAACAAAAGCCAATCCATTGTCTCCTAGTTCTTCATCAAAATCATTAGTAACTCCTACATCAGCATAGTAACAAGATTTGTCTCTATTTTTCTTGAATCGGTATCTCTGATATTCAGGGTTAGGTTTATATGTTCTTTTAGCTTCTTCTCTTAATCTTGCATGTCTATCCAGAGATCTAGATGTCATATGACCAATTTTATTACAGTTAAAACATTTAAAAGGTGCTTTACCTTCATACTTACTTCCAATAGGACCTTTAGGCATTTTCCTTGCAAATACTGCTTCAAGCTCTTCAAGTTCTTCATTTTCCCTCCTGATGTCTTCAAGTTCTCTTGCATAAAGTGCTTTCCAATTAGTTTTATCAGCTAATGATGAAGATGTTGCAGATGATGATGCTTTGAAAGCTAAATCTGTTTTAGTTGTAGCAACAGGACCAAACTCCTCAAGCTCAAATGCTGAAAGTTTTACAACCAAGGTATCTCTAAACATTGATGTATTAGGCATGGTTCTCAACTCATTAATAATAGTTACTTTCATTTTGTATGTCTGTGGCAATGCTCTTAAAACTTTAGAAACAATTTCATCTTTACTTAAGGAACCTCCACAACATTGTATTCTCAAAACAATTTCATTAACCCTTTCCATAAAAGAAAAAATTCTTTCATCTTCTTCCATTTTCAAATTTTCATACCTGACTCGGAAACATTCTAGTTTTGCAATTTTGACAGTGGTATCTCCTTCATTCAATGTTTCCAATTTATCCCAAATAGCTTTAGCAGTAGATCGGTCTGATAATCCCATGATTTGCTAATCTAACAAGGCGCTCAAAAGTGCTTCTCTTGCTTTGCAATCATTCTCTTGATCCTTACCCAATGTAGGTGGATTAGGTTGATTCAGTGTAGGACCAACATAACCATTATGTGTAACATCCCATATGTCTCTTCCAATACAATTCAAATGAGTCTCCATTTTGATCTTCCATATACCATAGTTAGTTCCATCAATTTTTAGATTGTCCTTCCTGAAATAGTTAGTTGCCATAGAATCTCCTCAAGTTGTTAAACTTCTGCAAAAAGAGGACTAGGCTCTGATACCAATTGTTAGGACCCAGAGGCAACTGAGAGGGGGGGGGGGGGTGAATCAGTTGTCTATTAATTTCAACCCAAATATATTTTAACCAAACTTGATACTTAATACCAGTAAACAAATTAACAGTTAATAACAGTACCGGTGAAACTTAATGCATGAAACAAAAAGAGAAACAATGTCCACAACACATAACACAAAGATTTGTACATGGAAACCCTATAAGGGGAAAACCCACGATGGCAAACCTTACCCACAATCAAATGATACTACTGCAGATAGTATGTGTATACAAATGGGGTCTGCACATGTAGATAGGCCAGTTGCCTAGAGCTCACTACTCAATCAAAAAATGAGAGTTACACTGACTACAATTGGATGATTAAATCCAATGATAATGTACTGCTCAAAGTAGCATCTCCAATGTTGGATTCAGTACCGGTTAAGCTCTGATTGACTCCTTCAAACCTTCCTTGAATCTTCAAATGATGTCTGTGTGAGTAGCTCTACTTATATTCGCATATACTGAATATCACAACCTTATAATACCTTATCTCATCTCCTATATCAATCTTACATATATACCAAAACCTAAGACCAAATGTGTAGGTCGGCTTACTAAGAATAATATAATAAGATCTATTACAAGTAAGTCAAGATGTGATGCATCATGTTGGCTCAACAATAATATTAATTGATTAAATCATCTCCATGATGTGTCATGCTGATTTGGAATAGATAATGCTTGTCGGTCCATAACCTAGACCCATTTGTCGATAACAACAAATATGTCAACCCGATTAGACCAATAACCAAATCTTCAAAACCAAGTGTCCAAACCATGTCTTCGACATAACCAAGTGATCTCTAGATGATAACAAGTCATCCTCAGTGTCAGTGAACAATATAACCTGCTGGTGAACCAAATACTGGTGACTGTGCATAAGTCACTGAACTTGCCGGTGAACATAAACAAAGATCTCCATAAGAATAAGTGTTGACATCAATTACAAAACCAATGCAACATACACATAATACCAACACTAGACCTATTTCAACATTGATTACATTCAGAAGGAGAATGTTCCACTAGGCTCAAGATGGCTCAAGCACAAGTGGATGCAGCAGTCCTTTGCTACCGAATTGAAATGTGAAATGTAATTGTGAGGAAGAATGGACTAATTAGGAGCAAGTAAGGGTATGTCTAGGATCACGGTGGGCCAAAACAGGCCCTTAAGTGGCAATGAAATTTTTGAAAATCAGAGTTATGTAACTTGACATGAAAATTTGAATGTTATGAACATTATTTTAAAAATATGTAAGAAGAGAATCTATAGCAAATTGAATTTAGTTTCTAAGCCACTAGTTGCTTTTTGAAAAAAAAAATCTATTTGATGAAAATTTAAAATTTCAATGCAGTGGTACTAAAATTTCTGGAAAAAAGAAGAAGTAGGTGTATGTATGACCACCCTAATCACAATCAAATCATAATATTTTATTATAAATCTGTATATGTGTGTATATGTATAATATATGTATATACATACATATATATACATATATATATTAGACTCATGTCCAGATGTGACACATATTTTTTTATAATTTTTTATGAAGTAAATAATTAATTATGATTTTCTTACTACAACTTTTCTGAAATTCAAAAACTCCTACGTCTGACCACCTGAACCTGATCTAAATTTTATGCTTTTTTTTTTCCTATAGTAGACGAAGCATAGAATGTGATACATGTTTCAGATTCAAAAAATGTGATAATGTTTGAAAGTTATGAATGTTTTTCAATCAACCTATTAATCAGGACTTTAGTCAGAATTCAATTAGAAAATAAATAATAATAATTTATTAAAGTCAAAATAAGGCAAACCTTGTATTGTTGGAAAGTTGAGAACGTCCTTATAAATCCCTTTTCATTTTATCAATTTTGGCTAAAAAAAAGTCGCCAACCACCACTGCAAAGTCTGAAAAATCAAAGAATACTCAAAAACACATTTTTTTTGTTGAGTTTCCAAGCTTGTCGTTTCCAAGCCAAATCTCAAAGCATCCCCAAGTCAAACTTCAAATTTATGTCAAAGAAATAGGATATCCGATATATTGGATATAATCCGATATCCGATTTTAACAAGTTATTATATTAATATCTTAATATAATATTAATATATTAATATGTTAATATAAAATATATATAACATATTAATATATTAAATATTATTATATTAATATACAATATATTAATATAATAATATTAAATATATTAATATATAATAAAAATGTTATAAATTAATACTATAATATATGTGTATATATTAAAATATATCATTAATATTTTCGTTAGTGGTTGGAGTCATATGGTATTCTGAGGGGTCACATGGTGTCGCTATGTATCATATGGGGTCGTAAGGGGCAACACATGTGTTAGAATATCGTATGACCCCTTAGGACACCATATGGACATCATATGGTCCTAAAAGGTCATGTCATGCATTAGGATGTTAAAAGACATCATATGGTGTCCTAAGGGGTCAATGGAAACCCTAGTGAGTGATTTATCCACATCATGAGAACTATCTAAAGAATGAGGATAAATGGGGACATTTGTAGGATTGCTAGGACCACCAACATCCTTATGGAATAAGCTATCCGAATTAGACTCCATCTCCTCGGTAATTAAATCTTGGGAAGCCTTAATTCTACAACTTCTTCTCATCGAGATATTATAAGGTGGATTAATAGCAGTAAAAGTCATGCACTAAGGGAGGGAAATTGAAAATTTGAAGTTTGAAATTTGCAAAATAATTGAATAATGCAAAATTTTAGTAAAAAAAATGATTACTCAATTAAATAAGCAAATTGATTGAAAATATAGAAAATAATTGTGAAAAATTATGCAATCCCCTAGGAAATTGAAATTTAAAATTAGGGCTTTGCTAAAATAACCTCTTAATTTAAAAGGAGATAGAAATTTAAATTTTAAATTAGGGCTAAAAATAACCTCTTAATTTAAAAGGAGATAGAAAGTTAAATTTTAAATTAGGGCTAAAAATAACCTCTTAATTTTAAAAATTTAAATTGAAAATGATCTAAAGGAAATTTAGAATTAGGGCCTCGTAAAAGAACCTCTTAATTTTGAAATTTAAATTTAAAAAGTGATGTTGGCATTTGGAAATTGAAATAATCAATTTAAATCTAAAAATTAGGACTCTTATAATTAACCACTTAATTTTAAAATTTAAATTTGGAATTTTCCACAAGAAATTTAAATTTAAAATTAGGGCCTTGTAAAAAGAACCTCTTAATTTTAAATTTAATAATAGATCAAAGGTTGAGATGATGAATCCGGAATTGGGAAATGCACAAGGTTAGTTTAAATTTTAAAATTAGGGTTTTTTTAGTTAACTACTTAATTTAAAATTTAAATTTGATCCAAGATTGCAAATTTGAATTTGAGGCCTCTAAAATGATAAATTCAAGATTTAAACAACCCACGAGCTCAATTTTAAATTTTTTGAAAATTAGGATTTTTGCAATTAACCACTTAATTTTAAAATTTAAATTTGAAATTTGACTTGCAAGTGAAAATTTGAATTTTGAAATTGAATAACACTTAGATATGAAACAATTAGCCAAATTATGCAATTCACAAATGCAATTTTGAAAATAAAAATTAGGGTTTTAATGAAATTAACCTCAAGATTTTTAAAATTTGAAAGGAAATCAAACTTCTAAATAAAAATTTGAATTTTAAATTGCATACACACTCAGATCTGAAAACAAAAATCATAAGTATAGGACATGTCGGGTTCACCAAAATGTAGAGGGGAAAATTTGATTTGGTAATTTGCAACATAGAAGGGAGAAATCACCAGATCAATTTCACTTAAAAACCTTTACATTTAAAAGAGGGAAAGGAATCCACTAGATTCAACCACAAATCAAATGAAGGACTGAATACTAAATGGATTGATTAATTATTGTGGGGTTTTTCCTCTCTTTTGTAAGTCGAAATGCTGAATTAAGGTAAAATGCTGAAAAATGAAGGTAAAATTGAGAAAACAATGAGCTACAAATGAGGGATTTTTGCGTGCATCTGGATATGAGTAGTATAAGGTGAGTCGGATCTGACACTCTAAAAAGCTCCTAAAAAGCTGGGACCATGGCACATCACAACGGTCCTTCAAAATTTCCGCACGCCACAAAGGGTTGATTCATATTTGTGAATGAAGCTTATTCTGAAGAGTACAACTCTGTACCTATTTCCTGCACACAAAAAGAAGGGGGAAAAGGTTGGGAATAGGGGCTTGCCTTAGATCAAACCCTTATTTTGGAATTAACCATGAAATTGAAATAAAGATAATTGAAATGACTAAAAGGAAAGGATCTCCTTTTGAGGGAGATGTTGAATTATGACTGAAAATTGAATGATGATACCTCCTTGTGAATTTTTGCTTGCCTCCACATGGAATTAGGGTTTCATGAAATATGACATAGATCTCTACTTTTTAGCATCATAAAATTGCGACCCTTGCAATTTCGACCACATCTTAGGCCCTCACTTATGTGACTGCATTTCTCTACTCAACTAAGATCCCTCTCTGCAGCATCTCGAGTCTTCTCCCATCTCAACCCTGATGACACCTCAGGGCCCTATCCAAGCCCCAAGATAGGGCAGGACAGGGGGAAGGCACCCCTGTCCTCCCTCTTAGGGTGGCCCTAAGATGGGTCCATCTGACCCTTGAACTCAGTTTGTTCCTCGGGGGCTTAAATCCCTCGGTGTCGGCCTTCAGTGAGATGAAAATAATTCTCCTAGGCTAGTATAAAAGGGGATCTAGCTCTCTCATTTGCATAACAAGGAATAAGTGACAATATACAAGCATAAGGAGAATAAGTGAAATTCAAGCGGAAGGTCTCCATTATCGTCATCAAGCATTCAAGTCTTCGAGCATCTATTTGTTCTTCATGTGTCTTCTTCATTCATCCATTGGAGCAACATCATAACATTCATTTGCAAGCATGTGTGTGTCATGGTTTTGTCATGTTACATGCCATTACATACAACATTTATGATTACATTCAAGAAGCAAAGCAACAATCATTAATCAATTGCAGATCTACAAGGTATACATTTTCATTATTTACATTTAAGAATTTGCAATTACTTTCTTTCAAGGTTGATTCCTCAACCGAGGTTTGATTGAGGCAAACCCCTATCCACAATCCTTCTTCCCTTCTTTTCTGTGTGTGGGTTGCAGGTGTGCAATTGTAATTACAGTTTTGGACTTCATTTACAGAGACAGAAAAACCCTTTTCGGTGCATGGATTTTTCAGAGGACCAAGTACACTTTCAACTTGGTCCCGACTACTTTTCTCCAATTTTGCAGGGCAGATCTGTATCAATTTAAATATCTTAGATCTGAAGTTACAGCGCTAGCCTAAACCGGTAGCTCCCTATTGCATCCATTTTTGTCTCCTTTTCTACATAATCAACAAGTCAACATATCTATTTGAAAAAGAGGGTAAATCACATTCCAACCATTGCAATCCACTTGACACTCACATCTTTATTCTTGAATTTGGATCTAGTGAATTCAAGCCCCTCTTTTGAATGTTAGGTATCTCCCAAGTGAAAATCCTCCTACTGGTTTCCTTTCTCTCTCCTAGGTGGGGAACCACTAGGATCCAATTTTCCACTTTACACACTTCAATGCTTGATCCTTGACTTCATTGCTACTCCAAGGCTTGAATGAAGACTGAAAATGCTCAATTTCTCTTGAATGCTTGATTTCTTGATGTTGTATGTGTGTTCTTTCTAATTGATGGATGTCAAATGAGAGGGGCAATCCTCTTTATATACTTGCATGTTGAGAAAATTGATTAATTTTTTGACATGAGCCGACACGAAGAGGGAATTCTTGCTCATATTTGAAATGTGAAAATGGGTTAAAAGGGTCCCAAAAATGAGGGGGACCAATGAGGACCAGGGTGCCATGCCCCGGTCTTGCCCTATTTTGGGGCAAGGATCAAGTGCCAAATGAATGCAAAATGTCACAAAGTGATGCAATATGGAAGGGGCATGAGCATATGGAAGGGGCATGAGCATAATTCAATTCCAATAAGGACCCAATGCAGTTGAAATTGCAAACGGGTGCAATTTTAGGACACTACAACCCAGAGAACCTACGACGGCTGCCCATCCTCTTGATGTCCTTTGAAATTCTTTGAAGTTGAAGTTTCCACATTTCTACTTCCCCTATCTCGAGGCTTCGAAATCTTACTTCTAGCCAACTGATTCAAATCTGCATCTATTGTCACTACTTCGACTCCCGCCATGTAAGCCTTAGTGTCCCTTGTCATTAACACTAACTTTGAGTTTACAACCTTAGCCATATCAATGCTTCACTTGTGTATTAGAAATTTGTCATATCCAACATCTTCCTTGTCTTTTCTTTTTCTTTTCTTAGAAGTGATCTTTTGCCCTTGCTTCTATAGTTTTGCCTTGTATTCTTCTATCCACTTCTAGCTTGCCCTTAGGATGGGTTGATTTATCACATCTAGAGATAATATTTCAGGATCATTAGGATGAGGTTTTGTGATTGGCCTATCTTCAATTCCCTCACATAATCTGGTTTCAATATCTCTTTGTCATCATCCACTATCTGTAGAGGAATTTCTATTCTTATCATAGTTGGTCCAAGTGTTAACATTTGTTGAAAAGTCAACCTTTGGTATTGCCTCTTCCTAACCTCCTTTTCATCCTTACAATCTATCCAATACTCTTCCATATCTGGAACATGGACGAATTTCTTAGTAATATAGTTGTATATCTTTTGCAGAGGATCATAATCCTTGCATTGATATACGAAGTAAGGTAATCGCCTAGCCAACAAGTCATCTTCGACCCTTCTTGCATTCTATAACGCATTGCACACAAAACCACCCATTTGCACCAGGAACTTGAACCCTAGCTTGTGATGAGAACTAAGATAAGTATCATGGATCTCTAGCATCTATCAATATAATTCCATCAACCAAGCCCATGTAGAGGGATATCTGGGTAATCTGAATGGTTGACTAGAGATCCCTTGTGTTTTTAAATACAATCATGTGGGAAACTGTATATACCACCCACCAAAATATTTAATCACATCTTGTACTTCTTTTGGAAGTCTATCCCCAACTCTTCCTTCCAACTCTCTGACAAGCTTCATTACAAAATAATCATTGACTTCCATGTAATGCAACAATGCTTGTAACCGTGTAGGACGAGGATAATAAACATATACTGAGTTTTCACAAGGATTAGTATCCAAAATTCCCACTATGTTCAAACCTTGAATATTTGCCTTAACCGCACATGCATAGACTACATATGAAGACATGTAGAAGCTTCTGGATGGCCCCATGACGAACTTGTGAATAGAGTCGCTTATGAATTGGTCCCAATCAAACAACCCTTTATTTCTTATGATACCTTGGATGTAGGCAAACATCCATACTTGAAACTAATCATTGACTTTCAATCCTACAACCCTTCTCAGGAATGTAATAGCTTCGTACACTTTAGGATGCAAATCCGACCTCAATGCAAGCTTTGGTAGCTTAGCTATCACTCTCCCTTGTGATGAGCTGAAATAATAGCTCTTTTTGTGTCCATGTCTGTTATGTTCTTCATTATTTAAATTGTGTAATCAGACAATGTTAAGAGTATAGGATGTGTTAAAGGTCTTTGATCCTATGCATGATGAACATTAACCGAACCTTTCAAACATTGTATTGTTTTGGCTACATATATATTCCTGCAGCTATGCAAATTACTATGATCATTTTATATGTGGATGAATGAATGTTATGGTTGACAGAAATTGGATATGTATGTGTTTGTGTGCTTTAACTCATGATGCAAGAACATTTAGGTAGCTACATAAGTGGTCAAACTATGCCAGAAAGGAAGATTGTGTCATTCAAGCTGATTAAAGCCAAATTCAAGGTGGTTGTAAGTATTAATAGAAATGAGCAAGGCGGTAACCGAGCAGCTGAAGAATAGTGAAGCAGTTCAAGACTTATTTATGACTGCCTCCAGTAGGTGACAATCTAGTGAGAACCATTGTGCTATATTCTTGGTTATGAATGATGAATGCCCCACAATCTTTGTGGTTGACTCTTTCTTTGTTGTAATAAAAATTCTACCTATTCTCTTGGGCGTGGTTTAGGTAGTTAGTAGTTTGTTAAGTTTTCTCATAAATAAAGGTCTGGACCTCTTCGCGGAGGTTAGATAGAGTTTTCAGAGCTAGAAAATATTCTCTCTGCTTTCATAGTATGTAACAACTTTTTGGAATGATAAATAAAGTGATGGTGTTTTGAACATATAAGACTATTTGAATTCTGGACATGCTTATCCAAGGGGGCCCACTTGGTGAGAAATCCCATGTCTTTGTTATGTTAGTTTTATTTTGTTGTAGTTGTTGTTCTAGCATTTGACTATTCTTGTAGCCTCTAGAACCAGAACCTGTGACTGTTCCTGTAGCCAAAGGTGAACAAAGTAGTTCCTGTTTGTTAGCTTAGAACATCAGTGGTAGTTAGCTGTTTGAATTACCCTTCAGCATTAAGATTTCCTGTAGCATTTTAGTCATTACATTTATGTGTGTTGATTTCAATAATTTCCTTTTCTATAGTAGAATAGAATGACTTCTATTGGAACTTAATGCACAAAATGTGCAAGGCCATTTCAAGTAATGCGTCCTTGGGTTGACATGTAATGAAACCTCCACCATAGAAATGATAGCTATTCAAGATAGATGTCCAATCCCCGAGTCCAGGTTTTAAGCCGAGTTATTGTTCCAATTAGGAAGGCAAACATTTTTAGTGTCGTTGCTGGGGATGGTGCCAAACTAAGAACATGTCATAGTCATGAGCTTTTAGTTTCCAATAATTTACTATTTTGGTAGTTTAAGATAAGTTGTTAAATGGTTTTTCTAAATCTGCATGCATAGAAGAAGAAGAAGAGATTCCCATGGTAGATTTATTCCAAATCACCTCAATAATAGAGGACTTGATCCTTATGAAGCACCACATGTAAATCCTTTTGCTGCACTTTATCAAGCCCCAGATAATTCAGACTATCTTGCATTTGAACTTCCAGAAAACAGTCTTCATTTTCTTTTTGGACCACCTAAAGAAGATCATTACCCTTTAGTTGTTTACCAAGGACCAATGGCGGGACATGGAGGTAGAGCTAATCCACCAGGGGGTGGAGGTAACCCCCCACCTTTAGGAGGCGACAATCCACCTGTTAACCCAACATTTGAATTTTTGATTTCTGATTTGCATGATAATGCTAACCTCAAGAACATTCTAGCTTCTTCTTTGTCTAAGTTCTATGGGCTAGTTACATAAGACCCAGACACTTTCTTGTTTGAATTTGATGTCCTATGTAGGAGCTATGATTACACTACAGATACCCATAGACTTAAAATATTCCCAACCACTTTGAAAGAGTCTGTCTTGAGATGGTTTATGAGCTTAGGGAGTAACTCAATAGACACATGGAAGGAGATGAAATGATTGTTTCTTGAGAAATATAAGGATTATTGTAGGGGAACTGACCACCATGGAGATGGTATCTTTAGGATGACACAAGAGGATGAGGGTCTAGAAGACTATCTTGAGAGATTTCTATTTTGTGTCAAGAAGTCTAAACACAATACTCTAAATGAAGAATCTCTCAAATTGATATTTCTGAGGGGTATCAGTGATGAATGCACAAATTCTCTAGACCTTATGGGAGGTGGAGATATAACTAAATAATCATGGAATGAAATCAACCAAATCTGTCAAAAGTATTCCGGGGCCACTACCAAGAAGAATAGGCGTTATAAGCCTGGAATGCCTTCATCAACAACAAGCAGTGGATTTTCCCGAATGGAATTAAGCCATCTTCTGAAGGATTTTAAGGAAGATATTATAAACAATATGGCTACTCAATTGGACACACTTCAATCCAAGAAGAAGCATGAAGAAGCTAAAGCAATGCTGGCAGAATTTTGTCCACACCGTAGGCAAAACAAGAAGGATTGCATATGTAAGTTAGTTGCTAATCTTGATAATCACCATGTTCCTAAGTTTAAGCTAGTACATGGAGATGATGAACAACTCTTCTATGTTGCTCAAATAAGGCCATGAGCCCCAAGACAAGGTATGTCTCCTGATCCATTATCTTTTGCTGGTTCTTATGGAAATTCTTATGCACAAAATAATCACTGGCAACCTCCATATGCCCAAAACTTAGGAAATTTTCCACCTCAATCTTAGTATAATCCCCAAAGTTTGTGGTCAAATTATTCCAATCCTTCATCCAAATGGCAACAACCACATGGAAATTGGTCTCAACATCAAGGGTCATGGCAACCTCCACATGGAAATTGGCAACCAACTTCTCAATGGAGAGGGGGTCAATAGTTGTCAAATCAACCTTCTGCTTATTTACAATCACCTCAACAACCACAATACCCTGCTATAATGCTACCCCCTGCTCCTAATGCCACTCCACCTAAAGCTACTCAGTTGCCATCTCAATCCGTACCAAATCCAAATAGTAAATCCTAGCCACAACAAGTATATTCTGTTGATCCCAACCAGTACCCTGCACATTCTCTTAATATAAGTGATATTCATCTTAGATTAGGGACTACTTTGCCTAATCTATCTTCTCCAGTCATTACTGAAGTACCATCAGAGCAAGCTGTAGTCACATAAATCTGTCCATTTTAATTAAATGAATATTTGCTATTTATTTAATTAAAAATCCACTAGCCATCAGTTAATTAAATTAATATTTAATTAACTCATCTTCAAACATTCTCCTATTAATTAAATAAATCATTCAATTTATTTTAATTAATTCATTAAACCAAGTTCACAAATCAATTAAATAAATAAAATCTATTTATTTAATTAAATCCCCCTATTCCTCTTTTAAATAGATTAAATTAAACATTTATTTAAATCATTACCCCCCCCCACTTGCATTTTCCTACAAATGCAACTTGCACACATTTATTGAAATAAATGAATTTTTATTTTAATAAAATCCTATTTTACCTCACCCACCAAATCCACTTGCAAATCTAATCCCCTTCTAGATGCTTCTAACCCCTTCCTAATTAACCTAATCCACCCCCTAATTATTGTCACATTTCTAAGCAAAATGGAGTCACTTCTCAAAGAATTCAAAAGTCTTTGAAAATCATTTAATGCTTTGTGTGTTCAACAAATTAACCTCCAAAGTCTTCCAAAACCACTAATGGCTCTTACATGACTATTAATGGCTCTTACATAACCATTTATGGTTATTTCAAACTTGTCTCCCCAAACATTTATTGCTTTGACCATGTTTATCTCTCTTGCCTTTTGCACAAGAGTTTATCCATTGGATAAAAGCTTTATTCTTGGAATAAAGAGTTTATTCATTCAACTAACCTTGACCTTAACTCCCAAGGTCATGTCAAGCATTTAATGCTTATTCACTCTCCTCTCAACCTATCTCACATTGACACTTGTCATCCTGGGATTGGGTTGAAAGCCCTCACATGGATTTGAAATCATTCAATCCTGACCCTTGTTGAGATTGCTCAATCTCAACCATCCATTGCTTCATTTTTCCTATAAATAGAGCCCATTTCTTCATAATCCAAATCCTGAAAACTTGTATGCATTTAACCTATAGGAATTTTAGAGAGCATTTAACATAAGCAAACTAATATCTTGTTCTTTTGGTTAAAATCAATCATTTTAATAGCATCTAGTATTTTAGCTTTTCATTTTACATTTGGAGCAAAATACTAAAATCTCAATCCTCCATAAGCATCCATAGTGCAAAAAGCTGCTGAGAGCTACAGTATTTTGGATCTTGGAGAGGAGAGGAACAAGGGAGAAGGAGCTAAGAGTATGCTAAGAGGCATTTGGAGATGCCTTATTATCTTTGTTTCATTTGTTAGATATATTAGCATGATTTTAGTATCTCTTTTGATATGCCTGTTTAGATTAGTTTTTGATTGACTAACACTAACGATTTCTTGTGTCTTGTGTTGTTTGTCATTTGCTAACCTTGTCCATTCCTCAGTGCATCATTTGGTGAACCCGACATGAATCCAAACACCCAAGAGATCATTTTTTTAAACCAATAACATGTTTGAATGTTGAAATTGTCACACAGGTTGCGCTTTAGTGCTATTAATCGCGTTCTAGCGCTATTGATACTTGTTTTTCTAGCGCTATTGTATCAAGATTAGCGCTTTTGACCATATTTTGGTGCTTTTGACCTTGTTTTGGCGCTATTGACCCCGTTTAAGCGCTTTTGCCTTCTCTGTCTTTCTTTTTCTTTTAGCACGTTTGTGTTAAATAGCGCTTCTATTCAAACACAAACTAGCGCTATTATAACAGAACGTTGTACAAAAGACATTGTAACCGAAAAAGTGAAAATTTTTAGGCTTGTGGAAGCCCTCCTTAGATATGGATTTTACTAACCGGTTGTTATTTGTGCAAGTTTAAAAACTCACCCTTTAAAATCAAAAACTTTATTTTGGTGTTTTAAAACTTGAACAAACAAACTTTCCCTTGCTTTCTAGTTAGGATCACTTGTTTCTTTGGTGCATTAAAACTTAACAAAACAACATTTGTTTTCTTGCAAGTTAGGAAACACACTTCATTTGGTGCTTAAAATCAACACTTCCATTTTCTTGCATCAAAAGAATTTACAATCCACACTTCTATTTTTGGTGCACATAAAATACACAATCAACTTGTTTAAAGCTTTTTGCAAAGCGATTTTTCTTCATGCATACGTGCTTCAAGTTCAGTTGACTAGGATTTCCCATTTCTAGATTACAAACACATTTTGCCATTGAAGGATAAAAAGAACACCATGCATGTTGGAGCAACATCTCCAAATAGTTAGATCACATTACAATGGAAGATTAAAAAGAACAAGTGTTTTTCATGCTTGGCACACTTGTGCAAAAAGTTGGTCGAGTGGTCCCACTTCTAACACACACTATCCTCTCCCTTAGCTTTCGTGGTCCTAGGTGCAAGAGAAAAGTGTTAGTAACACTCATTTTTTTTTTATCTTTTTTAAGAGAGGCCTGCCAAGAGACACATCACTCTTGGGAATGACCTCGTGCAGTAAATCCTTTGAGCCACTATAGAAATTAGGTGAGAGCAAAAGATGTAGCCTTGGGTATAGCTGTTCCTACAGTGTAACTGGCTGAAAGGACATATGGGCCCCACCACTAATTATAAGGCTCTTAAGTGAGTCACTGCAGAATGAACTTATGTCCAAAAACATCGAACATGACTAAACACCTTTAAGTAGTAGCCCACCCATTCTATTGATTGAGGATATTTGCGATATAATTTAGTGCAAGAGCATAGATGGTTTTGCTCCCAAGATACTCACCATACATATTTCCTTGAGTAGAAACATAGCTCTTTGAAAAGTCACTTGTGGCTTGATAAAAGTGGTGACTCCCCCATCATAGGGATCATCTATTTGTTATGCTCATGCAAGACTTAGTATATCACATCCTTACCTGTCACGGTGGGATTCATAAGGTATGTAGTACCAAAGTCGAAGAAATATCAAGATGTGGGCTAAATTTATCACAATTGGCCATTTGACTTTAGGGATAAAAAGTGTTTGAAGTGTGCTCGTTTTAGTCAAGACCAAGTGCAAATTGAGCCGACTTCAGGCTTTGGAAATCAACCTTAAAAAGCATCTAAAGGAAGGGTCATATAAAAGTCCAAGGATTGGGTTGATCTAGACCCATACTCATTTGTGCCTTTTAGGCAACATTCTTGTGTTTGTGTGCTTGCTTTGTTTTCTTGTCAAAAGAAACATCAAAAGAAAAATCAATTCCAAAAACAAAGTATTCATCCAACCAACCATCTTTCAAAACAACCAAACATATCAAAAACAAAGTGCAAACAACAAAGAATCAAACTTTATGACCATTCTTCACATCTTGCGAAAGAAGAAGCGTCATCAGAATATCAACTTGAAAAGAAGACTATTAAGCTCAAAGGCTTTGATCAAAAGGAGGAAATTCTTCTATCTAAATAGACAAATCTTTGTCTCCCATAGAGTTTTTCTGCGTCACATGCGTCTCTACCTTCAAGGCAAAACAAATGAATTTGATTCAGAGTCATTGAACCGCAGAGCTTTTATGCAATATAGAGCTCTGAGCTATCACAAAAACCAAGGAGGTAAGATTAATCCCAACTTTTTCCCAAACGTCTGTATCACATACAACTTAGCTTGAGAAATACCACCAACACCTGAAAGGGAAGAGGTAGAGTTTGTCCCATTTGTGACACAAAGCTTTTATTGAAGTTAAAAACATTTTCGTCCATTATCTTACTCATACATCATCCCTTCATCATCAATCCATTTTCAAACTCTCAAAACATTAAGAGGTTCTTGTCCCAAGTTATCTTTTTAGATATTGCTTGAATCAAAATGCATCACATCACTTTTTAGATTGTTTCTACATCTAGGATAAGCTCATCCTAAGAGACACAGCTACACAGGTTAAAACTAGTTCATGAGTGAATCCTCTCATTACTAGGTAGTTAAATCTGTAACACATCTCAGATTTCTCTACACCTTATCACATCCAACCTTATCAAAAACAAACAAGCAATTCAAAGAAGGAATTTCAGTTACATCTACCTTAAAAATGCTAGAGATTTACATGCAACACAATTCACCAACCATCAATTTCTCATTTCATCAAAAACTCATCATCATTTTCACACAACTTCAACAAAAGCTTGTAAACAAAATGGCCCAAACCCGATCATAGTCAAGGCAACGAGAAATAGAAATGGAAGAAGAAGAAGAGGAAAATCTCAATGAATTTCAAGAAGCACTTGGAGGAAATGCAAATGATGAAAACCCAAGTACTCCCACTCCTGCAACCATAGAAAGGGCTCAACACAACCCGCTCTTTAACAGACTTTTTGATGAAATACTCAGGAGCAATGCGGATGCTCACTTTTTAAAGCTCGCTCAAGAAGGAGCAAAACTCACCTCTGACTTTGATCTTGCCCAATTAAGACAAGCATTAGAACGACAAAGTCGCCATGAAGAGGAAAGAGGTAGAGATTCCATCAGATATAACATTCCTCGAGGTAACCCACCACCTCCTTCTCCAAATGAAATGGAGATGTTGTGGCAACAAGTCAAGAATCTCGCCCAATAACTTCATAGTGGTGTCAAAACTAACCAATTCTGACTCAATGACATCTGTCCCTATCCTTTTGATAGGAATATTTATATGCCACCCTTTCTACAAGGATTCAAAACACCCAAATTTGAAAAATATAGAGGAAAGGGAGATCCCCGCGATCATGTCAAAGAATTTCATTCCGCTTGTCTCGAAGTGGCATATGAAGACACATACCTAATGCGCCTTTTTCCCCAAAGCTTGGGAGGAACAACCACATCATGGTTTTCCCGACTATCAGGTGGCATTAGAAGATTTGAGGAACTCATCCAGAAATTCCTCGCTCATTACTCTCATAACATTGAACGCGACATCACCATGGCTGATCTGTGCAACACTAAACAAAAACCAAGTGAACTATTCTCAGTATTCCTGCAACAATGGCATCAAATGTCTAGCAGACGTTCTCTTCAGTTACCTGAACGAGAACTAGTGGAAATATTCATTTCCAACTTAAACGAAGAAATGGAATTTCACCTGGATGTCAAAGACACAGACTCTTTAATGATATGATCACCAAAGGTTTGAAATATGAATGGGCACTCATCAAGAAAGGACTTATCAAAATCTATAATGAACCAAAGGATAGTCCTCGCCCACGCTTCAATAGTGATAAACCAAGCTTCTGGAACAAAAACAAGAATATCGTTAATGATGGGGTTGTGGATGCCAGGGCTATAAAAAGTGCACAACCTGTGGTTCGGTTTGCAAGACAGAATCCTCCACCTCAGAATAACACAAATGTTCCTTCCAATCAAGGTCGCATCACATCTCACGATGAACCAAGACCTCGTCAGCAAAAACAAAAATGAACATACACTCCCTTAGGGGAGCCCATTGAAACAGTATTGCGACAGCTCATTTCCCAAAATTTGGTCACTTTACCTAAAACATCAAACTATGAGCCTCAGGTCAAGCCAGCATGGTGGCGAGATACTGAACACTGTGATTTCCACCAAGGGAGAGGATACAAGACAAGCAATTGTCACCGATTGAAAGATCTTATTCAGGATCTTATTGACCGAGGAGAAATTGAAATTGAAGGACATGACTCAAAAACAACAAATAATGATCATCTGATGTTCAAAAATCCACTTCCATCACAAGATCAAAGGGGTCCTTCCACTTCTAGGCAAGGCACTGATACCACTGATTATACGCAGGCTGCATATAATTACACTGTAAATCATCTGTATGATGCCAGTGAACAAGTTGCAACTATAACCTTCAAAAATCCCAACTCAAATTGCAATGTTGTTACACGTCGCGACAAGGTTACCATAAAGGTAACTCCACAAGGCACCACCTCCATACCAAAGCAATACAATTTGTGGAACAATTAGATAAAACGCCTGTGCTTATATCCATTTTAGAGCTATTGCGCCTATCGCCATCTCATAAAACTATCTTGGATCAAGCACTCTAAGAGGCGTAAGTCCCTGCAAACTTGAATATAGACCAATTTCAAGCCATGGTTGGAAGTCTAAAGTCATCACCTTGTCTCACTTTTTCCAAAAGTGACAACTCTTCCTTCTAGCAACCTCATAATGCTTTGCTACATATTGAAGGCTTTATCAACTAGCATAGGATCAAGCGAGTCTTGATCGATAATGGAGCAGGCCTGAATATTTGTACACTACAGTTAGTCATAGCATTGGGATATGCCATAGAATTAGTGGATCCTCGCAAGAAGATCATAATCAAAGCCTATGACGATGCAGAGTGTTCATCCAAAGGAGTGGTGGTACTACCAATCCGAGTGGGCCCTGTGGTAAAACACATCATCTGTCAGGTTTTGGACCTTCCTCTGCCATACAATCCATTGTTAGGAAGACCTTGGATACATGCCATGCAAGTCGTTCCATCTACCTACCATCAATGTATCAAGTTCCCACATAACGGTGTAGAGATCACAATCCTGGGTTATGCAAATCCCTTTGCGTATTGCCATAATATCAGCCATCAACCAGAGATTACCATTCCTAATAATAGAGAAGCCATTTCCTCCACATCATATATAAGTCCCACCTTTCTTGCCAGTTCGAACACCACTATACTAAAGTAGGAAAAGCTTAAAATGAAAATAGCAGAGGAAGGTCCTGGGGAATACAACTTGAGTCAACTCTTTTGTGTGGGACAAATGCCCACTTCTCCTAGAACACATGGTAAACCACAACAGTTACTATAGCAACCACTAATCATGCTAGCATGTGCTTTGACGCCTTTCATCCTTGGAAAGAGTCAAGAAGAAGAAACCCGAGATGAGGACTTAGCGGAATGGATCTATAAAGATCCCATCACCACTAATATACCGCAAGTTAAGCTTCCTATAGATCAGTATGGCAAAGGTCTCCTCATTATGCAAAAAATGGGGTATGATGGTCAGAGTGCTTTGGGATATTGCAAACAAGGATGACATGAACCTCTGCTGCCGGAATTAAAGCCCAAAGGTAATACAGGCCTAGGCTTTGAAAAAGAGATCTTTCCTAAACTTAAATTCAAAGGAAAACCCAGCAAACCATTATGTCAGCCTACTGCAAAAAGAACACCTTTCATTATCAAAGCAACATCAAACACCATCACAACTGCCCCACCGAGGCTCCGAATCCCAACACAACCATCACCAATGCCAATCATCCCACCAATCAACCCAATAAACCCATCCGCAGTAGCCATCACATCAATAGTACCATTAGCAGTAGCAACTGTATCAGAACCCACAACAACATCTATGGCACCAGCAATTCCAATAGACACAACTAAGTCAACACTACCGATACTCCCCGTATTGGATTCTTTAATCCCCATCGACCTTCCCGCAGCACCGATCACTACAAAGGTACATCAACCAATCACACCTGCAGTATTTAACACAAAGGACATCCCAGTATGGTATAGTAATCGGATGCTGGAAAGTGACTCAGAGACTGACTCACATGAGTGGGAATTTGATTCTGTACAGCTTAACACTTCAGATGAGGAAGACATATCACTACCTCTGCCACGCAAAGACATCCCTGTTTACGGAGAAGCACAGATAAAGACCACTTGGGTTCCTAAACTGGAAACACCTTCCACAGACCCTACATCTCATCCTACGCCTGATTCTGACAGGGAGAGTACCATTAACGACCTTCACCATAACGTCTTAACCCTCTCCGATACATCTAACACACTTAACCTAATTGATAAAGTAATGCCCATTATTCACCCTGAACTCATCGAATGGAACCAACCACATCCCCCATGTCTTGACTTCTTCCAAAACGATGAGGCCATCATTGACTTTTTGGAATTAAGGGATAACCTACCAAGTGGGGATCACAAAGCTAGATTCGCCATTAAACTTAATAGCGCAACATACTTTGAGGCGGATGCCAAACCCTTCAATTGCAAAAATATCACAATAAAACATGGATCTTCCAGTGAAAACCACACTGTGGCACTGTTTGATCCAACAAAAGTAAAAAGAAAGAGTGTATCCAATGGTGAAAACCTCTCTAAGGCACCTGAGGATGAAGGGTTTGACATTCTCCCTGCTAGTACACAACAGGAACAATCAACGATTCTCATCAAGGAAACCAAAGAATACAATGTGGGGACTCTTGAAAATTCTCATCTCATACATTTGGCATCTCTTCTCACTCCAGAAGAACAACCTAAATTTATAGAGTTCTTTCAATAGCGTCAGATCAACTTTGCATGGTCATATGCAGACATGCCTGGGCTTGATCGTGATTTAGTCATGCATCACCTCACCATAGCAGAAGGAGCCAAACCTGTCAAGAAGAAGCTTCGTAAGATGCATCCTCAAATTGCAGTGCTAGTCAAAACAAAACTCAAGAAACTCCTAGATGTTGGTTTCATTAGACCAATTGATTATGCAGAATGGATCTCCAACATTGTGCCTGTCGGCAAACCAAAAGGGGGTATCCGCATTTGTACTGACTTCAAAGATCTGAATAAGGCCTGTCCTAAGGATGACTTCCCCCTACCAAGTATCGACATCATAGTGGATCTGACAGCAGGACATGCCATGCTTTCACTCATGGATGGATTTTCAAGATACAATCAGATAAAGATCGCACTAGAAGATCAACATAAGACAGCCTTCACATGTCCATGGGGCACATATTGCTGGAATGTAATGCCTTTCGGTCTAAAGAATGCAGGAGCGACCTATCAACGAGAAATGACCACCATCTTCCATGTCATGATGCATACTATGATGGAAGATTATGTTGATGACTTACTAGCAAAATCACTCACCAAAGAAGGGCACCTCAACATATTAGATAAAATCTTTGATAGACTAGAACAATACCATGTTCGACTCAACCCCAAGAAATGTGTCTTTGGAGTAACCTCCAAGAAGCTTCTAGGATACATTGTCTCAAGTAAAGGTATTGAGGTCGACCCAGCAAAGGTAAAAGCAATCATGGACATACCACCACCAAAGAATATCAGTCGGCTAAGGACATTACAAGGGCGACTTCAATCCATCCAAAGATTCATTGCACAATTGGCTGATAAGTGTCACCCATTTACACACCTAATACACAAAAACATCCGCTTTCAATGGGATGCTAGATGCTAGCAAGCATTCCAAATGCTCAAAGACTATCTCATGAATACACCCTTGCTGATCCCACCAGATCCAAGTAGACCACTCTTACTCTATATTTCAACAAGTACAACTTTGGGTGTACTACTGGCACAACATAATGCATAAGGAAAAGAGTGTGTTGTTTACTACATCTCTCGCACACTGGTGGGCTATGGACTCAATTACACACCTATTGCGCGAGCTTGCCTAGTAGTAATCTTAGCAGCCACTAAATTGAGGCATTATCTGTTAACACACAAGGTACAACTCATTGCAAAGATTGATCCACTCAAGTATTTACTTAGCAAAGAAGCATTGATAGGCCGCTTGGCCAAATGGGTGATCATTCTGAGTGAATTTGACATCGAGTACATGGACCGTAAAACTATCAAAGGTCAAGTTATTGCGGATCAGTTGGCCGATGCACCTCTCATAGGTGATCATCCTCTCATTTCCAATTTTCCAGATGAAGAGATATTTATGATCACAACAACACAACCATGGAAACTATACTTTGATGGTTCATACACTAGGCATGGCTTGGGGGCAGGCATTTTGTTTATCACACCTCAAGGTGACAGCATCCCAAAGTCTTACAGGCTCACATTTCCATGCACTAATAACATAGCAAAGTATGAGGCCTTGATCATAGGACTCAGGCTAGCCGTTCAATGGAAATTACAAGAACTCCAAGTATATGGTGACTCCCAACTGGTCATTCGACAAGCAACAGATGAATATCAGACCAAGGATGATAAACTCATGCCATATAAGCAAATGGTGGACAATCTAAAGACATCATTTACTACAATTACCTTTGAGCAGATACCAAGAGATTAGAATCGAGCTGCTGATGCTATGGCTACCATCGCATCTCTCCTAGATCTTCCACATAATTCAACACGTTATGAGTTCTTGATAGAACAACTTTGGATTCCCGCTTATGATATCCCCGAATTCGAAATGATATGTCACCTTGTCGGTTCTGAATCCCCATGGTACGGGGAGTTCTACACCTATCTTCGCAATCACACCCTTCCTCCCAACCAATCGAATAACCAACGTAAAACCTTCATTCGCCAAACTGCTCGATATACCATTATTGTCGAAACTCTATACCAACGCAGTCTTGATGGTACTCTCCTTCGATGTCTGGAACAAGATGAGATAACAAAGGCTTTGGAAGAAATACATGAAGGAATTTGTGGGACCCACTCAAGTGGTCCGTCACTAGCCAAGAAACTCCTGCGCAATAGATACTATTGGCCATCTATGGAAAAAGATTCCTACTACTTTGTTAGAAAATACAATAAATGTCAAGTTCATGGCGACCTGATACATGCACCAGCCCAGGAACTGCAACCAATCACGACACCATGGCCTTTTTGTCAATGGGGCCTTGACCTTGTGGGTAAGATTCATCCATCTTCATCCAATGACCATAAATTCATTATTACCGCCACCGAATATTTCACAAAGTGGATCGAAGGTGTTCCACTTACCCAAGTCACCGGCAAGCAGATCACCTCATTCATCCTCAATTACATCATCTGTCGGTATGGTGTACCCATGTCCATCATCACAGATAACAGTCTTCCTTTCAAGAATCAGGATGTCCGTGCACTTTGTGAGAAATTTCATATCCAACATCGCTTTTCCACTCCCTATTACCCACAAGGCAATGGTCAGGCCAAAGCATCCAATAAAAACATATTGAGGATCCTAAAGAAGACAGTCAATGATGTCGGTCGTAATTGGCATGTTCAACTGAATCCAGCGCTATGGGCATATCGAACTAGCATTCGAACCCCTACAGGTGCAACTCCTTATTCATTAGTCTATGGTGCAGAAGCTATCTTGCCTATTGAGGTCGAGATACCATCACTATGGGTTTCCTTGCACAATCTCATCGATGATGAAGCATACAGAGTATCCCATCTCCAAGACTTAGAGTTACTTGATGAGAAGCGACAAGCTGCATACAACCATCTCAAAGCCTATTAGCAGCGCATGAGCAGAAGCTACAATCACTGAGTTAGACCTTGTACATTTGAGGTAGGTGATCTTTTTCTTCGAGAGAATCCTCGCAACCAACCAAACAAAGAACATCAGGGCAAGTTTGAATCAAACTGGCTGGGCCCATATGTTGTCACTGCTGTATTCGGATCCGGGGCATATCAGTTGGCTACATCAGAAGGAGAACCGCTTGCAGATCCAATCAACAACATGCACCTCAAATGGTTTTATACCTAAGCTGTACAGAGCATCAAGCTCCTATACATACTGGAAAAATACCAAAAAAACATTTAGAAAAATGTCCTGAAGAAAATACAAAAACATCAAAATAGTAAAGAAAAATCATACATCCAAATGGTGAACAACCACTCCGGTGGCACCTTGGGTAAGTGCGATGGTGAAAACCTAGAAAATAGGTGCCACTTGTAACAACTATGGCTCCATTATCTTTCAAACTTGTTATGATCACATTCACATTCATCCACTCATCCATCCGTCCAAACCATGGCTTGTTATTGATTTGCAATCAAGGATAGTACTTCACGCGTCTCGCATCCCGCTTTTTCATAGTCATGTCTAAACTGGGGGCAATGCCCTTAATCTGTTAGATGGAAGTGGATTATACATTATTTATGTGATTCATTGAGTTCTTCATTCAAAACTATCTCACAAAATCCAAAAACATTGGAAAACTATCTCACAAAATACCAAAAACATTGGAAAACAATCATCAAAATACAAAAACATTCAAACAATCACAAAATCCAAAAAACATCATAAAACATCAAAAATCAATCAAAAACATGGCAACACCTTGTACATACTCATCCAAACAGATACAAAACAAACATTGACAAATACTCACATGATGCTCACTTCTCAAATTGACCACACAATCGACATCAACAATCAAACTATCTTCAACAAGGATGCATCCTTCCTTACCAAACAAAGACAAAAATGACGTTTTCTTTGACAAGAAGATTATGTTAAGCTATCAAATACTTGGTTGATTTGTGAGTAATTCATTCGTTTATTTGTATCAAGATCTTTCAGCATTATCGTTTGCACATTATTTTCGATGAAGTACTGGGGCATGTACTAATGGTGTCTACGTGGGAAGTTCACCAAGCTACGTGATCTTATGCAAAATGTAGTCATAGATCATTACGGCTTGCTGACTACAGCGTATACCTCGACCATATGAACATGAACCATTACCAAGGATCCTTATTCTTTATTCTTTATGTATATACTGTTTGTTTGCAGGAACATTGCTCTTCCTTTGGTTCCTTCCCCGTTCATCCAATTTGGATAAAGGTTTTATCTCTTATTACGATATGCACTTGTCTTAGGATATGATCAGCCTAAGATCAAGGAGGACGATCCAAGTCATGCATGAACATAGATAATCCTTGTCTGTTCCACAAGCAATACTCTGGTCGACTTGACCCTTATATCAAGTCATTGGTATTAACTTGCTATATAAAATCCATGTAAGGAATACTCAGGTCATCTTGAATCATTATGTCAAGATGCTTGTATTCTCTTCCAACATTTTAAAGCTCAATGATGAAAATAGAGCACTATGGATCGTCATTTCATCTCATCTATTTATATCTTGCATTCCGTTGCATATCACCCATCTATTCACTCATTCATATGTATGATTTATATACCAAAAGTGAACAAGGTTCATATGAACAGTTATGTAAGAATTGAGCTGGTCTTGGATACAATCACGACCGAGTACTCTGATACATCATCAATACATCATGCAAAGTCTCAAAAACCTTGCATTCCTCATGGTCATATCATCGTCGCATTTAGTTGCATCTTGCATTAAGTACATTCATGTCATTTTTTAAATTAAACATTACATATAGTTCATTTGGTTTATTGACATTAGTTTTCATTAATCATTTGCATCATTGCATAAATCATAAATAATTAGATTCATTTGTGGGATCTAATTGTCCTTGATTATATTAAACCATTTACCATACATTCATTTAGTGTCAATTATCCATCATCGTTTCATTATCCTTTGTCATTTATCATGTCAAACATTCCTTCGTTAGTTAAAGGTGCATTCACTCATCCATTATTAAGTATCTTATTATGCTCATTTTAGGATTCATTCACATTGCATTCATTATCCTTTTTTAATTGCATTAAGGTGCAGTTATTAAAACCATGAGTTACATTATCATCACATTATCATTTTTTACTTAATCATATTAAGGCATTTAGAATCATAAAAAACCATTTGTTTCCAAACATTGGTTCATGTTATTTATATATCCATTATACATATGCATTCATTTAGACATTATCATATAAACATTTGTACTTTACATTTTGTTTATCCATATTACATTCATTTAAAAACATCTAGATACATATCCATACATAAAATCATTCATTCAAACATTGCATTAACATCATCACATAAATTATCTCATCATTTTATCAAAATAAGAAATACCAAAATCCTGTTCCTAAATCATCATAAACATACATCATCATCATGGCATTACGTAAAGCATTACATCAAAATCCAACAAATCATACATATATAAACCTGCATTCATATGTCAGTATCCAACATCATAAATCATCATAAAAACATGCATATAAGAAACATCTCATCAAATGCATACATGTACACATATCCATCTAAGCAATATCTCATCATCCTGCATAAACATCCATACATATCAACTGCATATCATCAAAATATGAGATCTCCCCATATATATCATCTCATATATCAGAGTACAATGAAGTCCACAAAATCGGCTACCAAGAGCCATCTAAGATACAGTCCAAAAATAAAAAATGATACAATACATATATGCAAAAATGCTCTCTCAAATGCCACTCTGGCCAAATGCTATACCACCATTGCCACCTGCTCCCCCACTGGTACCCGCACCACCTGATCCATCTCTCCGTGGAGGCCTCATCAAACCACCACTCACTCCTACATCCCCTGATCTCTCCCTCCGCAGAGGACCCATCACACCCCCACTGCTCTGCACCCTCTGTGATCGCTCTGATCTAGCCTACCGCATCTGTGAATAGCTAAGAGCTTGCTGACTAGCCGACACCACCTGCTCATATAAACCCCGCCAGTAGTCTATCTCCGCTTGTGCTCACCGCATCTCCCTCATCACCTCCCCCGTAGGACCTTGTGCTCCTACTCCAACCCAGACTCTCTTCTGCAGCTCTGCCAATCTCTCCACTGCACTATCCCTCTCCTGCAGCACTACAACCAACTCGAACTCCCGTGCAAATAACTGCACATCCTTAGCCGCCACCTTCGCTTCCAAATCCTCTACCCGGGTCTGCAAATGTGCTATCATATGATCCCAAAGATCTCCAGTGGCTCCCTCCCCGGTATTCATAGCAGGCTCACCTATACCACCATCTCTAGTAGCTCTCTCCCCTCTGTCCATCGGGATCTCCCTCTCCATACCCCTACCACCTAGTCTACCTCCTCCCTATATCAGCGGTCCCTGTGCTATCCGTAGTGGCATTCCACCTCTCCCTCTCCGCCGAATCCCCATCCCCAACCCACCACCTCCTCCTCCTCCTCCACCTCCTCCACCTGCCCTTGGTCCTCGACCTCCTGCCCTCCTCCGTTTCCGTCCCCTCTCGTCCTCAAAATCAGGAATCGACTTTGCAGGGTCAGATATCCGTAGGATCGGGTGCGCCACCCGGTACTACGTATACTCATCTGATACTCCTGCATCCATGACCCTCGGTCGTATGTCCCAAGGTCTCGCCTATAGTGTCCAAAACTCTGCCAGTGCCTAATCATACGGCAGCACTGGCCCCCATGCATACCTCTCCTGAATCACCCGCGCATACTCCCCTGATCCACTAGGTAGTCCCTGTTGTCGTCCAAACTGCCTCATCACTCTCCCCAACACTTGTCTCTCTACATGGTACGAGGTCCTCCCAATGAAGAATCGGGTCATAAATACATAGGGCAGTGTCTCTGCATCATCATCCTAGGGCTCGCACTCCAGGTATGGTCGCCATATGACTGCATCTAGATCATCTAATGCCCGCCGCCACCACTCTAACTTTCCCAGGTGGGGCTAACTCATCATGCCACTATACATAAACATATACGGCTGATCCACGGTGCGAAACCTCAAACTCACTGGTCGAGTCACTGGTAGGTGCTCCCAGACCCAAATATGAAGCAGCGTCACTCCCACTGTTAAGGAACCCCTCCCCTGGTAAACCATCTCATGGAGCTCCTGATACAGGTGCGCCAGCATGCACGACCCCCAAGCAAATCGGGTCCCCTCAGTGATCATCATCTCGATCACCTGCCTCCACCCCACGACCAAACCATGTGATCGCTTGTCTGGACACATAAGTCCTCCCACAATGCCTGATAGAACTGCTGGTAGAGGCTCGTATAATGCAGCTATCTCCTCCCATGCAATGGAGCCATCATCAATGAACACATCCTCATCAAAGAACCTCTGAACTGCAAGGGTCCCCCAGGATCTGTCATAGGTCACCAGCTCCCCCTGAATCAGAATACGTAGGATGTGCCACACATCCTCCAGGGTCACTGTCATCTCCCCCTGTGCCAGATGGAAGGTGCACGTCTCGCTGTGTCACCACTCTGCTAAGACCGTAATCAATTAATTCATGATTCATCTGAATCACGGGCATGTGCATCACCTCATACAATCCAGTCGTGACAATACAATCAATTTCCGCCTCTGTCAATCGATCCCGCAACCCCTGTGTCGCCGGATGTCTCTCGCGTAACTGCAACACGTTTAGATCCTCTGCACATGGGCATCCATCAATCATCATTAGTTGTTTTGTTTCAGACTTTCTTAAAGTTTAAACCTAGACTATCAACAAATACTTTGATCAAGTATCTTCGGGTCTAAAACAAGTAAGCAATCATGGCAACCTAGACTTCAACAGACATTTATCCTAATGACCTCAGTCTCATTAGGCTGCTATGGTTCAAAACAACTCTCACTTCACATC
The DNA here is from genome assembly GCF_030272615.1 of Cryptomeria japonica. Classification (NCBI taxonomy): domain Eukaryota; kingdom Viridiplantae; phylum Streptophyta; class Pinopsida; order Cupressales; family Cupressaceae; genus Cryptomeria; species Cryptomeria japonica. The sequence continues at coordinate 684,926,054 of NC_081413.1, forward strand.
GCCATCCATCCATCATTGGCATTGAGAGATTTTATTCATACAAACTGGGGCATCTATTTATTTTAAAACAAAAGCGTTATTTTACCAACAAAAGCGCTAGTTTATTAACAATAGCGCTAAACCCCTAACAAAAGCACTCAATCAGCTATCCAACAGCGCTCAAACTCCAAAAACGCTAGAACAACCTCACAGTAGCGCTAATTAAGAACAATAGCGCTCAATTAAGCACTCAATAGCGCTTATTAATCAATAGCGCTTAAACATGCATGCAATAGTGCTAAAACATTTCAAAAACGCTCAAACAATAGGGCAATAGCGCCATTGCGGCACAGCAGCGCTAGTTAATTGATCAATAGCGCCAAAACATAGTTTCAGCGCTCTTGCTTCGACTCAACTTGGACTCAGCAAAAAGCCTATAAAAAATGCATGAAAATTCAAAATTCCAATTTGCGTACCGCTGGTCCATAGTCGTCTGGCCGCTGGAACCGATGGACTTGCTCAAATCTGTGCTCTGTAATCGGTACCGGCATCCTGACTGCTGCTCGCTCCTCCAAAATGTCACTATCAGAGCTCTGGTTTCACACTGGTCGCGGTTGCAAATGATTCTGTTTTAATCCTTTTCACCCCATTTAAACCCTTCACTGTCACCATAACTTCCCCCCCGCTCACCACCGTGGTCCCTGTGAACTTCCCGAGCTCCCCATTTCTCCATTTTCCCCCTGATTTCTTCTATTTTTCACCAGTATTGCTAACTTCTTCTCTTCTAACACCCTGCCAATTTTCATTCTTTTTCGAGAGATCGCCCGATTTTTTGAAATTTTTTGGCCCATCTCTCGAGGGGGCATACCACCCATTAAATTAATATTTTATGGGGCATTTCTTCACACCTATTTCTCTTTCTTTGAAACGACGCGATAAACCGCACCATCTCAAAGAGGGGCAAATGTAGTCACATAAATCTGTCTATTTTAATTAAATGAATATTTGTTATTTATTTAATTAAAAATCCACTAGCCATCAGTTAATTAAATTAATATTTAATTAATTCATTTTCAAACATTCTCCTATTAATTAAATAAATTATTCAATTTATTTTAATTAATTCATTAAACCAAGTTCACAAATCAATTAAATAAATAAAATCTATCTATTTAATTAAATCCCCCTATTCCTCTTTTAAATAAATTAAATTAAACATTTATTTAAATCATTACCCCCCCCCTCCCCCCAACTTGCATTTTCCTACAAATGCAACTTGCACACATTTATTGAAATAAATGAATTTTTATTTTAATAAAATCCTATTTTACCTCACCCGCCAAATCCACTTGCAAATCTAATCCCCTTCTAGATTCTTCTAACCGCTTCCTAATTAACCTAATCCACCCTCTAATTATTGTCACATTCCTAAGCAAAATGGAGTCACTTCTCAAAGAATTCAAAAGTCTTTGAAAATCATTTAATGCTTTGTGTGTTCAACAAATTAACCTCCAAAGTCTTCCAAAACCACTAATAACTCTTACATGACTATTAATGGCTCTTACATAACTATTTATAGTTATTTCAAACTTGTCTCCCCAAACATTTATTGCTTTGACCATGTTTATCTCTCTTGCCTTTTGCACAAGAGTTTATCCATTGGATAAAAGCTTTATTCTTGGAATAAAGAGTTTATTCATTCAACTAACCTTGACCTTAACTCCCAAGGTCATGTCAAGCATTTAATGCTTATTCCCTCTCCTCTCAACCTATCTCACATTGACACTTGTCATCCTGGGATTGGGTTGAAAGCCCTCACATGGATTTGAAATCATTCAATCCTGACCCTTGTTGAGATTGCTCAATCTCAACCATCCATTGCTTCATTTTTCTTATAAATAGAGCCCATTTCTTCATAATCCAGATCCTGAAAACTTGTATGCGTTTAACCTATAGGCATTTTAGAGAGCATTTAACATAAGCAAATTAATATCTTGTTCTTTTGGTTAAAATCAATCATTTTAATAGCATCTAGTATTTTAGCTTTTCATTTTACATTTGGAGCAAAATACTAAAATCTCAATCCTCCATAAACATCCATAGTGCAAAAAGCTGCTGAGAGCTACAGTATTTTGGAACTTGGAGAGGAGAGGAACAAGGGAGAAGGAGCTAAGAGTATGCTAAGAGGCATTTGGAGATGCCTTATTATCTTTGTTTCATTTGTTAGATATATTAGCATGATTTTAGTATCTCTTTTGATATGCCTGTTTAGATTAGTTTTTGATTGACTAACACTAACGATTTTTTGTGTCTTGTGTTGTTTGTCATTTGCTAACCTTGTCCATTCCTCAGTGCATCACAAGCAGTATTAGATAACCCTTCAGATCAGCCATCTCAGTCTACCCAAGCCTAGCAGCCTAGAAGTTCGCCTCCAGTGAATAGAATACCTCCATTTCCTCAGAGATTACAAGCTAAGGAGATTGAGCAAAGTGAAGATGTAATTTTTGCTCTCATTAATCAGCTGAAACACATGTGTTAAGATGCCATTGTTTCAAGCGATCAAGGATGTTCCCATTTATAGTAAGGTCATTAAGGAAGCATGTCTGAAGAAACCTGGTAGGAAAAAGAAGAATCCACAAACACTCCATGTGATGGGACAATTGGCTGATATTATGTTGGGCAAGGTTACAATACCTAAGTACTTTGACCCAGGTATCCCTATTGTGGGAATAGTCATATATGGTACTCAAATTAAGAATGCTCTAATAGATCTAGGAGCCGTCATTAATGTCATGACTAAGGGCATCATGTGGCAACTCAACATAAGCAGTCTTCGACCTACTCCCATAGTCCTGCAGCTTGCTAATAGCTCTATTGTTCGACTCGAGGGTATGGTAGAAGATGTTGTAGTTACTTTGGATTCTTGGGGATATTCGACAACTTTCATGATATTGTTTCCTAAAGCCACATTGGGAGGATATCCAGTCATCTTAGGAAGGCCTTGGCTTGCTACAACTGATGCATACATTCGGTGCCACTCAGGACATATGACTATTTTGGATGGGAATTCCACTAAGAAATTAACTCTTTATTCACCTACACAACCTCAGCTTGATCAAGAACAGGTTGTGTGGCCTGATGTAGAGGAAGAGATAGAATAAGAAGTTAACTCTGTTCATCACCTCATGATGATAAATAGAGAGCCATTCATACAACTGCAAGATGAAGATCGAGTGCTTTCCAATATTATAGAAAATCATTATGGCTCAGAACACCAGCTGCAAGAGCTAACTTAATGTGTCTTGCAATCAATTTTCTTGTCTTCCTCCTCATTTGAACTTCCTGCAACCACAAATATATTGCACACCTTGTTACCACAGGAGGTCCACACTTCTTCTCTCATTGAAGCGGCTCAGATTGACCTAACCACCAAGGTAGAAGTCACTTCGGACAAGTATTTAAATATTAATAATCAGCTCACAGAAGAACAAAAGGCAACCTTGGTTGATTTACTTCAGCGTCATAAGTAGGCTTTTGCATGGGACTACTGAGACATTAGGGGGTTAGATCCTCAAGTGTGTACCCATGGGATATATATTAAGGAAGAATGCATACCAGTTAGACAATCACAAAGAAGGATTAATCCAACCTTAAGAGAAATAGTTAAGGAGGAATTGCAAAAATTATTAAATGTTAGATTTATTTATCCTATATCAGATAGCTAGTGGGTGTCACCTCTAGTTATAGTTCCTAAGAAGGGAGGTAAATGGCAAGTTTGTGTGGATTACAGGGAACTTAACTCATCAACTAAGAAGGATCATTTTCCATTACCCTTTGTAGATCAAGTGTTAGATTCCTTAGCAGGAAAGCAGTAATTTTCATTCTTAGATGGATTCAGTGGTTACAATCAAATTAGAATAGCTCTAGAAGATCGGGAAAAGACCACATTCACATGCCATTGGGGAACACATGCTTACTATGTTCTGCCCTTTGGGTTATGCAATGCTCTAGCTACTTTCCAAAGAGTTGTCATTAGCATATTCTCAAACATTTGAAATGACTGCATGGAGATATACATGGACGATTTTACTACTTATGGTTCAGAATTTGATGAAAAATTAGAGAACTTGAAGAAAGTATTGCAGAGATGTGAAGATTACAGTCTGTCCTTGAATAGTGAGAAGTGTTTGATGATGATGCAGGAAGGGATAGTCTTGGGACATCATATTTCTAACGTTGGTATACAAGTTGATCCAACAAAGATAGAGGTTATTCTTAACCGTCCTGTTCCAACAAAGCAAAAGGATGTAAGAAGTTTTCTTAGACATGTTGGGTATTATAAAAGGTTTGTCAAGGACTTTAGTAAAATAGCAGGGCCTTTATATTAACTTTTGTCCAAAGATGTTGAATTTGATTGGACCCCAGCATGTGATGAAGCTTTCCTGAAGCTTAAAAAAACATTAACTCAGGCATCAGCCCTCAAGGGCCCAAATTGATCATTGCCCTTCCAAATTCACACGGATGCATCTGACTATGCTATAGGTGCGGTTCTCGGACAGAAAGAAGGTAATTTGGAAAGTGCAATTTATTTTATCAATAATAACTTACAGAGACCATAATTCAACTACACTGTTACAGAAAAGGAGAAGTTGGCAATGATATCTGCACTTAATAAATTCAGGCATTATATAACAGGATATCAAATATTTGTTCACACAAATCACACAACAATACGATATCTCATGAACAAGTTTTCCATCACATGAAGATTGGCCAGATGGTTGTCGTTGATGCAAGAGTTTGATATCCCAATTGTTAATAAACCAGGGAAAACCAATGTGGTAGCGGATTATCTTTCTAGGCTTCAACTACAGGACATTCCTGCAGAAATAGATGATTCCTTCCTAGATGAGCACCTGTTCTTGATAAATGTACATACTCCTTGGTATGTTGATATAGCAAATTATTTGGTTGCTAACAAGATTCCTTCTCACTTTTCTCCAAAGGAGAGAAGACTATTAGTTGAGAAAAGCTTCAATTTCTCTTGGATTGTAGATTGTCTATTTTACATAGGACCAGATCAGATCCTAGGAAGATGTGTTAGAGAGGATGAAACCTATGATATTCTTCACACTTGTTATGATGAGCCATGTGGAGGACATTTTTTTGCCAAGAGGACAACAATCAAAATTCTTAATGCAGAATACTATTGGCCAACCTTATTTAAAGATGCAATCAAATACACTAGAAAATGTGATAAGTGTGAGCGGATGGAGAGGCCTACTGAATCTGATGAGATGCCATTGTATCCACAAGTGGTGGTTACACCATTTGACAAATGGGGATTAGACTTTGTAGGACCAATTGATCCTCCTTCCAATAGCAGATTTTGTATCCTAGTATGCACTGATTATGTTACAAAATGGGTGGAAGCAAAAACAATGACACATTCTAGAGATCACAAGGTAGTTGAATTCCTCTATGAAGAAATCTTTACAAGATATGGAGTGCCTAGAGAGCTTGTTATAGATCAAGGGCCACAATTTACCTCCACCTTAATCACAACTTTAGTTAATGAGTATAATATGGAGTGCCTAGAGAACTTGTTATAGATCAAGGGCCACAATTTACCTCCACCTTAATCACAACTTTGGTTAATGAGTATAATATTAGGCATAGAAAGTCTACCCCATACCATCCTCAAACAAATGGTTAGGTAGAAGTCACCAACAGGGAGCTGGAGGCTATTTTAACAAAGACAATAGCTCTACATAGGAAAGACTGGTCAAACAAACTAGTAGAAGCTATTTGGGCATATAGAACTACATGGAAAACAACTACTAGTTTTACTCCTTTTGAAATGGTATATGGGAAGCTAGCAATGATGCCCATTGAATTTGAGCATAAAACTGTTAGGACAGCTCTGCAACTGGATATGAATCTATCTGAGGCACAAAGAGCTCAAATCATGCAGTTGAATGCTCTGGATGAAGTGAGAAAAATGGCTCTCTAGGGCACAGAAGTTGTTCAAAATCAGCGTACTAGATGGCATGACAAATACACTATAGAAAGAAATTTCAAATCTGGAGACTGGGCACTTTTGTATGACTCTAGGTATAAAGATTCTCTAGGCAAGTTGTAGACACGTTGGCTGGGTCCATATGAAGTTGTTGAAGTTTTTCAGAATGGAGCCGTACAATTAGCAACTATAGATCTTGTTAAGTTTAAACTTCTAGTCAACGGTCATAGACTGCACTTGTATCACAAACTTGTCACTAAAGAGGAATTCCTACAATAGTTTGACATGCAACCACATGCCGCAGTTCCTACAGCTCATGGAGGGGGACTCTCCATCCCACAATTTTGAACCATTCTTTGCATGCAATCATAATAAATATTTCCACAACTCGTGGGAATACCTTTCTCCACAATAAATCATCCATCTTCACGTCATCTCATATCCTTTCTTTGTCATTTCATTCCATTCCACTTCACCCCACCTCATTTTATGATTAAGTGACTGTTCAATTACTACATTAATTTGCACGTTTTTAGGTATGCATATAATCTGTTTTTCTTAAACCATGCATTTATTTATCCATAATGATAATCATATGTGATTCACATAATCAATTTTTCCATATAAAGGTCCTTTTCCACGTGTCACCTTAGGTTGTGGGAGGGGGGGTGAGGGGAGGGGTTGTGGGAGGGGTGTTATTAGTGAATTTGTAGTTTTTAATGATTGTGTCTTGTCCATGTCATGTAAGCATGTCACTCAGAGTTTGTGTTGTGAAATTTTAAACTTTTTGAAATCATTTTGAAGAAAGTATAGGATTGATGTGATGACTTATAGCAAGTGCAAGTATACTTCTTCTATCGCCATTCTTTTTGTGCGGTATTGTGGGATAAGTTGCAATAAGAGTTGTTATTGAATAACAAAGAGGCCGCAAAATACGATTCCTAGTTTCAGTTTTTTTAGTTTCGTAGAGCTCCAACATTCTCCCTGTGTTGTAGCATTTTAGCAGAAACTTTCTTTGTTTGAGTAGCCATGGGAGGTGCGCCTATAAGCAATGAACTTGCTATTCATGATGCTTTGTTGAATGATCAATTGTGTGAACCTTATTTCCGAAATTGCAGGTGGATAGATTATTTCTTGAGGTTAACAGATTTTAATGAAGAAATTGTGCAAGAGTTCACACAAACATTCAACAATGGTGAAGCTACAGTTAAAGGGCTACGAGTTGTGGCCACGAAAGAGAGAATATCAAAGGTTATAGGGTTGCCGAGAGATGGGGAATTGTTTCTTGAAACTAAATATGCCTGAAGTGTGCGTGCAAAATTTACTCACCCAGAGGATGGACCTCTCATTGTGGACAAGCAAGGGGTGAGGAGAACATCTCTTCCAGAAACATAGCAGCTCTCAACATTGCATTTGATGAAATACCTGACATGCAAGGGTAGGTATTCCAATTTGCACTCCATTCATTTTAAGTTATTAAGTCATTTACGACATGGGCAGAGAATGAATGTGCCAAGTATTTTGTACAACCTTCTTTCCATCAGTGCTGAAGAAACACAGAGACGTAGCTCATGACCTATAAGTCATCATGGCTTGATTAAATTGTTGGTCGAACGCTCTCTAAGGGACGTTTCTCAAATGACTTGGGGAGAATTTGAGGATATTAGAAGATTTGGGGAAAGTGATGTCCCTGTCGCAGGAGAAATTCTAGCTCAAGAAGGTGTTGTTGAGGGAGCCTTGTCATCTAGGGCTTCTACAACAGTAGACCCTCTTGTTGCTGAAGACATTCAACTGGTCGTAGGTGAAGCTTCGACTGAACCAAGTGTCAAGCCCTCATCAACCCCAATTCAAACTAGGGTTGCTGCCCGTAAAAGGAAGGGCAAAGCGAAGCAAACTACAATGGGAGGAATTGCCGAGAAACCAAATGTTGCGCAAGTTGCCCCTGTGGCCAAGAAGAGGAAAGTAGAGAAAGCTGACTCTCCTACAACCGATGCTCTTGCAGCCACACAAGAATTATCACTGAGGAGAAGTCGTAGGGTTAGACAAAGGTTGCCAATGAAGAAGAGTGCAGAGGTGGTTGATTTTGTTGAGTCACCCGAGCGAGAACAGGGCAGTCCACAGGAAACTCAGTCGCAGAGGAGTCATGGTTATGAAGGATTTGAAAAACCTAGCCAGAATTGCAGAGCAATTAACAGAGACAAGTGATAAGGTTTTGAAACCCCAGGTAACTGCTCATAGACCTCCCTCTTCTAATACGAGTTTGTTTGTTGCTCTTTCATTTTATAGGGAATGGGAGATAGAGAAAGCTAGAATGTAGGAGATAATTGATAAACAACAAAAGGAATTTGAGAAAAGACATAAACAAACTGTTGAATTGCATACTAAGGTAGATATTGTGGTAGACATGATTCCTGAATTAATGCAATGTAGGGCTCCACCAAGGGTTTATGCTTTGTATTTGAAAGAACAACATGTGTTTTAAGTTAACAGGCATTGTTAGAGATTTAAGTCCCTCTTTGGAGACCCCACAAGAGTTTTATCATGCTTATCAAAGTTTTCTTGCAACCATTAGAAATTTACTATGTGAATTGTATTTGCACAATTATGTTGTCTCTTCTAATTTCAAATGGAACCCCCTGTTATACATTGGAGATGTTCATTTGAAGGCGTTAATGCTTTGGATACAAAATGAAACCAGCATGGGAGAACAGTCCATGACACATAGGGACATGGAGCTTGATTGTCCACTACCACTTAGGGCTGAGGCTAAGAATCCATGACTCTTGTACTATGATTGGCAGAAATTGTTGTATAAATCTGACATTAAGAGCCAAATTCTGCCACTCAGGGAGGACGCGTTCCAATAATATGAGAAGATAATTGAGACTGAAGGTTAGATTGTAGTTGGACATATGGCCCAACGATGGAATAACCTTCCTGAAGAACTTAAACAAGTTGAGCCCCATTCCTTGCCTAATTATAATGCAACAATACAAAGAGCTCCCAAATATATATGCACTTGGGCAAAACAAAGGAGAACAACTAGTTACCCTTAATCTTCCAACCGCCCATTCTAATGTGGCCACTCATGGGATGTAGGGCCACCGATAAGCCCTATGATGAATTAGCAGAAGAAGCCAGGTGGACCCGATTGGAGAAAACGAAGGGATTCTACTGGAACCTAGCTACAAGAGGCACATGACAGGGTACCATTGGTGATTTCAGAGTTAGTGCCCGTGTAAGGAATTTTCCTCTTGCTGGAGGACCAACAAGAAGTTAGGTTGGGGGGCAAAATGATGAGATGAAATAATAGATCTTTTTGTGGCCATGTGTGTTATGTTTTTCATGATTTAAGTTGTGTAATTAGACAATGTTAAGAGTATAGGATGTGTTAGAGGTCTTTGATCCTATGCATGATGAACATTAACCGAACCTTTCAAACTTTGTATTGTTTTGACTACATATATATTCTTGCAGCTATGCGAATTACTATGATAATTTTATATGTGGATGAATGGATGTTATGGTTGATAGAAAATGGATATGTACGTGTTTGTGTGCTTTAATTCATGATGCAGGGACATTTAGGTAGTTGCAGAAGCGGTCAAACCATGCCAGAAAGGAAGATCGTGCCATTCAAACCGACTAAAGCCAGAGTCAAGGCTATTGTAAGTATTAAAAGCGATGAGCAAGGCGGTAACTGAGCAGCTAAAAAATAGTGAAGCGGTTCAAGACTTATTTATGGCTGCCTCCAGTAGGCGACAATCTAGCGGGAATCCTTGTGCTATATTCTTGGTTATGAATGATGAATGTCCCACAATCTTTGTGGTTCACTCTTTCTTTGTTGTAATAAAACTTCCGCCTATTCTCTTGGGCGTGCTTTAGGTAGTTAGTAGTTTGTTATAGTTTTCTTATAAATAAAGGTCTGGACCTCTTCGCGGAGCTTAAACAGAGTTTTCAAAGTTAGATAGTATTCTCTCTGCTTTCATAGTAGTAACAACTTTTTGGAATGATAAATAAAGTGATGGTGTTTTGAACATATAAGACATGCTCATCCAAGGGTGCTCACTTGGTAAGCAATCTTGTGTCTTTGTTACATTAGTTTTATTTTGTTGTAGTTGTTGTTCTAGCATTTGATTATTCTTACAACCACTAGAACCGGAACCCGTGAGTGTTCCTGCAGCCAAAGGCGAACAGAGTAGTTCTTGTTTGTCAGCTTAGAACATCAGTGGTAGTTAGTTGTTTGAATTACCCTTCAGCATTAAGATTTCCTGTAACATTTTAGTCATTACATTTTTGTTTTAATTTCAGTAACTTCCTTTGCTGTAGTAGAATAGAATGACTTTTATTGGAACTTAGTGCACAAACTGTGCTAGCCCATTTCAAGTAATACGTCCCTGGATTGACATGTAAATGAAACCTCAACCATAGAAATGATAGCTATTCAACATAGATGTCCAATCCCTAAGTTCAAGTTTTAAGCCGAGTTATTGTTCCAATTGGGAAGGCAAACACCCTACTTCCTCTTGTACCACTCCTGTCGAATACTCTTTTCACAGGGTGTCCTTGCATTATCGAAATCAATTTATGTTTGGCTCCTAATCTTATCAATGATGGATTTGGGTTTTGGTATTCCCAACGAATCTATGATACCACTTGGCATCAGGTCTACATACACCTTGTTGTTCTTAATCACCTTACGATGGTCTACATCATAAGAAGAAAGACATTGCTCAACTAACTCATGAACTTCTGTGGCTGTAGGGAAACTAACTGCCCCAATCAACCCATTTCTTCCTAAGTTCTTCATTTCCTCTATGGCTATAGGTTCTTTTATTTTGTCGATTAGATCCCCTAAATGACAATCGCCAAAAATGGGTATCGGTGAAAAATCTCCCTCGAGGTAATATCTTAGTCAACTTCTATTCAAATTACTGCCCAAACTCCGTTTTCTTGGAACCCATGCTATCCTCCTCTACAATCCCTAATGAAATACTACAATTACTACTAATCCTACTAAAGAATTTTACTTTGAAAATTATGTTAACTTTCTTGTTACTTGAATAACACCCAATTCGAAGTTATGTTTTGGGTACTCACTTGTATTGCTTGTAAAATCACCTTCTGAAGTCGAATAAGGCACGAGCTTACTGCTAATCCTACTAAAGAATTTTACTTTGAAAATTATGTTAACTTTCTTGTTACTTGAATAACACCCAATTCGAAGTTATGTTTTGGGTACTCACTTGTACTGCTTGTAAAATCACCTTCTGAAGTCGAATAAGGCACGAGCTGCTGTGTATCCTTCTCCTTCATGTATCCTTACCTGCAACCTTATTTTGAAAAGCACTTAACCTACCACTTCATCGGTACATGCCTTCTTTAAAATGCACGTAAGGAACAGTTACAACTCATCCCCAGAGAGAACTACGCAGATTTGTGTCATGAAAACCCTTGTACTTCGGACGCGAAATTTAAAAAAACACGACAATTTTAAAGCAACTCGTACTTTAATGTTAGAGTGTAGCTTTTCTTGAGGTTGTGACGTGTGTTCCATCCTTACTGTTATTGGAGTTTGAAGTTTAACCTTCTTACAATTATTACAGGGGACGCAAGACAATTTAGCTTTCTTATTACTATAAATCCTTCATTCTTTATCTTTTCCTTAATTTTCCCCGATGTCCACCAAGGCTTCCTTACCAAAGCATCTTCACTAACACTCACCAAGCTATGGCCAAAGGCTAATCCCCTGAGCGTGGATTTTTTGAAAATCGAGGAACCTATTTATCTCGACATCGAAAAGATTTCGTTGAAACACTTTCCAATTTCTTCCGCTCTCCACTTTCTATCAATCTTTTCCTTAGTCATCTTATACTTAGTGGGTTGCAAGATATGTTCCACTTTTATTACATTTAACTTTGTTTGCTCATCTGCTTATTAACTTTCCAAACTTCCCCGAGCTCCGCCCGATATTGCACCGGCTCATCGCAGGTGGCAATTAATATTTAATTCCATTACCGCCCAAAAGCTTTATTGTGTTAGAAAGACGATCTTTTCACCGCTCCAACATGAGTTCAACCATTAATCCTTTAACCTGCCTCTTAAAGACTTTCAACATTTTATCCTCAAAAACTTTGTGGGTCTCCATTTCTTTAGGAATAAATGGGGCGTGTTGTGAAATCAGACAACAATCATGTCTATTAACTCTATAATATTCCCACTACAGATTCAATCTTACCTAGTCTTATATGTGTGAATTTGCTTACAATTGTGCAAGGCTAGCCTAAACCGTGCAAAGCCACTCAAATCTACCAATCTCTAATCAAATATGTTCACAAGGTTGAAAAAGAAAATTTCAAAGTGTGGTGTTTCTTATCTATTGACTCTCTAATATATTTTGTTTGTTCATTAATAGTCAACTAACCAACTGTTTTAAAGATCTAATACAAATGATTTCATTGTGCCATAGCCACATTATTCTATCTATGTGGTATGATGATAGTAACTTCCTAACAGTAATGGTTAGCCAATGTGCTGTAAATTTCAAACCATCAACCATCAATGGTTTCTTATAGAAAAATTTCTCCTAACCCAATAAGGTTTTTCAATACATACAAGGTGCATGGAAGCTCACCATCATCTACTAACCAAGATCCTATAAAAAATGAGATTAAAGCGTATGACAGTTCGTTGTAGTAAACCAATAAACAAATGTTACTATTGTAGAACATGACCTTGCGAAGAACTCTGATACCTCTTGTTAAGATTTTACGCCACCTAAAAAATGTTACTATTGTAGAACATGACCTTGCGAAGAACTCTGATACCTCTTGTTAAGATTTTACGCCACCTAAAAATTAGCTAATACATTGCAAGAAATGACTTGTGTAAAGCGTATTAATAAAATCCACACGTTTAATATGCACTCATTACATTCTTACAACTTTATGCGATGCTTGCGAGACAAATTCATGCAATATATTATTATCTAAACTGAGTTTTCAATTCTCGTATTAGGAGATAGGAGTCATAACCCTTGTTCTAAAGAACTGACCTTTTTGAATAAGATAAATTTATTGGGTAAAATTGAAAGCTTACACAAACTTTGGCTAATCGATGAATACATGGCTAAACCATTCCTTTTTATAAATTTGTTTGTGATTTTGTCTTAAGGCCCTTTCAAATCAACCAGCAGTCGAATTCCTAAAGCTATTACTTCAAAAGTTAATAATCCCTTTATCTCGAGTGATAAGTTTAAAAATTTCCTCATTGAAATTATTAATAGATCTTTAGACTCTAAAGAGGATGAATTATTAGAAAAAAGGTACAAAGTAACAGCTATTATTGGGTAAAAAAATTGCTAAAAATACATCTGCTATCATGGAAAGTTCAAGCACATCACCACAACTAGTAGCCTATTAGACTCATCCTACAAAACAGCTTCCCTGCGTTTTCAGGTTTAGATCCTAAGCGTACAATTTCACAAAGATATGAACAACATGGGACCATGGGCACAGTAGAAATTGCAGCAGCAACCCCTTCCATGAAACCCCACTGTTATGTGTTTGTCCTAACATAAAAAATTTGATGGGAACAACAAATGAACTGAAAATTTCTTGAATCGGATCATGAATGACCCTTTTATTCTCAGTCTATATGATTTCTTCTGCCGGTGTAGGGGAAACAAATATGAACAATATTCTCTGAAAAGAGAATGAGGTTAGATGGGATTTCATTCAGTAGCTGAAAGGAAAGCTACGACTAAATATAAAAGATTCAACTCAAAAGTAACATAAAAACAATGAACCCAGAAATCCAAGACCATAATTTAGCTTGAAGGGTACAACTAGGCCTTAAGGTAACTGATTAGAAATCACCCTAAATATGAACCAGAAATCACCCTAAATATGAACCAGAAATCACGAGAACTGATCCTCATCAGGCAAATATCATATATAGCTTCCTGACCTCATTATAGAATTCATATTACTAACCTTAATACCATTTTGACAAATACAAAGCACCCCTCAATTTAGATTACAATCGTATTTGCGAGCAAACTAGATATTTGGAACTTTCCTCAGCAAGCAGGTTTAGGAATACAAATTCTGTAAAATCCTTGGTATATAATTTATACATAATAAGCAAAATTTAACTTACATGGTTTTACTAACCCTCCATGCTGGAGACCTCATGAATTCTCTTTTGTAGTTGGAACAAACTTCAATAAGAGCAACATAATAGGACAGAAAATGTAAATGTGAATAGAAGAGGCAATTATCTTGCCAAGAGAAAATGAAGCCAAATTGATTGACTCTAAAATTCAACTTTTATAACAAATTTCTCTAATTCAAAGATGTTTTAAGTCCAACTTTTCTTTATGATAGAACTATACAATTGTTCCATAGTGGTTTTTAGGGATTATAAAGATTAAGACTGAAAGGAATGAATAAAGGGCAGTATTCTTGAATGCAAGGAGAACTTATTTGTTTTCCATTCAATTCAAACTTCTTTTGTAAGGAAATACAGAAAAAAATGAATCAAGGAAAACACAACAGATTCTGTGATAATTCCCAGTGCCATGTACAATCTTACATTTTTCTTACTTCCTAGCCTTTTTCAGAAATTCCTTAAACATTCTTGAATTCCCAAAGTTTAGCAGCCTCTATTACACCTCTGTACGGCCAAAAGAAACTTTTGAACATGTCGATTATGCACAAAACACGATTCACTATACTTCCATCTCCAGGATTTCTGGCAACAGAGGATTTGGTAATTTCCATCTGATATATTTGCATGAAACACAATTCACTATGCTTACATAGTTGAGTATATCATGCCTTGTAATTGTGCACCTTCGACCCTACGGTGTTGAGTATTTTGGTGTGCAGGAGCAAGTAGATCTTCTCAAATGCCATTGCTAATGCCTTCTTACAAAATAAGGGTTCCATCAAGGGAGGTCCTCCTGCAATTGTCCTATGGGATTTAAAATACTGCAAATAGAGAGCCACTAATGAAAAATATGAGCAAGTTCTTCCTCAAATCAATATTTCTGACAGCTGTTCCAAAGGGGTAGAACTACAGTTATATGTAGCAAAGCTTACAAGTGTCATAGCAACATGGTAGCAGAGAACTTGGTAATTTTCCATCAGATATATTTGATTGTAACGGAAAGATTGTGTTCCATGAGACCATATGGCCATTAAAATTGGGAAGCAGAGAGAGGGAGAATTAATGTTGAGTTCTGCTGGATTTTTGTACAATAAAGCATTAAAGAGTCATTGCATCGAAGGGATAAAAGCAGCAAAATGATAACAGATAAAGCAGGATCACCAGGTACTAAGGAAAAAAGAGAAACATGTCCCATCTTTCTCTAATTCCGGCAAACCTAAATCTAGCTGTCAAGGCATTGTAATTGTCAGGATGAAGGACTGGATTCACCTCCCCATGAATGGTGCTGCAACTCCCACGTTAACTTTATTACAATATAAAAAAATATTGCTCTAGGCAGGACAATGCATTCCCGTGATTGATTCACAACACTGATATTGAACAATTCCCTTATTAAAGATGTTGGTTTCCCCAATTCATAATTCTAAAGAGACTTAATTTCCGTACAAATCATAAACAAATTTAAAGGAATCAATGCAGTTTTGAACCACGCCATAAAAAAAAAGCATTGTAAAAGATTTGAAATCCATACCTTTAAATTTGTTTGCTGTTTTTCCATTAGTTTCTCTTCTTTGATGTAAGTTTCTTTCAGTTCCTCGTATATATAAGCTACTATACTAATTTAATTGCAGGCCCCTTTATGATTCAGAAACTTTATTTACATAGAAACTTGGAAATCAAAAAATAACACAGAAACTTAGAAATCAACAGATAACACAGAAACTTAGCATTCACAGTATACACACTTGTTTTGAAAAACACACTCTCAGATGAATATAACCTTCACAAATCCTATGCAACAAAAAAATCAGTGTCCAAATTCAACACTATGGTTGCACCTTATGATTGGTATCCAATGGCTCATAACCGCCATGCTTCCTAACTCCCAAAACCCTCCCCACAAAACCGCAAACGGTTAAATCGATAACAACCACAGCGATCACATATAGAATAAACAAGAAATCAAAGAGTGCTAAGGCACGTAACTTGTAATCCTCCAGCTCACACTTCATCGAACCCTCCACCCCGCGAGGAACATCCAGAAGCCGTTCGCAACCCTCCGGTATGAAACCCCTCACATACACCGACAAACCGGACTGAAAAAACCACAAACCCTGCAAAACCAATCCAGAATTCAGCCCCAATTCCGCCACAAAAAGCTTTGGCTGAAACGCCAGTAGGATCGAGCAGCCACAACAAAAACCGGCGACTTTTCCCAGCAGTTCCTCACACTTGCCCTCAACAGTAGACGTAAGGGAAGATCCCCGCTCCAATACTGCCCACTGGAGCCCGAACCCTAAGGCGGCTGTTAAGAAAAAAATTCCGGGCGGTATTCCGGCCAGAAAGGGGGTGCTCTCGTGGATCAAAACAACCACGACCAGGATCAGGAAGATGCACAGCACGGCGGCAGTTTGCAGTGTTAGGAAGCGGTATACCGGCGTGCTGCCCTTTATCATCAGGTCGAAATCGGCAGATATTACGAGATAGTAGAAAATAGCGAGCAATATACCAGCGAGCTGCAAATACAATTCTAGGGTTTTGAATTTGGATAAAATGGGGTACCACAGTTTTGCAGAGTAATTGTTGGGGTTTTTCAGATGGGCTTTGAAGGAGCACAAAAGGTGCCACACACCCAGGGCGAAGATAAAGAACGAAGCGATAATGTGGGTTGTGAGGTTCGCCATTTTCAGGCCACGGGTTCGAATCACAGGTACGAGAGGACTTGAAATACTATGAGCCTGTCTAGTCTGTGCAGATACCAGGCATTCTGGTTTTGTTTGAAAACTACTTGTTACATTTATGGACGGTCTTTTGGCTTCTGTTTGAATTTTTCCAATTGTCGTTGTGTTTGTACACAAATGCTTCCCTACGCGTTTTAATTTTTAAAAAATTTCAGAATAGAAGACTTACAATATTTTAATATTTTATCACCATGTATAGGTATGGATAATCAATTTTGTTTCCCACATTGCTAAGGATGAACTCTACCTATGTATTTTATAAAATTTGGGTGGGACCTAAGCTGTTTTCATCTCTTGATAAGTTGAGGCATATGCACTCAACCCATATTGATAATGAAGTCCTTATAAAACAACAAAATAAGGGTCAATAAATAAAATTAGGTCAATCAATTGTTTGGGTAGTTATGGTGTAAACAAATAGTAAACAATAATATAGAGTGCTTGTGGATTACTTGTGATGGCTGCAAGACTACCATGACGAATTTGGAGGCCCTGAAGAAGAAAGTGTTGGAGATGGAGAACAAAATGATTAGCATAGCCAGGTTTAACCTACGTGTGATGCATAGCTTGACCACCTCTCTATGCCGGATGCAAAAGAAAGCATTGGGAAAGGATGTTGAAAAAGAAGGGAACTATTAGGAACTTTTTAAGTTCCTCATTGAAGACTGGAGCAATGCGCTCAATAGCTACTTGGTGGTTGGTTTTAGATCTTTAGATTTTTTGTTACATATTGCTAAGACTCTTAGTTGTTATACTTATACTACTAAGACTTCTAATCTATTTTATTTTGATACTAACATGTTGTTAGTTGTTAAAGTTGTCATCGGGTTGTTTGTGTAAAGGGCCAATGCCCTAGTTTTGTTGCTTTTAATATAAAAAACAATATACAGTTGATGAATAGTAAACAACAATAAACAATTGATGGTCCCTGCAAACTAGTAACATTTACAACTTCAATGCAACAAGACGGAGTAGTTGTATGTGAGATGAAATATTATTAAATATATTGTGTAAGATTTAATAATAACTTGCTTGGAGAAAGTGGAGGATTGTGATAATAAAAGTTTATAAAGTATATGGTACATTTCGTTTTTAATTGTTTATATGGATAAAATGTTGATGTTTAAATAATTGGTTAAGTATGTGTTCAATATTTTGATATGATGTTTTAAATTTGATGATATTATGTCTTATATGTTATTAGGACAAATATTAATTCACTATTTGACAAAACTTAAATTCTTTGAACTAATATCTTATTCATATAAATATTTTGCATTTGTTCTCATTTTTTAAGAATTGATGAATAATATGACGAACTTGATTATAATCTAAATAATATTTTTATTGTTATTACCCATTCATGGTTATGACTTTTTGATGTTGACACAAACTAACTATAGTTTGTTTACATGAGGTTGATGCAAGTTGGATCTTTACCCTCTCGTTTGTTGAGAAAAAGAATCATTAAGGAGACCACCCCCCCCTCCCCCTCCCCACTTTTATGAGTTTGTAAATTGACTATATGTTGATGCATTGTAGTCATGTAGAGTTTTTTTTGAGTGTTTTTGTGAGTTGTATATAAAGTCTTCAATTGCCTTTGTGTGGTTGCATAAAGTGTTTATCCTATGAGGTTTTTGTATTTTTTTGTTTAAAATAGATCAATTTTATGCTCCTCCCTATGATAATTATTTATATGTGATCAATGTTACATCTATACCTGCATATCCTTCTCTGCTTCATCTTCTTAAACTCATATATGCATGTCTCCTTTATGAATTATCCTTATTATATTGAAATTACTCCATTTTAATCTTGTTAGCCCCAGATTTGAGTAGGCCCAATTTTAAACTTTGTATTGAAATTAGCAATGCTTGTTATGTTGAACCCATGGTGATGAACCAATTGGTACAAGTGTGTTTAAACTCCTTAATCATCAAATTGTTTGACAAGATAAAGGTGATTATTTGCCTATATTGTGCACAATTTTGCCTTATCAATCAAAAGCAATTAAATATCAAGAACTATTTGAGTTGAAAGAAAATTGTTTTATAGGGGTGTTCCTAACTTTGTTAAAGACATTGAGGCGCAAAAGATTTTAATTTTTTGACATGCAATTTATGGAAGTTATTAAAGCAGGAGTTTTTGAATAGTTGGAGTAAAAAGAGTTAATGGGTTGTTTTCTAAACCTATTATACACCACCTACTCAACTTTTGCTCAAAACTATATTTCCAATCAAAAGTTATTAAATTCTTTAACTCTTGTGTTGACCAACCAAAGTTGTGGTTATTGTGAAGTTCAAATGAAAGAGTTCAAAAAGGTTTTCACAATCTTGTCAAAGCTCGATGAGGTTATCACAAACCCATCAAAGTATGATGTACTTTTCATGACCATAATTAAAAGGTAAATTATGGAGGCATGAGACTTTTAAAGGGGCATCAATTATTTTTTTAGTTTGATAACTTGTTTCGATGATTGAAATGGGTTTTAAAACCCCCTCTTTTTTGTTGATAGTAGGTGTTGAAATAAAGACAAGACGAACGAATTATTTTGAAACATCATGGATCTATTGAAAAGGCCTTGGAAACCTTTGAGTAGATGAAAATTGGTAGAATAAGATTAAACACCATAATTTTCACTAGCACCCACTCAATGATGCATCCAAACATTGAAGCTAGTGTTCAAATAGAAGTTGATCCTTCAAAAGAAATTACAAAAAAGTAGAAACAAGAGCAAAACAAGTTTATGGGGTATTGCGAATGTGATGGCACTAGAATATGAAGTAGTGGTTTTGGAGCTTGAAGCTACTCAATAAGTTCAATGCATAATTGGCTCCTCAAAGAGCAAAACAATGGGTTGCAAATGTTGGTAAAAGTGTTTGAAATACCACAAATGATATTGTAGAAAATCCAAAGTTTGACACTTTTTTAAAGAAGGGAAAATGTCCACCTAAGGAGCTAAAATTGACATAAATACATTCCTAGAAGGTAAAGGGAATGGTATTATTGTTAATGGAAATGGTAGAAGGGAAAAGGAGATGCTTGTTTTACTTGAGGATATTTTCCTCATAAGAGAAGAGACATTAAAAACCTTCACATGTTGGTCAAAGAGGACATCAAACATGAAATAATCTAGTATGTATTTTTTAAAAATAGAACTGTAATGTCACCAAAATGTAATGGTGGGTGAAAAATGTGTGAATGAGAGATCAAGAGGAAAACTACCCTTCCCCTCCAAGGAGAGATTAGAGTTTCACTACGAACTTCCCTTCAAACACTTTTCATGCAATTACATTGGAAGAGGGGAGGGGGGGAATTCACTAGATTCAACCTCCAAAGAAGAAGATATAATTCTGAATGAAATGGGAATGATAAGTTAATCCCCTCTTCCTATTTGAAATGGAAAGGAATTGATTGAATTATGTATAGACACTAAGTGCAAAAGTGACAAATAACTGATTATAACTTGAGATCGGAGTGTGGGATGAAGTTGTGCACCTGGATCTGGCAGTAATATGTCAAGACGAAGCTGCCTTGCGAATTTGAGGAAAAGTTGCCTGAACCATGGTGGGAATGTACACGGTCCTCTGAAAAATCTGCGAAACAAAAAGGGTTTTTCCGCCTCTACAAATGGAGTCCAAATCCAAAAGTACAGCTGAGCACCTACAACCTACATGCATAAAATAGAGGAAAATGGGTTGGGATTGGGGGTTTGCCTTCAGGTCAAACCCCAGTTTTGGAATTAACCAAGTAATGAAAGAAAGTACTTGCAAGTAAATGTAAATGAAAGACTGTAATGTAAATCACCTCAAGGGAGGTTGTGATAGAAATGCTTGTGTGGAATTGAATGTTGGAATCAATCTCCTCTTCAATGGTTGAATCCTTGACTTGAATGCAACACCTAGCCTTGAAGGGAGACTTGAGAATGCTCAATGCTGGAAAGGAATGCTTGAATGTTTGAATGCTCTTGAATGCTTGATCTCATGTAAACTTCCCACTCATCCAGATTTTTTAACTAATCCAAATGAGAGGGCAAATGCAACTTAAATACATGTCAATCAGGGTTGATGAAACTGATTTTCATCATAGGCCAACATCAGGGAAGTTTTCCCACTCATTGCACAACCTACAATGCAAGCTTAGGAAAGGATCCTGCCTCAAAATAGGGCAGGGACAGTTGCACCTGTCCTACCCCTTTCTCCAGGGAAGAGTGCAGACAGGGTGGTGCAGAGGCCAAGGGAGAAGCAAATTCTGAGGGTTGAGTAGTCTCTGGTCTCCGATCAGGCTAGGGGATTCGATTTTGCATGCGTGAGGACCCGAATGCAGTCGAAAATTGCTAGGGTCGCAATTTTATGACACTGCATTTAGCCCCCACTTTAGCGTGAGTATGAGCATACGCCAATACTGCTGGTAAAGTACAAGGAAACAAGATTCAAAAGACTTCTACCACATCAAGGAGGCAAGATGCGTCAAGCCCCTAGTGGACTTAGGATCTTACGACTTCGATTGACAAAGTAAAAGGGAAGATCGAGAAGGGAAGAACCATGACTGTAAGTAGCAAAGTTCCCCTCACTATGAGTCATGAAAGCAAGGATATCAAAGATTACAAAGCAACACAAAGTTCACTAAGTAATTCTAAGTATCAAGAATAAAATATGAGCGGAGTGTATGCCCCCACATTAAAGTGATCGTGCATGCCTTATCAGGAGTGATTTCTTTAAGGTAGGATACACCCAATAGAGAGAGAAGAGAGGAAGCACATTATCGCAAGGATTTAGCCCCCAATCGAGGAATAAACCCAAGGATAATGAACATAAAACATGAGGTACGAGGTAGTTTCTCTTTCCTCAAGGTCAGTATGTTATATGATAACTCATGTATATCATGTATGTATATGTTCATATAATAATCATCATTCCCCAAAGAAGGACACTACCTTAGAAGAAAGGGAAGAGAGGATGTGTTGTGAGTCAACATGAAAGAGACCAAGAAAAGATCTCAATGCTTTGTATCATCCCCAAGTAGACATTAAGGGAACAATAGAAGAACAGGGATACACATAGAATAAAGGTCACAAAGGAGAAAGAAAGGAGAGAGAGAGAAGATCTACAATGCTAATATTGCTAATCTAGCATGACATTTGCCTCCTGATCTTGCTGATCACTATTTCGGGAAGGCGAGAAACACGCAAGAGGAGTGACATCAAGCACAACAGATGTAGCTATCACAAGATCCAAACAAGGACTATGCTTATGTTGTAAGTCACTTTGTTCTATTCTAGGGGCTAGGATTAGGGTTTTCGAAAATTCAGTTGATAAATGCTTGTCCACATCAAAATATTCATACTCACTATCAGAAGCATTAGGAGTTGTATTGCCATCATGAATAACAATTTCACCCATTTCTTCATCAAAGTTTAGAGAAAGAGGAGCAAGAACACGAATAGGAGTAAAACCATCACATGTTTTGTGCAACTTATGATTTGGAGATGTAGGTTGAACATCTTGCTTAGGAGAAAAGGGAATCATGTCAACTGTCAGAGTATGAGGAGATTGAATATTTTGAGGGATAGCTTCATGAGCTTGAACATGACATCTTCGTCGACGTTCTCTCGCACAACAATTTTGTTGAGTCTTAGTGGAAGGCTGAGAAGGAGGAGGAACACTTGAAAAAGTAGGAATGTTTCCCTCCTTGATAGTTGAAGGTTTAGGTTGAGGTCTTTTAGGTTGAACAAGGGGAGAAGTAGGCCTCTTCTCTCGATAAGAGGAAGGAGGTGGAACTGCGCTGTATAAAGGAGGAATATTAGGTGTAGGAAGGAGACCAGGTCCATCATGAGGAGGAGGTATAGGTCTAACCTTAGGAGGAATATTGTTCTTCTTCTTAGGAGAAGGTATAGTCACATCCATAGGAATAGGTTGACAATATTCCTTAGGAGGGAGATTAGTTCTATCCATGAGGGGAAGAACCTCATCTTGAAGAATAATAGGATTGTCAAGTGTTGGGGATCTAGGTTGACTTAAGGATAAGATCATATCTTTCTTCCATTTTTGATAAGATTGAAAAAGAGCATCGCTCCTTGTGGAAGAGATTGAAATTGTTTAGGCCAAAAGAAATCAATAGGAACATTGGGGCTTTTTTCGGATGAACAAAATAAGCTATGTTTCACGGTTATGATTTCTCCATTATGAGGAAATTTCAAACACTTGGAGAAACAATAACCTTTATGGAAGATAGCCAAGGATAGCCCAACTTCAAACGGAATTGCTCAGAAGAGGGTATGATAATAAAGTCAACATCCATGGATTTAGTATTAACTTCAATAGGAAGGGTGATAGAGCTAATGGTGGGAAAAGAGAAACCATCAAATAACTTTACAACAACATTACAAGCATCATATGTTGGTTTATATGCAATTGTAAAGTGAAAAGATACTCCTTAGTGATGACATTAACCATGCAAGAGGGATCAATAAGGGCACCACACAAAGGTATATCCTTAACCTTTGCAATGATGTATAAAGGGCCATCGGGTGCTCTAATGGTCTCACTAGGGTCAAATGTAATATAAGGATCCTTAGGCGCATCTTGTTTTTCTACCATATTTACTAAGTTCAAAGCCATAGAGGTGAATTCCTCAGAAGAGAAAGAATTAGGCACGATCTCAATAACATTAGAGGTGTGAGAAGGCAAGGGATCAGTGAAAATCTTAAGATTTTGATTAGGCAGAGCTACTGATTTATTCCCTTTATCATTCACACCTGCCATAGATATAGTATTGTTATCAATTAAATCTTGAATCTTATTTTTCAATGCAAAACATTTCTCAGTATCATGACCAGGCTAACGATGAAATTGACAAAATGAATTGTTATCAAAATAAGGGGATGCAAGTTTAGAAGGATCAACTGGTTTTATAGGAGGAAGTTTGATAACATTTCTTTGCAACAGCTGAGACATAGTACTATGTAAAGATTCATTCAAAGAAGTAAATTGTCTTTCTCTTTGGAAAAATTTAGAAATGGAAGGCACACTTGTCGTAGCATTCACATTGTTGTTGTTGATTGTATCATTGAACTTGATGAAGATTTTTTTTGGTTTGAACTTCACAAACGATTGTTGAACACTCTCCCCCTTATCACTCGGAGCCATAGGAGTGGATTGCTCGATTTGACTTACAACCAATTGATAATTGTGGAGTGTTGTGCACAACTGTTGAAATGAAGTAAACTCAAACAAAAGAAGGTTTTCCCTGATATCTTTTTACAAATTAGAAATGAAAGTTCTTTGAATATCATTATCAGGTACATGAAAAGAAATTTGAGCACACAAATGCTTATATCTACCAATGAAATCAGTCACTTTTTCTTTAACACCTTGTTTACAATGCATTAAATCAGTCAAAGTAATTTTAGGATCAATGTTGTTTTGAAATTATTGGATGAAAGTATTTTTGAGTTGTTAAAAGGAAGTGATAGAATAAGAAGGCAAAGAGCAATACCATTGTAAAGCCTTATCTCTTAGCCTTCTTGTAAACAATTTTGCAAGCAATCTTTGATCATAAGCAAAATTGGTATATGAGGTTTGAAATGTTTTGACATTTGTAAGAGGATCACCTTTTCTATTATAGAGTTCTAATTGAGGGACCTCAACATGTTAAGGTGGCACGACTTTAAAAATATCAAGAGAAAGTGGGCTTGCGACATCAAAGGTGGGCATACTAAACTTGGATTGACTCATAGAAGCAATTTGTTGTTGTAAGGAAGACATGGTTTGAGCAAGATTGTTAATTGTCGCTTCGCTAGAAGAATTGATGTTAGACATAGTTGATTGAGAAGGTGGTGTGATGTTATTGAAGGAAGGCATGGATTGAGAATAAGGTGGTGGGACATTATGATAAGTAGGCATAGGTGATTATTGGTTTAGGAAAAGGGACACTTAAAGGAGGAACAAAGTTGTTGAAGGAATTTCCCCCTTGTGTCACATTGATTGGTTGAGGAATAATAGGAATACTTATGGAAGACATAGGTAAAGAAACCCCATGACCAAAGGTTGTAAGAATGACATTTTGAGTTGATGTAGCCATGATGTTGGAGGTAAAAGTAGGAATACTAGTCATAAGAGTAGTCAAAGGAATTGAAGGATTGACTTGTGTTGAAGGTTGTGAATAACCTAGGGTTTCGACACAACTCTTGATAGGCATGACATTAGAATCAACAATATGTGCAATGCCACACAATATATCAAATCCATTCTTAACACTTTGAATCATGCGCTTAAGGCCTTCAATTAATGGAAGAGCTTCACTATTAGGATATTCTTGGGACATCCATTTTTGAAATTTATCAAATTGATTGTCCAATGTGGAAAGTTGATCTATAGAGACCCTAGTTAAAGCTTCTTCTTCATCATGGGATTCATCAATGGGGTGAATAGGCACATGATTAGGATGGGAAGAATTAGCATGATCCTCATTAAAGAAGTCACCCAAATTAGGCTCCATTTCCTCAGTAATTAAACCTTGGGAGGCCTTAATTCTGATGCTTCATCTAACGGGGATAGTATAGGTAGGACTAATAGTGGTGAAACTCATTCACTAGAGGGAAAAATTGAATTTTAAATTTTGGAACAAAGCTTACAAAATTGATTAATGCAAAATGTAAGAAAATACTGATTAAACAATTTGAACTTTGTTGGAAGAAGAGGATGACACAATTTTCGAAAATGAAAGGAAACTGGAATTTTAAAATTAGGGCCAAGGGAATACCACTTAATTTTAAAATCAAAATTTTAAAAATCAAGGTAGACTATAATTAACCTCGTAATTTTAAAAAAATTCTTGAAATTTGAAATGTTGAATTTTGGAGGTATTTCCAATTCTAGAGGGATAAAAATTTGACAAAATCAGCCAATCTTCTGGATTTAGGCTATTAAATACAATTATAACAGTCTCCCGAAATTTCAAGAAAAAAGTCGAGGACCATGGTGGGAATGCACATGGTCTGACCAACTTTTTTCAAAATTTTCAAGGATGAATATTACAATGATTTGAAAGCTAACCCCAAAAAATTGACGAATTTTATGATTTCTAGATGGGCGAAATTAAGGTTCAAATGTAAAAATAGGACCATATTAGGGTTTTGAAGAAAAAGAGGAATTGAATTGCAAATTTGAATGGATAGGGACACCTTGGAAAATGTTTAAAAATCTAAATTTGAAAGAAATTAATTGAAATTTGCACAAAATTCAATTAAATTTGAAAATTAGGGTTTTATGACCTGACCACTTAATTTTGAAATTTGAATCTTGGGAAAAAGGAGGGAAATTGAAAATTTGAATTGTAGGAATGAAAACAAGTCCGAGAACAATAAAAAATCTGAAAATTAAATGGAAATCCAATTTTTGCACAAGTTCAAGATGATTTTTGAAAAATTAGGGTTTAATAAGTAATCGCTTAATTTTATAAATTTGATTTGCAAATTAAAAAAGACAATGAGAAAATTGAGTTTGACAAACAAAACAATTTTCATATCTAAGATAACCACAAGCAATTTTTACAAATCACAAGTTCAATTTTAATTTTAAAAATTAGGATTTTTAATGATTTAACCACTAAGTTTGCAGAAATTTGAAACTTGCAAATGAAAAATATGCAATTTTGTTCAAAGGAAAGCATGCAAGACGTTGGGTTCACCAAAATATATTATCACCAAAATGTAATGGTGGGTGAAAAATGTGTGAATGAGAGATCAATAGGAAAACTATCCTTCCCCTCCAAGGAGAGATGAGAGTTTCACTACGGATTTCTCTTCAAACACTTTTCACATAATTACATTGGAAGAGGGGGGGCAAATTCGCTAGATTCAACCTCCAAAGAAGAAGATAGAATTCTGAATGAAATGGGAATGATAAGTTAATCCCCTCTTTCTATTTGAAATGGCAAGGAGTTGATTGAATTATGCATAGAGACTAAGTGCAAAAGTGACAAAGAACTGATTATAACTTGAGATCAAAGTGTGGGATGAAGTTGTGCACCTAGATCTGGCAGTAATATGTCGAGACGAAGCCGCCCTATGAATTTGAGGAAAATTTGCCTGGATCGTGGCGGGAATGTACACGGTCCTCCAAAAAATCCGCAAAACGAAAAGGGTTTTTTCGCCTCTGTAAATGGAGTCCAAATCCGAAAGTATAGCTGCACACCTGCAACCTACACACAAAAAAAGAGAGGAAAATGGGTTGGGATTGGGGGTTTTCCTTCAGGTCAAACCCCAGTTTTGAAATTAACCAAGTAATGAAATAAAGTACTTGCAAGTAAATGTAAATGAAATACTGAAATGTAAATCACCTCAAGGGAGGTTGTGATAGAAATGTTGATATAAATGCTTGTGTGGAATTGAATGTTGGAATCAATCTCTGAATCCTTGGATTGAATGCAACACCTAGCCTTGAAGGGAGACTTGAGAATGCTCAATGCTGGAAATGAATGCTTGAATGCTTGAATGCTTGAATGGTCTTGAATGCTTGATCTCATGTAAACTTCCCACTCATCCTTGAATTTTCCAACTTATTCAAATGAGAGGGTAAATGAAACTTAAATACATGTCAATTAGGGTTAATGAAATTGATTTTCGTCACAAGCCAATATCGAGGAAGTTTTCCCACTCACTGCACAACCTACAATGCAAGCTTAGGAAAGAATCCTGCCCCAAAATAGGGTAAGGAAAGGGGTGCCACGCCCCTTTCCTAGGAGAGACAGGGGCGTGATGCCCCTGTCCTGCCCCTTTCTCCAGGGTAGAGTGCAGATAGGGTGGTATAGAGGCCAAGGGAGAAGCAAATTCCGAGGGTTGAGCAATCTCCGGTCTCCAATCAGGCTAGGGGATTTGATTTCGCATGCATGAGGACCCTAATGCAATAAAAAATTGCTAGGGTTGCAATTTTATGATACTACATGAACATGGAAAATCAAATGTTTCATTTTAGTGAAGAAATATGGAGACATCAAATGATGTTGTTAACAATAGTTTTTGAAAGGTATCTGCAAAGAAGTCTTCACATTTCTTTTTTGAATCTTTCTTTTTTTTGAGGTTGATGGAGTAGAGTTCACCTAAGCATTGTATTTTTTGGATATGTTTCCCTAGAAACTAGTTGCCAAAGCCAATTGTAGGAATGTTATTGCTTGATGTTGGAGCAATGTATCTTGAAAGAAAAATAGAGAGATGCAAGATTGTCATCAATAGAGATGTTGCGTATGATTTTTATGATAAAAATCAAACAACTAAACCTTAAGATATTGGAATTCCTAATTTATCTCCCATGGAGTAGCAAGTGGAGAAGTTCTCTCCTTATACATATATAGGTTATTTTATTCAATCTTTAACTTTGGAAAGCGACAAAGATGAGGATTTAGTTGTTGTCTATGCACAAATAGGAGCTAACATGGCTCTAGGCACTTATGCATAGAGTTTCCTTGATAGATGCTTTAATATTGGTAATCCACTATGTCAACCTTAAAGAGTTATCTATCAAATTAACAATGGGTGGCGTAGGTCTTGTTGGAGAAGATGGGCCTACACACTCAAAAGCATTTGTTGTAACCTAGATGGTATGTTTTCCCAAGATGATTGCTATGATACGTTCTAGTGAAATGGATTGGTGGATATTGCTCTAGTTATTAATGAAAAACACATTTACATTAGTTGTTCTAACAGTTATGTTACAAATTATTTGAAGGATCATAATTTATTTGCTAAATTTTAGACATATCCAAGATCAATTCTTACAAACAACATAAACAATTTGTTCAACATAAAAACTTGATAGTTATATGCTTGTCAAATTAAAGAAGGATCCATATTTTTTTATAGTATTTACATTTATAATTATAATTAAATTGTCTAAAAGTATGCTCTCAAGTATTAAATGGAATTTTTTTTTTTAAATCCCAAAATTAAATAAGAAATAATTATAGAAACCTAAAATTCTTGTTCTTCTATTTATTGTAAAATCTTCTACAATGGGAGTTTAGTTTTTGGGGGCTTAGGGACATGAATATTTGGAGGGAGAAGACATAGGTTTCTAGTTTGTACAAAAGAAAGACTTTGTGGACTCTTCTATTTTGGAGAAATAATTAAATAATAATATTTCTAGTCTATGAGTTAGAGTACACATCTCCATATTGTCAATTTCTTGGATGTTTGATCTCTAACCATTTCTTTGAATATCTTGTCATGTGATTAACTATAGTTGCTTTCCTTCATTTTATATACACCTTGTATGTAGGCATTGTAGAGTCTACGATCAGCTACTAAAAAAAGATGCCTTCCACAAGAGAGTATGCAAGATAATGAGATTTCTTGAATATTGAGATATGAGATATGGGATATGATCAAATGATGATGAATGGGGATATGAGATATATTACAAATGTACAAGAGCTTTGCTTATCTAGGCAAAATGTGATGCAGTATGACCAACTAACACAAAACATTTATATTGCATGTCTAGGTAACTATAGTAAATAAAAGTCATAAAGATAAGATAAGGATAAGATCTTATCTAAGCAACTTAAGTCTTCTAGAATGACACCTAAGACCTAAGTTAACTTAGCATGTGAATATGTCCCCACTAGGAAATTAATAGGTACAAGATATTATTTACTCTAACACTGTATACATTTGGGAGATGAATCTTCTTGTTCATTCTCTTTTCTATGTAGTTATCTTTCTTTCTTATATATATATATATATATATATATATAGTCTTTCCTACTTTATATTTAAAATCATACCCATTAAACAACCAAAATTTATCATAAGAGTGACTTATATCTCTAAAATTTATAGAAAGGTTGTTAAGTTATAACTTCCTCTTTGTTGGAATGCACTGATACTGGCAGTAAACTGAGAGGGCGGGGTGGGGGGTTAATCAGTTTACTAACAATAACAACAATCAATTCAATTATAAACCTTATACATGAGCACAACATAATGAAAGATATATCATGAAAGCACAACACACATAACACCAATATTTGATGTGGAAAACCCAGAAAGGGAAAAACCATGGTGGGAAACCCTACCCATAATCAGATGAATACTCTGTAGTAGTATTATGAATAATTACAAAGGGATCTGCACATGCAGAAAGGCCAACAACCTAGAGCGCACTGCTCATCACGAAGAGAAGTCTCACTAACTTACAAAATCATCAGACTATAATCCAGAAAACAATGAACTATGAAAGCAACATCTACTAATGCTTATATAGTTGCGGTTAAGAACTGATGTTTTCTCTGCAATACAAAACCTTTCCAACCTTCTCTGGAATGATATGACTCTATTCACACATAATCCTTTCTTTGATAATGCAGACTTAACCAACCATAACCATCGATCTCTCCATATCCAAATTACATGAATAAGTCACCTATATATACAAATCATCAACCTTATTGACAAGGTCAGCTAAACCCTAAACCCATAAGCCCATAATTACAAAAATTACATCACATGATACCACTAGACCAATATTATGATTTACATTGCATAGCTTGGACCTAAATCAAGTAACCAAACAATTATATCCGTCGAGGATTTCGCTAAGACCAAAATCCAACATGCTTCACTTGTCGGTAGAAACCCTTTGTGAAAGTTTAACCGAATCCAAATAGGACTACCATAATAGCACATCATCCAATGCAAAGTCACCAAACACTTAGGATATGATCAAGAAGTACCAACATCATTGAAGAAACTGATTCCATAAGCTGGACCCAAAATCCACTGACCAAGTTACCAAAACAGCATACCGATAAAGCTAATCGAGAACGCCAGAAGTCGGTAAAGGCATAAACCAAATGGTAACTAGAAATACCAAAAGTAATAACCAGATCACGAAACCACCAGAATATAGAAAGCATATAACCATCAGAATAAGCATCCAAAACCGATTCTAGAGATTTGATCATACTGGATCGGAATCACATCCAAAATCAAAATGATCACCAAGACTAACCGGGATAGATCCAACCTGGTTAGTCTCCAACCAGGATACATTGTTGACATAAATGACAACACTTAAACAAATCCATCATATTTCCAACAATCTCCCCCTTTGGCATTGATGGCAACACTGAATGTGAAAAACATCCAAGTGCTAAGGAAAGCCAACAATCTCCAAAACCATCAAAAGATCTAGTAGTTTTCACATGAATACCTTATCACCCTTTGACATCAATGAAAAAGGATGGATATTAAACCAAGAGTACTAAACCAAACAACTAACTACTCCCCTTGAGTAGTAGCACCATCTTCATCAACCCGGATCAGAAAAGTATGTCTGATAAGCTCACTGGATTGATGCATCTCTGCATCTCTAAGTCTCTTCCGGAGGGCTGGTAACCCCCAAATGATCTCCGAGATATTCAAAAGTGTCTTTAGGCAATGGTTTCATTAGAATATCTACAATCTATTCCTTAGTAGGCACATAAACCAGTCTAACTTCCTTTGCTTCGACCTTTTCCTTCAAAAAATTATACCTTATAGAAATGTGTTTTGATTTGGAATGAAATACCAAACTCTTTGACATATCAATAGCAGTAGTATTATCACATTGAATAACAATAGGCCCATCATAGCTTACCCTTATATCCTTTAACATCTGTTTCATCCATAAAATCTACTCGTACAGTTGGTAGCAACTGCAACATATTCTTCGTTAGCTGTAGACAATGAAGTGCATGATTGTTTCTTACTAAGCCATGAAACCAATTTCTTCCCAAGAAAGAATACACTGTCAGTAGTGCTCTTCCAGTCATCCACATCTCCTGCCTAATCAAAATCTGTATATGCACATAATGTGAAGTCATCATTCTGTGGATTCCATAACCCAAAGTTTGTTGTACCTGCCAAATATTTGAATATCCCCTTGACAACAATATCATGAGTTTCTCTAGGATCTGACTTAAATCTAGAAGCAATACAAACAACATTCATTATATCAGGTCTTGTTTGAGATAGGTACATCAAACCACCAATCATTGATTTGAATCTGCTCAAGTTCACCTTAGGTGATTTATCATCCTTTGACAATTTGCAACCGGTTATCATAGGAGTATTGACAAGTTTAGAATTTTCAAGTCCAAATTTCTTAAGTAACTCCTTCACATGCTTAGTTTGACAAATTAAAATACCTTTATCAGTCTGAGTAATCTATAAACCTAAGAAAAATTTCATCTCACCAATCATAGACATTTCAAATTCATTCTTCATATCATTAGCAAATTTCATGCATAGACCTTTTTCTCCTCCAAAAATGATATCATCCACAAAGAATTCAATAATAAATATGTCATCATGTTCAATCTTTTAATATAAGTTACTATCAACATTACCTTTACTGAAACCAAGATTTGAAAGATACTTATCCAATATAGTATACCATGCTCTAGGTGCCTGTTTTAGTCCATATAAAGCTTTCTTCAATCTGCAAACCATGTCCTTGTCTTCTGATAAATAAAACCCATCAGGTTGTTCAATGTAAACTTCCCCTTCAAGATCTCCATTTAGAAAAGTGCATTTAACATCCATCTGATATACTTTGTAGTTCTTATGTGCAACATAAGCAAGAAAAAGTCTTACCGCTTCAATTCTAGCAATCAGGGCATAAGTTTCCCCATAATCAATTCCTTCTTCCTATGAATAACCTTTGCAAACCAATCTAGCCTTGTTCCTTACAACTTGAACTTCCTCATTCAATTTGTTCCTGAAAACCCATTTAGTTCCAATAATATTCTTCTCTTTAGGTCTAGGTACAAGTTCCCATGTCTTATTCTTTTCAATCTAATCTAATTCCTCTTCCATTGCTTTTAACCAATTTTCATCCTTACTTGCTTCAATGAAAGATTCCAGTTCAATTTGAGAAATTAAACACACCTCTTCAACAGCTAACCTTCTCCTAGTTAGCACACCTTTCCTTTTATCTCCAATAATATGATCTTCAGAATGATTTAGCTTTACATACTTGGGAGTCTTTGAATTTTCTTGATTTGCTGACTCATTCTGTTGTTCCTCTGTCACTGTTGAATTTTGTAGTGATATAGGTGTCACTGGTTCACTATTCTGAACTGATTCTTGCATTACTAGTTGAGGTCTGATAAATTCATCTTCCGGTCCATAATCATATGCTCTGATTTGATTACTGCCATTCTCATCGACCTTGACATTTATGCTTTCCATTATCCCATTCAATCTTTTATTATAACATCTAAATGCTTTTCTCTTAGTAGAATAACCCAAAAATATTCCTTCATCACTTCTAGGATCAAACTTTCCTAATGCATCATCTTTTCTAATGTAACATTTGCTTCCAAAATTTTTGAAATATTTGATAGTAGGAGTATGTCCAAACCATAGTTCATAAGGAGTCTTACTGGTATCACCTTTTATGTGTACTCTATTGAAAGTGTATACAGTGGTATTGAAATCCTCTCTCCTATAGATATCAAGTAATTTAGCTTCAGTCATCATAGTCCTTATAGCATCCAAAATTGTTTTGTTCTTTCTTTCCACCAATCTATTCTATTGTGGGGTTTTAGGTGCAGAAAGTTGTCTCCTAATACCTTTCCTTTCACAAATGTTATTGAACTCACCAGATGTAAACTCACCGCCATGATTTGATCTTAAGCACTTTATCTTCATTCTTGTCTTAGTCTCAACCATAGCCTTAAAATTTTTGAATTTCTTAAAAGCTTCAGATTTCTCTTTCAAAAATGCCACCCACATCATTCTAGAATAATCATCAATAAGTAACATAAAATATCTATCACCTTGAAAACTTTTAGTCCTTGCCGGTCCACACAAATCAGTATGAATAAGGTCAAGAATTTCATTAGATTTATCATGTACACTTCTGAAAGAAGTTCTAACTTCCTTACCCATTTGACATTCTCTACATACTGGATTATGAGGTTTAACAATCTTAGGCAAATCTTTGACAACCGGTTTTTAACTAATCTTTACTATGCAATCAAAATTAACATGACACATCCTCTTATGCCATAACCAAATTTCATCAATCTGAGCAATCAAGTAAACCTTCTCACCAGAATTAAAATGAAAGATATTTCCATTAGTCTGAGTTCCAAAAGCAATCTCCAATCCAAATTTATTAATGATGTTACATTTTATGTTCTTGAATTGCAAATGAAATCCTCTATCCACCATCTGACCTACACTTAAAATATTGTGCTTTAAGCCTTCAACATAATAAACATTATCAATATCTCTTACCATCCAATGATATTGTTCCTTTGCCTTTGACCTTACATGCCTTGTTGTCACCAAATCTGACCAATCCACCATCAAATTATTGCAATGATAAGAACTTTCTTTTGTCACCAGTCATGTGATGCAAGTATCCACTATCTATAACCCATTCATCCTTCTCTTCAATTTTAGCAACCAAGGCCTTTTCCTCAGTATGTGTTGCTTCAATGATAGATTTCGAAGAATCATCCTTCATAGCAATAAAGACCCAATCTTTGGCGGATGAGGCACCATTACTGGATCCACTCACAGATTCATCATCATCATCATCATCATCATCAGAAATACCATCATCATCACTAGCATAATAACATGATTTATCCTTATTTCTTCTGAATTTAGGTCTGCTTTGATATCTAGGATTAGACTTATAATTCCTCATAAATCTTTCATGATTCCTAGCAGCTCTTTCAGGACATCTAGATGCAAAATGACCAATCATATTGCATGAAAAACATTTACAAAAGACTTTGTCTTCATACTTACTTCCAGTTGGTCGTTTAAAAATTCTTCTAGAAATCACGGCTTCCAACTCTTCAAGCTCTCTTTCTTCTTTCTCAATTTCCTCCATATTATTAGCATACATCTCTTTCCAATCTATCTTTTGTTGACCGGATGCAGATGCTCTAAATGTAGTCTCAATTTTAGCAGCACTCTAATCTCCAAGTTCTTCAAGTTCAAAAGCAGTCAATTTCCCAAGTAGTGTATCTTTGGTCACAGGGGTACTTGAGATTATCTGAAGTTCATTGATAGCAGTAGCCTTCATTTTGTAAGCTGGAGGTAGAACTCTTAGAACTTTTGACACTATCTCATCCTCACTAATAGACCTGCCACAACATTTGATACCCATGACAATCTCATTGACTCTATCCATGAAAGAACTTATCTTCTCATCTTCTTCCATCTTCAAAGTTTCATACCTTACCAGGAAACCTTCAAGTTTAGCAATTTTCACAGCCTGGTCACCTTCACAAAGAGTTTCAAGCTTTGTCCAAATCAGCTTAGCATTCTCCAACTCTATGACATTCAATAGTTTTTCATCAGATAGGGTGCTCAACAATGCTTCTTTTGCTCTTACATAATTTTCAACTCTCTTTTGTTCATCAACAGGTGTCGATGTTCCATAATTAGGATCAAGAGGTATATAGCCTTTCTCCACTATCTCCCAAACTTCAGCTCCAAGACATATGAGATGAATCTTCATTTGCTCATTTCATATCTTGTAATTTGTACCATCAAATCTGGGACTCTCCTTCCAGTAAGGATTGAATGTGGAAATAGATGCAATTGCCATCGGATCTCCTCAAGCGGTTAAGTTTCTACAGAGAGGACCTTGCTCTGATACCAATTGTTGGAATGCACTGATACCGATAGTAAACTGAGAGCTGGGGGGGGGGGTTGAATCAGTTTACTAACAATAACAACAATCAATTCAATTATAAACCTTATACCAGAGCACAACACAATGAAAGATATATCACGAAATAACAACACACATAACACCAATATTTGATGTGGAAAACCCAGAAAGGGAAAAACCACGGTGGAAAACCCTACCCACAATCAGATGAATACTCTGTAGTAGTATTATGAATAATTACAAAGGCGTGTGCACATGCAGAAAGGCCAACAACCTAGAGTGCACTGCTCATCACAAAGGGAATTCTCACTGACTTACAAAATCATCGAACTACAATCTAGAAAGTAAGGAA
The DNA here is from genome assembly GCF_030272615.1 of Cryptomeria japonica. Classification (NCBI taxonomy): domain Eukaryota; kingdom Viridiplantae; phylum Streptophyta; class Pinopsida; order Cupressales; family Cupressaceae; genus Cryptomeria; species Cryptomeria japonica. The sequence goes on from NC_081413.1 coordinate 684,961,997, forward strand.
CTATGAAAGTAGCATCTACTAATGCTTGATATAGTTTTGGTTAAGCACTGATGTCTTCTCTGCAATACAAAACCTTTCCAACCTTCTCTGGAATGATATGACTCTATTCGCACATAATCCTTTCTCTGATAATGCAGACTTAACCAACCATAACCATCAATCTCTCCATATCCAAATTACATGAATACGTCACCTATATATACAGATCATCAACCTTATTGACAAGGTCAGCTAAACCCTAAACCCATAAGCCCATAATTACAAAAATTACATCACATGATACCACTAGACCAATATTATGATTTACATTACATAGCATGGACCTAAATCAAGTAACCAAAAAATTATATCTGTCGGGGATTTCGCTAAGACCAAAATCCAACACATTTCACTTGCCGGTAGAAACCCTCATTGAAAGTTTAATCGGATCCAAATAGGACCACCATAATAGAACACCATCCAATGCAAAGTCACCAAACACTCGGGATATGATCAAGAAGTACCAACAACATGAAAGAAACTAATTCCATAAGCCGGACCCAAAATCCACTAACCAAGTCACCAAAGCAGCATACTGGTAAAGCTAACCGGGAACGTCAGAAGCTGGTAATACCAAAAGCTAGCTGGTAAAGGCATAAACCAACTGGTAACCGGAAATACCAAAAGCGATAACTAGATCATGAAACAAACAGAATATAGCAAGCATATAACCATCAACATAAGCATCCAAAACCAATTCCAGAGATCTGATCATACCGGATCAGAATCACATCCAAAACCAAAATGATCACCAAGACTAACTGGGATAGATCCAACCGAGATAGTCTCTAACTGGATACAATGTTGACATCAATGACAACACCTAACCAAATCCAACATATTGCTAACACTCTTAAGTTGTTTCTTTTGTCACTTCTCACTAGGCATATCAAGGTTATTTTCAAAGTAAATTGCAATGACAAATATGTTAACCAATAGATTTTTGGTAACTATGATAGGGAAACAAACTTGCTAGTGCATCATTATTCTCTAAAAAATATTCTCTAAAAAAGTAAAGGGTACCTTTTTTGTAATGAAAGTTGGCAATAATTCAAAAGTAATATACATTCTTCTATTATTTTTAGACTTTCGTAATGACATTACTTTCATCGAGGCCATGGAGAATTCACTTTGGCCTATTCAAATTGAATTAATACACAACCTTATTTGTAGGGTCAATTGTTTTTTCACAAGTTCACTAGAGGAAACTCACAAGATTATAATATTTATATCCAAGCATTCGCTTTTGCCTATGGAATTTTGGGAGTGTGTGAAGATGTATTCATGCATTTATTTTTTTGAAAGACTCATTAGTCATGCTACAAAATGATTTCAAAATTTGGAAGATGGATGTATTACAAATTATGGCAACTTGAAAGGCAAGTTTCTTAGAATATTCAAACTTATGGTTGATGCATACATATTATTATCTCAAATTTTCCAAATTTAAAAGAAGGAAAAGGTCATGGAATGATTCAGCTAGTCTTTAAAGAGTATTCCTCAAGATGATCAATCAAATGAAAAAAATTAGTCTTGTATCTTCATCGTTGCATTGCAACCTAAGGTCATATTTCTCTTAATAAATAACAAGGTATAAATTTTAAGAATTTCACTAAAGAAAGATTTTTTTTTTTTTCCATAAAAGTGGCCAAGCCACTAAACTTTTTTATTAATTTTAGAAATTTTTACATCAGGTTCAAAAGGCATACCGGCAGGAAAGAACCCGCAAGAAAACCTCCGGTTGTCGCCTTAAATGTAAACTAAAGAACTAATCTACCCTTACAAAATAGCTGGATCCAGCTGATTCGAAATCCCATCCAAACCCATACAATTTGACCTATATATAGAGGTCCCCTAGGACATATCCAGATACAAAAGATCCTCAACTGATTATAACTCAGTTGGCTACAAAATGAAGAGTTGCACTATATAAAAGTTTCCTCGAGAAGATCCAGGAGCCCAACAACTGTTATCAATCGGGGAGCAACAACAGATTACAAAAAGTGGACATCATAAAAATTATTTCATCAAGAAGATCATGCCGAGACACCAAGGAGTCCATAAATTTTTACCAAAGGGGAGTCAAAAAACTGAAATAGACCAATTATATCTGACTCTAGAAAATTGAGCCAAGAAGAATCACCCAAAAACCTGCACCATTAGTGCAATGTGGTTTCCAAATCCAACATCCCATAGACAACTTGCCAAAAAAGAGAAGAGATACTTGCAAAAACATGTAATCAAATAGCCATAAACCAATTACTCGAGCTTTCCACAGGTGGAGTAGGCTGAGCATCATTAGGAACAAGAGCCTGTATAGGGACTGCGGGGAGAGGAGTAGCAGATGAAACAAGACATAAATTAATTAGATCATGGAGACCAATTAGCACATCCCGTGCCCTAGTCAAAACCTGAGGAGAGATGAACTCAAGCAACCTCTTCACAACTTTTAATGCTTCATCAATAGTATCGCAAATTAGGCCCATTCTAATTTCAAAAAGCAATTCTCCACAGAATCCATTCTCCAAAAGCTCTTGAACAGAAAAGGAACCCCCATAAGAAAGAGTACCCATATCAAAGTTATAACTATCCAAAGCTGACCCAAGATAATGCATATCAAGCAATGGAGGAGCCACAAATTTTGATGAAATAAGTTGGACCAGAGTCTTATCCCACATAAGATCATAACATATAGTAAAAAAATGAGACAAAACTTCTGAAGAAGAGATAAAAGAAGGAGAAAGCAACCAATGATTCCCCACCACCCTACGAATTTCAGACTCCAACTCCAAATTATGCAAAACAAAAACTCTCTCAAGCTTCTTAGAATCATACCCATAATTATCAACAATGTCTACCTCTAGAGAAACTAATGAAACACGGTAAATCAGAAGTGTAATAGACATGAGAAGAAATTACCTTTCCCACAGAGAGAAATACTCACCAAGCTACCTTTGACACAACTGTTAAATGAAATCTACACCAAAAAACCAATATATAGCCGAGGCAAAAAAGCAGCTAATTTCTAAATTAATTTACCACCTTACACAATAATGAATGATCTGATCGTGTGAAAGCCAAGTATCCAAGAAATCATTCCAAGAGATGCATCTCGGCCAATCAAAACTAAGCCAAACAACCTATATTAATTAACCACCTTACACAATAATGAATGATCCAAGTATCCAAAAAAATCATTCCAAGTGATGCATCTCGGCTGATCCGAATTAAGCCAACAAATAAATAATGATTGCTCCTTATTATCACCGCTGTGAGAAGTACCAAAATATCACCACCTAAGCCAAAAAATAGTACAACAGTAATCATCATTTGAAAGGACAGAGCATGACACAATTATCGTGCCACAAAATGAAAACCCCTCATGCGAGAACAGTTTGGAAAGACTTGAGATAAAGTAAGAACAAAATCAAGCCACCACTCAAAAAGACTTTATAAGTAAATAAGAACACAACCGAGCCGCCACTCTAATGGCCAATAAACATAGCCACCCTTATTGCCTATATTAGTTCAAAACCAAGCTATATATAAGAGAACATATTCCCACATACAGAGCCACATTGCCATTTGAACATAAACAATAAACATGCCTACCCTGACTGGCAAAAGAGAGGCAATTTTCAAAAATCAGATACCAAGAAAACCTCATATCATTGAAACTATTCCAAAATTGAAACAGGAAATTCATCTAAACTTACATCACGTAGATTAGCATTACTGTCAATAGCTAGATTAGCCAAAAAATTTGCTACCCTATTTATCTCTCTATAGCAATGAGTAATGAAGAAAGAATCAAAAAATTCTAATTGCTGGAGAATATGATCAAGAAGATATTGCAGCTGCCAACAATGAGAGTTCCTTTTTAACACACTCTGAATGATCACCAATGAATCCCCTTCAATGATAAGGTCTTTAATACTTAGGGAAATAGCCAACTCCAAACCGAAAGATAAAGCCTTAAATTCAGCAAAGTTATTAGTCTGAATACCAATTGCGTGACACCTAGCATGAATAATGTGAGTATGATGGTAAAAAATTACCATACCTACCCCAACCAAATCGAGATTTCCACGAGAGGCTCCATCGCAATTCAACTTAAACTTACCAAGAGGAAGAGGTTTCCAGAAGGCCAATTTTCTTTCATTTAAGGCATCACCCTTTTTCGAAATTGATCCATGAGAGGGAAGGACAGATAACATACTCCAAACTCTAGTCACCCTACTATCCTAATGTGAGAAGGATGTGAGGTTTTCCAAATTATTGCTTATATGAGACAAAGCAACCTCAGAAATGGACGATTCAATTTTCAGTAAGACCTCTGGAAGAGAAGAGCTAGTGTTTCTAAAGATCCTGTTATTACGCTCTAACCAAATATTCTAGATTAAAATAGATGGGGAAATAACCCATAAAAATGCATAAAAGGATGAAGTAAACAAGAGTGGCCAAGAACTAAAAAAGGTAACACACATGTGAAGGCAACAATGATACCCATCCTATCCAACCTCATACCTGTAAGAACCCTATCTTGAACTGCCAACCAGGCAAAGGCACTAGCTTTTGGCAAGCAGGTCGAGTGCCAAAAAAGCTTATAAGGCCAAGAAGGAAGATCATTCTTTCTCATAAGGGAATTATAACCATACTTCACCGTGTATTTTCTAGAAATATTTTTAGTCCAAACTAGTTCGTCCTCATGATCAAAGAGAATAACCACCCTCTCACTCAAGACCTTGGTATACTGCAATTTCAATTCTCGATCAATCTCCAAAAAGTCAATAGATTTCCATTTAGCCAACCTCATATTTCCACTATGTATTATGTCAAAATAGTTTGCCACAAAGGTTCCCCAAAGGGAAGAAAGAATAGATATCAGGGGAGACCAATTCCTTAGGCTTCGTAATGGGGGGTGCCCATTCCACCTTTCTTCCCAAAATCTAACCTTTGTGCCTTTATGGAAAATCCAGGAGAGATTAGGCAAAATAACAGATCTGCATTTACATATGAAGTTCCACATAACTGATCCTAAAGGTAAGTTAGAAATCTGAAATATATACTCCCTAGGATCATTATTAAGGTACTTGGCAAACATAATTTGTGCCCAGAAAGACCCGGATTTATCATACAAACTCCAAACCAGTTTAGCCCCTAAAGCCAAATTCTGTTTTTCCAGATTTCTGACCCCTGTACCCCCTAATTCCTTAGGCAAACAAACTTTATCCGAGGCCACCAGAGGAAGTTTATTTCTTCCATCTTTATTGCTACTCCAGAGAAAGGACCTCAAAGTATCTTGTAAGCTTACCAACACACCCTTTGGATATTTTAACACTGACATGAGATAAATAGGAACCACATTCAACACAGATTTGATGAGAACAATTTTCCCAGCTAAACTCAACCATCTGTGATTCCAAGAAAGAATTCTCTTTGAGATGACAAAAATGATTTTATCCCAAAAGCTTAAATTATCCTGTTTGATAAAGAAAGGTATACCCAAATAAGTACATGGAAGATTGCTAGGCTCAAAACCCCAAAAGGACAATAATCTATTTTGGATAAATTGCGGGGTATTTAGAAAGAAGATTTTTGACTTGTCAGTATTCACTTTCTGTCCTGAAAAATGAAGCATAATTCTGGATAATTTCTTTCATGACTAAAGCTTCCCGCATAGATGCCTGACCAAATAACAAGGTATCATTTGCAAATAGGCAGTGTGATATAGAGCCTGGAACTCTCGGGATTTTGACCCCCAACCAAAGTTCTTTCAATTTCGCAGCCTTAATAGCCCAGCTAAAAGTATAAACAGAAATGGTGAAAGAGGATCTCCATGTCTTAAACCTTGAGAGGATGAAAAAAAAACCACAAGGGGATCCATTAATTAAAATCAAGAACCTTGCAAAAGAGATATAGGCATTAATCCATTTAATCCATGCCCTAGAAAAACCTAATTTTTCCAAAACAAGTCCTAACGCCCGCCATTCCACTCTATCATAAGCCTTCATCATATCTAACTTCAAGATCATGGTCGGGAATCTTTGAATGGAGATAGAATGTAGAACCTCATGAGCCACAATAGCCCCCTTCGGAGTCTCCCTGTTAGGTACAAAGCCACCTTGTTCCACTGAAATTAGTTTAGGAAGGATTTTGGATAGCCGAATGGATATTTCCTTAGTGAAAATATTATATAAGGTATTACATAGAGCAATAGGACAAAAATCAGCAAAAGATTTAACAATCTCCTCTTTTGGAATAATAGCAACCATCGTGGTATTAAGTTCCTTCAAAATTGACCTATTTCTCCTACTTTCTTCAAGAGCTAAGAGCAGATCTCTACCCACAAAATCCCAACACTTCTGAAAAAATAAAAGGGTTAACCCATCCGGACCCGGAGCCTTATCAGAACTCATAGCAAAAACTGCCAATCTAACTTCTTCTAGGGAAAAAGGAGACATCAACATCTTGTTATCTTTTGAAGAAACTAAAGATGATATATCAGAAATAAAATCATCTTTAAAATTGCCACCTTCAGAAGATAGCAGTGCCTTGAAAAAACTTACTGCCTCCGTAGCAATCTCCTCAGGCTCTGTAAGCACATTTCCAGAAGAATCCTCTATACAATAAATCCTGTTCCTACTCCTTTTTAATTTAGTAGAAGAGTGGAAGAACTTGGTATTTCTATCTCCATTGGATAACCATACTTCTCTAGACTTTTGTCTCCAAAATATCTCTTCCCTAGCCAGAATCTCTTCAAGGTCTATTCTTAAAGACTTTAACTCATCAAACACTTGAGGAACCATACCATGATCAAGCACATGCTTATTAAGAATTTCAATCATATCCTAAATTCTCTGTTTTTCATGAAAAATATTTTTGAAATGTGAAATATTCCATTCTTTAATGTTCATTTTTAAGAACTTTACCTTCTTGACAAGCTGAAACATGCGAGAACCTGAATAGAAGGGAGCGAAATCCCACCATTTTCTAAGGAGAGGTAAGAAGGAGGCATCCCTAAACCACATAGGCTCGAATTTGAAAGGAGACCGAAAGGAAGCCTTGTCTTCCAAGATGCAGAGAGAAATCGGACAGTGATTAGATCCTGACATAGGCAAAATGGAGGAAAAAAACTCAAGGTCCAATTGCAGCCAATTTTCTGAAAGTAAGAACTGATCTAATCTTTTTGCTATTTGTGAGAAATCCCTTCTCATATTTGTCCAAGTAAAAATCCCATTTTGGGATTGGCAATCAAAAAGACCCATGTGGAGGATGAAATTCCCAAAATCCTCCATGATTCTTTTATTTGGAAAAGTCCCTCCACTTTTTTCACTAGGATCCAATATAGCATTGAAGTCTCCTCCAAAAAAAAAAAGGGACCCCTATCTTAGAGGAGAAGCCACCCTACTCAAGTCCCTCCATAACTTCTTTTTTCCCTAAATCCTAGAAGGAGCATAAATATTGAACAACCATACCTTAACCCTAGAAATTTTACTGGTAACCAAGAACAACATCCAATGTACTGCCAAGGAGACCAATTGCACCTCAACGTTATAAGAATTTCATAGTAATGCTAAGCCTCTAGAAGCATCAGAAGAAGAACAAGATAGAGAATTCCACTTTTTCTAGGTTGAAAAAAGCATATTAGCAGACTCTTTAGACAATTTCGTTTCCTGTAGCATAACCAAATCACACTTGATTAAATCCAACTGGGACTTAATCAAGCATCTCTTGTTAGGGGAATTTAAGCCCCTAACATTCTAGGAAATAAGCTTCATTGAGCTTGAGGGGAGGTCGAAACTCCCCTCTTCTCAATAGCCAGAGATTTAGTGCTATCTTCATAGCACTTTTGCAAATTCCTCTTAACAGTCACAGACCTAGTCATAGGAGGACTAGACAAATGTAGCTTACCCTTTTTCCAATTACCTAAGGAGAGTGATTTATTCCCCTTACCAACTCTGGGGGAAAGGGAAAGAGTCCTCTGAATCCCAAAAGTAATCTCTAATTTAGTTTGAACATTTTTAGGAGGCCTACCTCTTCTAGGAGAACCAAAAGGAGGGGACAAAACCAAAGAGGTTTGCACAATTGGCAAGTCTTTAACATTCTGTAATGGGGAAGAAATAGTCAGTTTATCAGTCGTACCCAAATCTTTAGAAGCCAAAATCTTAAAAGGATTTGCAGTTGTAATGATAGGAAGGGAAGACTTAATTTCACCTAAATCACTATCAATAGAGAAAATAACCCTATCTGTTGCCTCCATCCCACCTTGGGGGGCTTGATTATTCAGAAGCTCATTCACCTGATGCACTAACTCTATATCAGGCACAACTACTCTGGGTAACTCATTAAAACCTAGATTTAATTCCTTGTCTAGAGTTTCTGGGCCGAGATCAGAAGTATTGGAAGCTAAAAGTTTGATTTGAGCAATTAAGGCATTGTCAGACGGAATCTCTACTTCAGAAACCTTACCAGAATTACCTATTTTAGAAGTGTCTAATGCTACTGATTCGAAAGGAGAGAGAACATTCTTTTTAGAATTATCACTAGCACCCAAAGAATTTAAAATATTCTCAGAATCCTTCCTAGTAAAGTTTGAAATTGGCCCAGTCATTTTTATTGATTTATTCATGGAAGGAGAAACAGTAACCTGATTAAAATTCAACTGAAAAGTAGCATCATCTTTATTCAAAATTTTCCCATTACTATCAATAAACTGCTGAGACTGTAACATAGAATTAACATTAACATCTATTGGACCCGACACCTGATGAGTCTTCTTAAAATCCTTAAACAGTGGGGTATCTAAAATAAGGGGAGATTTCAAAAGCTCAAAATCTAGTTTCTCTATATTTTGATGCCAAATCCGCTCATGAGACTTGATATTACAAGTACGGGGATGCACAGTCTTAGGATTGAGTAAAACACAAATTTTTACCAGAACCTCCCCCTCCACAAAATCCAAGCGGGATGTGACAAAAGTACCAAATGAATTGCCAATTTGTTGTAGGACATCGGGATCCACGAATTCAAAGGGAAGTTTAGGAAGTCCAAACCAAAAGGGAGCAAATTTATTATTTGACCAAGTAGGAACAAAGAAAGGCTTCCAAGCAATAACCGAAAGAAAGTATTTTCCAAACCAGTGATGAGGAGAAACCAAAACCCTATCCTGAAACATAGGAGAATCGAAAACAATAATAAAAGAATTTGATGAAAGTAGCTTAAAGTAATGAATATCCACCCAACGTTTTTGTAATTTAGTAAAAAGTTTGGACAAACAGATCTGATCCCCCCAGAGTTCCCCAATAATAGCATTCAAACGAAGGGAAAAATAAAGATATTGAAAATAAAGATGACTTGATTTTATTTGGTTTTCTAAAAGAAAAATACATGAAAATATGTATTTTGAAACTTTAAAATTGTGTATTAATAGATCCATCTTCAATACAAAATTCTAATATCACCTTGAAAGGCAGTCTTATATGTAAAAAGAGTAAAATTTATGCCTCCTACATCTGATTGTCATAAACTCATAGTTCTTGGTGAAAAAGATTTGTTCAAGGGTGATTTAGTTGTTGGAGTAATTTTAGGACAATTATCTAATTATTTATTAATTATGTCCTTTAATTGATTTTTCACTTAAGCTAAACTTAGGTGTCTTTTTATTATCCAGAGTTTACTTTTCAATTTTTTTGTTTTAGATGTAGTTTATCTTAATTTAGCTCCTACTTTGCATTGCTTTAGTTCTCCTAATTTTAGGATTAAGGTTTGCACATAGGGTTTCATTCATCCTTCATAAGGATTCATTCATTCATTGTAATTGTACCTCCAATATTGTATCTTGGATCATTCTTTGTGCATAATACAAAAATTATTTAGTTGCTATAGAGCATGTTATCTTTTCTTAAGGTTATATAAGTTCTCTCATTTTTCTCCCATTGAACATGCATCTAGTCCTATCTCTCATACATTGAGAGCGGATTAGAAATATGAGGAGAGGTTTGGTCACTTGAATGTATGTGTTGTTCAGTCATCTAAAATGGTTTCTAAGACTTGTTTTGATCATCATTCACCTCCCTCTTTCTCAAAGATTGCCAAATATTGCAGGGTTATTTGATACATCACACACTCCAAAAATTGAAGACATGATTGAGGATATTCCATTCCTCTTTGATGGTAGTTTGAGCATTCATGTCATCCCCTCTTTAGTGCCTCCAGAGGTTGTTCAACATGTATCTTCTTAGCAATTTGGATTTGCTTCAATTAATTTGGCATATCATGATTCAGACAATTGGAAAATTGAGCAGTCTTCCATGACACACATCATGAGACTTTTCTTTCCATTGCCTTTCATTGAGTTTTTTAGCCTTGGCCACTTGATTTGTTTCTTCTTAAGGGGATTAACATGGTTTGACACTCTTGGATCTTCATCAGTATATGTCCTCAAGCCTTCATCTTCAAAATTGAAGCTTCTCTCTTGTGGGGAAGATACATTGTCTCTTGTTCTCTCTCTTATGGGGGGATATTCATTGTACTTATGTGACCAATTCTGTACTTGGGGGGGCACTTGGAGTCCTTCATCTTAGTCACATGTAGTACCTTTTCATTTCATTTCATCTCTTGCTTTTGGAGAGGAGTTTTTTTCCATGTGGTTTTTCTCCCTTTCTCCATTTAGAGACCTCATTAGTGTGAGTTGCATTGCTTTGACCTTAGGAGGCCTAGTTGTTAGGACTCATTCATGCATGCATATTTTCATTCTTGTTAGCTCTTAAGCTTATCCCTAAGTTAATATTAAGGGGGGGTATTGGAGTAATTTTATGATGATTATATAATTATTTATTAATTTGGTCCTTTAATTACTTTTTTACTTAAGCTAAACTTAGGTACTTTTTTATTATCTAGAGTTTGCTTTTCTAGTTTTAGTTCTAGATGTAGTTGAGTTTAATTTATCTCCTATTATTGGTTTCTCCAATTGATTTACCCAAGTATCTTCTATGAGTAGCCAACTTCAATCTACAAGGGATTGGATCAGAGGCCAACTGACATGACAGTGACTAGGGATAAGGAGCTAGTCACAATCCTTTACACTTTAGGCTTTGTTAAACCTAGCTGGGTAAACCTTATAGAAATACCTTGATCCTAATTCAATTTTATTTAGGTACTGCAACATATATGTTCTAAAATCTTGGACAATCAAAGGATGTATAATTTGAGTGGGTGTAGCTATATCCCTAACTAATAAGCTTTGAAAACTTTGAGAATAGATAATCCTAACTCTAAAAACTGAAAAGTCAAAGTAAAATTACAACGATCAACATGAAAAGATGTTTTCTTTAAATTTTAAGTGATATCCTGAAGTTGATAACACAAGAAACATGATTAGTGCCTATCCATTCGACACAATGAGTTATGAATAAAGTACAATATATGAAACATCTACAATTTCCAAACTAGAAATATTCATATCCTCTTGATTAACACCTAATATTAACCATGGCATGATAATGAATTGCAAGTCATATTATTATCCAATGAGAATGGAATGAAACCCTTATGCTTGATTTAGGTATTTAGTCTTCTACTTTACAAGAAACTAAAATCAAAGATACATAAGCAACACTATGCAAAGACAAAACGAGAAAGTCATCAACTCTTAATTTCATAAGATTTTGCAAAACACATTAGAGACAACTTGAAAACCAATGAATTTGATTTCAAGATGCTTCTAAAATTACATATGCTTCATAGGCAAACTATATCCATAGAGAAAACTAGGTAGTAAAAGAGAGAGTGAGCATATCATTGTATTACAAACTTATAGACAAACTATACAATTCTACTTCTCTAAAGTGCTTTGAGAAATATATGAGACTCTAGAGAGAGAAAATAAGGCCTTGAATAACCTTTTATAAGGAAAAGATGCAAAAAAGGTTTGATCCTTTTATAAAATTCTTTATGGCAGTAGGTGACCACCTGACACATAAGAAGACAATTTTTTTTGTGCTGCTAACAAGATTCACACATTCATTTTCCTTCTCCATAGGTGGTAGTTTCTATAGATGATTTTGAGCCTCTTTCCTTTATATGAGCCTACTTATCAAGTTGAAAAGTCTGATAACCTTGCAGACTTGTTAAAACCACCATGATAGGGAGCAATTTATTGCACCTTTAATATATATATATATATATATATATATATATATATATATATATATATGGCGAGTTTGATTGTCATCGTGGTTTTTCCTTGTTTGGGTTTTCCACATAAAAATATTTGTGTTCTTGTGTGGATGCATTTGTTATTTTTGATATTTACTTTCTGTTGGCATTTTGATGATTATGTTGTGATTGTCATTGATGGACACACACTTGCTATGAGATCACTTTGAGAATGTATGAATTATGCTAAACCGGTAATTGTTCCAAACCGGTATCATGTTGTAGTCTTTAGACTATTGTTGTTATGCAGAAAGTGTTTACTGATCTCAAGCGGTATAAAGACCCAAGCGACATAGAAAGATCAAGTGGTTTAAGGATCTCAAGCGGAGCGGAACAAAGGAGCCAGAAGCGATAGTTATCTTTTTCCCAGTCTTCAATTTTTGTCAACCGGTAATCTGTTTGAACCGGTATTACTCTGAGTCATCAAATGGTAACTGAAAAGTTGGACAAACTGGTAATACTCTGTGATGAGTTACCAACCGGTATATTTGTGTGATGAGTTACCATCCACCGACACTTTGACGGTGATTTTGTGTCATGTTACCAAATGTGTCTAGATACAATGAACCTAGGAACTTGCAATGTAATCCTATTGGACTGACATGAAACCAGATTCCTTTTAAGGACATCATGTCTAGGGTTTTAATATGTGTGTAGCTAATAGGGTTTGTGGTGGTTTATGAGCTCTTGTATGTGTGATCTTAACTAAAAAGATCAAGTATGTGAGTTGTAACAGAGTAAGGAGTTACTGAAGACTGAAGTAATGCTAAAATGCATTAGCTATGAGCTAAAATGGATCTAATCAAGCAGACTGTGCCATTTGCTAGATCATTCACTTGTTGATTACTCACATCTTCAACAAGTTAGAAACCCTTAACCAGGTAGGCCCAGAAAAGCCTTTGTAAATCCTCTAACAAGGTGGTTCACATCTGTGGAACTGAAATCCTCTCACAAGGTAGTCTTTAATCAGACTTATCTCCTAATAGAGATTGAGTTTCCTAACAGGATCTATTTTGGTAAAGAACATTGTATGACCTTAACCGGTCTGGTTACTATTCTGCAGATAGTTACTTATGAGTTTCATCTCACCGTGGTTTTTCCCATTTGGGTTTCCACATCAAAATCTCTTGTGTTATGGTGATTGTGCTTCTGTGGGTGAATGTATTATTTGCTATTTGGTTTGCATGTGTGTTAACCGGTTTATTTGCTAAACTATTTTTCCGGTTTACTGCTATACTATTAAATTGTTTAAGTACAGTATTTTTTGGTATACTAATTCACCGCCCCTCTTAGTATTCATCAATTGGTATCAGAGCCAACCTTTCTATAAGTCTAACCACTTGGAAAGAGATATGGGGGAATACACTGTGAGGGAACTTACTCATCGGCTCACTCAGTCTGAGCAAGCCTATGATGAGCTTATGGTCAAATATAAGGCCTCTCAGGCAAAAAGAAGAGAGCATGCTAAAAACTAATGGAGCTAACTGAAAATAGTTCTTTTGATGAAGCAGACATGGAAGCCCTAATTCAAGAAGTTGAAAAATTGAATGAGTCCAATGCCAACCTAAGAAGGGAAATTGAAGGCCTAACTATTAGAATGTGTCAAGAGCTTGAGAACTGGAGGAAAGCTAAAGATCTGGTAAAAGACAAAGATCATGAGATCTCCAACCTGAAGCAAGAGATCAGTGCACTTACTGCTCGTCTTCATGAAAGCAAAATGGAAAAAGAAGAAGTGCAAGGTGAATTAAACATGGCTATCTTCAAGAATGCAACCTTGAAGGAATCCAATGCTGCCATTTCCAAAGAACTCACTAAGTCAAAGGAAATACTTGCCAAATTCAATAAGAGCTCTGTCAAGCTAGAGCAGAAGCTTGAATCAGCTAAACCAGTAAAGAATACCAATGGACTTGGTTTCTCTGAATATGAGGAAGGTGAGACCTCTGGAACAAAAAGTGAAGCATCAAAGAAATAACTGACATCAAAGGATAAAGGTAAGAAAAAGTTCAAACCTATTTGCTTTAACTGTCTTAAGGAAGGACACACTGCTAATGTATGTAGAAGTAAGGCTTACAATAATTTTCCTTATTTTCTAAATGACAAGCCTAGATCCAATAGATTAAATGGTAATTGTTATGCATGCAACAAGTTTGGGCATAGAGCATTTGAATGCAGGTCTATGAATCAAGGATTTTTTCCTGAACCCTCTGGGAACCGGAACCCAAACCGGTTTAATACCTATAGTCATCAGTCAGGGAGCAGTGGCTACCAAGCGGCAACCAGATGGAGAGAAATTTGTGTGATTTGTCATGGTCATGGTCACACTGTTGCAACATGTAGAAGGAAGAATGGAAACATGAATAATGGACCTTGGAGAGCCCCTGGAATGGTTTGCTATCACCACAACAAACCGGGTCATACAATAAGATTCTGCCGAGCAAGAAAGAGTATATCAAATGATATACCAGTCACTCCAGAAGGAAAAATTGATGTTGAAATTGTTCAAGTAGATATGAAGAAAACCTGGAAGAAGAAGCTAGAAGAAGTGATTCAAGAAGAATCGATTTCTGCACCCAGTATGGAAGTCGCTAAATCGACAAACTAAGCATCAGAAAAGTTTAGGGGGAACAAACAGAGAAATATCTCGAACCCTCAGTTGACATCAGTAAGAGACCTTAACTGGTATGAGATACCTGTCAGATTGGCAGAAGACTGGAAATGGTATAAGGCAAAATTAGGGTTTACGCCCTAATAGTGGAGCATTTATTATGGTAGGTGGAGAATTTGTTCAAAAGGAATTTTCAAATCATTTCTCACTATCATTTTTTTGAGCAAAGAAGTTTTCAAGTGCAGAGCGAAGAAAAGCGATTTACATTGTGATTCAAGGAATTTATCAAAATCCTGAAGGAGAATCTGAAGCGAACATCTATTGGACAAGTGTAGAACACAAAGCGGTATTTTAGTAACCGAAGGAGTGTGGAGCGAAGTTCAAATTGCGAAGCCCTAAATTTCAATCTACGAAGGTATTTTTCAAAATTCCCTATTTATCATGGCTTCAACATCACATGCTAGATCTAGTGCACCCATTGATTCTGTAGACTTCATTCAACGGAAGGCAAAATGCAATGCCTTATCTCAAATACCCACTGGTGTCATAGTGGAAGAAGGCATTTCAGATTTCATTGACTACAAGATTGAAGACCTAAGATCTCTAATGATCCATTCCCAATTGAGTCTATTCTATGGAAAGGATAAGAAGATTAAACTGGAATTCAACATTCTAGAAAAGAAGAAACTTCACAAGGCAGCCTATTTTCTTGAAGAATTTTCGGATGATCACATTTGAATTATTCTGAGTAGAGTACACAGTGATAAGATGTACTTAGAGCGAACGCATGATATCACACCAAAAGCAATTCATGCTGTCACCGATTTCTACAATATCGGTGAAGTGCCAGCCCTAAGAAAGATTAGCAAGACATAAATGACTAAGCTCACCAGTTCTATGAGCGATTCACAAGGAATGATTGTCAATTCAATCAAGGACGGTCTTGTCAAATATGCATGTATGGTGATAGGATACTAGACGTTCCATGCCAGCAAAATCAACTCTGTCTCTGCTGCAGTGGTAAATGCTGCCTATAGGATGATCAAGGAAGATGCATCGTTTGATCTGTGCATTGGTATGCAAAGACAACTTCTGTTGAACCTCAAGTCGATCAAACAGGACAATGCCCTGAAATTTAAGTTTGGACAACTGTTGGTTGGGTTGTTCTTCTACTTCCAAGGCTACTTTCCAGGAGTAGGTGATATTCAGTGGTCTGTTGACCAACTGATGACAAAGAAAATTAAGGAAAGCCTACAAGCGGTAGGAACCGACTATCCGGAAGTACTAAACAAATACTTTGATGAGTTCAGATGCAAAATGAACCAAAGGGTAAGAATATCTAGTGATATAGTCAAAAAGTATGAGTAAGACATCTGCTTCACCATCAAAGTTGATGAGTGCATAATGGAGGCAGTTGAGCCTAGATAGGAAGAAGTGGAACCAATGGGATATGAGGTAATGAATGACATGTTAGATAGGTATGCCTCTACCCTAATCACCTCGCCCCTTGATTCAAAAGAAAAGAGAACCGACACCTATTTGGAAAGGGTTACACCGGTTCAAGAACCCTCAGTAAAGAAGGGAAAGGTAGTGCCTTCAACATCGACACCAGTTACCACAACAAGTCCCAAAGTGACCAAGAGGTCACCAGCAAAGAAGAAACTAGAAGCAGCACCTGCCAAAGTCTTTGAGAGGAAGCAGAAGACAAAAAGCAATACACCAGACTCAGAGGACACTGTCTCTGAAGAACAACCTAAGAAGACTAGGCAAACAAGGAAAACGACAAAGAGTGAACCGACATCATTTGCACCGGTAAATATTGATATTTCTTCTTATAAACATTTGACACATTGTCAAAGAACAAATAAGAATATTAGAAGAAAAGTACTTGGTGATTTGAAAGAGTGCTTTGATGATTTTAATGATGATGAAAAGAAAGAAGTTGAACAGGAAGTTATCAATTATTTATGTATTAATGACCGGTGGCCATCAGAAATTAAATCTAAGGCACCTGATTCTTTGTATAGTTCTTTTGACAACAAGTGGCGCATTGCCATAGAAAAGGAACAAGAAATAAGAGAGGAAGTATTTGCACAATACTTTCCTGATGTACCTAAAATAGAACTGTATGAAGTGGTGGAGAAATATAAGGGACTCTTCTTCATGGGAAGAAGAAGACTCCTGTTATTGGAAGGAAAAGTTCCGGAAGTGGTCAAAGATACCCACTCCCTTGCTCAATCATCTTTAAAACTGCGTGAAGTGGTTGAAGCCAACGGGAAAGCAGAGAAAGAACCACAAATCACTCAACCAGATGAAGTATACAATAGTGAAGGAGAACTGGTCACCACTCAAATGGAACCAATTGATGTTGATGCCTTAAATGGTGACAATGTTACTCCGGATGCTCCAGTAGAAATAGAAGGTCAGGAGAAACAGGAAGAAGACAAGAGAAAACAGGTAGAGGAAGAAAAGAAGAAACAGGAAATAGAAAAGACAAAATAGGCAGAACAGGAAAAGAAGAAAGAGGATGAGAAGAAAAAGAAAGAGGAAGAAAAGAGAAAAGAAGAGGAGAATAAGAAAGAAGAGGATGAGAAGAAGAAGAAGGAAGTAGAAAAGGAAGAGGAGAAGAGAAAGGAAGAGGAGAAGAAAAAGGAAGTGGAGAAGCGGAAATAAGAGGAGAAAAAGAAGGCAGAAGAAGACAATAAAAGAGCCAAAGAGAAAGAAGAAGTGACACATGGCACTCAGATGGAGACTCCAAAGGCAACCGGTAGTCAAGCCAAAGTGGCTGACATTACTAGTCCTATTGACCTCCAGTCTGCAAATGAATCAAAGCTACTGCAGAGCATTAAGATTGCTCAAGAGCGATTGGATGCTCTAAGGAGGAAAAAGGAGGAAGATGTTATCCAAACTGCGATGGAAAGACTCACCAATTTGATACCCGGTACAAACCTCCCCAGTACCGATTCCTCACTTGCCCAATTAAAGCTTCTATGTACAGTTGTGGAAGACCAGGTCCAAAGCCTGGAAGAAGTTGCAAAAACAAATGCCAAAAAGGAGCATGAAAAGGCTCTGAACATTGCCTTGCTGAAGAAGTTGAATGAGCTTTGGTCAGAACTTCAGAAGGCACAAAAGGACATCAAAGATGTAATGGATGAGGGCAATCTACTACTCAGCAAGATTTGTCAACCTCATTTATTCTGTGATGATGTGCTCACTCAGAAGGACAAACTGCAATATGATATGCAGTCATTTATTAGCACCTTCAAGATGCCATATGATTCCTTCTCCACATATGGACAAACTACTCACTAGTTTCAACTTCAGTCTGCAAGACTAGAGGCTGAGATAAGCAACCAGACACATAGTTTGTAGGAACTTCAGTTGGTCCTACTGCCAAGACTGCAAATTCTCTAGAAATGCTACCTCAATATAGATGCCCTGACGGTTACTCAAGAGATGAGTACCATGGATGCCATGGAGGAGCAGGTTTATCAGATGCAAATGGAGAATGAGGTTGCTACCTCATTACTTGAATCATGGTCTTTATCCATGAAGACATTTATGCAGGATTTTAAATCAGTTTTTGACAAGTTTCACTCTTTATTGTCATAAACTTTTTAAATCAGTTTTTAATGCTAATGGAACAGGGGTTTTTCAACTATACTTTGTCATTGTTGGCAAAGGGGGAGTAGTATTCTATATTTAAAATTTTGATGCATGCTTTGCATACTTTCATGTTTATCTCAGTAAGGAAGTAGTATACATTGTATTTTCTGCAAAAGGGATAGTGTATATGCTTAGTTGGAGTAATTTTGCTTATGGCATAATTTTGTTGTAAAACACTTATATGTCAAAATTTTTCCTAAGTGTTACCATCAATGCCAAAGGGGGAGATTGTTGGCATTTTGATTATTATGTTATGATTGTCATTGATGGACACATACTTGCTATGAGATCACTTTGAGAATGTATGAATTATGCTAAACCGGTAATTGTTCCAAACCAGTATCATGTTGTAGTCTTTAGACTACTGTTGTTATGCAGAAAGTGTTTACTGATCTCAAGCCATATAAAGACCAAGCGGCATAGAAAGATCAAGCGGTTTAAGGATCTCAAGTGGAGAGGAACAAAGGAACTAGAAGCGGCAATTATCTTTTTCCCAGTCTTCAATTTTTGTCAACCGGTAATCTGTTTGAACCAGTATTACTCTAAGTCACCAACCGATAACCGGAAAGTTGGACAAACCAGTAATACTCTGTGATGAGTTACCAACCGGTATATTTGTGTGACGAGTTACCATCCACCGACACTTTGACAGTGATTTTGTGTCGTGTTACCAAATGTGTCTAGATACAATGAACCTAGGAACTTGCAGTGTAATCCTATTGGACCGACATGAAATCAGATTCCTTTTAAGGACATCATGTCTAGGGTTTTAATATGTGTGTAGCTAATAGGGTTTGTGGTGGTTGATGAGCTCTTGTATGTGCGATCTTAATTGAGAAGATCAAGTATGTGAGTTGTAACAGAGTAAGGAGTTACTGAAGACTGAAGTAATGCTGAAATGCATTAGCTATGAGCTACAATGGATCTAATCAAGCAAACTATGCCATTTGCTATATCATTCACTTGTTGATTACTCACATCTTTGACAAGTTAGAAACCCTTAACCGGGTAGGCCCAAAAAAGCCTTTGTAAATCCTCTAACAAGGTGGTTCACATCTGTGGATTTGAAATCCTCTCACAAGGTAGTCTTTAATCAGACTTATCTCCTAATAGAGATTGAGATTCCTAACAGGATCTATTCTAGTAAAGAGCATTGTATGACCTTAACCGGTCTGGTTACTATTCTGCAGATAGTTACCTGTGAGTTTCATCTCACCATGGTTTTTCCCATTTGAGTTTCCACGCCAAAATCTCTTGTGTTATGGTGATTGTGCTTTTGTGGGTGAATGTATTATTTTCTATTTGGTTTGTATGTGTGTTAATTGGTTTGTTTGCTAAACTATTTTACCGGTTTACTGCTAGACTATTAAAGTGTTTAAGTACAACATTTTTTGGTATACTAATTCACCCCCCCTCTTAGTATTCATCACTTTCATGCACATTCATTTATGGTTTAATCAGTTCAATTTGATCAAGTTTTAGTGTATGCTAATTCGACCCTCGTGCTAGCATCCGACAGTGTTCAATAATTGGTATCAGAGCAATGGTTCTTGAAGAGTTAGCTTAATTGCTGAGGTAGATTTAAGATTTTGAACACTATGTTTGGAGAAGAATTGAATGATATAGATGCTATTGATTATAATGATTGGGATGATGTTGATTGTGTGGCTGACATGGAAGGCGAATTGAGATCTACTCTAGTAGACATGGAAGACAACAGATAAAAGCATAAGAAGGTAGTTGAAAATATTTCTTTCATAAGAAGATTGCTTGATAAGGGAAAGAAGGTCATTGATAAATTTGAGATAATTCTTGATGAAAAGACTAAAAAATGTTCAAGACTTGAAGAAGAGGTAACCAGACTTAAGAAGGAATTGAAAGATGTATAGGATCAGATCGACAATGGACTGAAACTCAAAGGTGCTAGTGAAGTGCTAGATGTTGTATTTAATTCTCATAAACTTGGCTTTGAAAAGGTGAATGTTCCAAAAATGATAAAGGAAAAGACAAGATTAAAGATGGTTTGAAGAACTGTAATAAATTTAGAAGAATTTCATTCCTTATCAAAGCTTCAAAAACTTAAAGAATGTTCAAATACCTCCTCTTGTTCTTTCCAAGTATCTATCTTATACTGGTAATTGTTTTTCATGTAATAGATTTGGACATAGAGCTGGTAAATATAAATGTCAGATTAGAAATCAATCTTCTAATGGAAATTGTCACTATTGTTATAATTATGGTCATTAAAAGCAAGTGAGTGCAAAGGTAGGTTAAGTTGGAGTAGAGATGGAAATTCAGGTTTTAGAAAAGGTGTTCAATCTTTCAATAGATATTGTTATGTATGCAATGCATATGGGAACAAAGCTATTGAATGTAGGATAAATAAGAGATTTGGAATGGCATAATTAATGGCAGTAGACCTTAGAGAGGTCTAGTATGCTATAAACATAATAAGATGGTATACATTGCGAGACTTTATAGAAGCAAGACAAAGAAGTTTAATGGTCCCAAAAAGAAAAATAATATAAATGAAGAGAAGGAGAAGATGAAGATGACATGGGTGAAGAAATTAGATGATAAGGTTTAAGAAAAGACTAAAGTTGGAGCCACATCTTTTGTGGGTGTTGACCCTTCTTCCGCTAATAAGCTTAGACAACATTGTTTGAGGGGGAGAGCTTAAAATAGATCTTTTTGTCCTCTCTTGGCTTGGTACTAAGTTGTTCTCAGCATGGTAGATGTTTGGAAGGTATATTTGGTGGATCCTGGGTAGATTTGGTGATCCATAACTTTTTTTGTGGTTTCAAGTGTACCTACCATGTATCATCTTTTTGAAGACCTTTCGAAAACCCTAAGTAGTGATTATATATTGATTTTCAAAATTCATTTGTGCAAATGCGATTGAGGAGTTTCTTAGTGTGAAAGAAGTGAAGAGACATTCAATCAAAGGTATTTTCCTACTTTTTATATTTGAAATGGAAAATTCTAAGATTATCAGTGTTCATAGTGAAGCTAGACATAGTTTTAAGATCTGTTCATTTGTTTCAAAGATGAGCGACCCTATTGGTGCTTTTTCTGTAGTACTTGACAAAGTTATTGTAATATCAAAAATCATACCCTGTACAATTCAATGTAGCAAATGACACCTTCCTCCACATCATCATAGGTTGTGTACCACCACCTTTGTCTTTTTGTCCACCGGGATCACTTTATCAGCTTCAAACCAAAATCCTACCAACTTTGTTGACTTATCATCCTTGAGACACTAACGCAATGTACAGATGCCCATGTGATGTGTACTTTGTTGACTTGTCATCCTTGAGGTGACACATTTCCTCAACTACATTTTTGGTGAACCCGACGTGAAACCAATTTTCTTTTTGCATCATGTTTTTATCACTTAATTTCATTGCATGCATCTAAAATCTAAAATATGGCATCTAAAAAAAAAACATAATCACACTTTAACCTTCAAAACAACTTTCTCTATCACAAATACTATCAACTTGCGACCTCCTTGTAGTGTGGTTGAAGTGTTGTGGAGCTTGTTCATGAGATTTAAAACCCAGACTACCATGAGAGTTGTTGTGAGAAGGATTGTTAGGAAGAGCATTCCTACAAACCCTTATAGTCCTCCTATGTTGGGTCCAATGTTTAACGATCCACTTCCTGACCTGAATGAGTTCTTGGATTATCATCCCCTTAAGACTATTTTGACAAGGGATCCTTCTCCACTTGAATCACAATCCAATTCTCAAATCAATTCTCCAAGGAATTCTACTCCTTCTTCCCCTCCTGTTGTTGATCACAACTCTGCCCTTATCGTTGATTTTGAATAAATTGACATGCTTAAGCAGAATTTGAGAGACTTTGAGGGTTTCCTAAATTGGGAGATGTCCTCCCCCAGGCTGGAAATATTGTGAGCACTCTGAGAGACGTGTTGATCTTAGATAGAAGTGGCTTGGAGATGTTGAGGACATTGTCTATGATTGTCAAGAATCATGTGCCTTTAGTTGGTGCCTCTCCTTAGGATGGATATTCTTACACCAGTGGTTCTCAGTTAGGTGTTGGCATGCCTGGCTTTGTGGTACATATGGTTGATCTTAGGACCACCATTCCTAGTATCACTATCTCATCTACCCCCTTGGATTATACGGGTATGTCTAGTGGCTCAACCTTTGCCTCTGCTGCAACTCATATCTCTACAGTCAGCACTAGCAACACATCTATCAATGACACTGGTCCTCTTGGAAGCACCAATGGAGGTGGTGGTACTAGTCCTCTTGGAGCTATTAGTGGAGGTGGTAGCACATATAGTGTACCTCTGCCCCCTCCACCTTCTAATCTTGTCTTAAACACTATCTTACAAAACATGGGGCAGTTGCAATTGCATCTCACAAACCTAGCCTTGGCTTCTAGCCAATTGTCTATGCCTACACATTATAGGAAGAGTCCCCTTGATATCACTATCTTGAACACTATCCTTCCTACTGTGGCTGAATCATTGAAGTTTGATAGGTTTAATGGTGACGGGGACCCTAATGTGCACATTGATTCTTTCATGACCATGTGTAGTGACTACCACAACCTAGAATTTGTGTTGCTGAAACTATTCTCACGATCCCTTGGAACTGTGTTAGAGTGGTATAACTCCTTACCAAATCATTCCATCCATAATTTTGATCACCTCATGGATCTTTTCCTTAAGTGGTTTCAGGCTAACATTGGCAACAGGGTCACCATTGTTGACCTTGTTCACTATAAGCAAAAACCCAATGAGAAGACCATAGGTTTTATCTTGAGGTATCAGTCAATTTCCACCAGGATCCCCTTTGCCCTGCTAGATAGTGATTTGCAAAGGATGTTAATTGGTAATCTGGAGTCGACATTGAGGGAGAAGCTATCCCTTAACCATTATCAAAACTTTTCTAATATGTGTTCCACACTCACAAACTACTAGCACACCATGACATAGTTCAGAGATTCTACTTCAAACCCTCATGGTGTGTCTTTCACAGGAACGTCCAAGAAAGGGTCTAGAAAGAACAAGGTTGTAGCTAATGTTGTAGATGTCTCACAAGGATCACAATAGAATAGAGTCTTTACTAAATTGAATGACTCCTATCTAAGCATAATGAAGTTTTTATTGAAAGATAATCTGATTACCCTTCCTGAGGTTAGACCGTTGTTCGATAATAACCCTACCAGTGTTGGTATGATGGATCAAAATTTTATTGTTACCATCGTGCACCTGATCATGACACTAAGAGGTGTTATTGTCTTCAGAATATTGTCCAAGACCATATTAACTATGGGGAAATTAAGGTTGATGCGTGAAAACATAAGTCAAACAAGTCCATTGATAAAACCAACAATGATTTGCAGATCTAGATCGATTTGTTTCCCCACATTCAGTGAATTTCATCTTTGCATTAGATCCTCCTTCAGATGATGGTCCATTTGTAAACATGGTCACCATCACTCCCAGTTGCTCACCTCCTATCCAAAAGGGGAATGTGTTTGACGTGTCATTATCATTCACCCCTCTAGATGCCAAGTATTGTGGAGAGATTGCTCCTCTATACATCCCTGCTAGATTGAATGATCAAACTATCATGGGTGTGATGTTTGACCCGTTGTGCAGAGATGATGTCATTACATAGGAGACTCTGTTTGTGAATGGTTGGTATAGGCTTGCATATGATGAATGTCGAGTGACCTTGAGGACACATGATGGTTTCTCTATCCCTTCTTTGGATAGTATCATCTTGACAGTCCTCGTGGGACCCAAGGCTGTATCGTCTACATTTGTGATCATTCCCAAATCAGACCTATTTAGAGTTAAACTAGGCATTCCCTCATTGATTGCTATGGATGCAGTCCCTTTAGTAATTCATAAGTGTCTCAATTTTCCTCATGAGGGTTTGGTGGACATTATCCAGGATATTGGATATCGACCCCTGGTATCCCGTGGGGACTTTTCGCTGGATAAGTTTTGGCCAGTTCTGGTGGGGCCCATGCTTCCCCATGGTGACTTAGTGTATCCTGCGTAATATTAATATAAGATGAGGGAGTTGGCTCCTAAATCAGCTCAACCTAGCTATTTGTTGCCTCTCCATGCATCAACCTCTACTCCGTCTATTCCTATCTTGGAGAAAGTGGTACCTCATGTCCCCTGATCATCGAGGGTTGAGGATAAGCTCATTCCCTCAAGTAGACCAACCCACATACCTCAGACTGCACAACCTCTAGTGGTTTCTTTTGTTCCTGCGACTGCACCTAGTGCATACAAGGGAAAGACACCTACACTGTTGAAGTTTGTGGCCTGCCCTCCCTTCGAGCTCCCAATCATGGTTGACATCCCTCAACCCTCACATTATGAGAAAGGGAGGTCTTCCTCTCATGTTCATTCATCACTTCTTTCTCCTTCTTCACAACTCATGTCGATACCCTTTATCCCTCCAACTGCTCACCAAGCGAAGTGAAGTAGGGCATCCATTGTTGTGAATGTAGTACCTATCTCAGATGCACCTCCAGTTCCATTGGTTGGGCCTTATCCTATCCCTAACATGGTTTTAGAGGCCTCTCCTATGGAGAACGATGGTCCTAAGTCCTCTCGGGCTTCAGTTGGTAGCCCTCATCTCCATATTAATCAATGTGTGCATAAGTGTAAGTGCTATCAATGGGCCATGGCTCAAGAGTGTGATGCTACTTTACAGTCTATTGGTGCATCTTCAACACCTAGTTCTATCGCATCAGATCCTATTTCGTTTGTTGCTCCTTTTTGTGCATCATCTTCGGCTTTGCTTTTGGCTATTTTGAGGCCTATCAATGAACCTACCCTTAAGCGGGTTCAGGTCTTCATCGCCCCTTGTTTGGAGCCACCCCTCATCACCTCTCTACTGGACATACCTCCATTGTCTCAGCTTGTTGACATGCTGCATACACAAGTGGTGTCTAGTGTAGCCTTTTCTTCTCCCCCTGTTTTGCAGCCATTCCACCATCAGAGTTTTCCTGGGGTCCTTTAGCCTGCTATGGTTTATAGGAGACCTGTTGCTCCTATCCTGCCTAAATGCAAGTTTGAGCAGGACCCCATCCCAGAGTTTTGATGATGAAAATCCTCATAGGTATGCTCTTCATCCTTTTCTTTGCTTGTTTCAATGCTTGTTGGTTTGATTGTTTCCATGTGCATGGTTGAGATGACTCCACTTTTTCCTAAGTTTGTTATTGCCCAACTTCCAGAGGCTGGCAGCCTTGTTGTTCTTTCATCTTCTCCTAGTGAGTCACCTGCTTCCTCTATGGAGGCTTGCTTGTTCAACTCCTTGGAGGAAATCTCGGCCTTGTCTACGATCTTCACCTGATTATTGATCCTTGCCTCCTTCAAGCTTGTGGACGCAAACATTGCTACTACTTCATTCCTCGCCCTTACTACTGGTGAGGATCCCGGTGAAGCCCTTGTGCTAATCCCTCTCTGAGATCATCCTACTTCTCCCTATGATCTAGATTGGGAGGATGATGATCTCCTAAGACATGATCGCTAGGATGCTTATCTTTTCCCTCTATCTGTTTGCATGTGAGCTTGATTGTGTTCCCCCATGCTTGCCTTATATGTTTGTTCCCTCTTGGAGGACCCAGGTTCTCTGTAGGTACTTTGATATGGGATGTTGACTGACTCTCTTTATCCATTGTGCTCTCTTGGAGAACTCTCTTTATCCCAATGAGTAGACTGCAAGTTAGGGTCTTACTTGCATTATAACCCTTGAAAATGGAGGGTTTCAACCTACAGAAAATAAAAATTTGTAACTTCTACTAGAATTTACTTTGAGAGGTCAGACCTGGTGCATTGGAAGGGTGTTTCAGGGTTACTCCTAACCAGATCAAAGCTTCATAAAAAATTCTCACACTCTGTACGAATCGTATGGAAAAATCTTTGTATGGCGAAATCAAATTTGTCTTATTTACTTGCTCCACCAAACTTTACAAAACCTTCGACACACCTTCCTATGGTTGTCCACACATATATAAACCTCTTCCAACATTCATAACCAACTTTTGAATAGTCAGGACCATTGGAGAAGTAGTTGTCATCCTACTGGCAACTTTGAAAAAGTTGCTTGACAACAAATGCAACATTTTGCAATTTTGCAATTTTAGAACAACACCGGTTATTAACTACCTAGACCTTATGGAAACACAACCAAGGTCATTATTTACTCCAACACCTAAGACAACATCCTAGACATACTAAATTTGACAAAATCCAAATTCAAAGCCTTCATGGCCTCATAGACCTCTAGGTTTATATGCTCACCTAAGAGATTATTGACCATACAAAATAGGCATTCAGTTACATCAAGGTTGATCATTGATCCAACCCACAATTACAACATAAATGAACCTGTAGACAACACCGTGTGCTTGAAAATTAGTCGTGAAATGAAATGTGCTCTGCACCATATTCCTGGACCCAAAAGAAACTCAAGTCCCTTGAGTTGGGATGTCAGTAAAGTGAGTTCCGGTCTACTCAATGGCCTCAGAAGTCATCCATGTAGCATTCTCTAAAGGTTGATTCTTCCATTCGACTAGGTACTCCAAGTAAGTTTTCCTCCTAGTTTGCTTGCTGATCCTTTGATCCAAAATACATTCAATTTCAGGTTTGGGTTGTGGGTAAAGTCCTTCTATCATGTCTGCAATAGAGGAATCAAATTGACCCGCATCACAAATATCATCAACAACACCCTTATATGCATATATATCAGAAATATTAAATATAGGTGACAGTCCCACTTCCGAAGGTAGGTCTATTTTGTATGCATTGTTCCCACATCATTTGAGGACCTTAAAAGGACCTATCTTCTTCATGTGCAACTTGGTGTACTTATCCTTAGGGAGTCTTTCTTTATTGAGATGGATCAATACCAAATCTCCTACTATAAATTGAACATCTCTCCTTTTGAGGTTTGCTGCTTGCTTGCATTTTTCAGATGTATGAATTAGTCTATCTTTGACTTGTTGGTGTATATCCTTCATGATGTCAGCAAAGTCATCTGCCTGAGCACTTCTTCTATCAATATTCTTCACATCTGTAAGTTCAAGAATACCCCTGGGATGTGTACCATACACAATTTGGAAAGGACTTAACCCTGTACTTCTGTTCATAGAGTCATTATAGGAAAATTCTACTTGTGGAAGAATGGTATCCCAAGTAGTTCCATGCTCCTTGGTCAAGCACCGTAACAAGTTTCCAAGGGACCTATTTATTACCTCAGTCTACCCATCAGATTGAGGGTGATAAGAAGAAGAGAAACACAAGTTATTCCCCAACTTATGCCACAAAGTTCTCCAAAAGTGTCCTAAAAACTTGGAATCCCTGTCTGAGATAATGCTCAAGGGTAACCCATGAAGTCTGACAATTTCCTTGAAGAATAAACCTACAATATTAGAAACATCATATGTAACCTTGCATGGTAAAAAATGTGCCATCTTTGAAAATTGGTCTACCACAACATAGACACTGTCATAACCTGATTTAGTCCTAGGAAGGTCTAAGACAAAATCCATACTAACCGAATCCCAAGGTTTGGTAGGGATTGGTAAAGGAGTATAAAGGCCTGCATTTGAACTTGTACCTTTTGCCTTTTGACACACCACACATTTTGAAACAAATTTCCTCACATCTGTTTGCATTCTAGGCCAAAAATAAAACCTTCTAACCAACTCAAGTGTCTTATCAAGTCCAAAATATCTTGACAAACTCCCATAATGTTTTTCTTTGACAATATTCTCCCTCATTGAGTAATTAGGAATACAAAGCTGACTACCCTTGAAATGTAAACCTTCTTGAAGCATATACTTAGAAAAATTAGTATGATACCTTTTATTCATAGCTTGACAAACCTCATAAGCCTCCTTGAAATTTGCATCTTCTTGATACATGTCCTTCATAGCAGTGATTCCTATGCTTTCTAATTGAATCTCTTGGATTGCCAAGTTCCTCCTACTAAGGGCATCTGCAACTTTGTTGGCCACTCCCTTCTTATGATTGATAGTGAATGTGAAAGCTTTAAGGTACTCCATCCATTTCATGTGCCAATGATTGAGTTTCTCCTACCAGTTCAAAAAACTTAAAGCATGGTTGTCAATGTAAACAACAAATTCCATCAGTAATTGATAATGCCTCCATTTCCTAAGAGATTGTACCAAGGCATTTATCTCTAGATCATAGGTTGAATATTTATGTTTTGCTTCATTTAATTTCTCACTGAAAAAGGCCCTAGGCCTACCCTCCTAACTCAAGACTCCTATAGATTTCTTAGATGCATCACATTCAATAGTGAATACCTTATGAAAATCAGAAAGGTCTAAAATGGGTTGTTCTGCAACCTTTGTTTTCAAATACTCAAAAGACTTGTTGGCTTCATCAATCCAAGCAAATTGACACTTTCTTCCACCCTTAATGGTATCTATCATAGGAGCACTAACCCCACTAAAATTTCTTATAAACTTCCTATACAAACTTGCTAAGCCATGGAAACTTTTTACCTCACTTGCAGATCTAGGTGTGGGCCAATTGAGGATTGCCTCCACCTTCGATGGATCCATTCTTAGATTACCTTTGGAAACAATAAATCCAAGAAGCACCAATTCCTCCTACAAGAAGACACACTTGTCCAAGTTGACATTCAACTGATCCTCATGCAACCTTTTCAATACCAAATCCAAGTGCATTAGATGTTCATTTTTATCCTTGCTGAAAATCAATATATCATCCAAGTATACTACCACAAAATGATTGATAAAGGGTTTAAGAACCTCATTCATTAACCTCATAAAGGTAATAGGGGCATTGGAAAGCCCAAATGGCATTACCATCCATTCAAACAAGCCTTCATTAGTTTTAAATGCTGTCTTCCATTGGTCTCCATTTCTGATCCTAATTTGGTGATAGCCACTTTTCAAGTCTATTTTGGAGTAGTACTTGGCCCCTCCTAGACAATCCATCAAATCTTGTATTCTCGGCATTGGGAACCTATATTTGATTGTTATTCTCTTGATATCCCTAGAGTTGATACACAACGTCCATGTCCCTCCTTTCTTAGGAGCTAACACTGTCAGGATTGCACATGGGCTTATACTCTTTCTAATGAACCCTTTCTCAAGTAACTCTTGGATCTGTCTTGCAACTTCTACATTTTGTTTAGGGGTCAATTTATAGGCTACCTTGTTAGGTAGTGTAGCATCCGGTATAAGGTCTATGCAATGGTTGATTTCTCTTTGAGGTGGTAGAGTATCTGTGGTACTATCTGCAACAATTCCCTTGTACTTATCTAGTAGGTCTTGAACCTCCTTAGGCCCTACTTTCCCTTTTTCCTCATGGATCCTAGACTGCTTCTTAGGTTCATCCCTAGGGTTGACAATTATGGAAAAACAAGGAGTATCCTTCTCCTTCAAATCCCTCATGAATTCTTTTTCATCTACCAACATGACACTAGTCACAATGTGTTTGTCCTTACTGTCATCTGGGAGAGTGGTCATGGTAAAATTCCCTGCAATTTTGGTGATGGTGTAGACATTCTTTCTACCCTCATACCTAGCATCTACATCATATTGCCAAGGCCTACCAAGTAACAAATGACAAGCATCCATTTCTACCACATCACACAACACTCTATCCTTATATTCACCAATTGAGAAATCTACCCAAACTTGTTCACTAATCAACACTTGTTGTCCTTTATTCAACCAAGATACCTTGTAGGGATAGGGATGAGGTATTCTTTGCAAGTTAAGAATAGTAACCATTTCAATAGAAGCTATGTTATCTGTGGATCTAGAATCTACAATGACCTTACAAACTTTACCTTGTACCTTGCAGGTGGTTTTGAAAAGAGATTTCCTCTGAGGTGGTTCTTTGCTCATTGGTTCCTTCAAGAGAGTCCTTTTTATAATCAAGAGCTCTCCTTGCTCCGGGTCTACAGACTTTGAAGTTGATGTGTGGTAGGAGGTCATGCTCTGATTGTCTTCCTCTTGAATCAAATGTGCTCTCCTTTCACCCCCTTGACCACCATTTCCTTGCTTCTCCGAGAACCTAAAGGATTGATGCCCCACCTGGTTACAAGAGAAACACCTACCGGTGAAAACACTAGGTCCTCTTCCACCAAACCTTCCTCTTCCATTTTCTCTTCTCCCTCTAAAACTACCTTTGTTCCCCGATTCTCCCTCATGTTCTTGACTACTGGTTTATCCTTGGGTTTTAGGGTATGATCATCTACCATTGAATCTGCCTTTACCTCTGAAATTTATACCCCTTCCTCTATTATGGTGTTCTCCTCACCTTTTTCGCTTCTCCTCAATCCTAAGTGCCATTTGATAACACTTATGCACTGATTCGGGATTAAACAAACTGATTTCATCTTGAATATTAAACTTAAGGCCATTCATGTACCTTGCTAGCTTTTGTGTCTCACTCTCTGGTATCTTTGCTTTGAGTGTCATTCTGTGGAACTCCTCGGTGTAGGTACTAACATCCAGATCTTTTTGCCTCAAATTTTGTAGTTTCTTATGTAGGATTATCTCATAATCCTCAGGGACAAACTACTTCTTACCTTCTGACACCTTCCTCTTCCATGAAGTGATGGGTTTCTTACCTTCCACCAATCTTTCCCTTTGTAGGAGATTCCACTAACTAAGGGCCGAGCCTTTCAGTTTTGACTTATCCACCTTTACTCTTTGGTTATCCTTCACCTCCTCATATTCAAAATAGTTTTCTAAGGCCTCAATCCAGTCCATGCACTCCTCTGGATTCATCTTCGCTTGAAACATAGGTAATTCTTCCTTAGTGTCTCTTCCACCTACTTTCGTAAGGGCATCAATGAATTGCCTTTGATCTGCTGATACAACTAGTTCCTCTCCTTGTTCTTCTTCTTCTTCCAAGTCTAAGCCAACTTCCTTCCCAGCCTGATCCTTCTTCAACTTTGCTAGTTTCACTTCCATCCTTTTGTTCTTGGCTACTTGCTCCTTCACTATCCTAGCCAATTCCACATTGGTGACTCTAGAGGGTATCTCTTCTTCACCTTGTCCCTCTATTCTATCTCCCATGGTTCAAACTCTTCCCAAGTTCTTCTAGAGCTCTGATACCACTTGATGCAGAGATGAGCAACAGTAGGGTGATAAACCCACCCACACACCTCTGGTCTTCTTTTTTCGGTTATGTTTCACATCTCAACTGTGAAATGAACTTCTCACCACTAACCGGGCTGACACACACTCCTACCCATTTCCTAAGACCTATCAAGGTCTTCCACAATGCTTACTTGAAATAGAAGACAAGTATTGGTTTTTCTAGGACTAGACAAGCCCACCAGTATAGGTCTATCGGTACAGGTTTCATAGTTTTACTGATATCAGTTTCATAGTTTTACCGATACAAGTTTCATAGACTTACCGACACTGGTTTACCGGGTTAGTAGCCCTATTTCACTATCTTTTGGGACTTCTCTCCAAATAACACCAAACAACACTTTAACCAAATTTAGGTTTCAGACACCCTTTTGGGACCACTATCAGATTCAAAAAGATTGGATTTCCACCCTATTCCTGCACTCTTCAGCACCTACTTGGTTACATGCCTAATTGATTATGTTAGACCGGTCTCACAAAAGAGGTATGGAGAATGGGATCACAGGAAGGTTCCAACTTTCTGGGAAGTTTCTCTTATGTTCAAATACCCAGTTTCAACACTTCAACTCATCTTCTCATCATTATTCATTATCTATTCAAAGAAACTCATCTAATCTAATCTAAACCCTCAATCGGTTTAGACTAGGGCTTGGTGGTACTGTACCAACCAACTCCTTTGATCTTGCCCCTTTGGAATCTCAAAATACACATCCCTAACTATCATTCTACTCATGGCCATCGAATCCCAATGAGTAGACTGCAAGTTAGGGTCTTACTTGCATTATAACCCTTGAAAATGGAGGGTTTCAACCTGCAGAAAATGAACGTTTGTAACTTCTATTAGACTTTACTTTGAGAGGTCATACCTGGTGCATTGGAAGGGTGTTTTAGGGTTACTCCTAATCAGATCAAGGCTTCATAAAAAATTCTCACACTCTATACGAATCGTACGGAAAAATCTCTGTATGGCGAAATCAAATTTGTCTTATTTACTTGCTCCACCAAACTTTACAAAACCTTCGACACACCTTCCTATGGTTGTCCACATTTATATAAACCTCTTCCAACATCCATAACCAACTTTTGAATAGTTAAGACCGTTGGAGAAGTAGTTGTCATCCTACTGGCAACTTTGAAAAAGTTGCTTGACAGCAAATGCAACATTTTGCAATTTTGCAATTTTAGAACAACACCGGTTATTAACTACCTAAACCTTATGGAAACACAACCAAGGTCATTATTTACTCTAACACCTAAGACAACATCCTAGACATACTAACTTTGACAAAATAAAAATTCCAAGCCTTCATGGCCTAATAGACCTCTAGGTTTATATGCTCACCTAAGAGATTATTGACCATACAGAATATGCATTCAGTTACATCAAGGTTGATCATTGATCCGACCCACAATTAAAACATAAATGAACTTGTAGACAACACCATGTGCTTGAAAATTAGCTATGAAATGAAATATTCTTTGCAGCAGTAACATTCCACTCATTTCACTTTCCGCATTGTTTATTTAATACTTTAGTCATTTTTTGAGACTTTTCATATGGTCTCTATACTTCATCTACACAAGACGATAGTGCTCCGCATGGTGTCCCAGACCTGCACTCGTCCTCAGGATAGAGGCTTGATAGAATCACCCAAGAGTCTCAATTTGTAGTCTATTATCTTAATTAGTCATTTTGATCCCCCTGGCTCACCCTTGGCACTAGTATAAGTGAGGTATTGGAGGGCCGATTTGTCCTCTTGGGTTTATCATCCTTGAGGTGAAAAATTTCCTCCACTACAGTTATATATAAAGAGGATACTTTCAGCTACATTCATATTTCTTTGGAGGAATATAATCATAGCAAGATCAATGAATTTTAAATAATTCACCTAGTAGATGATATATAGTGGTTTAAAAGAGATTGCCAGTCTAGGGCATAAGGGTTTAGACACTTGGAGCAATTTTCCTGTATTGGGTGATGAAGAGATAATTAAGGTTGTGTTGAATAGAATTCATAAGGATTGTCTATGGTTGGATCGACCATACTTGATTTCCAAGGAGTCCTTATGGGATGTGATCGAATTATGTTTGACTAGAATGCTACCTACTTTGATCTTAGTAAAGAATGAAGAAGTGAGTAGATTAACCAGTGTTGTGTCTGATAAGAGAGCTCTTAGAATTGATAGCACTATTGATTTGGGAGTTAGAAATATGACTATAGGAATTTTATACAAGGTGTATTATAGGAATCAAAAAGGTTTGTATTCTTCTACTATAGTATATTTGGATTATCAGATGGTGAAGGAGAATGTTGATTATGATTCATGTGATTGAGACGTCAGCTGTTGGAAAACCTTTGAATGATGAAGAAGGAGATATACCCCTTCCGATATGGTTCTCTTATTGTTTGCTTGGTTTTCTACTTTCTTAATGCATTACCTGGGATACAAAATGTTGTATGGAGAAGAGATGTTACTATGGGTACTCACGTCAAGCAATATTTAGATATTTTGCATGATAGTGATGTTGTTTATCATAAGTTCTTTATGGATCTTCCGAAAGAGATGGTTGTGAGGAATTAGATTCCTCTAAAGGTTGTGGAATGGTATAAGGATGAGATTACTTTCATAGTTGACAAGGATACTTGTTTTATTGAGGTTGTAGTTCCAAGGGCTTGTTGGGTGACTAAGCTTCCTTATGAGATATTAGAAGATGAGTGTATAAGCATTACAAAGATAATTATTAAGATGCATAAAGATTTGAATGTAGGAAGATTCAGGATATATGATGAGATCATGGGAAGATCTGGTGGAATGAGAAATACTAAAGTTGAAAGTGTGTCAAAAGACAAGAGAGCTAGTAAATCATCTATAGAGGGTTCTTCCTCTATATTTAAGATGCTAAAATCTAAGTATGTGAGTCTGAAAAGAAAGGAATGTGCGGAAGCTGTAATTATGGAGAGTGATGAAGAAGAACCAGAAAAGATCAGTGTGTAGAAGGATGTTTTTGTAAAAGAGAAGGTGGTTGCTTCAGAGGAAAGTTATTTTGATTTTTATAAGAGTACTTGAGTTGATTGGGTGACTAGATGGTCTGAAGAAGGTTGGTGAGTTGTATCTTACCATTTCGATGTATGATCAAGACACTATTGAACATGCTTGTGTAATATATTTTCTCTTGAACAATCTTGTTCCTACTAATGTTGTTGATGTTCTTCCAATAGTTTTAGTATAATTATTGATTGGGCATATGGCTATAGTTGGAAAAGATGACTATTATTGGAGTGAACCCTGTACAGAGACAAATTCGATAGATATGATGATAGTGATTCGAGTGAACCTTGTATAGAGACAAATTTGATAGAGATGATAGAGAGATGCCTAAAGGCACATCATGATCTTAAACTTAATTTGATTGGTTTGGGGAAGATGATGGTTAATGTTGCTTGGTTGTATCAATATTGTCTAAGGTGGCCTATTTCTACAAACAAATTCAAAGATGAGATAGACTCTATTGAGCCTCATCTCATTGAGTTGGCTCAGTCATTTGATATATACAAGGATGCTAATGATTCTATGAGATCTAAGGTTCAAGATATTCATTCTCAGTTATTTCTGTGACATAAGCAACAAGATGAATATGTGTTTTGTGGACTTAAGGATGCTATGGAATTACAGTTATCTACATTTATTAGGTTATTGGAAGATGCAAAAAAGGTAGAGAAAAGTGTGTTTAGTGCTAATATCTTTGATATTGTAGTAAAGTTGTGCATTAACTATGAATGTTAAAGTAGAATTATATCTACCGCTATTCATTCATGGAACTCTTCTTTTGTGAGCTTGAAGAAACACTACAAGGATATTTGGCTTGGTGATGCTTGATAGGTATTTTTTTTCATGTTTTTCTTGAAGATTTTTTGTTAAGGGCAAGTTGTAGTTTTATTTAGTATGTTTTTCATTTGGTTGGTAGAGTTACCCTTAGTCTTTGATGTCAAAGGGGGAGATATCTTGTTGATAGAAGAAGTTTTGAAGAGACATTTTTTTGTTTTACCATGAATGACAAAGGGGGAGATTGTTATGTTGGCGTTTCTAACCAATGTCTCCAAATAACCTCTGCAAGTAGCCAATTTCAATGTTCAAGGGTTTGGATTAGTGGCCAATTAACGAGATAGTAAGTGGGATAAGTAGCTAGCTATATACTCTAAACTTTAGGCTATGTTAGACCTAGGTGGGTGAACCTTTTAGCAAAAAATCATAATCCTAATTCTTTTCTTTGAGTATTGTGACATATATACTCTCAATATGTAGGATAATTAGAGAAATATGAGACGTGATTGGATATGGATTTTTCCCCTAATTTATATACTTTGGATCACTTTGATAAGCAAGCAATTCTAGTACTGAAACTTAAAAAGTCAAGAATAAAACTGATTGTAAACATGATTTCTTTGATTGTTTCTTATGCCAAGGTTAACAATACAAAAGACTTGACCAGTGCCTGTCCATCGGGCTAGATGAGCCATAATTACAATATGAAATATGGAAACACTACAATATATGTAATCAAAAACATCTTTAGCCTATATGACCAACACTTGATACTAATCATAACATGAAAATGAATTAACAAGTTATGCCATAGTCCAATATAATCTCTACAAAACCTCTATGAATGATTGAAGCATTTTAATCTTCTACTTTAGAAGAAGCCTAAAACCATTCACAATCAACAACACAATGCAGAGGTAAAATAAACATACCCTTGATCATTGATTCAACAAGAAATTGGAGCATATACAGTGGAAACAACTTGAAAGTCATTGAAACTGATTTCAAGATACTTTTGAAGTTGCATAGTATCTCACATATTCAATTATAAATAAATTGAAAACATGATATAAAACAGAACCATTACTGTATTGCAAAATCACTGGACTTTTGTTTGCAAGTTCACCCTTAGTAAAAATGCTTCTCTAAACTTTTTAAGACTTGAATAAACCTAAAAACATCTACCAAGAGACTCAAAACAAGGCCTTGATTATCCTTTTATATAATAAGGATGCAACAAGCTTCGGGCTTTTTACAATCTCAAAAAGGCAGTAGGTGACCACCTGGCAGGAAAAAGACAAAAAACTTTTTGGATATTCTGACATGGACAAACATTCTCCTTATTCTCTTTGTAGGTGGTACCTGTTGTAGATGATTTGGAATCTTCCTTTTCTTGCACAAGCTTTCTTATCAAGATGGAGAATCAGATAACCATGTAGACCTATTAAATGCACATGGA
The DNA here is from genome assembly GCF_030272615.1 of Cryptomeria japonica. Taxonomy (NCBI): domain Eukaryota; kingdom Viridiplantae; phylum Streptophyta; class Pinopsida; order Cupressales; family Cupressaceae; genus Cryptomeria; species Cryptomeria japonica. Next base: position 684,998,985 of record NC_081413.1, read on the forward strand.
CAAAGAGCATCTTTCTATATCTTTCAAAATGTTTACACTAAATAAACTAATTTTATTCAAAATCATCTTCCGAAAGGTCATAAATTAGCCACTTAACTGAAACAAATATCCCTTTACATCCATACATACCGAAGAAGCAAGAAAGATAAAAAATAAAAAAGGCGAGAAACAACAATAATTTTCTTAATTCAAAAATTCAAAATTTAAAAGAGAGAGAGAGAGAAGAATTAAGAGGCTTCTAATCTATCCTCCTTGAGATGCTAAATCCTTCTGATGTGCAACTGATAATCTTCATCATCAATTGTTGTCCTTGCCACCTCAACCCTTGTCATCCCATTGTCAAATTTTGATAATACATCAAGGTAAGCTCCCATCTTTCTTAATGTATGTGTCTCATCAGCAAAGGAGTCAATCAACATTGGATCTAGAATTGTTTTAATTTTCTATTTTCATTTTGATTTTGGTTTTAAGACCTTCCTACCTTCTAGGTCTCTTCTTTAAACAAAATAGGCACGTGATAGGTTACCAAGCACTGGAAAACAGATAGCTCTGACTTAATCCTTTTAGTGTACATTTTGTAAGTGATGAATATTTGTTCCATCACATATAGACCTAACCTCAAGTCCATCATAAACTCATGTAAATAAGGAGGAAGATTCCTATCAAAAGCAACCTCCAATGTAGTAATCATCCTCTTCAAGGACGACAAAGAGAAAGCAAGAAACCTTTGCCATTTCAGATGTTCTTGATAAAACTTTAAGAGTTCCCTATGCTCATCCCAAGAAGCATCTCCATGATCAAGTATGGCATCAAATTTAGACTCTAAAAAAACCTTTATCGTCTCAGTGACAAATTTATTCTCCATTCTTGCAATATCAAATCTTAGTTGATCCATTTCATTCCTCATCCTTGACATATCAATTCTAGTTTGAGCTAGATTATTTCTTAGTCCCATGTCTTCCTTAGAAGAATAATTTTGTAGAGCAAGAGGTTTGTATGTAGGCCCTGAATACAATTGGCCCTCAAGTTGCTTCAGCTTATCCCTTAAGATTTGAAGCTCTTCATCTATCTTTAATGCCACCTTGTGAGAAAATTTGGCTATATTCATTGACATATCACTAGACAACTTTAGAATGTATCTTCTTGAGTGCTTGCATGCACTTTGTGGTTAAAATATTTCTAAATTCGAATTTTCAATTTTGGAGAGAAGTATGGTTCTAGGAAAGCTATAAATTGGAGCTTAATTCTCATTGTAATAGGTTAGACACTATGGTAGAATATTGGATCCCCAAAAAATAGATTCTTAGGAGTAGATTTAAGATTTAGGCTCAAAAACTTAGAGGGTGTGGTTGTAAGCCATTATGTTTTAGTTTATGTTTGCTTTTTAGGTTTAGCATAGTTGGAAACAACTTGGATTTGAATGAAAATTAAATGTTTAGTGTGACAATTGTTTTAGACATGTGCCTTTTTCAAAGCAAATTCATGGATTTTAATGTGATTTTTTGTTTATTCCAGCTGTTTTCCCTCATATGATGCACTATTTAATATTTATTTTGTCTAGTTTAACTTCCTAAATTTAGAAGAATCATATTATCTTCATTTTGATCTATGCATGTAGATGGTGGTTAAAATTGATGTCAAATGCACTTTAATAATTTTTACCTTTGAATTTAGCTTGATATATATTTTTAATCATTGATTTGCATGTTTATGCATGAATGTTCTCATGCTCTAGATTTAGTTGATATTGTTGGATTAAATGAATACTTAATGTTCATCATATTCCTTGCATTTCCCTTTCTATTTTTCTCTTTCTTTCTCCTTAGTTAGTTTAGTTTTTGTTTATTTTATCATTTTTACAATAAATCAAAAGATTTGAACTAGCAAGCACCTTATACAAGTACAACTATGTCAACCACTGAGTTACTCAACATCACCGTGACTCAACTACAAATACCTTGGAGTTATAAATCTTTCAAGATTTATTCCTTTTCAAAGGAGGTGGTATGTGCATTCATGGTCTACTTGCATCTTGATGAGTGTGTCAAAACACTCGTCAACAAAAATGGCACTAGAAGAAGGACAACAAGATTTTTTAAACTATTTACCCAAGTTGGATTGAGTTGAGCCTTGATAAAGTTTAGCTCTAATGTGTTTTACTTTATGCATAGTTGGAATTGTCCTATAATTTCTTATCATGAGTACAAGTCTTCCTATGTTCTTTCCCAAGAATGGACAAAGTGCTTCAAATCATGTAAACGTTTTCAAGCATCAGGTAAATTTTCTTCAAAATGCACAAGAAGATATGGCCTACAATTTGTTTCATGGAGGAAGGAAGAGTCTGGATAGTCTAGCAAGTTGTGTTATGCTAGTCAACCTTCCTTAAAGAAGTTAAAAAAGGAAGAGTTGAAAGGTCTAGCAAGTTGTGTTATGCTAGTCAACTCATCCCGCTATATATGTCGTCGCCTGGTTTCAGAATTTAAACATCTTGTAGACATAAATTTTTTCGTTAAATTGTCCTCTCAATTAATCTTAATTATTCCTACATCATCAGGTGGATCTTTATCATATTATATTCTTGTTATCCATAATACTGTATCATTATTTCATTATTTCCTTTATTCATTATTCATATTATTCACTATATTATAATATATTCATTCTCCATTATATTATTAATATTCATATCATTAATTCATTAAATCCATTAAATAAATATATATTTCATTATTATCATTTACCCATTCCATTTATTTAAAATAAACAAATTTAATAAAAACTCCTTACCACTCATTCCTCTTATACCACTAATCTCCCATTATCCCATATTCCTCTTGATGCATGATTTCTCCTTGAGGAAAACCATTTAAACCCAAAACCCTCTCTCATTTCAATCATCTAAATTTTTTTACTTCATCTTTTCACTCTTGTATTTCTTGTTTTCTCACACTCTAACTTTCATATCATTTGCATTCATCTTTCAAATCTTCGTTCTTCATAGAATCTTGTGTACTGCTTGCAAGAGAATCCATTTTAAACATAAGACCTTGATAGATAGGAGTGCAATGGAGGAAAATTCCCATTGCATGCATGTGTGTGTTTCCTAGCTTAGACATTGGTTTTTGCATGTATGTTCGTTGCATATACTTCATTGTTGAATGATTAATCTATCTGAATCTTCTCCCATAAGATCTCATATCAGATTATTGCATCTTCATCTGGCATGCCCTGTGGGACACTCACTTGTCCTTTCATGGATTTTGTTTCTGCTTGGTAGAAGTAGCTTCTTTACATTTGTAGGCAATGAGTTTAGTGCTTAATATATGCATTTGAACGTGTTTGTTATGCATGAAATAATTATGTTTGTTGAGAGTTTTCCAATGAAATTGTATGTGTCCAAATATTGTAATCATTTATTTCATCCATTGACATATCTATGAAGAATTATTATAAATTGCTCATGTGCCTTCTAATTGTCAATTCATTTTGTGCACATTTTGTAATCATAGTGGTGATGAAATCTGTTAGAGGCACAAGTCACATGGGACAAGCATTTATTTCAGGCATTCTTTCATATAGTTCACATTATTACAAGATATTCACATGCATGGTCTATTTCATGTAGCATCAAAATAGCCTAAACAGTTCGTGTAGCTTGTCTCTACTTCAGATTTTGCATTCAGGTTTACCAGGCTTTGTTCCACACTCATGCTAGCCATGAGGCCTGCTTTCTTTGAGGCATTTTTTTTGAAGTTATTTACATGCATTTAAAAATTTAAAAATTCATTATTACGGCCATGTTATTGTTTATTGGTTTCTTTCATCCTTTGGCATTTAAAATCTACATGAGGCCACCTTTCTTTGAAGGAATCTACTAGCTCATGTAGAGCAACCCACGTTCCTAGCAGCCCACGTATTCTGGCATGTCATTTGCATGTGTCACATTTGCTTGCAAGTTTCTTAAAGTCTTTGTTCTACCATCATTGTGTATTATGAGAGCACATTTATTTGAGGTGACTTGTGAACAACTTACGCACTTCCACCCACATTCTGCCTTCAATAAATGGTTCCTATGCTTTCTTTAACATAACATTTTTCAATCTATAAATAATTTAATGTGCCTGGTTTCTACATTAAAAATGGTTCATATTCTGCAGTCTGCATTAAAAAAATTTCAATTATGATCTTAAAACATTTCAAATATGCATTTATTCCTCATAGACAGCTCACATTTTAGGCATAAATATCTCCATTTTGGGTTTTTGTGGAGTGAGATTTCAATTATAGTGCACCTATTCTTCTTGAAAATTTTTAATGCGCTTTTCAACAAATTTATTTGGTGCATATTGTAGACACCTAAAAAATGTCTCATCGATCTTACACTAATTATTCATCTATTTAATTAAGTAATTCTTTAATTATTTAATTAAACTAACCTATTCTTCTAGTCAATTCAAATCATTATTAATTGTCCAAACTTCTACATCATTCTAATTAATTAACCCTATCTCAATTATTAATTAAATATCAATTATTTAATTAATTGCGACTTTTCCCTAGTTAAATAATCTTTATTATTTAATTAATTCAATTTCCCGAGTTTAAATAATTTCATTTAAATTATTTAAATTAATTAATTAAATTCATCCAAATCCCCAAATTATAATTACAATTAATTTCATCTAATTTCATTTCATTTCTCCCAAATTTGAATTTCACTTAATTTCATCTAATTTCACATTTCCAAATTCACATTTCACCAAATCTGAATTTCAATTAATTTCATGTGCATTTCAGCATTCGAATGACCAAATTCAAATCCAAATTGAAAATGAAAATCAAATTCAATTTCAAAATCCTACACCACATGCTAAAATCAGAACTGATTGATCAAATCAGTTATCTAATTAGTTAACTCAGTTAACTCATCAATCATCCTTTTTAACTCTCAATCACCTTTTTTTGACTAATCCATCTAATCAGTCATCTCCCTAGTCAATTCAGTCTACCGATCAATCAATTGAGTTTACTAGCCAATTTATTTAGTTCACTCTCCAATCTATTGAGTTAACAAATCAATCAACTCTGTTAACTGATTAATCTAAATTAGTTATCTATCAATCAACACTTGAGTTCTATTTCTCACCCCCTTTGTGTTGAAAATCTATAAATTCAACCTCATTTTCTCAATTCAATCTAGAATCACAGTCTTCAAAATATTTGTGTTAATCATATGCAAGAATTTAAGTGCAATACCCAAGAGCCACCTACCACACAAATTGGAGAAGAGAAATGGAAGCCATGTTGCATCAATTGAGGGAGCTTTTAATTAGTTTTATTTCATAATTCAATTGATGTTAGCTTTATTTCATTGTAATTTGGGAGTAATTTGATTAGATTAGATTTGGTGATTCACTTTGTGATAATTTGATTATGCAATTTACACTTAATTTACCCCTGAATATATTTGGTGAATCCAACGTGAAAACATGCTAACTTCAATTGTCTGTTTAAATTGATTTTGCAGGTCCGTACTCAAAAGGAGATCCTGATACCGCAATTGCTTAAGCAAAAATTCGTATTTGATCAGTTACTGCACCGCAATTGCAAAAACAGTTTGCAATTGCCTTAGGAATATGCAAAATTAATTTGTCTTATATTGTTTTGTCATTATTTAGTCTTGCGCACCTAACCCAGAAATTTTATTGAATTCTGGAAATTTCAATTTTTGCATATAAAATGTATCTAATTCAATGGCAAGAAAGGTGAGATTCTGAATTTCAGGTGCAAGGAAGGCAAAACAACATAGGAGACAACAAAGGATGTATCAAAGGCTCTTAAAGGCAGAAAGGGTGGTTCAGGAAATCAAAGAAAAAAAGGAGATTGCTCAATATCACAGAAATATCCACTGTTTCTTAGCCAAGTACAAAATTTACGATGACATCGATGTGATGGCTTGAGTGGTGTGGGATAACATCATTGCTGAATATTCCTTCTATCTTCTGTCTTTTTCTGCTGTTTCTTAAAATTCAAAAAAAAAATAAATTATTTTTTACTGATGAGCAATTGATCTTATATCAATTCGTAATTGATCAGTCATCACATTGCAATTGCTTAAACAATAATTCGCAATTGATCTAACATCAATTTGCATTTGCTTAGTAGGTAAGTTGCAATTATTAGATTAGAATTTTTTTCATTCTGTTTTAGTTCAGTTCTGGTTTTTATCATAATTTCTTTCTATCTGTAAAAAGATAGAGCTCTATAATTGGAAAATTAGGATGGATAGCCCACCATGTGCTTACTAACATCATTTTCTGTAGGGGTAGCTTAGAAACACTTCATTTTGGTGCTAATAAAATAAACCACAAACAAACTTGTCTTCTTTTTCACAATTGCGATGAAAGTTAACCCCATGCTTTTTTGGAGCAACATCTCCGAATAGATTAGAAAATCATTGCGATAAAAGGTTAAAAGGAACCCTTGTTTTTCGTATCTTTGAAGGGATAGGTATTATGCTCTCCCCTTTAATGGGTGATAAAAAATCAAGACTCTCTTCTTTCATGCTTTCATTTATTTCTTGCAATTAAATCCTTTAGAAGACCTGCCCTCCTGAGTTGCCCTTAGGGTGCCATTAAGGCCGGTGAGAGGGGAATGACCTAAGTGGCAACGACTAAAGCCAAGTAATTCAAGCCACTATAAATAAATGTGTATGTGATGAAAATCATATGCGACGAGTGTTACATGTTGTCACAATGATGTTATGCCTCCCTCAGTTCCTATACGATATTATAAAATCTGTAGAGCGTAACCTCTACAAACTAGGAGACCTCCCTCAATGGAGTGTAAAACGCTGCTGATTGTGACCACTTGAATAGAACCCTATTTAAACACCATAGAAATTAGAAGCCTAGCTGAGTCAGTAACCAAACACTTGTTTTATCACTGTGCAAGGGTGGGGAAGAGTCCGCCCCCAAGACACTCACCATATATCTCCCAGGATAATGGGCCAATTGAGGAGCAATCTTCTTTGGTCTAATTTCTAGAAAAAAGACAAAAAAATGGGTGCACCCTAGGGTGTGATAGGGTTGTTTGAGTTGACAGAGTATCAAGATGTGGGGTGTGGTAATACTTGTGACCTTTTGACCTTAGGAGAGTCTATCTGATGTGATATCGAATTGCCCCAAATATATCAAAACAAAATGAGATCTTGAGAAAGATCCCAACATTCATGGGAATTTGAAAAAATTCCTTAAACAATTGTTCTTTTCATGGTTTTATTGTTTTGGTGTGTCTGCTGTGTCCTTTTCTACACTTTGTCAAATTCAAACATTGTAGGAAACAAATCAAAACCTCAACAAAGTCAAGTTTCAGTGTTCAACAAGATCAATCAAAACCTTAACAAAGTTTTAGTGTTCAACAAGATCAAACAAACCCCATAACAAACAAGCTTGTCAACATCAACATCAAACATCAGATCAAAATCAAACTTTTGCGACACTTCTAGAAATGGAGAAAACATCTTACATTTTTGATCTTAGGTCCAAACCAATCAAGAAAACATCATGGATTTGCGTTATGTATTTCCCAGGGAAGGTGAACAATTCATCCCTTCTATTCCTATTCCATCGCCATCCATAGAAATCTTACCTCAACAAATCAATACTTTGCAACAACAAATGAGAGACATGACTAGTCCTAGCAACCATAGGGGCTGGTTAGAAAATATGATGAGAGAATTGATAACCACGAGGGAATCATTATCAGGCCAACCTTCTTTTTCTTGTGAGACCATTCAAATATGCCAACTTTCATTTTTCAACAAAATCATTCCTACTTCAGTTCAAACAACATTAGAGTCAGGTCAACCTTCTTCTTTCAACCCAACATATCAAACATACCAATCAAATCAACCCAACATTCAAACTTCTTTCAACCAAAATCAAATCTCTTTTAACCAAAATCAAACTCCTTCAACCAAAATCAAAACCCATTCAACCAAAATCAAACCCCTTTCAACCAAAGTCCAAATCAAAATTCACATCAACCCAATATTCAAACTTCTTTCAACCAAAATCAAATATCTTTCAACCAAAATCAAACTCTTTTCAACCAAAATCAAATCTCTTTCAACCAAAATCAAACCCCTTTCAACCAAAGTCCAAGTCAAAACCCATTCAACCAAAATCAAACCCCTTTTAACCAAAATCAAATCCCTTTCAACCAAAATCCAAGTAAAAACCCATTCAACTAAGATCAAACCTCTTTCAACCAAAATCATACTCCTTTCAACCAAAATCAAATTATATTCAACTAAAATCCATATCAATCATATCTATCCACCATTTCATCATCCCCTGAAGTCACACAAGGCCAATCCACACCATCTCTATCCAATAACACAATCTCTCAAGGTGTATCCATAGCACAAATCCAATCTAATCCAAGTCATGATTCAGAGAGTCTCATTCAAAATCATTTCTCATCAAGTAAAAATGTTGGAACCTTCCAAAAATCTCCCATGCAAACTCCTTCCCCGTGTCAGGAGGAGAATCCAAAATCAGAAGAAATTAGTCATGAAATAAATTAAGATCAAGAACAAACCTTTTCATCCTACCCACTTTTTGATGAAGAATCCACCTATCAAGAATCTTATGATGCTCCCCTCATTCTTTTCTATTCCACTCATAATAACACCTTTCTTTCTCAAGAGAAAGATATCATTTCAAGTTCCATCCAACATCCATCTCCTAAGCAAGTTCAAGACATCCTTTCCATCCTTCCTAATAATATCTTTCCAAGTCAAGATCGTAGTATCCCTTCGCCTTCATGTCCTAAACAATATCCCATTATTTATCTAGATCCTTATCAAGATCACTCTTTCCCTTCATTTCCATGTCATAATCCTCCATTTCTCTCACAATATTCCCTCTCAAATGAATCTACCATTTCTCCTAGTCTTCCTCATAACCCCAATGCCTCTACACAAGTTGTACATGAACCCCTCATCAATGAAATCATGAATCTAGATCATACTACAAAGAATAATTTATCAATAGTGGTATGTGTGCCATCATCAAATGCCAATGTAGTGACAAAATCAAGCATAACACCAACTAATGAGATCAACGCCTGGTTGGCTTCATCATACTCTTCAAGTGCATCAATAGAACAAACATAGAACCTGCTCATATCACAACTTCGAAACCAAAATCTATTTGCCTCATACACCCACACTTGAAAGACTAGGGGCAAGAAGATCTATCACAATCGAATTGGTTTGAAAATAAGGAGGCTATAGCAAAAATTGTACATGAAAGACTCCTAGCTAAATATCCTATTGAAAAAGACAGGTTCATCCAAATCTTCAAACAAAGACAAATGAATTATGTACACAAAGTTCATACCAACTCAATAACAACATGCACCTAAAAAGATATTACATCTAAGGGTGGGTTCATTTCAATTTTCAGTACTGCATTTATTGCATTGCATACCTCCATTTCAGAATGCATCATAGTTGCTTGCATATCACCATTGCACAAGATATAGTTTCATATCATTATTGCTTTCTCATATAGTGGTATCAATAAATCAAGGAGATTGTCTAAGTTATTCACCTGTCTGCACTGAAAGGAACGAAGGTAGTCTCATTTCCTAGATACTTATTCATGAAGTCTTTAGGCGGCCTTAAGTCATTCATCTTCAAAGTCACCTTGTGATTAAGCTTTATCCTTGGTTGGGTAGAAGTTTCACTATCAAGTCTTGTTACCCAAAATCTATCAATTGCAATATCTCACACATTAATCAAAAGCTCTAAGTCATTACAAATACCTAGTTGGTCATGTGGCTAGTGAAAAATCCAATATTCTTCTTCAACAATGGTATAATTGTCATACCCAAGTAGGTTTCATTACTTACAAGTCAAGGCAAGAAAAGAAAGAAAAGAAAAGAAAAAAATACTATGCCAATATCCATCTCAAGGCAAAATACAAAAAAATGATATATTACTAAAATATCACGCATACAAGTACGACAATAAATAGCTTGACTATGGGAATATGCAAGTAACTCTATCAGGGCTATGGACATTTGCTGGAAATGGAACAATATTTAAGAGATTATAGTGCATAACCTTGCTGGAGCCCTAAAAGCTTGCTGCCAGCAAGGCTCTATCCAGGATGCTTTTGAAGTCAGAATAACTCACGTAGCTAGCCACATAGGATTCCAAGGGTCTTTGATGGTTATAAGAGTCAGAATGAATCCAAATGTACACATATGGGCAAAAGAAGATCAAAATTTGAAGAATTGATGGAGAAGTTTTCCGTGCCTCCATTCATAAATCTTGGTTACATAGTGTGTTAGGTTGGATGGTCTAAGATTTTCCGAGAACGGATTGAACTCCAATCCCTGAAACGTTTCACACCTTCAATTCAATCAGTACATGTCAAAATGAAGGAAACACACAATCATCCTTGTTCGAATATGAACTTCATCTTCATACTACGTTAGTACCTCATGTCAAAATTAATTGTCTCCACATACATGTTGCATATCATCATATAGGGTTGCATACCTGGGGGCATAACTAAAAAAATCCCAAACATTCAAATAAAGTCCTGAAAAAAATTCTAAAAAACCAAACAGATAAAGTCCTAAAATTAAAAAAAACAAAATCATAAAAAGTCCTGAAAAAATCAATCCAAAACATTCAGATAAAGTCCTGGAAAAAATCAATCAAAAACATTCACAGAATTGTCTCTAAAAAAGCCATTAAAAATAAAAAAGCAAAAAGCAAAATCACAATCACAAAATTAAAAAACTAAAAAATCAAAGCAAGAAACCATAGACTATCCATCAAATCAAATCAATAACAGACAAACTCTCAAAGTCTACAATCAAACTGATTACATGTCTTGTTACTCAATCTATCAGTCAAACTTTATCTAACATAAACATGTCTTATACAAGGAAGAGTATACTTGAAACCAGACAGATTGGTCTTATACGGGGTACTCACTCTTTGAAACCAGACATTCCTATCAATGATCACACAAATCAAAACAATGACATAGATTAGTATGACTGCTGAATTTTGTCCAAGCTAGTCTTATCTTTATCAATTAATGGTAGGTCATGTTTCATCAATATCAAAAACATCAAAAAATTCAAAAACAATATCAAAAACATCAAAAAATTCAAAATCAAACAAAAAAAAATCAAAAATCCAAAAACATAAAAATAAAATAAAATATACTAAATACCAAAACATCGAAAAGCTCTTAAAAAATCAATCAAAAAACATTGAAAATTCACTTTAAAAACTTGCAATAACATGTCTCGCAAGAATCTAACACCCTAGTAGATATCCAACAAACACTTCGCATGAATTTAAACAAAGGATATAACTATCTTGTCAAAACGACTGCAATCAAGCTGATCAATTGAATCACTATCAAACTATCAATGTGATCAACATCTTGTCTTAAACAGAATTGGTACACTCGAAACCAGACAGGTTAGTCTTAAATGGGGTCCAAAACTTCTAAAACCGGACATTATCAAAATCACATCAAACATATCAAAGCAAAGGCATAGTCAGTCCAACTGCTGAGTTTTGTCTATTTTGGTTGACTCTTTTTATCAAATTGGCAAAGATCATTGCTTTTATCTACTCAAGGATGTCCAAAAAGTGACTAGAGGAGCCGTGATGGGCATGATCCTTTTCTTTGTTTGTTGTTTTTTGTTTGAACCAATGAATTTTTGGGGTAGTTGCTCTAGTGGGTGTCTATGATAGGAGCATTCAACTTGTGAATGCCACACATACCTCGACCCCTAGCATAATTCCCAGAATGGAGGGTTCATTCCTTGTCTACTACGTGTTTGTTTCTTTGCAATGAGATATCTATACATCTTGGTTCCTCATACCATGGTGTAATAAGCTCCATTGTTAAATAATAAGGCTTAATGATGAAAATGTATTGCACTACGAATAAAGAAATGAAGACTTTCTCATCAAAATCCTATTAATCAAATCACTCCTATCATATCTATTTCTGGAATGAATAAAGGTTGATTCAATTGATTCATCATTTCATATCATTCTACGTCCGACAACTAACAATTCTTCCAAATTCACGATTTTCAACACCTATTTTGGCACAACAAAAAAATAAACATCATCACATTGCATTTTCATATAAATCACTTCATAATATTAGTCCATTGCATTATAATAAGAATTTCATCAACCAAATACATCTCAAAATAAAGGTACATCACTTCACTACATGATATGACATTCACATTGCAATCATCATCACATAAGCATAAAAACAACAAAGAAACATTAGACCATGAAGTTCATCATCAAATAGCTCATCAAGAATGCATATCATATATCATATAGAAATGTGTCAGAATACATGGTATCTATGATACAAAATTATTAACAAAACTCCCAACCTATGCTTTCACTATCTGTAGGTGCATCTCGCCTAACTCTAGTCTGTCCTGATGACAGCCTAGGTGGACCCATCACTCCTCCACTGCTAGTCTGTCAAGAGGTAGACCAACTCAATCTCCTCCCCATGAAAGCACTAAAACTAGGCTCCCTCTGACCCTCAGAAATGGGTCTCTCATAAGCCTTCCTATAGTAAATAGCCTCATGTGTAGCAACAAAATATCTGATGCAGAGAGTCTTGGAGCCTTGTTTGTTTCACCTTCTTGAGTGACTTGTCCTACTCAACCCTACAACTACTCAAGTCCTCCCTATGGAACTTGGTAAGGGTTATGACAATGAGACCTCCAAGGTTTGAACCTTCTTGACTTGCCTCCTAGGTATAGCCAATGGTTTATGGACAATCAACTCCTCCACTTGAGGTTGTCACCTCAGTTACTCACACTCACCTCTTCTGGGCTCCAACCACTCCTACTAGGAACTTAACACACAAAATCTTCTTATGGTTTCCAAATGCATTAATAAGGTGTCTTCATTGTGTTTTAAAGTTTAAGATTCACCAAATCCATCTCCATGGTTTCTCAAGCCTTCTAGGTCTCTACCGACACCTAAATAGGCCTAATTGCATTAGCCCTCCTTAAATGGTTTTTGGGGTTTAATTTGCAAAAGTCCCCAACAAGCCTAGGAATAAATCAGATTCAGATACCCTTTTGGAACTTATAGACAATACTGGAAAAGTGCATTTGGGTTATCCATAAAGGTGTGGTTTCCAATGCTGCACTATTTTGTGGGGTTTTAAGCTTAACTGGTGGATTGACAAAATTGGTTTAGAACCCTTCACTAGTAAAATATACTGCTCTAAACACCTTGGAAACCTTCAAGGAAACTTTGAGGGCTTTCCATACATATTCCACTTAGGCCTGCATCAATCTCCATGTGCTCACAAATCGTACTTTGCTTACTGTCCTAACTCACCTACTCCTAGCGGTGAGCCTAGGCCTTCATTGTTTCTCCTCCTTCTGGACCTGCAACATCACACACCCTACTCCAAAACTATATACATACCCTAACCTATCATTCTTAATTATTTCAACAAGTACCATCAAAGAATGCCTAGGCTAGAGCCATTTCTTTCTCTTAAACCCTACTTGCAAGGGTTTTGCTCCTAGTTGCAAAGAATGAGAGAAATCTCTACAACCTGGAACGATCAAACCTGAAAATCAACCTTATTGAAAGAAAATACAATAAAATACAATAAAATACAAAGATGGCAATGATTTTACATCATCTAGTCCGTACTAGACCGTACAAGCAATGAAAATAAGACAAAACTATCAAAAACCGGTGGAAACAAGATTGCTTCACAAACCAAAAACTTGCTCTTGCATTTCCAATCCTCCAACCCATACAATGAATTGAAATTTGGCTTATATCCACTTGTTTTAGTTGGTTCAACCAACTTCCTAACGCCCATAACCAAAAAATGCAACTTTCCACTTGTTTTAGTTGGTTCAACCAACTTCCTAACGCCCATAACCAAAAAATGCAACTTTTGCAAGAAGTTGCAAAATGTTGCTCAACAACTTTTGACAAATTTTGCTCCAGGATGCAATTTTGCATTCTTTTGCATTCTAAGACTCTTGAAGGTCCTCCAGCACCCTATAAGACCTAAACACAACTCAATTGACTCCTAAATCATGAATACATTCGTTTGGATTATTTTTCCTGTGAACTACCTAAGCATCTCACTTCTCAGGCTAACAACATCTTGAGCACAATTAACTCAAACCAAAATTTGGACAACTCAACAATGGCTCTACTGAGTCCTCAATGGTTGGTACATTATTACATCACACATTAACTCACAAACTAACAAGAAATCAAATCTTACATTCTTGGAGTGCTAGGTGCCCTACACCATACTCCTCTGGGTCAAAGAACTCAAGTCCCTTGAGTTATAAGGTCTGAAATATCCACTCCATGCTAAAGTATATCTGCCTCTGACATCCACATGGCATCTGAATCTGGTAGCCCTTTCCACTTAACAAGATAGTTCTTGTAAACTCCTTTCCTTGTCTTTTTTACTATCTTGGTATCCAAGATACTCTCTAACTCAATCGGTTGACTAGGTGGCAAATTCTTTACCCAATCTTCATGAACCGGTGATGGCATGTCTTCCTGATTTATTGGTGACTCTCCCTTGTATGGATAGAGATCAAATACATTAAATATAGGAGATATTCCCAAGGTAGGTGGAAGTTCAACCTCATAGGCACTCTGCCCATACTTGTGCACCACCTTGAGAGGTCCAATTTTCTTCATCATGAGCTTGATAGGCTGCCCTTTTGGAAGTCTCTCCTTTCCAAGGTATGCCAGCACTAAGTCTCCTACTTGAAATTGTATCTTCCTCCTTGTTTTATCAGCTTGAACCTTGTACTGCTTGGATTTTTTTTGTAAGGACTGCCTTACCTTATCATGCACCTGTTTAATGCCTTTTGCAAAGTTCTCCCCTTATGCACTCTTGGGTGCCATTGAACTAAGATCTCTGAGCTCTAATATGCCCCTAGGAAGGTATCCATACACTATCTCAAAAGGAATTTTACCAGTGCTATGGTTCACTGAGTCATTATATGCATATTCTGCTTGTCCAAGTACTAGATCCCAAGTCTGCCCATGTTGTTTGGTAAGACATCTTAGCAAGTTACCCAATGACCAATTGACAACTTCTATCTGACCATCTGATTGAGGATGATAGGTAGATGAAAAAGATAACTTGGTGCCCAACTTCCTCCAAAGTGTCCTCCAAAAGTGGCTCAAAAACTTCACATCTCTATCACTCACAATGCTGATTGGAAGACCATGAATTTTGACTATCTCCTTGAAGAAGAGGCCTATAGTATAGGTGGTATCATTGGTACTCTTGCAAGGTATGAAATGTGCCATTTTTCTAAACCTATCTACTACCACATACACACTATCAAATCTTCTTGGTGTCCTAGGCAAGCTTAACAGAAAATCCATGCTCAAACGTTCACAAGGCCTCTAGGGTATGACCAAGGGCTGATATAGACCTGCATTACTTGAGGTTCCTTTTTCTCTTTGGTAGATGGCACATTTCTCTACAAACCTTCTCACTTCTGATTGCATCTTGGGCCAATAATAAAACCTACCAATCTTCTCCAAAGTCTTATCTATGCCAAAATGACCTCCTAGACCTCCTTGATGCTTCTCTTGAATAATATTTTGTCTCATAGAACATTGAGGTATGCAAAGAAGATGACCTTTTAACAACAAACCCTCTTGTACCATGTATTCTGAATAAGAGACATGTGAGGTATTAGAAAAATTAGTACAAACATTATATATCTCTGTAAAATCCCTATCATCCTTGTAGAGGTCTTTTAACTCCCTCAAACCCACACTTTGCAATTGAATCTCCTGCATGGTCATGATTCTCACACTTAGTGCATCAGCAACTTTGTTGGCTATTCCTTTCTTGTGTTTAATAGTGAATGTATAAGATTGTAGGTACTCAACCCACTTTAGGTGTCTTTGGTTCAACTTCTCTTGCCCATTGAGAAAACTAAGGGCATGGTTGTTAGTGAAGACTACAAATTCTTTGGGTAGGAAGTAGTGACACAATTTTTTCAATGCTTGAACCATTGCATACAACTCCAAGTCATATGTGGAATGCCTTTTCTTAGCTTCATTTAACTTTTTAGAGAAGAAAGCTATAGGATGCCCCTCTTGGCTTAAAACTGCCCCTATTGCCCTTTGGCTTGCATCACATTCTACTATGAATATGGATTGAAATCAGACAATCTAAGGGTTGGCAACTCTGCTATCTTGGTTTTCAACATCTCAAACCCCTTATTGGCTTCTTCTGTCCACTTAAAGTGACATTTAATCCCTCCTTTAATAGTATTGAGAATAGGAGCACAAGCATGGCTAAATTTTCTCACAAACTTCCTATAAAAAGATGCCATTCCATGAAAGCTTCTAATTTCACTTATGCCCCTAGGGATAGGCCAATTAAGTATTTATTCTACCTTACTTGGATCCATTTTTAAACATCCATGAGAAATAACAAAACCAAGGTATACAAGATTTGTTTTCAAAAACTCACATTTTTCAAGGTTAATCTTGAGTTGAGCCTCCTTCAACTTCTTCAAAAGAATCTCCAAATGCTTGAGGTGTTCCTCCTTGTACCTTTTTTAGATCAAAATGTCATCAAGATATACAATTACAAAACTACCAATAAACTCAACTAAGACTTCATTCATGAGCCTGTGGAAGGTACTAGGTGCATTGGTGAGGCCAAATGGCATCACCAACCACTCATATAGGCTTGCATTGGTTCTAAAGGCTGTCTTCCATTCATTTCTAAGTCTGATTATGATATGATGTAATCAAACTTTAAGTCCACCTTTGTGAAGTCGCTTGCACCTCCTAGATTGTCTAATAGGTCTTTAATCCTTGGCATGGGAAACCAGTACCTTATAGTAGTCTTGTTGATTGCTCTGGAGTCTGTGCACATTATCCATTTTCCTCCCTTCTTAGGAACTAACATAGTAGGAACAACACATGGACTCAAACTCTTCTTGATAAACCCTTTGCCTAAGAGTTCTTGCACTTGTTTGGTGATCTCTTCATTTTGACTAGGTGTCATTGTGTAGGCATCTTTGTTTGGTAGATTGGCCCCTGGTATTAAGTCTATTTTATTATTTACATCTCTCATTGGAGGAAATGAATGAGGCAAGTCATCCCCTATCACTTTTTCATATTGTTTGATTAGTCTTTGCACCTTTTGAGGCACTTCATTCATTGGATCTACCTTAGCTTCTTCTCTAAGTTTCAACACTATAGCATGACCTTGATGTCCTTCTTGTTTCAACTCTTTGAGAAACTCTTTTCCACTCATTAACATCACACTTGAGCCTATTTTATTTTCTTCCCTTGGTTCAAGTATTGGATCCATTTGATACTTCTTCCCATTCTTGGTGATAAGATAGTTGTTCACATCATATTGCCATGGACAACCCAATAGAAAATGACAAGCATCCATAGGCAATATGTCACCTAATAATCTGTCCTGGTACTCACCAATTTCAAAATCCACCCATGCTTGTTTATCAACCAATACATGTTGACCCTGATTGAGCCATGATACCTTGTAGGGAGTGAGGTGAGATAACCTTTTCAGTTTGAGTTTGTCCACCATTTCAAGTGAGACAATATTCTTAGTGGAACCTGAATATACAATCACTTTACAAATCTTTCCATGTGACCTACAAGTGGTCCTAAACAATCTTTTCCTTTGTGGTGGCTCTTGAGCTTGGGGTATCTTGAGCATTGTTCTCCTCATCATCAAATTTTCTCCCTATATCATTGGCCTTGCCTTGCCCTTGCCTTGCTGATTAAAGAAGTTACACTCTGAGTGTCCTCCTCTTGCAACAATTGAGTTCTTCTTTCCCCCATGTATGAGCTTGTGGAGCTTGAGGCTTTCCCCGGGCACTTACTCTTGGTATGCCCCATTTGATTGCAATGATAACACCTACTGGTGAAAACTGTATTTCCTCTACCTGAGTTTCCAAACCTGCCCCTAAAATTGCTCCTTCCTCTAAATTCTTCTCTCTGAGAGTCTCCACTGCCTTCTTGGCCTTGCTGCTCTTCACTTCTTGGTGATTTCTGCCCTCTACCAAAGTTCCCTCTACCTCTGAAATTATTTCCTCCCCTATGTTTCTGATTTTTTTCACTCCTCCTTTTGATCTTCTCTTCTGCCCTTAGGGCCAACTGAAAACACTTATGGATAGTGTCTGGTGTGAGGATACTTATCTCATCTTGTATATTCTCTCTAAGGCCATTCATATACCTGGCCAACTTCTCCACCTCATTCTCATGCTTCCTAGCCCTCAAACTGAACTTATGGAACTCTTTAGTGTATGCATTGACATATAAATCCCTTTGTTTCAGATTTTGGAGTCTCTTATGAATTTGAACTTCATAATCTCTTGGAAGGAATTGTGCCTTAAGTCTGATCTTCATATGCTCCCATGAAGTTATCTTCTTTTTTCCTTCTTGTATCCTTTCTTCTTGCATCATATTCCACCAAACCAATGCTGATCCTCTCATTCTTGATTTGGCCACATTGACTCTTTTCTCTTCTGCTACCTCTTTGTAATCAAAGTGATTATTGAGAGCTTCTATCCAATCTAGCAACTCTTCTCCATTGAGGTTTCTTCCATATGTGGGTAATCCATCCAGGTTGTCCTTAGAAATGGATTTGACTGCATCTAGGAATAAATTTTGGTCTTGAGGCATAGCTACTGCTATTGGTTCCTCTCCATCTTCCACTTCTTCATTAGTCTCATCACCCCATTCCGTCTTAACCTTCCCCTTCTCCTTCTTTATCTGTTTGGTTCCTTTACTTCCTTCTGCATCCTTCAATCCTTCTATCATCTCTGCCACCATTTGCCGGATGGCTTCTGGAGTCATTGCCTTTGGAGGCATTGAACTGGCTTCTAATTCTTCATAATTTGACATACACCAAATCTTTCAAAGAATGGCTCTGATACCACTCTGATGCAGAGAGTCTTGGAGCCTTGTTTGTTTCACCTTCTTGAGTGACTTATCCTACTCAACCCTACAACTACTCAAGTCCTTCCTATAGCACTTGGTAAGGGTTATGACAATGAGACCTCCAAGGTATAAACCTTCTTGACTTGCCTCCTAGGTATAGCCAATGGTTTCTAGACAATCAACTCCTCCACTTGAGGTTGTCACCTCAGTTACTCACACTCACCTCTCCTGGGCTCCAACCACTCCTGCTGATCTTAACACAAAAACTCTTCTTATGGTTTCCTAATTCATTAATAAGGTGTCTTCATTGTTTTTTCAAGTTTAAGACTCACCAAATCCTTCACCATGGTTTCTCAAGCCTTCTAGGTCTCTACCGACACCTAAATAGGCCTAATTGCATTAGCCCTCCTTAAGCGGTTTTTGGGGTTTAATTTGCAAAAGTCCCAAACAAGCCTATGAATAAATCAAATATTCAGATACCCTTTTGGAACTTATAGACAATACTATAAAAGTGCATTTGGGTTATCCGTACAGGTGTGGTTTCCAACGCTGCACTATTTTGTGGGGTTGTAGGCTTGATCAGTGGATTGACAAAATTGGTTTAGAACCCTTCACCAGTAAAATCTCTTGCTCTAAAAACCTTGGGAACCTTCAAGAGAACCCTAATGGATTTCCATACATATTCCACTTGGGCTTGCATCAATCTCCATGTGCTCACAAATCGCACTTTGCTTACTGTCCTAACTCACCTACTTCCAATGGTGAACCTAGGCCTTCATTGTTTCTCCTCCTCCTGGACCTGCAAAATCACACACCCTAATACAAAAATATATAAAGACCCTAACCTATCATTATTAATTATTTCAACAAGTGCCATCAAAGAATTCCTAGGCTAGAGCCATTTCTTGCTCTTAAACCCTACTTGCAAGGGTTTTGCTCCTAGTTGCAAAGAATGAGAGAAATTTCTACAACCTGGAACAATCAAACCTGCAAATCAACCTTATTGAAAGAAAATACAATACAATACAATAAAATACAAAGATGGCAATGAGTTTACACCAGCTAGTCCGTACTGGACCATACAAGCAATGAAAACAAGACAAAACTATAAAAAACCGGTGGAAACAAGATTGCTTCACAAACCAAAAACTTGCTCTTGCATTTCCAATCCTCCAACTCGTACAATGAAGTGAAATTTGGCTTATATCCACTTGTTTTAGTTGGTTCAACCAGCTTCCTAATGCCCATAACCAAAAATGCAACTTTTGCAAGAAGTTGCAAATGTTGCTCAACAACTTTTGACAACTTTTGCTCCAGGATGCAATTTTGCATTCTATTGCATTCTAAAACTCTTGAAGGTCCTCCAACACCCTAGAAGATCTAAGCACAACTCAATTGACTCCTAAATCATGAATACATTCATCTGGAGTATTTTGCTTGTGAACTACCTAAGCATCTCACTTCTCAGGCTAACAACATCCTGAGCACAATTGACTCAAACCAAAATTTAGACAACTCAACCATGGCTCTACTGAGTCCTCAATGGTTGGTCTATTATTAAATCACACATTAACTCACAAAATAACAAGAAATCAAAGCTTACATTCTTGGAGTGTTAGGTGCCTTGCACCAATATCTATATGCCTGGCTCCGTGCCTCTGTCATCTACCCAAATAACTGATTGTATGCATCCATGGTGGTCTGAGCTCTCCTAACTACCTCATCCCTCTCCCTCAGTAGTCAATCTCTCTTAGTGACTATCTGATCCCTCTCTGTAGTCAACTGCTCCATCATTCGCTGATACTAATCTCTATCCTCCATCCGCCGCTACTGCAAAGTAGCGACCAAGTCCTCTAAACTCCTAACCCAATCCCTCAATCCCTCCTCATCTCCTCTCTATGCACCTCCTGACTTCATAGCCTGGGGCATCTCAACATCATGTCCACTATCCCCACCCTCATCCCCATCGCTGCTCGATGAGCGTGATGCTAACTCATCGCCCTCACTATCACTCCTATCAGAACTGCTCATAAATGCATTCTCTCCACTAATATCCACATACTGCTCTCCACTCTTTACTTGCTCTGCAAGTGCGAACTGATTTCAACAACTACGAATCATAATTTGCAAGTGCGAATTGATTTCAACAAATGCAAATCAATAACTTCAAGTGTGAGCTAAAAAATCACATTGATAAAAAATTGGAAAAAAACAGATAAAAACAAGCAAAAAATCATGACAACTCACCATGCCACCAGTGTTGGGAGGTCTTTGATTCGACCACACTTGCTCGAACAAATACAACCTCACTCTATGACCTGCCATCTCACTCCAAGGACGCCGAAAGCACTAATATCTTTAAGGACTTCTTACAAAACAAAAGAGTGCAAATGAGCTCAAATCAATACCAATTTTCAATTTATAGCTCAAAGAAGGGTTTTTCATCACCCTAACGACCGTGGACCCCTTCAACTTCAACGTAGTTGTAGACATACCAAACAAGATTGAAACCTTACCAAACTGCACATTATCGATTAATACTAAATTTTTGTAAAAATGGTCTTCATTCCACGATTTTTCGACCACTTTTTCCTAGGGGGCATATTTATACCCTAAGTGTCACCATGGCATACTGGGGCAGATTTTTTCGTTTTCTTTGAAACAACGTCATTCCGACATTGTGTCAAAGAGGGGCAAATGTAGACACCTAAAAATGTCTCATCGATCTTACACTAATTATTCATCTATTTAATTAAGTAATTATTGAATTATTTAATTAAACTAACCTATTCTTCAAATCAATTCAAATCATTATTAATTGTCCAAACTTCTGCATCGTTCTAATTAATTAACCCTATCTCAATTATTAATTAAATATTAATTATTTAATTAATTGCGACTTTTTTCTTAGTTAAATAATCTTTATTATTTAATTAATTCAATTTCCCAAGTTTAAATAATTTCATTTAAATTATTTAAAATAATTTATTAAATTCCTCCAAATCCCCAAATTATAATTCCAATTAATTTCATCTAATTTCATTTCATTTCTCCAAAATTCAAATTTCACCCAATTTCATCTAATTTCACATTTCCAAATTCACATTTCACCAAATTTGAATTTCAATTAATTTCATGTGTATTTCAGCATTCGAATGAAAATTGAAAATGAAAATCAAATTCAATTTCAAAATCCTACATCACATGCTAAAATTAGAACCGATTAATCAAATCGGTTATCTTACCAGTTAACTCATCAATCATCCTTTTTAACTCTCAATCACCTTTTTCTAACTAATCCATCTAATTAGTCATCTCCCTAATCAATTCAGTCATCTCCCTAGTCAATTCAGTCTACTAATCAATCAATTGAGTTTAGTAGCCAATCTATTTAGTTCACTC
The DNA here is from genome assembly GCF_030272615.1 of Cryptomeria japonica. NCBI lineage: Eukaryota > Viridiplantae > Streptophyta > Pinopsida > Cupressales > Cupressaceae > Cryptomeria > Cryptomeria japonica. Next base: position 685,021,426 of record NC_081413.1, read on the forward strand.
TCCAATCTATTGAGTTAACAAATCAATCAACTTTGTTAACTAATCAATCTAAATCAGTTATCTATCAATCAACACTTGAGTTCACTCCCTTTGTGTTGAAAATCTATAAATTCAACCTCATTTCTCAATTCAATCTAGAATCATAGTCTTCAAAATATTTGTGTTAATCATATGCAGGAATTCCAATGCAATACTTGAGAGCCACCTACCACACAAATTGGAGAAGAGCAATGGAAGCCATGTTGCATCAATTGAGAGAGCTTTTAATTAGTTTCATTTCATGATTCAATTGATGTTAGCTTTATTTCATTGCAATTTAAGATTAATTTGATTAGATTAGAGTTGATGATTCACTCTTTGATCATTTGATTATGCAATTTACACTTAATTTACCCTTGAATACACATATCTTGCAATCCATCACAACCTTTTGAAACATTCTTAAAATAGTTCACAACATCTTATCTATGCTTTAACATTCTTAAAAAAAAAACCCAATTAATCCCCCACGTTGCCTCCAAAAACAACCCGTGTTATGGTTTCATTATGTAAAAGGAAAGCCCATGTGAACATAAGAATTGATTTAGTTTTTAGTTGAAAGTTCAGTCTTTCTTTTTCATTTTACATTTTGATTTGGTTTTTAAATTTAGTTTTTGATTTTATTTTTAAATTTAGTTTTTTATTTAGTTTTAAATTTAATTTTTGATTTGGTTTTTATTTTTGGTTTTTTAATTTGATTTTTAATTTAGTTTTTGTTTCTAACTTTAATTTTAGTTTAGTTTGTTTAATTTTAATTTAGGAGAGTTAGGTTAGTTTTAACTAATTAGATTTGTTTGTTAGTTTCAAATTAGATTCAGATTTTGTTAATTTAATTTAGTTTAGGTTCAATTTGAGTTTTTAGTTTTAAATTTAGATTTGTTTTTAAATTAAATTGGTTCATTTTTTAGATTAGATAGCTTTTTTTATTTAGATTAAGTTGTATTTTTTTTATTTAAATTAATTCGTTTTTTAGATTAGAAAATTTATTTTTGAGTTAGATTATTTCATTTTTTTTTTCACTTATTCTTCTAGTTAGATCAATTTTTTATTTAGTTGTTCATTATTGGGTGTGTTTGTTTTGATTCCAGAGACTAATCTTGGGCTTACAATTTGCACAACTTCCACTTCATGTATCAAAGACTTGAAAGAAAAAAACTATTGATGTTGTTTGATGCAGGACATTTGTTAAAGAAATTGTGATTTGAAATAGATTGTTTTTTTTAGAGATTAAATCACATTTCGATTTGCTGTAATAAAATTAACTAATGTCTTCTATGTTTTGAGTGCTAGGATCTTTTATGTTTAACCTTTTTAGAGGGCTTGCCTCTAGAGAAGCCCATAAGGTCAGGTGAGAGGAACGACCCAAGTGGTAGCAAGTTAAGGTCAAGCTTGTTCCAAGCCACTATAAATAATTTTGTTTATGAGGAAACTCATAAACAACAAATGTGGATGTGTCATACTGACATATGTCTCCCTCAGTATCTGTGTGCTGCGTAAAAACCCGTAGGGGCTGAGAGACCTCTTAATTGAGAAAAACACCACATGTATGACCACCTGAACAGATTCCCTTACTAGAAACCAATTTTTTTAGCACCCAAAGGCTATTCTTACCCCCTGAGTGTGGAGACAAGAATAACCAAGCTATTATGTTGCTACCTAAGTATGATTGTGTTAGACTTGTGTGAACGTTGTTATTAATGTCAAACCTTGTGATCCAGTTAGGACTGGTTGTAGCATGTTGAGCAATAGTGGAAGATAGGTATGTATGTGATGTTGAGAAACAATGGAAGATAGGTATGTATGTGACATTGAGTAGCAAGGTATGCATGGATTACAAGAGTAATTTGTGGAAGATCCTTTTCTCTGGAATCTAGTGTTTTACTAGTCATGGTTGAGCTTTTCCTTTTGTATCAAGTGTTGGAATCAGTTGCAATAATGGAATTGCTATCTGGATGTTTTTATTGCAATATGATCTATGAATTATATGCTCCAAAATATGAGGCATTTGTATCTTGAAGATGGAAGTCAATATACTTGGAATTCGTGTCTATGGATTTGGCAGACCCTTGTTTTTCTCCAATAATTGAAGTGTGTGTTTTAGTAATTGAAAAGGAAGCATGTAGAAGATCATTGAAGGCTAACATGGTTATCTATTTGGTCAAGGCATGTTTTAGTAGCATGTTGATTTGAGTGATGCATTATTGTCCAAACCTTTTATGCTTGGGTGACATATTGTCTTGTTGGTTACCAGTGATACATATAGACATATATATACATGTACATAATTATTCATGAAAGCAGTAGTGTGTGATGGAATGTGTGTGTGTAAGAGAGAAGGTGTGTGTGTGTGTGTGAATGTGAAGTGTGCAAGCGTAGTTATATTAATATAGAGAGTTTGAAGATAGTGTTGTAGTAATCTCTTAATAAATTTGTTGCAAGCAACCGTGTTGATAGATTGGAGAATGTGTTGCAAAGATCCCTTACTGGATCTATTGTAAGAAGTTGTTTTTCTACCTGAGCTTATCTTGGAACTGACCTCATGCATTTGGAGATGCAATCTTCTTCTGTTCATTTTTTCTATTGCAATAAGTACTCTGATAGTAAGTTGTGTTGTAATCAAGCAGTGAGACATTCGATAGTGAGGCATCCTTTTGTAAACACCATATAATTAGTTATATTATCTTGAGAGTTAACCCTCTCCATGTTTTTTCACATTTGAATTTTTCATGTATAAAAATCTAGTGTTTATCTTGTGATTATGTTTTTCATTTTTTCTACATTTGTTGATTCATGTTGATGAGATTAATTACTAAGGTTAAAATTAAAGGAAATTTTTTATTGTTTTAGGAATACTGACTCACCCCCCCTCTCAGTATTCCAGACCATTCAACCATTCAACAATATGTATCAGAGCCTAGTCCCTTGTTTTCTAGATTAACTGCTTGAGGGAGATCCTTATTGGTTGAATCATGGCATTGATTAAGATGACTAAACAATATCATCTGGATGAATAATTAAAGACAACCCTTGAATATCTAGAAAGTGTGAAATTAAAGAATGAGGAATTGAAAGAAAATATGGGAGAAGCAAATGAATGTGTAGTTATGTTGGCATTTGACGAAGCGGTGACAATGTATGTTGTCATTGATGTCAATAAGTGCTCAAGCAGGAACTGGTATGCACCGGTATAAATATTGGAAGTGGTTATGGTCAACTGAGATGGAGTGGACCGGTGTTAAGGTTCACTAAGTGTGACTACTGGTTGGTAGTCTCTGTTCAGCTCTAAGGTTTCTGGTATGGCTTATGCGGTGCAACCAATGGTGTTTTGTGAACGATAAGGATAAGGATCGGGATGCAACATCAGCTATGGGAACATGAAGAATTTCCTTGAGGATCTTGCACGTGAAGATTGAATGCCTACCTCGAGAATGCGTGATGTTGTGAGCGATGTGTGAAGTGTGCGTGATGGGTTACTATTATCCAGATGCGGTGAAGATTGGACAATGCAGAATGACTTGAGATCTATTTTAGATCATTTCATTCTATGTAATGGATTTAATGGTCAGGATTGGACCGCTTGTATTTGTAAACCTAAAATGTTTAGGGTTTAGGGTTTATGCTACCAACCTAATTGTTGTCTATAAGATCGATGATGTTTGTTATTGTTTGGGTTGGCAAATGATGTGTTTGTGTCTGCATGTTGAGATACTTGCCAAACCAGAGTGTGGAATCTGCAGAGTGTGATTGCAAAGGAGAGGAACTGAAAAGGATCCGCTTTAGCAAGGAGTGCTATTATCAGATAGGAGTTTTACCTGTTGTCTTCTAACCATTTCAACAAAAGGAAAATCCCTTGACTGGGTAGCTTTAATAGGCTTGTTGCAAATCCTCTAACCAGGTGACTCAAGTTCATTGAGTTCTTTAAATCCTCTAGCAAGGTAACCTTTAATAGGGTTTATAGCCATCCCTTAACCGGGTGATCCCTAATAGGATCAGTTCCCAACAGAACCTTATTTTAAAGTCTTTAACTGGACTAGGCTCCTAACAGAGCGGACTTCAAAAGAGTTCAAAGCAAGCTTGTGGGTATTCATCCCCACCGTGGTTTTTCCCATTTGGGTTTCCACATGAAAAATCTGTGTGTCATGGGTTGTGAGTTTTCATGTGATGATTGAGTAGTTTTTGATTAAAGTTGAATATGCATGTAGTGCTAAATGATTGTGGTATTATTGATACAACTCATGCATGAATAAACTGGTAAAGTAGCTATCATGATCTGAGATCTATTGAATGCTATTTTAAGTACTTTTGGTTAACTGGTTTAGCTGTCTGAAGCATTTCTGTTTAACCGGTATTACTATGGTTAAGTACAGTGGTATAGACAACTAGTTATCTGTGTTAAGAGAGTGTCAAAATATTGAAGCAAGTTTTTGTCTGTACTAATTCACCCCCCCCCCCTCTCAGTACTGATTAGGGTATTAGTTGTTCATCATTATTCATCAATTGCTATAAGAGCAAATCCAGGTCCTCGGTGATATAAGATTAACCACTTGAGGCAAAAGATCCTACTTTAATGATGAAGAGGGAAGGTCCTAAGTTCAATAGGGATAACTTCAAAATATGGAAGGACAAAATAAAGATTTATATGAAGAGTTTGGGTGCTCAACACTGGAGCTATGTTGAGAATAACTATGTAATCCCCATTGGCACTCTAACCGATGATCAGAAAAGAGAGATTCAAGAAAATGGGCATGTCATGGAAGTCCTTATTAGCGGCCTATCTGATATTAAGTTCATTGATGTAGGACAATCCTAAAGATGTATGGGATACATTAGAAACCATTTATGGTGGTGATGAGCATGTCAAGCAGGCTAAGGAAGAAAGCCTTAGAGGAAAATTTGAAGACATGAGGATGGTTGAAGGTGAGACAATTTATCAATATGGCATAAGGATCAAGACTGTGGTTGGAGATATCAAGAGCACAGGTGGAATAATTGACGATGCCACCATTGTCAGTAAAGTTATGAGATCATTGTTACTGGTCTATTCAATTAGGGTTGCCACTATTCAGGAGTTAAGGTCTATCGACAAGACAAAGGTATCTCTAGACTCTATCATTGCAAAGTTGACTGCATATGAATTGAATAGCTACGATGGTAGTGTTCAGAAGACAGAGTCAGCCTTTAGAGCATCTATTTCCTTCGCACCAACCAGAAAAGGAAAAGAGGTCAGCACCAGTTATGAATCTAGGCCAAGCAGAGATATGGATGATGAGGAGATTTTGATGGAGTTTGAAGCTCTTCTTGCCAAGAGACTTTCAAAAGGCACCAAAAAATACAGAGGTAAGATTACTCTAAAATGTTTTTCCTGCAATCAGATAGGACATATAGCTATTAACTATCCTAACAATGACAATAAGGATAAACCGGAAAGGTTTAGAAAGTATAAAGGAGGAGGTAGGAGAAATTATCTTGTTGTAGTAGATGAAGGTGTTACTGATAAAGAATTTGAGGATGAAGAGAATGAGGACATAGTGTTTGTAGCTGTGAAGGAAGAGGTGTCTCATCAGAAAGCCCTTGTCTCTCGCATTGACAACTCTAATGAGTGGATCATTGATAGCGGGTGTTCTCACCACATGACCGGTGAAAGTTTTTGTCTTTGGAAGAATATGATGGAGGTGTTGTCTGGTTTGGTAACGATGCACCTTGCATTGTGAAAGGAAAAGGATCCATCTCACTGAATGGAAAGAGTAGTGTGGATGATGTCTACTAGGTGGAAGGCCTTAAGCACAACCTTTTGAGTCTTTCTTAGCTGAATGACAAAGGACTCACTTTGGAGTTCAAAGGTGGAGTCTGTAGAATAATTGGAAAAAGTGGTGAACTTATTGCCACCGGTAAGCAGACCGGAGGAAACCTGTTTCAGCTGAATGCCAAGATTAGTCAGTGTCTGATGGTGAAGTTTGATGACAATTGGATATGGCATAGGAGAATTTTTCATATGAATTTTGATAATATTGTAAAGGCTAGTAAGATCAAGGCAGTAAGAGGATTGCCTTTGCTGAACAAACCAGAGAATTCTTTAGGCAGAGAATGTTAACTTGGGAAGATTTCTTCCTCAACATTCAAAGGTAAGTCTTTTTTAGCAGAAAACTTACTTGATCTAGTGCACACCGATCTGTGTGGTCCGATGAAAACTAGAAGCATTCAAGGAGATCGATATTTCATGATTCTTACTAATGAGTAGTCAAGAATGATGTGGGTCACATTCTTGAAAGACAAGTCCGAGGCATTTGGAAAGTTCAAAGCCTTCAGAGCATTGGTGGAGAAGGAGAGCAGCAACATAATAAAATGCCTAAGAACCGATCAAGGAGGTGAATTCACTTTTGATGAATTCAACAAGTACTGTGAAGAGAATGACATTAAGAGGTAGTTTTCTGATGAATACTAAGAGGGGGGGGGTGAATTAATATACAAAATAATACTGAACTCAAACTCTTAAACAATTTAGCTATTAACCGATATAACAGATTTACTAACAAACCGGTTAAGACAAATGCAAACCAAACAACAAATAAAGAATTCACCCACAAGAGAACAATCACCATAACACAAGAGGTTTTGATGTGGAAACCCAAATGGGAAAAACCATGGTGAGCAGAAACTCACAAGTAACTATCTCCAAAATAGAAACTAGATTGGGTAAGGTCATACAATGTTCTTCACCAGAACAGATCCTGTTAGGAATCTAGATCTCTGTTAGGAGATAAGTCCTGTTAAAGACTACCTTGTGAGAGGATTTCAGATTCATAGTTGTGAACCACCTTGTCAGAGGATTTACAAAGGCTTTGCTGGGCCTACTCGGTTAAGGGTTTCAGACTTGTCGAAGATGTGAGTAATCAACAAGTGAGTGATCTAGATAATAGCACAGTATGCTTGGTTAGATCCTTGATAGCTCATTATTAATGCAAATTTTACATTACTTCAGTCTTCAATATCTCCACACTCTGTTTCTTCACACAGACCTAATCTTCTCTTCTATGATCGCACATGCAAAAACCCTCATGCACTAAAACCCCTATCGACTACTAAAATCCTAGACATGATGTCCTTATAAAGGAATCTGATTTCATGTCGGTCCAATAGGATTACATTGCAAGTTCCTAGGTTCAGTGCATCTAGACACATTTGGTAACACAACACAAAATCACCACCAAAGTGTCGGTGGATGATAACTCACCACAAAAATACTAGTTGGTAACTCATCATAGAGTAATACCAGTTCATACATTTTACCAATTACCGGTTGTCACAATGAAGCCTAGAAAAATGTTAATTACCGCTTTGTTCCTTTGTACCGCTTTGGGATCCTTGAACCACTTGAGGTCTTCATACTACTTTGGGTGTTTAGTCAGTTTGTGACCAGTAAAGACCTTCTGTAAAACACCGACAGTCTAAAGACTATAATACATAATACCGGTTGGAACAATCACTGGTTAAGCATAACTCATACATAAGGAAGTGATCATAAAACAAGTGTGTGTCCATCAATGACAATCACAACATTATCAAAATTCCAACAATCTCCCCCTTTGGCATTGATGGCAACACTTAGGAAAATTTTGACATCTAAGTGCTTTACAACAAAAATATGCCATAATCAAAATTACTCCCCCTAAGCATATACACTATCCCTTTTTGTAGAAAATACAATGTATACTACTCCCTTAAAGAAATAAAATGAAAGTATACATAACATTCACCAAAATTTTAGATACTACTCCCCCTTTGCCAACAATGACAAAGTACTACAGAATAACCCCTATTTCTCATTATCATTAAAATAATTAAGTGTTTATGACAATAATGAGTGAAACTTATCAAAAACTAATTTAAAATCCTGCATAAAATTCTTCATTGATAATGACCATGACTTAAGTAATGAGGTAGCCACCTCACTTTCTGTCTGCATATGTGATACCTGTTCTTCCATGGCATCAATTGTACTCATCTCTTGAGTTACCATTAAAGCTTCTAGATTAAGAAAGCACTTCTGAAGAATTTGCAGTCTAGGTAATAAAACCAGTTGAAGTTCTTGCAAATCTCTTGTCCTATTGCTAATCTCCAACTCTATCCTGGCAGACTGAAGCTGATACCGGTAAACAATTTGCCCATATGTGGTGAAAGAATCATACAAGGTCTTAAAGTTGCTTATGTATGCCCGCAAATCAAATTGCAGTTTATCCTTTTGTGCAAGCACATCATCACAAAATAGATGGGGTTGGCTTATTTTGCTCAACAGTAGTTTTCCTTCATCCATAGCATCTCTAATATCTTTCTACTCTTTCTGAAGTTGAGACCGGAGCTCATTCAATTTCTTTACTAAGGCAGTGTTAAGTGCCTTTTGATGCTTCTTCTGTGCATTAGCTTCAACAACTTCCTCCAGACATTGTACCTGGTCCTCTATCACTGTACATAGAAGTTTCAGTTTGGCCAGAGAAGAATCGGTACCGGGGAGGTTGGTACCTGGGATCAAACTGGTAAGGGTGTCAATTGCAGTGTGAATGACATCCTGCTCCTTTTTCCTCCTTAATGCTTTCAGTCTTTCTTGCGCTAGCTTTATGCCTTGTAGCAACTTCAATTCATGTATAGATTGGAGGTCAAGAGGACTGGTGATGTCGACTGGTTTGGCTTGACCACTGGTTGCCTTTGGAGTCTCTAGTTGTTTGTTCTTTTCTGCTTCCTTCTTCTCTTCCGCTCTTTTCTTTTCCTCTTCTTTCTCCCTTTGTTCTGCTTCATGCTTTTTCTTCTCTTCCTCCTTCTTTCTTTCTTCTTCTTTTCGCTTCTCTTCTTCTTGTTTCTTCTTCTCCTCATCTTTTCGCTTATCTTCTTCTTTCTTTTCCTCCTTTGCTTTCCTCTTCTCCTCTTCTTTCCTCTTATCCTCTTCTTTTCTCTTTTCTCCTTCTTGTTTCCTCTTCTCTTCCTCTTTTTCCTTCTTCTCCTCCTTGTTTGCCTTTTCCTTTTCCAACTCTTGCTTGTTTGCTTTTTCTTTGTTAGCCTTTTCCTTTTCAGCGTCTAGAGTGACATCTTCAACATCCAAAGCATCAACATCAATGGTGTCCACCTGTTCTATAGCTGGTTCTCCTTCATCGTCAAATGCCTCATCTGGTTTTCCAGTTTTCAGTTCCTATTCGACCTTCTTGTTGGCATCAGACACTTGATGCAACCAGACAACAACTTTGGCATGCAGATGAGTGTCCTTCTCTACTTCAGAGGTTTTGCTTTCTAGCAGCCTGAGTCTTCTTCTTCTCATGAAGAAGAGACCTTTATGCGTGTCCATAATCTGAAATAATTTGGAATTGGAGGCTTCAGGAAAGTACTGAGCAAATACTTTCTCCCTTATTTCCTATTCTTTTTCTATGGCAATGCGTCATTTGTTGTCAAAAGAATTATATAAATAATCAGGTGCCTCAGATCTAATTTCTGATGACGACCAGTCATTCTTACACAAATAATTAATGACTTCCCACTCTGTTTCCTCTTTCTCACCATTGATAAAATCATCAAAACACTCCTTCAGATCACTAAGCAATTTTCTTCTTATATTCTTGATAGTCCTTTGACAATGTGTCATTGGCTTATAAGAAGAGATGTCAATATTTACCAGTGCTGATGATGCAGGTGTATTGCCAGTAGCTTTTGGCTTCTTCCTTGTTTGCCTTGTCTTTTTAGGTTGCACGTCTGATTCTGTATCTTTAGACTCTGGTGATTTTCTCTTGGTCTTTTGCTTCCTTTCAAATACTTTAGCAGGTGCAATTTCTGGTTTCTTCTTAGCAGGTGACCATTTGGTCACTTTTGGGCTGGCTGAGGTAACTGGTGCCGATGCTGCTGGCATTGCCTTTCCCTTTTTCATAGAAGGCTCTTCAACTAGTGTTACCCTTTCCAAATAGGTGTCAGTTCTCTTTTTATTTGCATTTAAAGGAGAGGCAATTAGGGTGGAGGCATACCCATCTAACATGTCGTACATTACCTCATATCCCATAGGTTCTACTTCTTCCTGTTTGGGCTCTACCACCTCCATTATGCACTCATCTACTCTAATGATAAAGTAGATGTCCTCTTCATACTTATTAACAATATCACCAGATATCCTCATCCTCTGACTCATCTTTCACTTGAATTCATCAAAATATTTATTCAAGACTTCAGGATATCTGGTTCCCACTACTTGGAGACTTTCCCTAATTTGTTTGGTGACCGGTTGGTCAGCAGACCATTGAATATCAGCGACTCCTGAGAAATAGCCTTGAAAGTAGAAAAAACAAACCCACCAAATGTTGTCCAAATTTGAATCTTAGGGCACTTTCCTATTTGATGGACTTCTAGTTCAGTAGAAGTTACTTCTGCAAACAGGTGCATAGATCAAATGAGGCATCCTCCATGATCATTCTGTAGGTGGCATTAACCCTAGCAGCAGAGATAGAGTTTAATCTACTGGCATAAAATGCCCGGTATCCTATCACCATGCAAGCATACTTGACCAACTCATCTTTGATGGTGTTGATGGTCATTCCCGGTTGATCGCTCATAGAACCGATGAGCTTAGTCATTTTTGTCTTGATGACCTTCCTTAGGGCTGGCACCTCACCAATGTTGCAGAAACCGGTAACAACATGAATTTCTTCAGGTGTAATGTCATGCATCCTCTCAAGATACATCTTGTCACCATGCACTCTGCTCAGGATAATGCGGATGTGGTCTTCCGTGAAATCTTCAAGAAAGTAAACCGCATTGTGAAGTTTCTTCCTCTCTAGAATGCTGTATTCTGGTTTGATCTTCTTATCATCCCCACAAAACAGACTTAGCTAGGAATGAATCACTAAGGATCCTAGGTCTTTCAATTTGCAGTCATTGTACCCTGAAATATCTCCTTCGATAATGACTCCGACAGGTATTTGGGACAGGGCATTGTATTTCATTTTTCTTTGAATGAATTCAGCTGAGTCCATAGGTGCACTAGAATTGGAGTGCGATGCAGAAGCCATGATTTAACTGATAAACAAAAATTTCGAGTAATACCTTCACAATTTTGAAATTTAGGGTTTGACAAATGCAACTCACACTACACCACTTCAGTTGCTTGATTACTGCTTGGTGTTCTTCACTTGATTGATTGTAGATATCTCCCGATTCTTTTGCAAGATTTGAAATCTCTTTGAATCGCAAGTCGAATCGCCTTTTGTTGCTCTGCTCTAAAAAAATTCTTCGCTTGAAAACTGATAAGTGAAAATGACTTTGAAAATTCCTTTTAAACAAATTCTTCACCTACCATAATAAATGCTCCACCGCTAGGACATAAACCCTAATTTTGCCTTTTACCAGTTCACAATCTTCTGTCGATTGATAGGTAACATATACCGGTTAAGGTATTTTATCGGTATAGATCGGGGTTCAAAATATTTCACCAATTTGTTCCCCCTAAGCTTTTCTGAAGCTCAGTTTGCCGGTTTAGAGACTTCCACACTAGGTGCGGAAACCGGTTCATCTTGTGACACTTCTTCAGGTTTCTTTTTCCATGTTTTATTCATTCCTGCTTGAATGGTCTCAACATCAATCTTCCCTTCTAGAGTGACCGGTATATCATCTGATAGGTTCTTTCTCATTTTGCAGGTTCTGGCAGGGTGTCTCGGTTTGTTACAATGATAGAATACCATTGCAAGTGTTTTCCATGGTCCATTGTTCATTCTACCATTCTTCCTCTTGCATGTTGTAGCAGTGTGACCGCTAGCATGGAAAATCAAATAGGTTGCTCTCCAACCGGTTGCAGCTTGATAGACACCACCACCTGACTGATGGTCATAGGCATTATACCGGTTTGGATTCTGGTTCACAGATGATTTAGGAAAAACTCCTCGAGTCCTTTGAGGATATCTCCTAGTGCTATACATAATAGACCTGCATTCAAATGCTCTATGCCCAAACTTGTTGCATGCATAATAGTTACCATTGAATCTATTGGATCTAGGCTTCTTGTTTAGAAAATAAGGAAAATTATTGTAGGCCTTATTTCTACACATATTAGCAGTATGTCCTTCCTTGAGAAAATTAAAGCAAACAGGTTTAAAATTTTTCTTACCTTTATCCTTTGATGTCGGTTGCTTCTTTGATGCTCCATCTTTTTTTCTAGAGGTCTCACCTTCTTCATAACCGGAAAAACCAAGTCCAGTGGTATTTTTTACCGGTTTTGCTGATTCAAGCTTTTGTTCTAGTTTAACAGTACTCTTATTGAATTTGACAAGTATTTACTTTGACTCAATGAGTTCCTTGGAAATAATAGCATTGTATTCCTTCAAGGTTGCGTTCTCAGAAATAGCCATGTTTAGTTCACCTTGCATTTCTTCTTTTTCCACTTTACTCTCTTGGAGATGAGCGATAAGGGTATTGATTTCTTGCTTCAGCTTGGAGATCTCATGATCTTTGTCTTTTGCCAGATCTTCAGTTTTCCTCTGGCTCTCAAGCTCTTGACACATTCTGATAGCTAGTCCTTTCATTTCCCTTCTCAGGTTGGCATTAGATTCATTCAGTTTTTCAACTTCTTCAACTAGGGCTTCCATGTTTGCTTCATCAGAAGAACTATTTTCAGTAAGCTCCATCAGTTTCTTAGCATGCTCTCTTCTTTTTGCTAGAGAGGCTTTATATTTGACTTTGAGTTCATCATAAGCTTTCTTTGTCTAAGTGAGACGCTGAGTAAGTTCCCTCATAGTGTATTCACCCATATCTCCTTCAAAGTGGTTAAACTTATAGAAAGGTTGGCTCTGATACCAATTCATGAATACTAAGAGGGGGGGTGAATTAGTATACCAAAAAATACTGAACTTAAACTCTTAAACAATTTAGCAGTTAATCGGTGTAACAAATTTACTAACAAACCGGTTAAGACAAATACAAACCAAACAACAAATAAAGAATTCACCCACAAGAGCACAATCACCATAATACAAGAGGGTTTGATGTGGAAACCCAAATGGGAAAAACCACGGTGAGCAGAAACTCACAAGTAACTATCTGCAGAATAGAAACCAGACCGGTTAAGGTCATACAATGTTCTTCACTAGAACAGATCCTGTTAGGAATCTAGATCTCTATTAGGAGATAAGCCATGTTAAAGACTACCTTATGAGAGGATTTCAGATTCATAGTTGTGAACCACCTTGTTATAGGATTTACAAAGGCTTTGCTGGGCCTACCCGGTTAAGGGTTTCAGACTTGTCGAAGATGTGAGTAATCAACAAGTGAGTGATCTAGATACTAGAACAGTATGCTTGGTTAGATCCTTGATAGCTCATTATTAATGCACATTTTGCATTACTTCAGTCTTTAATATCTCCACACTCTGTTTCTTCACACAAACATAATATTCTCTTCTATGATCGCACATGCAAAAACCCTCATCCACTAAAATCCCTATCGACTACTAAAACCCTAGACATGATGTCCTTATAAAGGAATCTGATTTCATGTCGGTCCAATAGGATTACATTGCAAGTTCCTAGGTTCAGTGCATCTAGACACATTTGGTAACATGACACAAAATCACTGCCAAAGTGTTGGTGGATGATAACTCACCATAAAAATACTGGTTGGTAACTCATCACAGAGTAATACCGGTTCATTACCGATTACCGGTTCATACATTTTACCAATTACCGGTTGTCACAATAAAGACTGGAAAAATGTTAATTACCACTTTGTTCCTTCATACTGCTTTGGGATCCTTGAACTGCTTGAGTTCTTCATACTGCTTTGGGTCTTCACTTAGTTTGTGATCGGTAAACACCTTCTGTAAAACACCAATAGTCTAAAGACTATAATAAATAATACCGGTTGGAAAAATCACTGGTTGAGCATAACTCATACATAAAGAGGTGATCATAAAACAAGTGCGTGTCCATCAATGACAATCACAACATCATCAAAATGCCAACATTGTCTGCCCCAAGGACACCACAACATAATGGCATAGCAGAAAGGAATAACAAGATTTTAGTTGAAGCGGCCAAAACTATGCTGATCCAAGGAAAGGTAGCTCACACTTTTTGGAGAGAAGCGGTGAGCACTACAGTCTATACCATGAACCAGGTACTCATTAAGAAAGGTAAAGACAAAACCCCTTATGAGTGTTGGAAGGGAAGAACTCCTAATGTGAGTTATTTCAAAGTGTTTGGCAGTAAGTGCTATATCAGGAGAGGTGATCATCTGAGCAAGTTTGATGCTAAATGTGATGAAGGAATATTTATGGGATATTCCATTAAAAGCAAAGCTCTCAAATGCTACAACAATAGGACCCATAAAATTGTTGAGAGTATCAATGTCAAGGTTGATGAATCCCCCAAGGAGCCTAAGGAAACCTGCAACAAGCAAGCGGAAGATGAACTAGGTGTAGCCTTTTGGGAACCGGTTAAGAAGGAAACACGTTGCAAACACCAGAGAGACCTCAGTGTTCATATACTAGTAGAAGTTGCAGTAGGTGAAGAAGAAGATGGAGTGGAAGAAGAAGAAAAGCAAATAGAACCAGTTATGGTCATTCCTAGGTATGTGAAACTACATCATGATCTGAAGCAGATCATAGGAGATAAAGATGCAAGGATACTCACATGGAGAAAGGTGAAAGAAAAGTCTTGCATGATTTCAGAATTTGAGCCTAAGACCACTAGAGAGGCACTTACCAATGAAGACTGGATAAAGGCAATGGAAGAGGAGCTGGACCAGATAGAAAAGAATGCAACATGGTCCTTGGTACCCAAACCGGAACACAAGAATGTAATAGGTACCAAATGGGCCTTTAGGAATAAGCTGAATGAAGAAGGCGCAATGGTAAGGAACAAGGCAAGACTTGTATGCAAGAGATATGCTCAGGAAGAGGGAGAAGACTATGGAGAAACCTTTGCCCTAGTGGCTAGACTGGAAGGTGTTCGAATGCTACTTGCATTTGCAACATTCAAGGGATTCAAGGTATACCAGATGGATGTGAAGTCTGCATTGTTGAATGGAATCCTAGAAGAAGTGTATATTGAGCAACTAGATGGGTTTTCTTTGTCAGAAGATAGTAACATGGTGTGTAGATTACACAAGGCCCTATATGGATTGAAACACACACCAAGGGCATGGTATGAACAGTTACACTCTCATCTTGTGAAGATAGGATTTCAGAGAACAAGTGAGGACAACAACATCTACCTAAAATCTGAAGGTGATCAGATTCTAATCTGTGAAGTATTTGTAGATGACAAAATCTTCAGAGGAGATGATGAAATGAGCCATGAATTCGCAGATGAAATGAAGAAAGAGTTTGAGATGTCTCTGATTGGAGAGATAAAGTTCTTTATTGTTCTACAAATTTAGCAGATGAAGGAGGGTATCTTTATTACCCAGTCCAAGTATATCAAAGAGGTATTAAAGACCTTTGGCATGAAGGAGAGAAAACCGGTTGGAACACTGATGGTGACTGGCTGCAAATTGACTAAGGAGGATGACTCAATGTTGGTGAATGAGAAGGAGTACCAGTCAATGATTGATAAGTTGCACTATGTGGTGCACAATAGACCAGATATTGCTCATGCAGTGGGCATAGTAGCCCATTTTCAAAAGAGTCCAAGAGAATCCCACTTGGTAGTGGTAAAGAGGATTCTTAGATACCTGAAAGAGACAGTTGATTATGGATTGTGGTATCCATACAATGGCGACTTTTGTCACAAAGTGTTTACTGATGTAGATTGGGCAGGTAATGTGGACGACTAAAAGAGCACAACTGGTAGAGCATTCTTCCTTGGTGGAAGACTAGTCTCATGGACAAGAAAGAAGCAGAGTTGTATTTCCTAGTCTACAGCTGAAGGAGAGTATGTGGCAACATTTATGAACTGTACTCAGGCAATCTGGATGAAGCATTTATTGAATGGCTTCAAAGTGCCAATATTTGAACCGGTGAGTATTTTCTGTGATAATACTAGTGCAATCAATATTTCCAAAAATCTGGTATTGCATGCTAGGACAAAGCACATTGATCTCGAGTATCATTTCTTGAGAGAAAAGGTTCAGAATAAAGAGGTTGTATTAGAACATGTTTCCAGTAAGGAGCAGGTAGCAGACATATTCACTAAGCCCTTACTGAAGACAACATTTACCTATTTGAGAGGTGAATTAGGGGTTCTACCCCTTCATGAAGTAAACTAAAGTTGTGTGCTCCACATCAGTCAGGTACTATAGTGACAAATCTTACAAGATTGATGTGTTGAAGGATGCTACTCCATAGGGGGAGCAACATAGTGGAGCTTGGAAGCTTGTCCCTCCACTTTGGCATTGCTATCAAAGGGGGAGAAGATATTTGATGATGAAGATATATGGGGGAGAAGATATCTGATGATGAAGATATATGGGGGAGAAGACATATGGTAGAGTGCACACTGACCAGTCCAGATGGTGGTCGTTGTGATGTTTGAACCAAAATATGTCAACCGGTATATGTTATTGAGCATGGTGCAGATATTGAGCAATGATACACTAAGTATTGCCATCAATACCAAAGGTGGAGATTGTTGGCATCTGATGAAGCGGTGATAATGTATGTTGTCATTGATGTCAATAAGTGCTCAAGAAGGAACTGGTATGCACCAGTATGAAGATTGGAAGCGGTTATGGTCAACTGGGATGGAGTGGACCAATGTCAGGGTTCACTAAGTGTGACTACCAGTTGGTAGTCTCTGTTCAGCTCTAGGGTTTCCGGTATTGCTTATGCGGTGCAACCGATGATGTTTTGTGAATGATAAGGATAAAGATCACGATTCCACATCAGCTATGGGCACATGAAGAATTTCCTTGAGGATCTTGCACATGAAGATCGAATGCATTGAATGCCTACCTCGGGAATGCACGATGTTCTGAGCGGTGTGTGAAGTGCACGTGATGGGTTACTATTATCCAGATGCGGTGAAGATTGGATGACGTAGAATGACTTGAGATTTGTTTTAGATCATTTCATTCTGTGTAATGGATTTAATGGTCAGGATTGGACCGCTTGTATTTGTAAACATAAAATGTTTAGGGTTTAGGGTTTATGCTACCGACCTAATTATTGTCTATAAGGTCGATGATGTTTGTTATTGTTTGGGTTGGCAAATGATGTGTTTTTGTCTGCATGTTGAGATACTTACCAAACTAGAGTGTGATTGCAGAGGAGAGGAACTGAAAAGGATCTACTTTAGCAAGGAGTGTTGTTATCAGATCAGAGTTTTACTTGTTGTCTTCTAATCATTTCAACATAAGGAAAATCCCTTGACCAGGTAGCTTTAACAAGCTTGTTAAAAATCCTCTAACCAGGTAACTCAAGTTCATTGAGTTCTTTAAATCCTCTAGCAAGGTAACCTTTAATAGGGTTTATAGCCATCCCTTAAACGAGTGATCCCTAACAGGACCGGTTCCTAACAGAACCTTATTATAATGTCTTTAACCAGACTAGGCTCCTAACAAAGCAGACTTAAAAAGAGTTCAAAGCAAGCTTGTGGGTATTCATCCCCACCGTGGTTTTTCCCATTTGGGTTTCCACATGAAAAATCTGTGTGTCATGGGTTGTGATTTTTCATGTGATGATTGAGTAGTTTTTGATTAAAGTTGAATATGCATGTAGTGCTAAATGATTGTGGTATTATTGATGCAACTCATGCATGACTAAACTTTTAAAGTAGCTATCAAGATATGAGATCTGTTTAATACTATTTTAAGTACTTTTGGTTAACTGATTTAGCTATCTGAAGCATTTCTGTTAATTGGTATTGCTATGGTTAAGTATAGTGGTATAGACAACCAGTTATCTGTGTTAAGAGAGTGTCAAAAAATTGAAGTAAGTTTTTGTCTGTACTGATTCACCCCCCCTTCTGAGTACCGATTATGGTATTAGTTGTTCATCATTATTCATCAAGTTAAATTGTGAGAAAAGATCTAGAAGTTCAAGTTGAGACAAAGAATTTAATAATCAATTAAAGTAGGTGAATGAAACTGTTAAAGATTTGATGCTAAAAATTGAAGAAAAGAACAAAGTGGAAGAAACTCTAAAAGATTCAATTAAGCTAAAGACTGAAGAATATGAGAAGTTGGAACAAGAAGTAAATAAGTTGAAAGCAGAAACTAAAGCTCATGAAAGTAGCAAACTACTAGATGAATTGATTAACATGCAAAAACCCCATGAAGATAAGACTGGACTAGGATTTTAAACTGGTGAATGTTTAAATTAGAAAGACAAAGACAAAGGCAATGAAGTTAAGGTGAAAATAGAGAGGAAACTTGAAGATGTACAGGAAAAATCTAGAATTAGATATCTATTGCAAAGAGACTATCGGTTCATCAACCGAATGCACAAAGGTACCCATCATTTCATGGTTATTGTTTTAAATGCAATAAATTTAGTCATAAGGCTACGAAATGTAGAAGCATAAAAGAACATGACACTCAGTGTTTCAATTGCAATAAGTTTGGTCATAAAGCAAGTTACTATAGGAATCAAGTTATGAGTTAGAATTATTATTCGGTTGGAATAATGTGATGAATAGTAATAGGAAATTTCATGGCTATTTTCATCTATGCAACGATTATGATCATAAAGCTAATCAATGAAGATCTAAAACACTTTCAATAAATTAAGTGCAGAGGAACATAAATTGTTATAATACAATCGATCCAGATATTATGCTAGTAAGTGCAAAAATGTGGTTGCTGTGGAGAAGTATATGGAGAAAAATATTGTCAAGACTTGTGAATCTAAGAAAAAAGAAGTCATTGTATGGAGAAAGAAGGCTGTAAATAATTCAAGCAAACCCGATGTATCAAAATCTAGTGCAGGCACCTCTTCCTCTAGTAAATGAGATTATCACTTTGGCTTAGGGGGAGTTCTCATGGAAAATCATCTATCCCCCCTCTCAGAAGTAGTTCATGCCATTGGTTCGACATGCCTATGATAGATATGCAACTGATAATTTGGTGAAAATATTATCGTCATCGATAAGACACCCTTTTTGGCAAGTTAACCCTAGGAGTATTTGTAAAGATAAATATAGAACTTTGAGATCATTTTCTACATTATGCGAAGAGATGAGTTTAAGGAGTAGAAAAATAGTTGAAGAGAAAAAGAAGAGAAATAGTTCACATCATGTAATCTAAGCAACAAAGAATTTTAGATTTTGGAAAAGGTACGACTGGATGAATTTGATAATGAAAAGATTGGGAAAATGGAAAGCAATTTGAATAATGTAGAATTACAAAAGGTTAAAATTTAGGGTAGAATGGATTGGATTTGTGGAGGGAACTTCAATAATGAATAATTGATCAAGCTTAGCATGAGTCGAGTGGGGAAAGATTGAATCATGTTGAACAAACCCTATTTGATCACTAAAGACATCATTTCAATATTTACTAGGCTATGCGACAAAGGAACTGGTTTGGTAAAGAAGACTCTAAACAACAAGGAAGTTGAAACCCTAACTAGGGATACGAGAGATCAAAGAGCATTGTTGATTGACACAATTTTTTATCTTGTGGTAAGGTATGTTGCGTATGGGATCTTTTATTAAATTTACTTCATAAATAGGGAAGGTTCTACCTCAACTATTGTTGTATTTGTTGCACATAAGTTTGTTATGGAAGATGCAATTTATGATTTGTGTGATTTATTGAGGAGTCAGTTGTTAGAGAACATTAACATGACAAGGAATGAAGGCTACCCCTTTTGGTTTGGTTCTTTGCTTATATGCTTAACAATGTATTTTCAAAGATCTTTGCCATTGAAGGAAAATGTGTTGTGGAAGTCACAAGTTCTGATTGCAAAGTAGATTTGTCGATATTTGAGGTGTTTGGCAAAGAAATATGAAGCATACGAAAGTTAATTTAAGACATTTCAAGAGGTCTAGTGTATTGATCTAGTACCCCTATTACCAGTTCTTCTAAGGAAATTCACACCTCGAGAAGAGAAATTTAAAGAATATAGTGTCTAATGGTTCTCTGATACCTAAGTGTAACGTCCTAAAATTCCACCCCTTGCAATTTTTGATTGCATTTGGATCTTTGCCTTAGTGTTTGCGCCCCTCGGTCTGATCAGAGATCTGATTATGCTCATACATATCAAAATAACCATGCAATTCATTGATGCACCCTTCATGCACCTTGATCCTGCCCCAAATTAGGGCATGGTGCCCTGGTCCCCCTTAATGGGGACCTATCTTGGACCCCTCTTCCTCTCCTTACTCAATTTTGAGGTGAGAAAATCCCCCCTATGTCAGATCATGTTGGAAAATCAGTCAATTAATCCTACAAGGAAGTATATAAGAGGGATTTCCCCTCTTATTTGATCCACCCCATCATATCATGAAATTAAATCAAGCATCCCAACATTCAAGAGATCAAGCATTCAAGAGAAATTGAGCATTTTCAGTCTTCCTTCAAGATTTGGAGCAACAATAGAGTCAAGATTTTAAGCATGGAAGAGGAGATCATCGTTCTAATTCATGAAGACATAAATCCATTTGGAGGCAAACAACACTTCACAAGGTATTAGCATTTCATTTTCAAGCAATTCAACATCCCCTCAAAGAGGAGTATTTCTACTTCTAGTCATTTCAATTACATTATTTCAACCACTTGGTTAAATCCAAAACTGGGGTCTGACCTAAAGGCAAACCCCTATTCCCAACACATTTCCCTTTCCTTCTGTGTGCAAGAAGCAGGTGTGCAGTTGTACTTCTAGAATTAAGCTTTATTTGCAGAGACGAAAAAACCCTTTTCGATGTGCAAAAAGTTTGAAGGACTGATAGGAGGGCGACTTGGTCCGGACACACGGTCCTTTCAATTTTTGGTAGATTTCATACAGAAGCTCTGAATCATATCAAACTTCTCAGATCCAGGTGCACGATGAAATCCCGAATCTGTAGCTCACTGTTTTCTCATACCTTGTCTTCATTTCCAACACTTATTCTTAATTCAACTTGTCAACTTACAAAAGTAGGTCAATTACATTCCAATCACAACCAATCTACTTAGTATTCAGTCCTTGCATTATTTAGGGTTGGATCTAGTGGATTCCCCTCTTTTGAATGTAAAGTCTCCCCCAAGTCAAAATCGATCTTGGTGAATCCTCCTTTCCCCCGGGTGAATTTGCTAAGCTCTTTATTTTCTGCTTTACATTTTGGTGAACTCGACATAAACACCCTTAATTTTGACGATTTGTTTTTAGATCTGAGTGTATGCAATTTAAAATTCCAATTTTCAATTACAAGTTTAATTTCCTTGCAATTTAAAAAAATTTAGAGGTTAAATTCATAAAAACCCTAATTTTTAAATTCAAAATTGAGCTTGTGACTTACTTAAATTGGATTGATTGTTTCAGATTTGAGAACTCTTCAATTTTACAATTCAAGTTTTCATTTACTTGTTCAATTTTCTAATTTTTTAAAAATTAACTGGTTAAATTAAAAAACCGTAATTTTGTAATTTTAAAATTGAACTTGTGGATTGTGTAGATCTTGAATTTATTTTCAAATTTGGGTCCTTGCTTCAATTTCAAAATTCATTTTCCCTCCTTACAATATTCAAATTTTCAAATTTAAAATTTTAAAATTAAGCGGTTTATGCAACAAACCCTAATTTTAAAAATTAAATTAATGTTGTGCAATTTCAAATTTTCCTTTAAGCATTTAATTGACTCAATTAAATCTAAAGGCTCTTGTTGTACTTTTCAACATCATAAAAGTCGGCCCTTAAGTGTGCCCTTTTTTTCTTTTATTCTTTCAATTAATCATCTTCATGAACATCATAAGTATGTCCTATTTTGACCTTCAAGGCTATTTTCACATATCTAGACATCTTCAATTCCCATATCCTTCTGGAATTCACATTAAAATCACAATATCTTGCTTCCCTAAAAATTTGGTAAAAAGTTGGCTGAGCCAAGTAGGTACCTACTTGGTCCCAACCTTTTCTCAAATTTCGGGAGCCTATTTTGATTGTATTTTATTTCTCAATTCCTAAGATTTGTGGAATTTTATTGATTTTAGGTTGCCCTAAGGTCGAAAACAAATCTGAATTTCAACATTTCAATTTTCAATTTAAATTTTAAAATTAAGTGGTTAATTACATACACCCTAATTTTTAAAATTAAATTGATTTCTCAAAAATTTCAAAATTTTAAAATTAAGAGGTTAGATTTCGACAACCCTAATTTTAAATTTAACCTTCCCTCCTTTCAATTTTAAATTTTTTAAAATTAAGAGGTCATTTTCAACCCTAATTTTAAATTTACATTTCTATCTTCTAAGGAATAATTTCAAATTTAAATTAAGAGGTTATTTTGGCAAAGCCCTAATTTTAAATGTCAAATTTCTAGGAGATTGCATTATTAATCTTTATTCTTTCAATCATTTTCCTAGAATTTTGCATCCTAAAATTCAAATTTAAAATTTCCAATTTCCCTCCCTTAGTGCATGAGTTTTACTACTATTAGTCCTACCTATAGTATCCCCGTAAGGAGAAGTTGTAGAATTAAGGTCACCCAAGGTTTAATTATTGAGGAAATGGAGCCTAATTTCACTAGCTTTTTCAATGAGGATATTGGTGGCTCTTCCAATCCTACAAATATTCCCATTTATCCTCTTGATAATTCTCATAATGAGGAGGAATCATTAACTAGGGTATCCGTTGACCAATTGGCAAAGATGAATAATCAATTTGACAATCTTCAACAATGGATGAGTCAAGAATACTCAGAAAGTGAATCTCTCCCATTGATTGAAGAATTAAAAAGAATGTTGAAAGTAATAAATAGGGTGTTGATATCTTGTGTGGTATTGCTCATATTGTTGATTCTAATTTCATGCCTATGAAGAGTTTAGCTGAAAACTTAGGTTTTACACAACCTCCTAGTCAAGTTAATCATTCTATTCCTTTGACAACTCCTATGACTAGTGTTCCTACCCTCACATCAAACATCATGGTTACCTCTACACAAAATGTCATACCTACAAGTGTTAGTCATGGGGGAAATACCTCTTTTTTCATTCCTCCTATCATGAGTGTTCCCCTTATTACCCAATCACACCCACCACCTATAAATGTTAGTCAAGGGGGCAACTCCTTCAATCACAATTCCTTCATTCATCCTATGAGTCTTCCATGTGTTACACAATCTTCTCCATTACCTACTTATCATAGTGTCCCACCTCCTTATTCTCAATCTCTTCCTTCATTCAACAATGTTACTCCTCCCTCTCAATCCAACATGTCTAATTTCAATCCTTCTATCGAAGCTACAATTAATAGTGTAGCCCAAACAATGTCTTCCTTACAACAAAAAATAGCTTCTATGAATCAATCCAAGTATAATGTGCCTGCATTTGATTTAGCGAGCCCATTATCTAATGACATTGTTAGAGCCATCCCTCCTAAACATGTAGAAGTCCCTCAATTGGAACTTTAAAATGGAAAAGGTGATCCCTTAACTCATGTTAAAACATTCCAAACTTTATGTAGTGACTTTGCTCATGATCAAAGGTTGTTAGCAAAATTGTTTACTAGAACATTAAGGGATAAAGCTTTACAATGGTATCATTATTTGCCTCCTTATTCTATTACTTCTTTTCAACAACTGGCTAATGCTTTTATTTAACAATTTCACAATAACATTGGTCCTAAAGTTACTTTGACTGATTTGATGCATTGTAAACAAGGAGTTAAAGAAAAAGTGACTAATTTTATTGGTAGATATAAGAATTTGTATTCTCAAAATTTCTTTTCCTATGCCTGATCAAGATTTTCAAAAGATTTTTATTGCTAATTTACAAAAATATATTAGAGATAAACTTCTCTTAATTGAGTTTACTTCCTTTCCGTAGTTGTGCGCAGTACTTCACAATTATCAATTGACTATGAGTCAATTGGAACAATCATCTCCTTCCATGGCTCCAAGTGATAAGGGTGATAGTGCTCAACAACCATTCAAAAAGTTCAAACCAAACAAAGGATTCATCAAATTCAATGATGACAACAATAACAGTCAACTGGTAGGCGCTACAGGTGTGCCTCTTTTGTATAGATACTTTAAAAGAGAAAAATAATTTACTCCTTTGAATGAATCTTTGCATAGCATTATGTCTCAGTTGATACAAAGTAAAGTGTTAAAACTTCCCCAAATCAAACCAATTGATCCATCTAAAATAACTTCCCCTTGCTTTGATACTAAAGCTTTTTGCCAATACCTTAGCCTGGTCATGATACTAAAAAATGTTTTTCATTGATAAGTAAGATTCAAGAATTGATTGATAACAATACCATATCTGTGTCAAGTGTGAATGATAAAGGAAACAAATCTGTAGCTCCTCCTAATCAAAATTGTGATTGCGACTGATCATCTTGCTTTCTCTCCCAATGATGTGACCATTCAATCTAATAATGTGGTGAACCTTCTAGATCAACAAGAACCTCCTAAGGATTTATGCATAACATTTGATCCTAGTGAAACCATTAAATCACCCGATGGCCCATTATACATAAGTGCAAAAATCAAAGGCATACCTGCTAGAGGAGTGCTTATTGATCCTGCTTGCATGGTTAATATGATAACTAAAGAATTTATTTATACTTTGCAATTGCATAAAGTGATATATGATGATACTAATGTGATAGTTAAGGTTTTTGATGGCTTCTCTTGTCTTGCTATTGGTTCTATAACACTACCTATTGATGTTGGCACTAAATGCTTAGATGTTCAATTTGCTATCATTCCTACATCCGATCAATTTTGTGTGAAGCTGGGACATCCTTGGCTCTCTTCCATGAAAGCGATCACTTCTACTATTCATAAGTGTTTGAAATTTCTCAATAATGATTAAATCATAACTGTTAATCATATAATATTTCAACCTACAATAAGGCATGGAGATGTTTGTCTTGATTAGTTTTGGTCCAAACGATTCCAACCTCTTCAACTTAGAAGTGATGCTCTCTTTAGATCATATCAAAATTGGAAAAATAAAATGATTTTATCCTTGATTATGTTGGAATCCAATAACACTGAGAGGGGAGGGGGTGGGGGGGGGGGGGGTGAATCAGTGTTATATTAGAATGATTAATTTTAGCCTTATTAAAATATGCATATTCCAACCGGTATACCTGTACATACAAAATTGAAAGAAGTAAAGCAACCAATAAGCCAATCACATAAATGAGAACCATAACAAACAGATTTATATGTGGAAAAACTCAAAGAGGAAAAACCATGGTGGGATTTGTGACCCACAATATCAATCCATTGGCCATATGAAGAGATATTACAAAATATGAGGGGCTTGCACTTGCAGGAAGGCTTACAGCCTAGAGCACACTGCTCAATCACAAAAGGAGCCTCACTGACTACATAAAATTCCAGACTACAATCCGGAGAAGTGAGAATTGCTAAGATAGCATCTTCTATGCCAGAATATAGTTCCAGTTTAAGCTCTGTCTATTCCGGTCTAAAACCCTAAACCCTTTACCAAAATAACCCTTACATGAATTTCCTCACATACATGATCTCTCTGATATATTTCACATCATATTAATTTTGCATATCCATAATCTCCCATCTCCCATCTCTTGTATATATATCAAAATGATCTATCAAACTGTCCTATATATCCTATACAAATTTGCATGCCTTATGTCAGCTTACAAAGATATATACAATATCAAATTACATGTCGGCCAGATAACATAAATGCATAAACATTAAAATCAATTGCCGAAGTCGGATCCAAGATATGTCAACCTCCAATACCAATAAAATTTACAAAAACCATGTTGGCGTGCATTGCTGGTGACCAAAGAAATCCTTTTGCCCTGCCGGTGCCAGTGCCGGTGAAGTATCGGTGAAGTGTCTACCGGCACACAACTGAACCAAAACATGAAGCCAGAACACAAAACCATGTTACCATTAATGACAACATAGGGAAACCAACCAATTGAGTGTCAATTGCCAACAATCTCCCCCTTTGGCATTGATGGCAACTCATGTGAAAAATGGTCAAGGTTTCATTTGCTGGTTTCATCCTACCCTGCTCCCTTTGAGATGAATATGCAAAATACTCCATATATCCATAACTCCATAACTACATAAATTCATAAATAAATAACTCCCCCTAATATATACAACTCGTTTTATTGTTTTTCACATCTATACTTCTCCCCCTTTGACATCAATGCCATCAATTTTTATTTAAAACAATGTCAAAGAATAAGAACTGTATAATGAATATCCCAAAAATGTCTTACTAGAGCTTAACAAATTTCAAAATTTTCAGATAAGCCTTCTCGAGTAACTCAAGATAAGTATCCCAACTAGTTTTGAATGTGCTGGAAATTGATACAAGTCCACTCAATAAATGTGCAAGATATTCTTTCTCATTTACCTCTACCGGTGTGGGATTTCCCACCATATCAATGCATTCTTTCTTATGTACACTGAGTGAATCCAACTAGGGACTCACCAAGCCTCTCAGACTTCTAGCTCTTCTTATTATTTTGTCTTTCCTTCTCAAGAACATAAATTTGGTTCTCCAAAATCAAAATTTGATCATCAATTAATGTAGTCAATGAAATTAATCCGTCAAAAGAATTAGCTATACTTGCAATTTTCTCCTGAATTTGTTTTATCTTTTTATCCACATTAGCTGTAAGTATTTTAGTGTTACAACATACCCTATATATATATTTGTACATTGCTTCAAAGAATTTTCTATTAAAATCAGCTTCTCATCAATCTTTTTCTTCTCAGTTTGAATTACCTGATCAAATGCAACACTCTTAGCCTGAGTAAACCTTTCTAGTTCTTGTCGGTTTGAGATTTACTGTAAGGATTGAAAATCCTTTGAAATATGCTCAGTGATTATTTTAAGCTTGTCGGATGGGCTCGCTTCATTTTCAATCTTACACTTCGGGACTATTCGATGTAAAACAATGATTGATTGATCAATAATCCCTTTATCTATAGATCCCTCCTTCATTAGTTTTTGTGCTGCCATCATCATGACTTCAGTAGGACTCATCTCTATGATGTTTTTCTTTTCTACCTGTGAGGTGTCAATTGACAACAATGATGGACCAACTACCGGTTCCCTACTGGATTCCCCTGTCTTCTCTTCTAAAGATTTATCCTTTATAACATCCTCTCTTGTACTGGTGGCTTTGCCACTTGGTGCAGTATGTGTAATTTCCAGTTCCTCTATAGGAACTATAACCTCAACCTGTACATTTGTATTCAGAGGATAATTATCCTCAATATTAGTATCCTGTACAACATTAGCTTGTTCACTCTCTGTATTAATCGGTATCTCAATATTTGTCTGTACATTTGTATTTACTTGGGGCTCAATTTCCACTATCTTAATATTTTTCAAAACTGAGGGTGAAATACCCATAATCCCCTTTCATTTTCCTTCAACCGGGGTATCTACAATGTCTATCTTGGTTTCCGATGAAGTAAAGAATCCCCTGTTTTCTCCAAGAAATTTAACCCATGCTTTTTGAGTCTCCTTTATTATTTCATTTACTCTTCCTAGCATCAGACTAGTTATTCTATGTTTTCTATTGAAAAATTTTCTGTCTGCCACCTCAAGTGTCTTTCCATTTCATCTGGAGAAATAGTAACACAAATAGATAACAACTCTTGAATTTTAATATGTTTGTCTTCTTGCATAGCTGACAGTTTTCTAGCATCTAACATGTTATACAACTCAACTAGTATTTGATTTTCTATTTCTATTAAGGCTTTCTTATAAATATCCAAGTATAATAAGACTACTTCCTCTACCTCTCTCTGTTCATCATCCTCTAAGTGCTCATAAAAAAATTGAATATTCTTCAACATGCCATCTTTAGTGATTTCATCTACTAACTTTGCACAAGTTTTAGGTGGTATGATTGTCACATTACCGGATTCAATTGCTAAGTCAATGTCACTCTTCTTCTTCCTCTTTGTAGTACCAGATGCAGTTGTAGGTGTTGCCTTTGGTGCTTTCTTTTGTGCCGGTATTTTGATTGTAACTTTCTTGACCGGTTGCTTCTTAGCTTTTGCCTTTGCTTCCACTGGTTTCTTTCTAACAACCCTCTTAAATGCCAATGGTGTGTCATCCTCAGATTCTGATTTAGTAGTAAAAGGCTCAATATGAACTTCAGGATCCTTCCTCTTTGTGCCTTTCTTTGGCACAACATCAATTAGTGCTTTGATGTCTTTTGAGACCTTCTCCACAAATTTGCTAGCTTTCCCTTCCCGATTCTTTGTTTTCTTCTAGTTGAACTCTGTTCAACCTCTTGAGTTTTTTGTTGTGCAATACCACAGGGCTTCTCTGCCTCATCTATTGGTGCATCAATCAACATTTTTGCATAGGCATCAAGAATCTGTGCATCCACCTCATAGCCCATTTCTTCAATCCAATTTTTTTGGGGCTTAACTGCTTCCATGAGTGTCTCATCCTTCTTTACCATGAACCATATGCTGGTTGAATATTTTTCTATAATATGCTCAGGTACCCTTACCCTAGACCTCATAGATTTTTGGAATGCCTTGAAATATCCCCATACCTTATCATCTCTCTGACTTCCTAAAGCAACAATTGACTATTTCAATTGTCTCCCTACTGGGATGTCAAATCTCCATTGCCTCTTACCAAAAATGGGTGTATCATTCATGAAATATAACATCAGGAAAACTATCAAGTTGCCATACTAGAATGTACCCTTCTTTTCACCCTTAATCTTCCCTAGATTTATTAACAACTCATCTAGCATCCAACCATATAGATCTAATTTTACATTCTCTCTCATCATTTTGTATGTAGCCAAAATGCATGAACTGGAAATAGAATTCAGTCAGTTTGACTGAGTTACCTTGTACCCGATGATCATGCTACCAAATTTGATGTCCATGTCAGTGATAGTTCTTACTTTCATGGATCTTTTGTCAGATGTCTCGCCAGTGATCTTTCTCATGAAATCATTTGAAATCTTCTTGTCTTGATGTTTCTAAATCGATGGTAAACTAGTGATTGCCTGAATGGCTTCCTTGGTGATTTTGTAAGGTCTGTTCAGCCATATAAATTCCCCATGTACTCTACTCAAAACATATTTGATTATCTCATCCTCAAACTCCAAAATATCTAGAATGTCGGTACACCCTAGGTCTTCAATATGTTTGTATGCCAATTTGATCTTTCCAGATTCTCCCATTAGCTCACTCATATACATGCCCTTAATTTTTGAAGTTCCCAAGTCCTTGATGTGACAGTGAATATATGCCCTAACATCCTCTACATAGACAAATCCCTCCGAAATGGGAGAAAATGCTCCAACCGAATCTTCCAGGGTAGCCACATGTGGATACTGCTTGAAAATTGGCCTGGGGCGGTCCTTGACCTCTACCACAGTCAGGTTTGCAACAAAAAAAGGAATAGATGATGACCCCGCTTCCATGTTTAAAGATAAATACCTTTTGATCACTCTTGGTGAAAATATCCAACAAATTCTTCCAGACGTCAGTGAAATCTCTCAAGAAGAAGTTTGATTGCTCTTAGTCACTTTGAATTGCTCTGAAATCAATCTTAATGCAAGGTGGTTAATAATAAAGTGTATTCAACATTTTAACCGTCGAGAAAAACCTTAATCTTCCATTGACATAAATGTCTGGCAGTGAAAGATACCAGATCTCGCACATAACATATCCATGCCAGATAATCATCTCCAATCTTTGGAACATCTTCCATAACCTCTTCGCGAGGCATATCCAACATCTTCATGAATTTTTCCTACCCCTAAGGCATCTTCCTTAGTTACCGGATGAGCTACCTACTAGTGCAGGAGCAACCTCTTCTTCTGGATAAGTAACTGAGACATTCCCATCTGATGATTATTCTTCAGTCTTCCTAACCCATCTTTGAGTATGATCTTGCTGGATTTCACTAACCTTCTCCTTTCCTTTCTCATTTGATCCTCCATTACAAACCGGTGGATTTCTGCTTCTACAGAATTTAGCAATATGTCGAACTTCATTACATGCATAACATGTAACATTGTTCCTTTGAATTGCTTTGCTAAAACCAGTGAAATTGCTTGACCTGCACTAATTAGCCATATGTCCAAATTTTCCACATGCATAGAATTTAACATTCATTTTGCAATCTTCTATTTTATGACCATACTTATTGCATTTAGAACATTTACCAGGAGTAGAATCGGGGTTTTGATTTGCTCTGTTTCTACATTTCCTAGCCATGTGACCAAATCTATTGCAAACAAAGCATCTACCATTGAATTTATAAGCATTAAATTTCCTTAAAGACGCCTTATGGTTTTTATCTTCATTAGCAGTACCAAAACTCCGTCCTTGCTCAAATCCAAGTCCACTGGAATCTCCAATCTTCCTTTGTCTCTTCAATAACTCATCTAGTTGTGCTGAGCTAATCTTGAATTTTTATTTGTACTCACTTGCAGTGGTTAAATCTTCTCTTAGAATTATCAATTGTCTCTCAAGATCTTGTTCATTACTCTAGGATTGTACCAAATTAGTTCTCAACATATCATTCTCATGAACCAACCAATCACATTCTTCAAATTTGTTCTTCGGGGATACAACAAGATTTTCTTCCTTCTTTTTCTGTCCTCAATCTCCTTAGACATCCTTATAGTTATAACTTGCATTTCATTCTTCATAACCATGTTCTCCTAACTCAATTTCTGACATTGTTCCTTAAGTGCATCTTTCTCTTCATCATCCTAACTTTGCAAAAATTCCTTCCTCCTAGCTTGACCAGATGATAGCCTCTCTTGTAGGACAAGAATGAATTCCTTAGCAGAATTCAATTCACCTTTTAGCTTTAAGTTGTTCAAGTGCCATCTCAAGTTGCTTCTCCAAAGCCATATCCATGGATTCCGGTTTTAGGATCTTCCTCAAGATGTTAAACTTCCTCCAAGGCACAAGTCTCTGATACCAATTTTCGGAATCGAA
This sequence comes from Cryptomeria japonica, assembly GCF_030272615.1. Taxonomy (NCBI): domain Eukaryota; kingdom Viridiplantae; phylum Streptophyta; class Pinopsida; order Cupressales; family Cupressaceae; genus Cryptomeria; species Cryptomeria japonica. The sequence goes on from NC_081413.1 coordinate 685,052,519, forward strand.
TAACACTGAGAGGGTTGGGGGGGGGGGTGAGTCATTGTTATACTAAAATGATTAATTTTAGCCTTATTAAAATATGCATATACCAATCGGTATACCGGTACATACAAAATTGAAAGAAGTAAAGAAACCAATAAGACAATCACATAAATGAGAACCATAACACACAAATTTATATGTGGAAAACCTCAAAAAGGAAAAACCACGGTGGGATTTGTGACCCACAATATCAATCCACTAGCCATATGAAGAGATATTACAAAATATGAGGGGCCTGCACTTGCAGGAAGGCTTACAACGTAGAGCATACTGCTCAATCACAAAAGGAGCCTCACTAACTACATAAAATTCCAGACTACAATCCAGAGAAGTGAGAATTGCTAAACTAACATCTTCTATGCCAGAATACAGTTTTGGTTTAAGCTTTGTCTGCTCCAGTCTAAAACCATAAACCCTTTACTGCAATAACCCTTACATGAATTTCCTCACATACATGTTCTCTATGATATATTTCACATCATATTACATTCACATATCCATAATCTCCTATCTCATATCTCTTGTATATATATCAAAATGATCTATTAAACTATCCTATATATCCTATACAAATTTGCATGCCTTATGTTGGCTTACAAAGATATATACAGTATCAAATTACATGTCAGCCAGAAAACATAAATGCATAAACATTAAAATCAATTGTCGATGCCAGATCCAAGATATGTCGGCCTCCAATACCGATAACCCTTACAAAACCATGTCGGCCTGCATTTCCGGTGAGCAAAGAAATCCTTCAGCCCTGCTGGTGTCGGTGTCGGTGTCGGTGAAGTATCTGTGAAGTGCCTGGCGGTACACAAATGAACCAAAACATGAAGCTAGAATACAAAACCATGTTGCCATCAATGACAACATAGTGAAACCAACAAATTGAGTATCAATTTCCAATAGATTAAACCTAGAAATCCAACCCTTAGCATTCCTCTTGATGATCATATACCCCTTCTTTAGGATAAGATTATTCTTCCTCCTAAGGAAAGAAATAATATTCTTCCCAAAGAGGGACCTATTCCTTCTCCTAAAGACAAGAGTATCCTTTCTCCTAAGAAGAGAGATATTCTTCTTCCTAAAGAAAAGTCTATTCCTTCTCCTATGGATGAGTCTACTCTTCCTCCCAAAGGAAGAAAAACTCTTCCTACTAAACACAAATCTATTCCTCATAAGGCTAGACCTAGCCCTCCTCCTAATGATGGAGTGGGTCTCCTTCCTACACCTCCCATTCCTCCTCCTCCATCTTATAGAGAAAAGAAATCAACCTCTCCTATTTTCCAACCTAAAAAACCTCAATCCATTCATCCTTCCCTAAAAGAAGAGATGAAGCCTATACCTGATGAACCTAAACCTTCTTAACCTTCAACCAAAACTAGAAGAAACCATTGTGTAAGAGAACACTGGTGGAGATGTCATGCTAGAGCTTGTGAAGTTGCTTCTCAAACCATTTCTTCTCCTAAAACACCAAATGTTGACATTATTCCATTTTCTCCTAAACAAGATGTTCAACCTAATTCTCCAAGACACAAAATGCTTAAAACACATGATGGTTCAATTTCTATTCCTATTAGAGATCCTATTCTTATTAATCTTGATGAAGAAATAGGTGAAAATGTTGTTAATGATGAAAATGTTGATCCTAATATTTCTGATGATGAATGTGAATATGTTGATGTAGACAATGATTTATCTGCAAACTTTGTAAAAGCATTAATCTTAAATCCTAGTAACAAACAAAGTGACTTATCATTAGAGAATAGTCCTTGTTTGGAACTTGTGATAGCTCCATCTACTGTGCTCAATATGGATCCTCTTGCATGTTGTCCACCTTCCCGAAATAATGACCAACAAGATCAAGGAGAGGATGACGTGCTTGCTTAGCTTTAGTAACACCATAGATTCTCTCTCTCTCTCTCTCCTCTCTCTCTCCTCTCCTACTCATTTGTGATATTCTTCTATTTGTTGTCCCTAGTGTTGTTTACTTGAGGATGATGCAAAAGATTGAGATCTCTTTTGGTCTCTTCCATTTTGACTCAAAAGACACACATGTTCCCTTCTTCCACGGTGGTTTCCTTTTGTTGGAGGATGTGGACGATTCTATGCATATATTTACATGATATAAAGATTTATCATAAAAATCATACTGACTCCAAATTTAGTTGAAACCACCTCATGTTTTGTGCTTTGTGTTCATTATCCCTTGATTTATCCTCTCTTGGGGGCTAAATTATTGCGATAATATGATTGTCTTTTTTGGGTGTATCATACCTTAAAGCAATTGCTCCCAGCAAGGCATGTTCAATCTCTTTAACATGGGGGCATACACTCCACTCATGATTTTCTCTCTTGATACTTAAAGTTACTTAGCAGACTTTATATTTTCTTTGTGATTTTTAATATATTCTTTTCATGACTCATAGTAAGAGAACCTTACTAGCTGTAGTCATGGTTCTCTCTTTCTCTCTCATGATCTTCCCTTTTACCCTATCATTCAATTCATAAGATCCTAAAGTTCACTGGGGGCTTGGTGAATCTTGCCTCTTTGACATGGTAAAAGTATTTTAATTTGAATTCCTTGTACTTTACCATGAGTATTTGCATAAGCTCATACTCCCGCTAAAGTGGGTGCTAAATGTAAGGTCCTAAAATTGCATGCCTTGCAATTTTCAACTGTATTTGGGTCTTTGCCTTAGTTTTTGTGTCCCTCGGCCTCATTGGAGACCTAATTATGCTCATACATATCAAAATCATCATGCAATTCATTGATGCACCCAACCTACACCTAGATCCTACCCCAAATTAGGGAAGGACCAAGGTGTTGCGCCTTGGTCCCCCTTAATGGGGACCTGTCTTGGAAACCTCTCTCTCTCCTAACTCAAATTTGAAGCAGGAAAATCCCCAAATGTTGGCTCATGTCAGAAAATCAATCAATTAATCCTATGGGATAGTATATAAGAGGGATGTCCCCTCTCATTTGATCCACCCCATCATATCATGAAATTCAATCAATCTTTCGAGCATTCAAGAGATCAAGCATTCAAGAGAAATTGAGCATTTTCAGTCTTCCTACAAGTTTTGGAGCAGCAATAGAGTCAAGATTTCAAGCATTGAAGAGGACATCATGATTCTAATTCATGAAGATATAATTCCATGTGGAGACAAGCAAAACTTCACAAGGAGGTATAAGCATTTCATTTTCAAGCAATTCAACATCCCCTCAAAGAGGATGATTTCTACTTTCAGTCATTTCAATTACATTATTTCAACCACTTGGTTAATTCCAAAACCCGGGTTTGACCTAAAGGCAAACCCCTATTCCCAACACATTTTCCTTCCTTTCTGTGTGTAGGAAGTAGGTGTGTAGTTGTACTTCTGGAATTAAGCTTTATTTGTAGAGATGGAAAAACCCTTTTCAGTGCGCAAAAAGTTTGAAGGACCGATAGGGGGACGACCTAGTCTAGACACACGGTCCCTGCAACTTTTGGCAGAGTTTGCAGAGCAGCTCTAAATCATCTCAAACTTCTTAGATCCAGGTGCATGACAAAATCTCATAGCTCATTGTTTTCTCATAGTTTGTCTTCATTTCCAACACTTACTCTTAATTCAACTTTTCAACTTACAAGAGAGGGTCAATTACATTCCAATCACAACCTGTCTACTTAGAATTTAATCGTTGCATTATTTAGGGTTGGATCTAGTGGATTCATCCTCTCTTTTGAATGTAAAGTCTTCCCTAAGTGAAAATTGAGCTTGGTGAATCCTCCTTTCCCTGGGGTGAATTTGCGAAGCTCCCGATTTTCTGCTTTACACCATGAAGTAGAAGAAAGATAAAAAATAGAAAGATATTATTGAAATTGGTGATACAAAATCTCCAATGGCTAAAGAGAAGTTGGTTGTTGCATTGCAAGGAGAAAATGATTCAAGGATAGATGTGGATGAGCCTTATAGATCTAAAAATTTGCTAAAAATTCTTGATGATGAAGGTGGCATAAGGAAAATTGGAGCTTGATGTGGCTTGATTCTATAAAGAAGGACACGATTGAAAAGTGCTAGTGAATCATATGCTCCCAAATAATATTACAATTGAAGATATTGGTGATGCTCTTCGGAAAGCATTATTTGAGTAGATTAGAGAACATCTGTTGTCTCCATCGAAAGAAGCTGTTAAAGTGGATGATGTACAAAATATGATTAAGAAAAGATACTATAATGCTCAAAGAACATTGATTGAATGTATAGATGAATTGAAGGACTATATTGACAGTGCTAGTAGAGTATACAGGTAGTGTGTCCAATGGTCGACTGCTATGGAAAATTTCAAGGTGAAAATTGAATCAATTAAATATGAATTAAACTCTTTTGGGATTTTTTTTTCTTTTTTGAGTGATAAAGATGGTAATCAGAGGAAAAAGGTAGACTCTTTGCAGGCTGAGTTGTTATCTCTTCAAAGGTAGAAATAAGACATTGTGAATATCTTCTGGAAGGTGAAAGAAATTGTTGAAGCTCAATTGGAACATTTCTCAGGACTTCTTTGTTGAACATTGCTGTTGGTAGGGTATGTTGTTTGTCATTGATGTCAACATATTCCTATGTTTTGGTGTTATAGAGAATTGGTTTCAGTGATCCAAAAGTCTTCTTGTTTATATCACTTGATTCGGTGATTGCATTTGAGGTTTTTAGTTTTTCTGTTCAGTGGATAGCAGAGTCTGGTTTTTGATCCGGTGAGCTTTGGTATGATGACATAGTGTCCTGTGGATTTGGGATAATGTTTTTGATGTTCGCGTTAAGTGGTTCATGACTTGGTGATCAGGAAGCTATCTTTCTTATCTGAGTTGAAGCTATTGAGTGTTCTTGGATGTTAGTGTGTTGATCGATGAATATTTGCATAAGTGGTGTTGGTACAACTATTGCGGATGGTTCTAATGTGTTTTTTGGTGTTTCCTAATCATTTCCTATTTGTCTTGGTGATCTGAATTGAATATTAGGCGATTTTTTGGTGATTTTCATGATCCGGTGATGTTCTTCATGTTATGCGGTATTTTGGTGGTGTAACGTGTTGTAGTTGGTCTTAGCATGATTTCTGGTGGTGATTTAGGTCCATGTTATGCTATCCATGTCATTATATTGGTTTGGTGGTTTATTTATGTATCGTGCGATGTAATTTTTTAATTAGGTGTTATGAGTTTGGCCGACCTTGTAGTCAAGATTGATGAATTGTATAAATGGGTGTAATATTCATGTAATTTGGGTATCGGTGTTGTGTTTGCATTATCAGAGAGTGGTGTATATGGTGCATAAGAAAATTTATCCTTTAGTGTGGTGTATTGAGAAGACATTGTTACAGGGCAGACAAATGTATTTAACCGAAACTGTCATTAGGCATAAGGAGATGCTAATTTTGTAGTTCATGTAATCTAGATTGTAGTTCGATCATTATTGTAAGGTAGTGAACCTTCCTTGAGGGTTGGAGCCTTCTTGGCCTTCTTATTTTGAGCGGTGAGCTCTAGGAAGTGTGCCTTAATGCATGTGCATTCCCCTTTGTAATATTTACACATAGAACTATAGAGTATCATCTTATTGTGGGTAGGTTCCCATCATGGTTTTTTCTTTAACCGAGTTTTCCACGTCAAAATCTTGGTGTTAAGTGTTGTGGTATCATTGTTCTTATCTTTATTGTTGTTGTTGTTGTTGTTTAGATATGAGATTGTGTTTAATTATTTTCAACCAGTGAAAAATGATTCACCCCCCTCTCATTTTTCCTTCTTGGTGCTGCCAACAAGTGGTATCAGAGCTAGATCCTGCGGAAGAATCTTAATCGCTTGAGGAGATCCGGGATGGCAGCTTATATGTTTAAGAAGGAGAGTCCTAGATTTGATGGAAATAATTATATTGTCTGGAAGGACTAGATGGAAGTTCATCTGAACTATCTTGGTGAAGATTATTGGATGATTACAAAGAATGTTTACAATGTTCCTCAGAATGGACCGGTTACTGCCGATGAGATCAAGGAAGCTAAATATATCATAAGGGCTAAGGAAGCGTTATTGAGTGCTTTGACCAATTCAGAGATGACTAATGTGAAGGGACTTCAGACTGCACAAGAGATCTGGAGGAAGCTGGAGACCTTGTATGAAGGAGATGCGCAAGTTAAAGTTGCTAAGTTACAAAGTTTGAAAGGAAAGTATGAAGCATTGAAAATGGGAGAAGATGAGAATATATCAACCTTTATGGCTAAGGTGAATGATATTGTCATGAATATTAGATGTGTTGGTGGAACCCTTGAAGGAGATGAGATTGTTGCTAAGGTGCTCAGATCTTTGTGTCCTGCATACAAACATAAGGTAGTTGCTATTGATGAGATCCAGAGTGTGACTACTATGACTAGAGACATGTTGGTTCGATAGATTACTACATTTGAATTAAAAAAATTGGAGAATCACAAGGGAAATCTGAGATTGCATTCAGAGCCTCTATATCTAGGAAGCAAAATTATGATCTGAGAGAAAGTTCATGCTGGGTATCCAGATTTGAAAGAGGAAAGAGAGAGATGGAAGAACAAGAGAGAGAGTTGGATGAGCTTGAAGCACTTATTTCTTGGAGATTGCCTAAAGGAGTTGGTAAGTATGACGGGAAGTTACCTTTGAAATGTTTCTATCACAATAAGATAGGACATTTTGCTTCTAGATGTCTTGAGAGAATGTCCAGATATGATAGGCACGATAGATCTAATAAGAATGAGAGATATGAGAAGCATGATAAGTATGATAAACCCTACAAGCCCTATCTAAAGTACATAAATTAGAAGAGATTTTACTATTCTGTTGATGAAGGTGTGACTGATGAAGAATCTGACAATTGGAATTCAAGGGATGCATTTGTGTTTATTGCTATCAAAGAAGATGATCCGATACTAGTGAATCCTACAAGTTGTATTGTTGAGGAGAAAGCCTTGGCTGCTAAGATTGAAGAAAGAGATGAATGGGTAATAGAAAATGGTTGTTCACATCATATGATAGGTGATAAAAACAAATTTGTAAGTATGGAAAGGTATGATGGTGGTATAGTGAGATTTGGAGATGATAAAGTTTGTGTGATATGAGGTAGAGGTTTTATATTTTTTGATGGTAAGAATAACATTGATGATGTCTTATATGTTGAAAGATTAAAGCATAATAGTCTGAGTGTTTTTCATATGGTTGAAAAGGGATATGATTTTCAATTCAAGAATGATAAATGCAAGATCTTAAATGGATCTGGTGTAGAGATTGTAACAGGGACTAAAACTAAGGGTAATATCTTTCACTTGAATGCTGGTGAGAAAATTTGTTTGATTACTCAGACAGATAAAAGTTGGTTGTGGCATAGGAGGACGTGTCATGTTAACTTTGATTATATGGTAAGAATAAGTTCTACTCAAGTTGTTAGAGAGCTGCCTAAGATTGTGGAGCCTTCTAATTTGGTATGTAAAGAATGTCAGTTGGGGAAGCAAACTAGAATATCATTTAAAAGCAAATTGTATACATCTAATGGACTATTAGATCTTGTGCATACTGACTTGTGTGGACTTACTAGAGTAAGAAGCATGCAGGGTGATAGGTATTTCATGCTGTTGATTGATGAATATTCAAGAATGATGTGGGTGACTTTTCTAAGGGAAAAATCAGAACCATTGGAAAAATTCAAGATATTCAAAGCAAAGGTGGAGATTGATCCTAGATTGAAGCTAAAATGTCTGAGATCTAACAGAGGAGGATAATTCATGCCCAATGAGTTTTATACATTCTATGAGAGGAATAGAATTAGAAGACATTATCTTCCCCTAGAACCCCTTAGTAGAATACAGTTTTTGAAAGGGAGAACAAAGCAATCTTGGATGCTACAAGAACGATGTTGATTGAAGGAAATGCTCCACAAATATTTTGAAAGGAAGTTGTTAGCACTGTTATTTATACATTCAACTGGGTGCATATAAAAGGTGATTTTGGTAAGACTCCTTATGAGTTATGGTTTGGTCATGTTCTTATAGTTAGATATTTCAAATTTTTTGGAAGTAAATGTTATATCAAAAGAGATGAGGATATAGGAAAGTTTGATACAAGATGTGATGAATGAATCTTCTTGGGATATTCAACTAATAGTAAGGCCTACTAGTGTTACAATAAGAGGTTGAAAAACATAGTGGAAAGTGCAAATGTAGAAGTTGATGAATGTCTTGGTAAGCAGATTAGAGCTTGCAGATATGAGATTGATGAACAAGACATTGCTTCTAAGCCTGCATAGATTGAGATTGTACAATAGATTAATCTGGTAGACACAGTTGATTTGGTTATTGCTCCTGTTGGTGATGGAATACAAGAGCCTAAGAGCCAGAACATTGCGAAGACTCTGAGGTATGTGAAGTTGAATCATTCTGAAAATCAGATTATTGGTGATAAGAATAAGGGTGTAATGACTAGAAGAAGACTTGTTACTGAAGAGCTATGTTTGGTTTCTAAGATTGAGCCTAAGGATGTTGCTAAAGCATGTAAGGATGAAAATTGGAAAAAAGCTATGGAGCAGGAGTTGAATTAGATTGAAAAGAATAATACTTGGGAGCTTGTTCTGAGACCTAAAGACAAAAATGTGATTGGCACTAAATGGGTGTTCCAGAATAAACTAAATGAAGTTGGTGAAGTGATAAGAAATAAAGAAAGATTAGTGTGTAAGGGATGCTCTAAGATGGAAGGTATTGATTATAAAGAAACTATTGCTCTTGTAGCTAGGATTGAAGTTGTTAGATTGCTGCTTGCATATGCTGCTTATAAGAATTTTAAAGTTTATCAGATGAATGTCAAGTAAGCCTTTTTGAATGGTGATCTTGAGGGGGAAGTATACAATGAGCAACTAGATGGTTTTTCTTTATCAAATGAAGGTGATATGCTATGCAAATTGAAGAAAGCTCTGTATGGACTAAAGCAAGCCCCTAGAGCCTGGTATGCAAGATTAGATAAGTATTTGATGAAGTTGGGATTTTGTAAATGTTGGTGTAAATAATTATTCATCTTGGATATTATTACACCTTACTTAAGTTTACTTAGGAAATGCATTTCACAATAGTTTGGGTATGAGACACTTGAGTGTTTGTACCACATTGGGATAATGTGTGTAGGAGAATTTCCACATTTTATGGTGTTGATCTTGTTACCTTTATTATATCCACTTATTGTGGAGTGATAATTCCACCTTTGGTGGGTGATCCACCTCATGTGGAATATTTTAATGTTTCTCCTACCTACCCTTGTTTCTTATTGAGCTACATGTCATGTTTGTGTGCTCACATATCCATTTAGCCTTGCCTATATATGCAGGCTCATCTAATTTGTATGGAACAATGATTGATGATCCAGTTGATCAGTATTTTCATCTTGATAGAATACAGTCTATTCCTATCATCTATTTTATTCTCTCTTAGTTGTGCTTTCTATTGCCTCTAGATCTTGGCAAAATCTCACATGGTATTAGAGCCAGGTCTAGGCTAGGAACCCCAAGCACACAAGAGGTGTGGCTTAAGGGGGGGTGTTGGTGTTGGAATAAGCCACACCCGGACTGATGATGGACTGGTCCAAGAGGGGCCCATAGCTCAGTGGTAGAGAAAACCAAAAATGTATGGAAGGTCCTAGGTTCGAGTCCTAGCTGGTCCAGGTCTCAACATGGTATCAGAGCCATTAAAGTGTCATTGGTTTGCCAATTGAGAGAAATTTGATGCTATTTGGGGTTTGCATTTTGGAGCTTTCTATTGCAGGTTATTATTGAAGCTTGATAGGTCAAATATGAGGTCACCATTGGATTGAGGAGGTCCAAGAAAGTCAATTTTGCCTTTTGTTTCATCCAAATTAGACTTCCGAGGCCAAATCCAAAAGCATTTAAAGTTTGAAGTTGCGACGGAAATTTTCTAGAAATTATAATTTTGCAGACAATTTTCAAATAGTGATATCTCACTCACCTAGACTCCTTTTTTCGAGCATTTTTTTTTGTTTTGGGGTAGAATTTCGTGATCTGTATAGTGGTGGAGGATTTTTCTGATTTTCAGATAAAGTTTTTTTTGAAATCGTTAAATCCCACTTTTTACAACTTTGGAGGCTTCGTTTGGGCTCATACGGACTCCTTTTCAGGTGCCATTTTTTTTTGAAAGTGCATATTGTTTTGTCTACTTTCATAATATGCTATTTTTTTTACAGTGATTTTGAGTAGAAATTGTACTTTCAGTATTTGATCATTTTTTGGCCTATTTGGTATTTGTATTTTGCTTGGATCTCAGTTTAGATCACTAGCAGTATTTGTTGAAGTCTTTTATATCTCATTTTGAGAAGTTGTAAAATTGATATCAGAATTCCACCTTGCCTTGTTTTGCAAGTGGCCTATTGTACAAGCACTAAGTATAAAGTCCCAAGTCATGATTTGGGGGGGGGGGTGGTTCTTGATTGAGTAATTTGGGGGGGTGTCTTGTGTTTTTTCCTTTTTGCTACTATGGGTTCTCCTAAGTTTCCTCTTTTAACTCCTCATAATTATTCTACTCATAAAATTGATGCATGGAGTAAACTTATGGAAAAAGGACTAACTCATTATATTGATGAAACTATTGTTGCTCCCACTGATCCTAAGGTTGATCCTATTGGTCACTTGGATTGGATCACTAAAAATATTATGGCAATTGGTACCTTTAAAAAGTATGTATCAAAGGATCTCATTTTTCATATTGATAAATGTACTCTAATCAAGTATGCTTGGCAAAAGTTGTAAGACTTGTATGGTCAAGTTGATGAGATTAGGGGATATCAAATTGATAGTGATCTCACCATGTTATATCTCAAGAACTTTGATACTATACAAGATTATGTCACTAAGGCAAAAGAGTTGAGGGCACAACTCAAGGATTGTGACATTGATAAGAAGGATACTCAATTGATTTTCAATTTGATGGGCAGACTTCCAGAAGAATATGTGGCATTTGTTTCTAGTTTCCAAACCCATAGGATGACAATGGGTTCAAGCTACACAATGCCCACATTTGATGCTTTCGCTAAAATCTTGATGATGGAACAAAATAAGTTGATAAGCATGGGGATTCTTAAGAATTCTAAGTCTCAAGAATTAGTGGCAAATCAAGGGAACAAAGAAAATTAAGGAAAGGACAACTCCAACAAGAAGAAATGACAATCAAAGCCTAAGGACAAAGCATCACCTTCTCCACAACAAGAAGATTCATCCTCTTCCAAGAGGGACAATTCACCAAAGAGGGAGAGACCTACTTGTACCTATTGTAAAAATTTTGGTCATGAGGAGCGTCGTTGCCATTCTAAGAAGATTGATGAGCTCACACATATCCTCAAAAAGCATAACATTGATTTGCCTAATGTCTGCAAGAAGGATGATTCATCAACTTCCACTTACTCACAATAAAAAGGAAAAGGGCAAGCATTCATGGCTTGTACAAGTGGGAAGACTCATTCTTTTGGGACAAGAAAAGGGAAATCTCTTTGTGCTACTACAAGTCATGATTTAGGGAGATGACTTCTAGATTTAGGGGCTTCTCATCATATGGAATCTTCATAGTCTATGTTCTCTTCATTTGAGCCTTGCACCATGCCATAGATTTTGATGGGCAATCATACATACATGGATGTGATTGGGAAAGGAACTATTTCCATTGGGGATAACTCCTTCAATGATGTGTTGTGTGTACCCCATTTGACAAACAATCTCCTTTCCATCTATCAAATCACACATGGCACAACTAAGAGAATTGTGGAGTTCACACCTGAGTCAATTTTCATTAGAGACTTGGAGACTAGAGCTATCATTGTGACTAGGATGGTTGATCATGCATCTTAGTTATATTCCTTTTTAGATTTTGTTGATGATAATGATTTCACATATGATGATTCTTCACATGATGATCACACTTCTTGTGATGGTTCATATTTTGAGGAGAACTTTGGGTACTTGAACATGGGGGTTCTCACATGTGACCCTATTCTTGAGCCTTGTGTTTCATCTCCTCCTACTTATATCACATCACCTATTGCACCCAATGATGCAGATAGTGTGACAATTTTGCCTTCTTTTGATTCAGTGCAACAAGATATTCCATGTCTTCCAACTTCAGTTTCATGGGATGAGTACTTGACAGACATTGCAGGTTTGTTTGTGGAGTCCTACATTGCAGATTTGGGAGACATCATTGATGATATTCATCTTCTCTTTGATGAAGATGATCCTTCTTCGATTGTTCCGAGGGATCACTCTGACCCTCTTGTTCATTCTCTATATGATCATTCTTTCGAGGTTGACATGATTGTGGATACTTATGTACATTAGTTGGAGGAGGTCTCTTTATCCTTTAAGGAGACATGTGAGTCTTTGGGACTTGTTCGACATTCATCTCCACTAGATCTTGGAGTACCTTTTTCAGCAGTGTGGAGTAGTTTACCACCTTTGGAGGGGGTATCTTTTAGCATCGACATGGAGACACTTGAGCAGTTTTTAGAGATTCCTTACATCATGAGTTTTTTTCCTACATCTTCCCTTCATGATTGGGGAGACTTCATGGATACACCTTTGGTTTTGTTTCTTCCTAAGGAGAGGAATGTTGTTAGACATTCATGGAGTAGTTTCTTCAATCATCATCGAGCTTCTATCATTGGTGGAGGTTCTACATTGAGGGGGGGCTTCCTAGCTTCTCTTCTTCTCTCATATGTCGGGGGGGGGGGGGGGGGGGATTTTTCCTCACATGGGCTTTTGTTCCTCACATTCTTCTATGAGAGTTATTTGTATCTATTTTTCATCTCTATTTTGGGGGAGGGCTTTTTTGCATTGGGTTTTTCTCTCTTTCCCCACTTTGTGAGAGATTTCATTGCATTGTTTTGTATGCATTTGCATTTGCACATGGGTACCTAACATGGCCTCGTAACCGAGACCCATCTTGCATTGCTTAGTTACATTGTAGACTTAAGTGCATTCCCCTAGGTTGCACTTAAGGGGGGGTGTTGGTGTAAATAATTATTCATCTTGGATATTATTACACTTTACTTAAGTTTATGTAGGAAATGAATTTCATAGTAGTTTGGGTATGAGACACTTGGGTGTTTGTGCCACATTGGGATAGTGTGTGTAGGATAATTTCCACATTTTATGGTGTCAATCTTGTTACTACTTTATCATATCCACTTATTGTGGAGTGATAATTCCACCTTCGGTGGGTGATCCACCTCATGTGAAATATTTTATTATTTCTCCTACCTACCCACACCTATTTCCTACCTACCCTTGTTTCTTATTGAGCCACATGTCATGTTTTCGTGCTCACATATCTATTTAGCCTTGCCTATATATGAAGATCATCTACATTGTATGGAACAACGGTTGATGATCCAGTTGATCAGTATTTTCATCTTGATAGAATACAATTTATTACTATCATCTATTTTATTCTCTCTTAGTTGTACTTTCCATTGCCTCTAGATCTTGGAAAAATCTCACAGTAAAGGTACTACTGATAGTAGCTTATACTTTAAGGTTGAGAATGATAACATTTTGATTGTTGAAGTATTTGTGGATGACATTATTTTTGGAGGAGATTGTGATTTGAGTATGAAATTCATTGATGATATGCAAAAGGAATTTGCGATGTCTATGATAGGTGAAATGAAATTCCTCTTAGGATTGCAGATTACTTAGACCGATAAAGGAATTTTCATTTCTCAATCTAAGTATGTAAAGGAATTATTGAAGAAATTTGGGCTAAATGATTCTAAACCTATTGGAACTCCTATGGTGACTTGATGAAAATTGTCTAAGAATGATGAATCTAAGAAAGTGAATCAGACCTTGTATAGATCTATGGTTGGTGGACCATTGTACCTGACTCAGACTAGACTGGATATTATGCATGTTGTGTGTCTTTGTGCCAGATTCCAAGCCGATCCTAAAGAGACTCATGTTACTGTTGCTAAAATAATTTTTAGATACTTGAAGGGAACTGTTGACTATGGGTTGTGGTATCTGAAGAATGATGATTTTATGATTTGTGCCTACAATGATGCTCATTGGGCAGGTGATGTAGATGACCAGAAGAGCACTACCAGTGGAGCATTCTTTTTGGGGAAGAAGTTGGTGTCATGGGCTAGCAAGAAACATGATGCTATATCTCTGTCTACTGCTGAAGCTGAATACATTGCTGCTACTACAAATTGGACTTAGGTAGTTTGGATGAAACATATGCTGAAAGACATTAGAGTTGTGTATGATGAGCCTACTGTTATCTACCATGACAATTCAAGTGCTATTAATATTTTTAATAATTTGGTACTGCATTCTAAAATGAAGTATATATCAATTAAGTATCATTTCTTGAGAAAGAAAATTAGTGATGAGGAAGTAAAACTGGAGCATGTGTCTACAAAAGATCAAATTGCAGATATTTTCACTAAGCCTTTGCCTGCAGATACATTTGTGCATTTGAGAGACATGTTAGGGGTCTCTGCCCCTCATGATGAGAACTAGGTGGATTGAGATGCATCAATCTGGTGGAATTTATAGTCTTATCTCCTTGTCCAGGTTGACGAGTTTGTGTTTCTACTCAGTCAGAGTAGTCAGTGATTTTGATGATTAGTGGTAAGATGAGTTTGGGGGGAAAGAGCATAATTTTGTATTCTATCTTTGGCATTGTTGTTAAAGGGGGAGAGAGTTGGAGATTTGTGTGTATGATCTTAGGGGGAGCCTGTTGGATTTTTGTTGATGTTGATTCATTCCTTTGCATTGACTATTTTTCACATTCATATGTTGCCATCAATGCCAAAGGGGGAGATTGTTGAGCATTGCTGCTGCTAGGATATGTTGTTTGTCATTGATATCCTATGTTTTGGTGTTGTAGAAAATTGGTTTCAGTCATCAAGAAGTCTTCTTCTTTATATCACTTGATCCGGTGATTGCATTTGAGGTTTTTGGTTTTTCTTCTCAGTGGATAGAAGAGTCTGGTTTTTTTATTTGGTGAGCTTCGGTATGATAACAACTTGTCCTGTGGATTCAAGATAATGTTTTTGATGTTTGTGTCAAGTGGTTCATGATTTGGTGCTCCAGAAGCTATCTTTCTTATCCAAGTTGATGCTGTTGAGTGTTCTTGGATGTCAGCGTGTTGATCGATGAAGATTCGCATAAGTGGTGCTGGTGCAATTATTTAAGATGGTTCTAGTGTTCTTTTTGGTGTTTCCTAATCATGTCCTATTTTTCTTGGCGATCTTATTTGATTATTGTTTGAGTTTTTGGTGATTTTCATGATTCGCTGATGTTCTTCGTGTTATGCATTATTTTGGTGGTGTAACATGTTGTTGTTTATCTTGGAATGATTTTCGGTGGTGATTTAGGTCCATGTTATGCTATCCATGTCATTTTATTGGTCCGATGGTTGATTTATGTATCGTGTGATGTAATTTTTTAATCAGGTGTTATGGGTTTGGCCGTAGTCAAGGTTGATGAATTGTATAAATGGGTGTAATATTCATGTAATTTGGGTATCAATGTTGTGTTTGCATTATTAGAGAGTGGTGTATGTGGTGCATAAGAGAATTTATCCTTCAGTGTGGTGTATTGAGCAGAGATTGTTGTAGGGCAGACAAATGTGCTTAACTGAAACTGTCATCAGGCATATGAAGATGCTAATTTTGCAGTTCATGTAATCCGGATTGTAGTTTGATCATTATTGTAAGGTAGCGAACCTTCCCTAAGGGTTGGAGCCTTCTAGGACTTATTATTTTGAGCAGTGTGCCTGAGTGCATTTTTATTCTCCATTTTAATATCTACACATACTACTGCAGAGTATCATCTTATTGTGGGCAGGTTCCGATCATGGTTTTTCTCTTAACTGGGTTTTCCACATTAAAATATTGGTGTTAAGTGCTGTGGTATCATTTTTCTTATCTTTATTATTGTTGTTGTTTTTGTTTAGATATGAGATTGTGCTTAATTGTTTTCAACCGGTGAAAACCGATTCACCCCCCCTCTCAGTTTTCCTTCTTGGTGCTTCAAACATTCTTAAAGATGCAGTTGAATATGAACAGAATCTGTCCATTCAAGACATCTTATCTCATGCCATTGATCTATTAGTTGAAACCATAAGCATATCAGTGAGTATCAAATTGGTAGTGAATTCTTGGAAGGTTCTCCTTCTAAAATGCAAAGAAAAATACAAGTGGATTTTTCAAAAGAAGAGTAGTTAAGAATTATTTGATACCCTTTTTGTTGTTGAATGGACCCATTGTCCTTGATGTCAAAAGGGGAGATAGAGAAATGGAAAAATGATAAATATAAAGAAATATGAGTGATATGAGTAAGGGGGAGATATATCAATTATGTGGACAAGTTTTTCCTTTTGAGATGTTTTGCCATCAATGACAAAGGGGGAGATTGTTAGACTTGTGTGAGTGTTGTCATTGATGTCAAACCCTGTTATCTGGTTAGGACTAGATGTACCATGTTGAGAAGGAGTGGAAGATAGGTATATATGTGATGTTGAGAAATAGTGGAAGATAGGTATGTATGTGATATTGAGCAGTGGGGTATGTATGGATTACAATAGTAATTTTTGGAAGATCCTTTGCTCCAAAATCTAGTGTTATGCTAGTTATGGCTGAGTTTTTCCTTTTGTATCAAGTGTTGGTATTAGTTGCGATAGTGGAATTTCTATTTGGATGTTTTTATTGCAATATGATCTATGAATTCTATGCTCTGAAATCTTTGGTATTCGTATCTTGAAGATGGAAATCGGTATACTTGGAATTCGTGTCTATGGGTCCAACAAACCCTTGTTTTGCTTTGGTAATTGAAGCATGTGTTTTGGTAATTGAAAAGGAAGCATTTAGAAGATCATTGAAGGCCGACATGGTTATTTGTTTGGTCAAGGCATTTTTTAGTAGCGTGTTGATTTGAGCAATGCATTATTATGCAAATATTTTATGCTTGGCCAACATATTATTTTGTTGGTTACCGGTGGTATATATAAACATATATATATACATGTATATGATGATTAATGAAAGAAGTAGTGTGTGATGGAATGTGTGTGTGTGTAAGAGTAAAGGAGTGTGTGCGAATATGAATTGTGCGAGCAGAATTATATTAAAGTAGAGAGAATGAAGATAGTATTGTAGTAATCCCTTACCGGATCTATTGCAAGCAGTTGCACTGTCAGATTGGAGAAGGTTTTGGAGAGATCCCTTACCAAAGTTTGTTACTTGTGATCTAGTGGTTTAAGTGCACCTTCAAATTTTGTGAAGACTTTATCTTGTTGATTCAAATGTTGTGATATTGTATCTTCCCCTGGAGAAGTGATCTTTAGTCTACAAATCTTTGTATCTTGCCCAGGAGTAGTGAGTTTCAGTTTGCAAGTATTAATGTATCTTTCCCTAGAGTAGTGGGCTTCAACCTACAAGTCTTGGTGTCTCTTTCCTTGGAGCAATGAGATTCAACCTACAAGTCCTTTTGTATATTTCCCTCAGATAGTGCATCTTAGCTTGGAAGTCTTTTTGGGTGGCTATGTGCTTCATTGGTAGTGAGCCTAAAATAGATTTATAATCATTTCATATATTGTAAGTTGACTCTCATAATGGTTTTTCCTTGTTTGAATTTTCCACATAAATATAGTGTTCTCATGTATATGATGTTTTATCTTTCATTGCTGCTGATAAGGATTAGATCAATATAACAATGTTTTGGAAAATAAAGTTAGTATTTAAGGTTCAGACTGATTCACCCCCTCTCAATTTGAAGGTGTGTTGAACATGTAGATTTTAAGATGAACAAATAAAACAAGGAGTATATCCCTCTAGGACACAAAAGGCAAAAATCATTGATATAGAACTATCATCCTATAATATTGATGGGTATCCATCATGGTACTTTTTATTATGGTTTATGTTTTAAACTTTTATGGATTTGTGGACTAATATGCCTGGTGACATACTTATTTACATGCATGTTTACTCATTTTTGCTATTGTAATCTACTAATTAGAAGTAATATTAGAAATAATATCTTATGTTATAATGTTTCTCTTTTTTCTTATTTACATGTTTAAATTGCATGATAATTAGAATTATGTCACTATATTCTATTTTATCTCCATAAATGTGTTTTTCAATATGTTTTGAGTAAATAAGCAGTGTAGTGTCTGCCCTTGACTAGAATTTTATTTTATGCTTGATAGACATATTTAGACCTTTCAGACCTATTTAGACTCTTGATGATGATGCTATGGATCATGATGATGATTTGATATTTGTTTCGGTTTCTTTATGTTTTGGATCACTATGAGGACTTTTGATACTTTGATGATTTATATAGATGATGATACTATCCTTATTGATTTCATGACTAGATAGGTATATGTGATTTGATGGAATTCATATGTATTCATGTAATGAATGTCTTACATGTCCTATTTTGTTAATGGATTACATGGATCACACATTGGATGATATTATTGATGATTTATGTTGATTTAGTATCTGATGTTATTATTGATATTCTAACCATATTTCATGGATTTAATTGATGAGATGCTGTATGATGTGTGGACCATTGCTTGACTGTCTTCATGGAGAATAAACGTAACATCACTCATTGTGAACAAGATGTGTCATTGCATAATTTTACCACTTGTCTGTTATATATGTATATATACATGTATCATTGTTGGTGGTTGCAGGACTTGCAGGTATCAGACATCTATTACTCCTGGAATCCCCAGGTGCGAGCTCCCCTGGCTTCATAGGTGCGAGCGTGTCCTTATCCCAATGGTAATATGTGGTTTCGGAGTTGACACAGGTTCCCTTCACATACTCTAGGTTTAAGTTATCACCAAGCACAATTGGTCATGTCAGTTGTCAGATTGGCTCTTTCAGTTTTGTGAGTATGTTAGTGTTGATTGACTCTTTTGGTATGTGGGTTATCCATGTTGTGGTTGATTTAATTGTCACGTGGTTATTTATGTGTTGTTGGATTATTTGTTTATTTGTTGAGAGATTTGATAGTTAGTTTTATATATTTTTAATTATTTGATTTAAGCTATTTAACCTTTTGATTATTTGATTTATGATTTTTAGATTTATGGTATTTATTTAATTAATAATTATGTAAGGATTATTTAATGAATTATTGATGGTTGACTATAGTCTAAGTATTAATTAATATTTAAATTGGAAGTAATTAATTATTTAATGTTTGATTCATTTGATTATGTTTTCCCTTTGTGATTATTTAATTAAAATACCTATAGTCTATAAAGTATTAAATGTTATTTCATATAGGGCTATAGTTTAAATACTAATATTTATTTGGTTGTATGGTAATTATACCTTGGGATAATAAAATATATTTATCCCACCTACTTATAATATATGTTAATATCTCCTACCTACCCTATTCTCCTATTGGAGGATTTTTTTTAGGGTTTCCTGGTTATCCCATTGGTTGGATTTTTTTTAGGGTTTCCTGGTTATTGTTTCTTTTTAATGGATTTCTTGTGACTATTCATGGGTTACATTCTTTGGCTTTGGATTCTCTGTGGATTTATTGGACTTGGTTTGGAAGAGATTTGGGCTTGGATTTGGATTGCAAAGCTTGTGGGCTCTCCTTTAGCTACCTACCATCACTCGGGTTGCAGGTTGGAGGCCATTCCCTTTGTTTTTTATCTTTATTTTCATTGTCTGTAAATGTTTACTCCATGAATGCTTTGTGTGGGGGAAAATAAATAGTTTGCTTCCATCTTCTCTATTCTTAATGAATTTGATTGGGAATCCATGGGTTATGAGATCTTTGTTTGATGAAATTTGGAAATTGTCTTTCCCGTGTTTGCCGTGAAATGCATGACATGAAGTTTTCTATGTATTCGGAATTATTTCCTATCTATGTGTGATTGTATTTGATTATTATTTCTTTGGAGATTTCTTCCATGTTGTTAAAGATTTAAGGGAGTTTGTGGAGTTGAGAGGAGAGAGTCTCTTGAGCTTCCAGTCTGGCCTTGCCGTGAGGAAGACTCATGGGACTCATCTCCTTCTCAAAGATTTAATATTTCCCTTATTTTTTATGTGTTTTCATGTTTGGAATAAGTTTATTGTTTGTATTTAGATGTGTCCTGAGCCTATTCCATGGTTTGTATTCAACATTTGGTGTTAGATGGTTTTCTGAACTTGCTGGAGATGTTTTTTTTTCTTCCCGAAGTCTACATAATGTTTTCAATTGGAGTTCCTTGGGTGAATTTGAATATTTTATTATGTTTAAACCTTCTTAGAATTCATTTCATTCGGATTGCAATGAGTATATATACGTCATATTAAGCCCACTATGTCTTGTGCGAATTTGATCCCATTTTTCTGCATTTTCTGTCAAAAAGTACAGTCTGTTGCAAATGCGCTATAGGAATCTGCAAATACTCTATAGGATCTAAATTTTTTTTTACAAGACTAAACAAATGCACTAAAACAATAAATGCATGCGCCAGATTGTCTGTTTTAGGGTTTTGATCAGTTTAAGGTCCTGTTTGATGTCAGTTAGATTTTGGGTCGTACCAAAGGCTTTTTGAGGGCATTTATGATGTTGTCTAATGTTGATTTATGATTGGTGATGACTTCATATGATTTATTTGTGAGTTTTGTATGCGTTTGAAACCATTTTATTTGTTTGCACTTCCTCTCTTGTTGGTGCGCCGAGAGAGAGATTGAGATTCTTGTGATTCTGCGCTAGCAAGTGAATTGGATTTGCTGAGACTATTTGATGATTCATTTCAGATTTGTATGAATTTTATTATGGCCCTTATGATGTTTTTTTGGCCAAGAGGCTCATTGGTTTTGGTTCTCATGTGTGACCTTTCACATGTTTCATGCTCATGAGATGAGATTGTTGGTTGTGTATGGATTATTTATGATTCCAGATTCATGTATGTTCTTAGTTTTGATTATGATTTTAGAGTCTCTTGTGTTGTCATTGTTTGAGACCATGTTAGGGGGGAGTGGGATTCCTTGTGATGACCGGGGTCATGAGAAATAGGCTTGCATGAGGTTCCTTGTAAGGATGCATGAAGTCTAGACTGCCAGGGCACATTGGGAGTTTACCATGTTATTGTACTCAAGTGGAAACATAATAATGACCTCATGGGATGGGTATATAGATAATTAATTGATTTGTGCCTCATGACTTGATCCTAGGGAGGATGTTTTAGGATAAGCATGAGAAGGCCGTGAAGACGACAAGTCAATCTCCCTTGATCTCTCATAGGTTGAGATGGATCCACATGCCCATCAGGATAGGGTCTTATGTTATGTGTTATGTGGATGACATGTGATGACACTCCACTCCTACATGTGTTCCCTTTGGTGTTCTTATGACTATGCCTTGTTGATTGATAAGCCTCTGGGAGTTTCTTATTGTGATTGTTTATGTTGGTTGTATTTGCTCCATGCTTGTGAGTGTTGTTGTAATCTTGTCTTTTGGTATTAAGTGTCAACCTAGATGTAGAGTGTGTGTTGGGACCTTGTGTCATATTCTATCATGGGGGGTGGTTCCTTTGGTTCCACATGGTCGGGTGGTTGGTTCTTTTTACCATTGGTTTTCTTGTTCCTCTTGTTGGTGTTCTTTCTTGCGTGGAAGTGGATTCTTCGTCATGATTGATTATGGATTTTATTATAGTAGATTCATGTATTTGGATATGATGTATATGCAATGTAAATTACTCTTGTAATGATCATAGGAGATGTAGTAGATGGATGAGCTATGCTCTTGTTATTTAAATCATGTAATTGCAATGATGTATGTAGCCTAGTTGATTCCTTGGATTGAGGCTTTATGAATGTAATGTTATTGAGATATTTGTGATTGATGTTATGAAAGTGTGTAAAGTGGAAAATTGAACCCTAGAGATTCCCCACCAAGGAGAGAGAAAGGAAATCACTAGGATGATTTTCACTTGGGAGATACTTTACATTCAAAAGAGGGGTTGAATTAACTAGATCCAAACCCTAGAGTGAATAAGGATCTAAATACTAATGGCAATTTACCCTATTTTGTAAGTAGAAGAGTTGACTTGTTTACTATGCAGAAAATGAAGACAAAATGGGTGAAATAAGGAGCTACCAATTCAGGATTGTGCTGTAAGTTTGGATCTAAGGTATTTAGAATGATACGGACCTGCCTTGCAAATTTGGAGAAAAATTGTTGGGACTGAGTTGAAGTTGCACCTGGTCCTTTGAAAAATCTGCCAGTCGAAAAGGGTTTTTCCGTCTCTACAAATGAAGCCTAAATCCACAATTACATCAATGCACCTGAAACTTACACAGAAAAGAAGGGAATAAGGGTTGTGGATAAGAGTTTGCCTTAGTTAAACCTCGGTTGAGGAATCAAACTTGAAAGAAAGTAATTGTAAATGTCTAAATGTAAATAATGGAAATGTATATCTTGTAGATCTGCAATTTGTTGATGATGGTTGGTTTGCTTCTTGAATGTAATCACAAGTGTTGCATGAAATGGCATGTAGCATGACAAAAACCTAGCACACACACATGCTTGCAAATGAATGTTATAATGTTGCTCCAATGGATGAATGAAGAAGACACATGAAGAAGAAGACTTGATGGGCTTGAATGCTTGAACACTTGAACGCTTGATGACGATAATGAAGACCTCTTTTTTGTTCACATCTATCATATTTCTTACTCGAATGAGAGAATTATGCCCCTTTTTATACTTGCCTTGGAGGGTTAATTATCCTCTAATCAAAGGTCAACATAGGGGGAATTTAATTCTTGAAAGCAGATTTAGGTCCAAGGGTCGGATGGACCCATTTTGGGGCCACAAAAGGGAGGTGGATAAGGGTGCCACACCCTTGTCCTAAGGGGACAAAGGCACCACGCTGCTGTCCTGCCCTATTTTGGGGCTTGGATAGGGTCTTGAGATGATACTAGAGTTAAAACAAAGGCAAAATTGAAGAAATAGAGCAGAAAGGGGTCACAATTGGGTAGGGAAATGTCATCGCTAGGTTGAGGGCCTAAAATGCAGTCAAAATCGCAAAGGTTGCAATTTTATGATGCTACATTAGCCCCCACTTTAGCAGAAGTATGACTTATGCCAATACTATCGGTAAAGTAGAAGAAAGAGAGAGATGAAGATGAGAGATGTGGAGCAATACCACAAGGAGTATAGGAAATCACTAATCTTGAGGGACAAAGCCCCCAATCTTAGGACCTTAATTCACTCAAAAATATGCAAGAGCACACAAGAAAAAATTAACAAGACAAAGCACAAAACAACACATGACAAAACAAAACAAAACATGAGACCACAAATCAACTAGCTAAAGAGACCTTAATACTCAAATGTCTCAACAACTAATTGAAACACAAAGACAAATGCCATCACATAAACACCAATAATCACATAAAAGAGAAAAGTTGACATCATCCATTAACCATCAATAGTAAAACTATGAGTTCTTGAGAGGAAGAAGAGAGAGAACATGAATACACACTTTGGTGATCCATGAGAAGAGAGGCAAACAAAAGGAACCATGGACATCTCTTCCCTAGAATTAGGTGATTCATGGAGGAAAAAGGACATGGAAAGCTAGCCCCTAGATTCTGTCTAGGTGATCCATGTAAGGGAGAAGAGTGAGAACACTATTAGTTCCACTCAACCTCATGCACGTGTGTGCAAGTGAGGTTTGAAGAACCTCATATGAGTCTATGCCCAAGTATTCTAAAACCTCTATAAGATGTATAGTACAAATGTCAAAAAAGTGACAACATCTCTCTCTAAGAGGCTACCCTCTGGTTCCGAGAATATCCCACTGTATAAGAGAAAAGTGGCAACATCTCATTCTAAGAATGACCCACTGTATAAGAGAAAAGTGGCAACATCTCGTTCTGAGAATGACCCACTGTATAAGGGAAAAGTGGCAAGATCTCATTCTAAGAATGACCCAATATATAAAAGAAAAGTGGTGACATCTCATTCTGAGAATGACCCATTGTATAAGGGAAAAGTGGTGACATCTCTCTCTATGAGGCTGCCCTCTGGTTTCGAGAATGACCCACTATATAAGGGATACAATGCGTGAGAGAAATATAATACAAAAGGAGCAGTGTGGGTGCCGCCCCTTAAGATGTCAACATAGTTTAATGTTGATATCTTAAGGAAAGTAGAACAAGGATACCTACCTTCAACAAAAAGAAGATATCCATTATGCAACAATATCATAGATCTATGCAAGAGAGGGAATACTCTTCAAGCAAGGATAAGATAGTTGAAAAGAGACATCTTTCTATAAGTGTAAAGGAGATCATTGGAGGAGAAGATATCTTTGATCAAAAGACATCTACCTCGAAGAGGGGTTGTCTGAGACAAATATAACATCTTCTAGAACAAGAATTTAATCCTACCTCCTATTGCCATGTGAAAGGGATTCTTGACGAAGGATGACTCACTTTTATCCCAATGGGGATGGGTGAATTTATTATAGATGTACATTACCAAGTGTGAAAGAGATTGTAGTCAAGGACTTACACCTCTTTTATAAGAGAGAACCTTTGAGTGAACAACAACAATTCCACACAAGGAATGACATCAAGTAATAAAAATCAGAGTGGATCCTTAGAGAAAGAAAGAGGGAGAGAGATCATTGCCCCCCAAGTGTAGGAAAATGAGAAGAATTACACAAATTCTAGAGAGACTACTCATAAGAGACGTACCATTTCAAGCAAGGAATATATCCTAATCAAGGAACAAACATGCGCTCACATGAAGGATAACTTTATTCAAGAATGGACATCTAGTTATGAATAACACAATAGAAGAGGTCGTTTGCAAAGATAGAGAAAGAAGAAGAAGGTTCACAAAAGTTCTCTAAGGAGATATTTTTCATAATAGACGTACCATTTCAAGAAAGGAAAAGATCCCACTCACAGAATAAACATGCACTCGCATGAAGGAGAACTCCATGCAAGAAAGGACATCAAGTTTTTGAATAATGTACTCCATAAAGAAAATAGTGAAACATTAGAAAAAAGAAAAGGAATATTGTTGCCCCCCAATCATAGAGGCAAGAATAAATAGACTATTATGTTGCTCACTAAGTATGATTGCACCTGATATTGTACCACTATGAATAATAAGGAGCCCCCAATAGGTAGGATAACTATGTCACATATAGGAACTTGAATGCTATTTTAAATGATCATGATGAATATGCCATTCATTGTCAGATGTTATTTTTAACATTCCTGAATCAATGAAATGTTGTACTTGTGTTTTCAAAGCTTGACACTCATTAGTAGAATGGCCATGGGTTTGATGATATTTACAAAAAGAAGAATTTTGAGAATGTTGTTTATGTTTTCTTCTTCATTTAGGACAAATAGGAGATATTAATTTGGAATTTAGAAGATTGGTCAACACATTTTTTTTTTGTAACTCAAAATTAGAATGAGAAGGTGTGAATTTACAAGATAATAGATAAGAAGATGTTGACAAATAAAGTGTGATTTATCATGATTTTGTCGCTCACATTCAAGAATTTGTCCATTGCATCCTTGTGTATGTTCAAAAGAGGGTTCACTCTTAGGGGGAATTGTATTGAAGTTTAAAGAGGCTAAATCAATTTCAAGTTTTGTGTTAAGAGAAAAATTTGGACTATGAAATTCAGACATCTTAGACTTTCTAGAAAAGGTAGGAGTGAAATGTAAGGACCCCCAATCATCCTATTTAATTTGCTGCAATACCTCCAAAGGGTTACTTCTCAGTTGGATGAAGATTCTCCTGCCGGTGGAGGGTTACTCTGTTCTACCGGTGCAGAGATAGTCTCATCAACATTCTGATCTCTCTTCCTAATCCATTATTTTGAAAATTCTTGCTTTACCTCATCTACCTTTTCTTTGCCTTTCAAACTGGATCCTTTATTATTTTCCGGTGAAGTCTTGCTTCTACAAAATTTTGCAATATGTCCAATTTCGTTACAAGCATAACAAGTCACATTATTCCTCTAAATAACTTTTCCATATCCTATGTGGTTTGTGTTCTGCATTGATTAGATAAGTGTCTATATCTTCCACAAACATAACATTTCACATTCATTCTACACTTTTTTGAATTATGACCAATTTTGTTGCATTTGGAACATTGACCGGTGGGTGCATTAATATTCTGATTGTTTCTAAATCTACATTGATTTTCTTTATGACCATATTTATTGCAATTGAAACATTTTCCATTAAACTTGTAAGCATTAGGTTGTCTTACCGGTTTGTTCTGATCTAGATTGTTTGCAGTACCAAAACTTTCTCCAACTATAAATCCAAGTCCATTTGTATCTCCATTAGGTTTCTGACTTTTCAACATGTTATCAAGTTCCTCTAAACTTTTCTTGAATTTCTCTTT
Source organism: Cryptomeria japonica (assembly GCF_030272615.1). NCBI lineage: Eukaryota > Viridiplantae > Streptophyta > Pinopsida > Cupressales > Cupressaceae > Cryptomeria > Cryptomeria japonica. Next base: position 685,079,021 of record NC_081413.1, read on the forward strand.
GTGTTGATTTGCAGTAGCCAACTCATTCTCCAAAATTCCCTTTTGTCTCATAAGCTCAGTTTTATCATGTTGCATGTGAATCAGATATGTCTTCAACATATCATTTTCATGACTAAGTCTTAGATTTTCATTTCCAACATCATTGAGTCTCCTAGTCAAGTCATCTTCACTTTTCTTTCTATCTTCAATATCTTTACAAAACCTCATAGTCATATCTTGCATTTTATTCTTCATAGTACTATTTTCTTGTCTCAACTTGTTCACAAGTTCATTAAGAGTTTCCTTTTCATCATCATCTTTCTGCATTTTCTCATGAAGTTCTTTTCTTTTATTTCGAGCTATAGTAAGATTCTCCTGAAGTCCTTGAATGAATTCTTGTGCAGTCCTCAGATCATCTTCAAGTTTTATATTCTTCAATTTCTCTGCATCATAGTCTATAAGAGCTCCTTCCAATTGTTTTCTTAAGTTCTCCATTTGTACCAGTGTTAGAATCTTCCTCAAGCTATTAGGCTTTTGAAAATAGAGGACCAAGCTCTGATACCAATTGTTAGAATCAATGACAGTTCCAAAGACACTAAGAGGGGGGGGGGGTGAATCAGTGTCTAATCAGTTTGCATAAGATTTAACCTTATTAAGTACTTTGCATCCCAAAACAATGTACCAGTAAATACAGTAAACAGGAACAATAGAGACAACATAGAAAACACACCATAACACAAGATATTTAATGAGGAAACTCGGTGTGGGAAAAACCTCGATGGGATTTGTGACCCACAATATTCACACATTGGCCAATGAATAAATATTATTTACAATGAGGGGCTTGCACATGCAGGAAGGCCAACTGCCTAGAGCTCACTTCTCAATAAGAGTCTCACTAACTACAAAAGTGGATTATGAAATCCAATACAATGTACTGCTTCAAATCAGCATCAACTATGCCAAGTTCAGTACCGGTTTAAGCTCAGTCTATAACCAAATCCTTATACCAAATTTTCTCTCTCCTCTATACCTGACATTCCTTCCTCATACATATATGAGTCTTTTACAATGTACCATGTTGGCTTTACAAAAGATAATTACATTAAAATACAATAAACACAAGTTTATTCCCTGTCGACTGGGGTGACAATATGCATTGTTGTCGCTGTTGGTGAAGTGTCTGCTGGTGTATGTAGAAGTCTACTGTCAGTGTCGGTAACTGTCGGTGGGTTGATAGATGATTTCCAGTTGGTTTCCAATTTGTTTCCATCAATTACAACATCAACTATTCTCATAAGAGTGTGGAATGCTAACAAAAGCTAGAAGAAAGGTTGAGGATCAAATCCAAGATAAAAAGCATGAAACCTTTAAGATCAAGTAGGAGAATGCAAATTTGTATGAACATTGGCATGAGGAGAAAGAATAAAAAGAAGCACTACAGTTCGATCTTGAAGTAGCGCATCTATGTTATTTTCTAGAGCGTAGACATCATTTCTTAGCACATCTGTCTCATAGTTTAGCGCATAGAGATAACATAGATTTTTTTTTTGTAACAGAATCAGAATTGAGGCTTATGAAGCCCACCATAAGGATTTAATTTTGGCTAAATGATTTGGTTGCAAGATCTAACAGTTGTTTGTAGGAGTTAGATTAAATTTCTTTGCTTACTTTTAAAGTTAGTAAAAAAAACTCACTTTTCTTGCAAAAGTTTAAAACAAACCTCACATTTCATTTGGAAGCTTAAAAAGAACCTCACATTGCTATCTTAAAATCTTTCAAAGTTTACAAATCATTCTTGATTCATTTGGCGAATTTACTTTAGTTGACCAGGATCTCATTTGTTCAAAGTTTTTGTTATCCCCAGACATTTCTATCTTGGGTTAAAAATAATCGCATGTCTTTTGGAGCAAAATCTCCAAGGTAGCTTTTAGAAAATAATTGCGATGTTGGATAAAAAGAAAGCATGTATTCCATGTTTTGAAGGTGTTAGGTATATGCTCTCCCCTTAATTTAGTGATAAAAAAGCCAAAAACACCATTTTCAAGCTTTATTTCAATATAGAAAATAAGATACATCCTTTAGCAGGCCTGCCCTTCCAAGAACCCATAAGGTCAGTGAGAGGTGAACGACCTAAGTGGGGAAAGAAATTATCGCCAAGTATTCCAACCCACTATAATCAAATGTGGAGGTTGATGAAAATCCCCTCCAAGAATTTTTCTCAGTGATTAGCCTTCCTCCAGTATCTTTAAGATACATAAATCCTTTGTTCTAAAGGTTTGAAATCCTCTTGAGGGAGTTTATCACTGAAGACCAAACGAAAGCCTGATTACGAACTTTAGAACTAGAGTCCTCCCCATGTAATTTTTACCAAACATTTCTAATATCATAGTGCAAGGGTGGGGAAGAGTCCATCCCCAAGACACTCACCATATATCTCCTAGGATAACGATTCAATTGAGGAGCAATCCTCTTTGAGTTAATTTCTGGACAAAGGAAAAAAAATGGGCGTCCCCTAGGGGGTGACAGGATTGTTTGAGTTGACGGAGTATCAAATGTGGGCTATTGATATTTTAAATGGCCCTTGAGAATATTTCTATCTAATGTGTATTTCTTGTGCAAACCCATGAAAACAAACAAAGATTTGAAAAGATCCTATTGAATATACACTATCTATTTAGCATAGACAAATTGTTATTGCTTCTGTCTGCTCTATTTTCAAATCATCTTTTTGAGGATCATCCATAAAAAACACAAAGATCATTTCAAAAATTTCACAAAATCATCAAACTGAGAAAATTAGGACAATTTAGCGCATTAGGCATCTAGAATAGTGCATCAAAACATCAGTATAGTGCACGCCAATCATTAAATAGCGCATACAAGCCACACATTGGAACTTGAGCAAATCATATTAGCACATAGCCAAAAACAAAATTTGCAACTAAGACAAAAACTAGATAGCATTTATGAAGATTAGAATAGCGCATCAGCACATCAGAGTAGCGCATATCCATCATCAAATAACGCATACCAACCAAATCTTAGCGCTTCAGCAGATCAGACTAGCGCATTGCAAAACAACATCTTTATTGTCAGATAGCACCAAATAGTGCATTCTAGGGGTAGTATAGCGCATTTGACAAACCTTTTAGCGCTTTTGAGTCATCCTTTAGTGCATCGGTAGTTTTTTTAGCACATAACCAAAATTATCCAAAAACAAAGAGCATTCTATAAACTTTTCAGAAATTTCATCACCAGTTTCAGATACCCTTTTGGGTCTTTTGTGAAATCCAATGCAGACATAATAAATTGTATCAACACAATATTAGTTAGTGATCACAAGTTTCAAGACAACCCATTCCAAACAATAACTTACCAGGTTAGCTTTCTAAGTTGGTCAAATCAGCTTAGTTTCTAATATCAGAAAGCTGTTATCATATTAATTGTTATACTTGGTCATATCAATAGAGGCATATCGAACCCTCTATTCGAATGAGTGGACTTAGAAGTCAAAAAAAAGTATTCATCCAATGATTCTCTTAATTCAAACTTCGATCACTCGCAAGAACACCCTTAAGCATATCAAGAAGAAGCATCCTTTTCTGAAAACTGGTTTAAAAAGGAGACAACCTAGTCCTAGAGAGCTTATCAAGAGGAGAAAGTTTGTCTACATTAACTGTCAACTCTTTGTATCACATCATATCTTCTTGCATCACATGTGATTATACCTTCAAGGAAAAACCAACGAGTTTGATGAAGAGCCTTTAATAAGTAGGGCTTTTACTCAGAAATTAGCATTTATCTAACATCTCAAACAAGGAGGAAAGATTAATCCCACTCTTTCCAAAAATATGCATCACTTACAATGAAGCTTGATCTGAACCACCAAATCCACCAAGAACCTTGCTATGAGAAGAAAAATTCACTTCTTTAGAAGTATATTGATGCCCGCTGTCACTCGATTTCAGAAAAAACCAAAGAAAAGGACCCACAACCAGAATGAAGCATGAGTTGTAGGGATTCCAATACTTTTGATGAATACACACATATGGGGGAAGAGGAGATCACTGAGGAGCTCATCCAACAATTCCAAGAAAGTGCTACCTTACAAAAACTCATAGAAAGGCTTATAGAATTAGAAAAACAAAAATACCTTCTCATGCTAAATAATTAAGGAGTCAAGATTCCTGAGGATTTTGACATGGAGAATTCAAAGAATAAAGATGAAAGAATCCAAAGAACAAGGGCAAGGACCTACACATTCAATACTCAAAATCAAGAGAACTTGGGAGGAGATGATACCCATAATCAAGACAACACTCACGACCAAGATGATACCCATAATTATGACAACATTAGTGAACAAGGGGATGCTCATCATCAAAGGTTCAACAAAGAAAATTTTCCCTTAGCCAACATCACACAACACCTTCAAGCACTCCAACGACAGATGTAGGATATGCAACAAGGTCCATGACAAGGTACTCTTTGGAGGATATTTGTCCTTATCCTTTTGACAAAAGATTAAACATGGTGCCTTTCACACCAAACTTGGATATACCAAACTATGACAAAATTAAATGGTAAGAGTGATCCCCATGATCAAGTTAGGGAATTTTGCACCATGAGCTTGGAGTTTGCCCACAATGATACTTACATGATGAGGCTATTTCCAAGAAGTCTCAGAGGATAAACAATGGAGTGGCTTTCAAGACTCACACCTCCTATCAGGTGATTTGATGAGTCAGTAAATAAATTTATTTCACAATACTCCTACAATATCCAACATGAGGTCACAATGCTAGACATATGCAATACAAAAAAAAAGAACAATGAAACTTTCATGGTTTTCTTGCAAAGATGGAGGCACATGGTCTCAAGGTAGCCACATGATGTTCCTAAGAAATAAAAAATGGAAATTTTTATAGACAATTTGAATGACGAAATGAGTTATCAACTCAAAATACAATGTCTACCTACTTTCCAAAAGTTAATCGAGAATGAAATTCAAGTGGAAGAAGCCTCAATCAAGAAAGGAAATTTGAAGTTCTCTAAAGAGGGTGTTAGCTCATCAAACAACACGTATAATAACAATTACTATAACAACTTAGACAAGTCAAAATTTTGGACAAGAAATAAGAATGTTGTTAATGATGGTGTAGTGGACAATGTTAAACCAAAACAACCAGTGTTGAACCTATCTGGCATTACTCCACCAACCAATGCTCAAAGTAATAACAATAAAAAAACCAACAATCAAGGAAACATTAACCAAGGGAATAACAATAACGCTAACCCAAAACCAACACCATATCAATGAAAGTTCCCACCTTTAGGAAAAACCATTGAATCCACATTTCAAGAACTATTGGTAAATAAAATCATCACATTGCCAAACATGAAGGATTTTGAGCCTCAAGTCAAACCACCATGGTGGAATGATGCACACTATTGTGAATATCATAGAAAAAAAGGGCATTGCACAAATTATTTCCTAAGGTTGAAGAACTTGGTGCAAAATTTAATCGATAATGGTGACATAATGGTAGATGGTCATAAGATCAACGATGATCATGAAGCCTTTAAAAATCCACTTCCAAATTATGACAAACGCTTATCATCATCTTAGAAGAAAAAAGGGCCCCATATCAATCATGTACACACCAATGTTATCAATCACATATTAGCATCTGACAATCAAATTAACGTCATTACAATAAAAAATAAACAAGAGCATGTCCTTATCAATGTAATTGTGTAGGGGAAAAAGTGAGACTAAGTATGGAAACCTTAATCCCACTCTCATACACACTCATGGAATACAAAAGAGCCTAGGGAGGTAACGCACATCGACTACTTCCTATGAGAAAGAGAGAGCCATGGATTAGTTCTTAGGTTTTCTATTCCTTTGCTATAAATGAGAGAGAGGAATGATGCAAAATGCAATCTAACCTAGACTGCAAGTAAGCAAGCAAACCCTAATCTGAGAATGTAAATCAAAGAAAAAATGATACACTGCTGCAAAGTATAGATCAGAAGGAAAAATCAGAGGTGCACCTATGTCTAAAATCTGAGTAGAAAATTTCAGGACTAGGGTGCCATGCCACTGTCCTAATTCTGCACTTTTGGAGCTGCAACTGATAGGAGGGATTTTGAGGCTTGCAAAGTACTATTTTGCCAGATCCTGTTGACAAAGGTTAGGACCATAGTATTACGCCACTATCCTAGGAAAGACCAGGGCACCATGCCCCTTTCCTTGGGGGTTTTTCCAAGATTTGCAACCCAAAACTATCCCTATGTGGTTTTCTGGTCTTGAAACTTCCAGTGATGCTTAGATCTAAACTTGTACCTGAAGTTGAAAAAGAGGGTTTGGGGTGGCTATATAGGGTTTTGCCTTAGTCAAAATGCCTATGTTGGTGGTTTTGACCTTCACAAATAGCTGATAATGTACTAAAAATGTGTGTGTGCAAGATCCTGAGATGAAAGTAAACAACCTAGAGAAACCCTAAAGAGTAAACCCTAATTGCTTATAATTGACAAAGTAAATGCTCTAAATCTATAATGCACAGTGATCTAAAGAATGAATGTGAATCAAAATAAAGCTTATGCAAAGACATGAAAAAAACATGAAACCATACCCAACCCCATGGGAGAGGTACAAGCCAATCATCAGTCGATGATCTCCTATTGTTCTTCTACATCTTCAAAAGCCCCCAATTGATAAAATGATGCTTGATGAATGTTTTATGGATGAATGTTGAATATTGTTGAAGACTTCAAATATCTACTCTTTCGCTGCAAAGAAGGCTCTAATGTTCCAAAAACCTACTCTTAGATTCTTAGAAGAAGACCCCTTCAAATGAAGAAAGAGAGCTCTCAAGTATGAAACCCTAGATCTTAATTTCATGTTTAGGTCGACCTAGGATTTGAATTTACTACTGATCTTTTGGGGTTAAGCATTAAATTATATCATAGGATTATGATTTCAAAATTTCAGGGAAAAAGTTAAGGACCATGTGCAATCTCACCACGGTCTAACCATCTTTTCACCAAATTTTTGGGGCTATTAGATATGATGATATTAGAGTGCATCCCAAAGTTACAACTACTTTCGAGATGTTTTGATATGTGAAATGGGCCTAAACGGTCAAAATAAGACATAATTAGGGTTTATGATTAAATGATTTATTGGAGGAATAAGATGAAAAGGGGCACACTTAGGGTAAAGGGTCCAACTTTATAATATGTAAAGTGATGAAACATGACATTAGATTTAATTAAATTCTTAAGGGGGAATTAGAAATGCAAGATGCAAGACACACTAAGGTTGGTGCTAACTTAAGTGTGAAATTTTACCACCCTAGCAAGGGTGTACAACTTACAACACTACATTTAGCCCCCACTTTAGCGGTCATATGACACTGTGTGCATATGCAAGCTAAAGTACAGAAAAGTAAACATCATTTGAAAAATGATCATATATCCATAAGTTGTCAGATGAAGCCCCCGATGGTATCTGCAATACATTGTTAGGAACCGCAACCTACAAAACCACATGTTAGATCACAAAATCACCTAATTATTTCTAAGGAAGGTGATGAAATTCGTGGCTAGCTATATGCCCCCTATTTTGACTTTCTTATTAGTGAGGTGAAACATGGTATCATGTTTTCCACAACGAATTGTGATTAAGATTTTGATGAAGCAAGTTCATGACAAAGCTTGATTGCTCATCCAAGCACATTATGGAACTAATGCAGAGTGATAGGATGAACTCATGATTCCAACGCCACTGATGGTGCAAGAATCGGAGATTCCTAGCTCAAGATATGATAGATTGAAAAAAGTGCAAAAAATAAGGTTTTAACTTAAAAACATAAAGTCAAAAAGTGCATATCACATAAATATGAAAGTGACACCTTTATTTGTCACTTTCTAAATTTTTGGTACTATTCACTATAGAGGAGCCCACATACAAGCCATCATGCATCGATGTCGACTTGAGCAACCTATGCAGATGGAGATCCTATGCCAGTCTATACTTGTCGATTGACCACTCAACGAGGTGAGTTGACCTTCCATTGACTTCATTTGACTTGTTCATGATCTCATAGTTTTTAAGAATCATGACATCATCACCAAGTCCGGGTCGAGGTCCTCGCTACAGACACCTAGGGGTCATAGGGTGCCCTTGTCCCATCTGGGTGCTCTAGTCCCACCTGGGCACCATGGTCCCAAAAGGGCACCTTGGTCCCTATTTGGGGCGACCAAGGACGACACAGGATCAGGTGATGAACGTAAGAATTGATAGAATGATTGCATTGATTAGATGATAGTGATGATGATTGATTACTAATGATAAATTATTTTGTGTTTTGTAGACACTGCCATACATCTGCGAGCATACCACCGGTCTCACCTTCTGGAGCCTTTGGGAGCAGATCCCAAGGCTGATAGTAGGGGAGAGGGATTTGCTACATGCAGTGGGCTTGTGGGATGCAATGACCATGCTAGCCATCATATTCCATTCTGTTATGCTGATGGTACTGATGGAGAGGTGGGATGTAGACACCTCGACAATCTTGCTACTTGTGGGGGAGATGACGGTCACCCTTGAGTATGTATACCATAGTCTGCGCCTTCCCATTAGGGGAGAGACTGTGAGACATCGATCCGACTGGACAGAGGAGGATTACAAAAGAGAGCAGGTATATGCTATGGGGAGAGTGATACTCACTGAGATGAGGGGCCGTATCATGGTTAGCTGGCTCCTACACTTGACTGATGAGGCCCCATTAGTGAGGTGACTCATGATTGCGACCCTTGCACTAGCCGTGTGCCCTAATGGGCGCGACACACATATGTATGGAGGACTCATCCATGCTATCCGAGTGATGGAGAGACATAGGAGGGTATACTCTTTAGGTTGGAGAATGCTTGCACATCTCTATCATGACCTTGGGGAGTATGTGTTCGGACAGGGATGCAGCTTGATGACATGCATGCTACTATAGGTGTGGATGTTTGAGCATATTACCTGTACGAGGCTTGTTGGAGCCCCCATAGAGCTAGTCCTAGAGTAGCCTAGGGTATTTTCTTATCCTCTTACCCGCAAGTGGCGATTCGGCGATCTCTTGCATTGGAGATTGAGCTTAGATAGATTGACAACAGGCGAAGTCATATGGAGACCCTACCTCAGGATGTACATGTGGACAAGGATACATAGGGAGATGTTCAATATGCAGAGGAACCATCTACTAGAGGGGCGATACAACCACATAGTCATTCCCTTCTACCTCGACCAAGTCTGGAAATAGTTCAGGTTCAAGTAGTGTGTTCCTACTGATGTGCCTATGTACATCCGACACTCACGTATGATGTTGAGGCTAGGAGCCATTGCTAGGCCTACCTGTGATGAGATCAACATCATAGATTTAGATGGGTCAGATCAGGACACAACGACAGACTACAGAGATGATTAAGGCACGCACCAACAATACATCACATGGTGGGGCAGGACATACCTTGGAGCCATTTTCCAGCATATTTATTTGGTGGGAACCCCAGACCATAATGTGTCCTAGGAGAGAGATTACAACAGACAGAGCGTGACCTAGAAACATCATAGATAGAGGCAACCACATACCATGGGATCATGATGGAGAGGGATCACAGGATCTCCTCATGGAGTCACTCATAGTCCATATCGCAATACACCCCCTCAGGGCCACCCCCGCGGCCAGTCTAGGAGGGAGAATCTAGCCACCATCCTCCAACTACTAGTCCTAGGGATAGGAGATGATCTTGATGTATTGATGTATATATGATGATACTCATGGATATGTTATTTTAATGCTTTAAACAATATATTGAGTGATTGATTTCTCAATGCTTCATGATTAAATTGATACATGTGTGATTTAATTAAATAACTAAGTATTTAATCAAATGCTACTTCAATGATGTAAAAGAAGAATGTATTAAGTTTGAGAACTATATGACTAATGTGATTCAATTAACTCTAATTAAACACAACATGATATAATTCTACTTAACACATAAGAAATTGTATAATATGCTAGAATATATAAAATGTAAATCAATTACAATTTACATAAAAGAAAATAAGACAAACAATAAAGTAATGAAACATGCTTTTCAAGAATGAAGTAATGTAGACCAAATAATATAATATCATTTAATCTTACACACTTTAATGAAGACATGCTAACATATTACCCAAATTTGAAGAACAAGATATAGAAAGAGAACAAAAAGTAGACTAGAAAGAGGGAAAGAGAGTGAGAGAAAAAGAGAACTAGGCATAGTATCTACGAAGGTGCATAGAATTTATGGGTTCCTTGAGAGGCGTACCTTCCATATCTGCTATCCTATAAGCACCCGATCCATAGACCTCGACAACAATGTATGGTCCAAGCCAATTAGGGCTGAACTTTCCTTTCTCCTAAGGTAGGGCATTCACGTTGTGCTGATTCTCATAAAGGACTAAATCCCCTACTGAGAAGGAACATTGAATAACCTTATCATTGTAGCTTCGTTGCAAAGTTTTATGATATGCTTGAATATGCTCGAGGGCATTTATTTGCCATTCATTAAGTATCTCAAGTTTTTGAATTCTTTGCTCTCTATGTTAATAATCACCCACTATACCCCTAAGAGAAACTCTCAAAGAAGGAATTTCTACCTCCAAAGGCATAATGGTATCAACACCATAAACAAGATTATAAGGAGTACAACCCATAGCAACACATACACTCATGCGATAAGCCCACAAAGAATAAGTTAATTTAGTATGTCAATCTTTACCATGCTTGTTTACATTCTTTCAAAGAATTTATTCAATTATCCTATTTGAAGACTCAACTTGACCATTTGATTTAGGATAATAAGGTGTAGAAAATTTATTATGAATATGATATTTCTCAAGAAACTTCTTTACATCCTTATTTTTGAATGAGGTTCCATTATTTGAAACTAAGGCAGAAGGCATCCCAAATTGAGAAATAATGTTTTCCAAAATAAATTGACAAATTACTTCAGTGGTAGTGGATCGAAGAGGAATGACTTCAACCCACTTTGTAAAGTAATCAATGGCAGTTATGATGAAAGTATATCCTTTAGATGAAGGAGGAGATATTTTACCGACAAGATCCAAAACCCATGTTAAAAAGGCCCAAGATGCTACCTGTGATCGAAGTTCTTGGGAAGGAGCATGGATCAAATTGCTATTTTTGCTGACACTAATGACATCATTTAACAAACACAAAGGAATCCTTTTCCATGGTTTTCCAATAATATCCCATTTGGAGCAATCTCTGAATTAAAGATCTACCCCAAAATTCCCCCCACAAGCACCTGAATGTGCTTCCTCAAGAGCAATAGGGACTTCAGCCTTGTTTAAGCATCAAAGGAGAAGACCATTATAACCCCTCCTATAAAGAACATTAGAAAGGATAAAGTATCTAGCAGCCAATTTGCGAATCCTAGCTTTAGTATTCTTATTCGCACAGTCAGGAAAGGTACCATCACTCAAATATCTCATGATATGTGAGTACCATTCATCAGAATCTATAATGCAACAAAATGCCACATCACTAGGATTATCAGCAATAGTCGGGGTAGTAAGGTTGTGAATAGTGAATTTAAGATCTACCAAGGGGTCCTCTAGAGAGACAAGAGAGGAAACACATGCCATCACATCAGTATGTCAATTATCTTTTCGAGGAACGGGATCCATGGTATAAGAATCAAATTTTTGCAACAAGGATAAAGCTAGATCTCTATATTGCGATAATTTGTCTTAATTAGCTTGATAAACTCCCGTCTCTTATCTTATGATTAGTTGAGAATCTACATAAATATGTAGATATTTCATATTCAATGCTAAGGCTGCTTTAGTTCAAGCTATAAGAGCCTCATATTCAGAAATGTTGTTGGTACATAAGAAATTGAGACGATATGATAAAGGAATAGGCTTCTTTTTAGGAGAGATTAAAACCAACCCTGCTCCCGATCCTGTACGACACTTAGAGCCATCAAAGTATAGTTCCCAAGTTTCATAAACCTTAATGGAAAAAATGTATTCATTAGGAAATAACTCTGGATTAGGTAGGGAGAAGGGTGAAGGAGCATCAACTAAGTGATCAGTGAATGCTTGACCTTTTATTGCCTTTTGTGAGACAAACTTAAGGTCAAACTCAGTCAACATCATAACTCACTTAGCTAAGTGTCTGGAAAGTTCATTTTTGGAGAAAAGATGTTTAAGAGGATCAAATTTGATGATAACATGGATCTCAGCATTCAAGAGATAATGCCTGAACTTTTGAGTTGCAAAGACTAAAGCAAGGCATTGTCTTTCTATTGCAAAATATTGGACTTTGTTATCGAGAGAGTGCGGCTTATGTAATAAACCAAGCATTCTCTACCATCCTTACCACATTGTGCCAATAAGGTTGCAAGAGCTTGAGTAGAAGAAAAAGTGTACATAAGAAAAGGCTTAGTAGGATCAGTAGGTTGAAGAGTAGGAGGATTGGCCAAATAGGTTTTTAGGTCTTTAAATGCTTGGCAACAATCCTCATTCCATTGGAGAGATATTATTTTTAAGCAATTGTGTGAAGGGAAAGGTACGATCTGCAAGTTGAGAGATGAACCTATGAATAGATTGGATCTTTCCTTGCAAAAATTTTAGCTGGGAGACATTTTTAGGAGGTGGCATGTTAACAATAACATCTATCTTCTTCGTATCCACCTCAATGCCATGATGTGAAACTATGAATCCTAATAGTTTTCCACCATCCACACCAAAAACACATTTTTGGGGATTCAACCGCATGTTATACTTATGAATTCTCTCAAAGATTTGATGAAGGATCTTAACATGATCTATACGAAGAACAAATTTTACTAAGATGTCATCAATGTAATCTTGTAAGGTTTTATGTATATAGTCATGGAAGATGAGAGTCATAGCACACTGATAGGTTGTGCTTGCATTTTCAATCCAAAAGGCATCACAATCCAATAAAACATACCCCAAGGGGTGGTAAAAGCAGTTTTATATTGATCTTGAGGATTAATGAAGATTTGATTATATCCTGAGAAACCATCCATAAAGTATAATAAAGCGTGCCCTACTACCCAATCCACTATCATATTGATATTCGGGAGATGAAAGTCATCCTTTAAAGAGGCCTTGTTTAAATCATGAAAATCCATACACATCCTAATCTTGTTTTCATCTTTAGCCATAGCTACAATGTTTAAAATCCATGGAGAATAGTCAATAGGATGAATGAATCCAGCATCCAACAGTTTTTCAATTTTTGCCTTGACAAGTAATGCCACTTTAGGGTGAATCTTTCGAATCTTTTTCTTCACAGGTTTAACATCAGGAATTAGGACAATGTTATGAGTGATAATTTTAGGATCTACGCTAGGCATGTCAAAATATATCCAAGCAAAGATCTTAGGGAATTCATGTAACAACTCGACATATTGTTTTTTCTCTTCTTCGTCAAGACATTTCCCTATCTTGATGATTTTATCTTCAACACAAGGATCCATCTTGATATCAATTGTGTCATTTATTAGGAGATTGCTTTGTTGAGGAGTATCTTTTAATTAAGGAAAGTCTTTAACTATCTCATTGTTATTTCTTTCTTTCCCAAAGTAAGCTTCCACATTTAGGAAATAGGGAAAACTGTGGTTATGATGATAACAAGGAAGGTTGTCATAAGCTCCCAAGAATTCAGCTAAGGAATCATCAGTAGAAAAAACATCCAAAGAAAAGACACAAGAAGGGCCACAGTTAATATATTCTGGATATTTTAGAGAGAGAGAGAAGTAGAAATGACATCAACACTAATAGATGGTCTCTTAGAGGCTTTAGTATGCTTGAAAGGATCATAACCAAGCCCAAATGTCATATCATGAAAGTTGTTTTCGAAGGGAACCTTAATCCCTTGTTCTTGAGCACCACATCCATTTTTATTATATCCACACCTAGCTAGGATGTGAAAACTAGGACCATAAAGTTTAGTCATTTCCAAAGAAGAAGGAGGATTTTCAAAAAGTTAAGAATCAAAATCCTCTACACCAGAAACTAATGGAGATGAAGTCTAACAAGCCGCCACAAAATTATTACTCAATGGCCCAGATAAATTAGATTTCTTTTTAGGTTCTTCTTCTTCTTTCTTCTTTTCGAGCTAAGGTTCTCTAGGGGGAATTCTATATTCCCCTATGAAAGTAGGATTGAAATCAAGGGATCCCCAATCATCTTTTGCAAGAATATTTTTAGGAGAGAAAGTGTTCTCAATCGTAGAGTCAGGCTGAGAAGACTCATCCTCAAGAACCTTAGGTCCACTTGAGGAAGTATTGGGAATCGATTCAGATATAGGAGACAAGTTCGGTGAACTGGTCACACTAATCAAAGTAGAAGCTTTAGAGGAATTGTCTAAGATAGTTGGGGAATAATTGATTGAAGATGAATTAGAACTTGATGTTTGTAAACAAACCTATAATCTTGTGTCACCTAAAAAGGTGTATGTTGTATTGTTGTGAATGAATTTGATTTGCCTATGCAATGTAGAGGGAACAACTTGCTTGCTATGAATCCAAGGTCTCCTTAGCAACAAGTTGTATGTCAAATCTCCAAACATGACATGGATAGGAGTAGGTAAAGTAACAAGACCTACCTTAACAAGCAAGGTGATGATACCTAGTGAATATTTAGCAACATTATCGAAGCAATGGATGGTGAGAGAATCAGGCTTAATAAGTGATGTATCCACATTGATCTTATGCAACAAGTTAATGCTACAAACATTAAGGCCAAAACCATTGTCCACTATTGGTTATCTTATTGCATTATCATTTATGATAACCACAATAATTAAGGGATCATATTTTTGTTTAACTTCACTAGAGGGCAGCTCATCTTATGTAAACACAATCTGAGCCTTGGGTGTTGTAATAGAGTTAATCAAGGCATCTTGTAGCATTCCATGATGAGTCAAGGAAGTTTGAAGAAAATCCCAAAGGGATATCTTGGCAGGAGTAGCTTTAAGTTGTTCGAAAAGATCATATTCCTTACCAAGGGTTTGTGAAATGCGAGGTGCTTGAGGAAGAATGGGTTGAGGATCAGGTAGAGGAGTAAAAAAAACCAGAGGAGGGTTAGGTTGCCTATTGTTTCTCCTGTTATAGGTATGGGAAATTGCATTATAACTCTCCTTAGTTGGTTTTAGCTATAAAGACTCTTCGTGGGATTCCTTCCTTGAACCGTAATGATAGGCTTATTTGGAGTGCGAAGGGAATCATGACTACATCCACCTTGAACCGTGAAAAGAGGTTGGTTAGGAAGAGGTGAAGTTGGAGAAGGAAAAGAACCTTGGACAAAAAAAAGTGGTTTTCTATGTTCATTCACATTAATCATATTAATTAACCTTTTAGATGCATTATTCTTGTTTGAAAGTTTAGGCAAAGACATAAAGTCATCAAGGGCATCGTCCAATAAAGCATGATCATAGTGATTGAAAGGCTTATGTTTAGACTCAAAAAGAGACATAACATTATTGAGGGAATCATGGGAGTCAACCATTTTTCTAGATCTAGTGGAGGAGTTGATAGGAATGTACCCATGAGAGGAATCATTCAACTTATCTTTCTCATCACCACAAAATGGTATAGTAACAAGGTTGATTAATTTCTGGAAAAATGCAAGTTTAGAAGGCTTAGAGTTCAAAAAATCATCTAGAGCTTCACCTAATTCATCCCTACCAAACTCATAATCAACAAAATTGCATGCATCATCAAAAGCATGAACATCTTGCAAATAGAAATCTGACATTTTGAAATGAAAATTTCATGAAACTCAAACACACAATGCAAGGAAAATGAAAGAAACCTATCATTTTTTTTTTAATGTTTTGAAAGGAAATGAAAAAAACTAGATCTAGATATAACAATGCAATGCAATAAAAATGAAATTGGATTCACTTTGAGTTCACCAAAGATGTGTAGGGGAAAAAGTGAGACTATGTATGGAAACCCTAATCCCACTCTCATACACACTCATGGAATACGAAAGAGCCTAGGGAGGTAACGCACATTGGCTACTTCATATGAGAAAGAGAGAGCCATGGATTAGTTCATAGGTTTGCTATTCCTTTGCTATAAATGAGAGAGAGGAATGATGCAAAATGCAATCTAACCTAGAATGCAAGTAAGCAAGCAAACCCTAATCTGAGAATGCAGATTAAAGAACAACCGATACACTGCTAAAAAGTACAGATCAGAAGGAAAAATCAGACGTGCACCTATGTCTAAAATCTGAGCAAAAATTTTTAGGACCAAGGTGCGATGCCACTATCCTAATTCTGCACTTTTGGAGCTGCAACTGATAGGAGGGATTCTGAGGCTTGCAAAGTACTATTTTGCTAGTTCTTGCTGATAGAGGGCAGGACCATGGCATCACGCCACTTTCCTGGGCAAGACTAGGGAACCACACTCCTATCCTTGGGGTTTTTACCAAGATCTGCAACCCAAAAGTGTCCCTGTGTGCTTTTTCGGTCCTGAAACTTCCAACGACACTTAGATCTGAACCGGTACCTGAAGTTTAAAAAGAGGGTTTGGGGTGGCTATATAGGGTTTTGCCTTAGTCAAACCCCTATGTTGGTGATTTCCACCTCCACAAATAGCTGATAATGTGCTGAAAATGTGTGTTCAAGAACCTTGTGTGTGTGCAAGATCCTAAGATGAAAGTAAACAACCTAGAGCATCCCTAAAGAGTAAACCCTAATTGCTTATAATTGACAAAGTAAATGCTCTAAATCCATAATGCAAAGTGATCTAAAGCATGAATGTGAATAAAAATGAATCTTATGCAAAGACATGAAAACAACATGAAACCATACCCAACCTTAAGGGATAGGTACAAGCCAATTGTCAGTCAGTGATCTCCTATTGTTCTTCTACATCTTCAAAAGCCCCCAATTGATAAAATGATTCTTGATGAATGTTTGATGGATGAATGTTGAATTTTTTTGAAGACTTCAAAGATCTAACCTTTCACTGCAAAGAAGGCTCTAATGCTCCATAAACCTACTCTTAGATTCTTGGAAGAAGACCCCTTCAAATGAAGAAAGAGAGCTTTCAAGTATGAAACCCTTGATCTTAATTTCATGTTTAGGTCGACCTAGGATTTGAATTTCCCACTGATATTTTGCGGTTAAGCATTATTATATCATAGGATTATGCTCCCAAAATTTTGGGGAAAAAGCCGAGGACCATGTGCATTCCCACCATAGTCCGACCAACTTTTCACCAAATTTTCGGGGCGATTAGATATGATGATATTAGAGCGCATCCCAAAGTTACAGCTGGTTTCGAGATGTTTTGATATGTGGAATTGGGCCTAAATGGTCAAAATAAGATATAATTAGGGTTTATGATTAAATGATTTATTGGAGGAATAAGATGAAAAGGGGTACACTTAGGGTAAAGGGCCCAACTTTATAATATGTAAAGTGACGAAACATGAACTTAGATTTAATTAAATTAATTAATTAAATGCTTAAGGGGGAATTAGAAATGCAAGATAAAAGACACACTAAGGCAAGTGCTAACCTAAGTGTGAAATTGTACCACCCTAGAAAGGGTGTACAATTTACGACACTACAATAACTACACGAGCAAAAAAAATATGTTTTGAAGGGGAGAACATCTAAAGAAACAACATCTCCAAACACTTAATACAACTTGGTAGACCAATTGAAGAAGACACCCGCTCAGAGATTACATTAGTATCGAATATTCACCAATTGGCGAATTTTTCATGTCGGCGACCTGGGAAATGGCGAATATTTTGTATCGACTGGGGGTGGCCATGTCGCCAGAACATTATCAATTTCCATCAAATTCATGGCCCGATCGCAATATGTTTTATGTAATTAAATGTTTCTATGCAAGGATTTCGCCAATACAATATATGGTGGACACACGGTAAATTTTTTTTTTTTGCCTACACTCTCTGAGGTTGCCTTAATAGATGACCATAATTTCCCTATAGGCATATGAAGATTTGTTAGCTAAGAGGACCCAATTCACTCAACATTTTATTGGTGCGTGTCTCCATTCATCCCAATTTTTTCCAACTATATTGTATTTGCCAATTATTTGGACGATCCATAATCGCCTCAAAAATTACATAAGTCATGTTATAGTTAAGCGAGATTCGCCAAATATTTGTATACCATATATATTTCTATACCATATAAAATTCCCGTGGAATTTACCACATAAGGATTGGTATAAATACATTCAAAGATCATATCTATCTCTACACAATTGGTGGGTTCTAGGCTCTGAAATCAGATCAATAGCAAAGTTTCAGACCAAGGAAAATCATTGTTCTTGATTGCATTGGTGACTGCTAGTGACCTAAAGGTGAGTGATCATATTTTTGAAGTGTTATAATATTATTATTAATTTATCTATATCTATTTGCACTATTGAGTTCATTCTTATTCAGTGGGGACCCATCAGTGCCAAGTGGTTAGCCGGGAGATTCAGACCTCAAACATCTAGATTGTAGGTCGTAGGGCCAATGAAACATACATTATACTTTATAGTATATTATTGCTTCTTCAACAAATTGATATTTTTTTTGCAGCCTTTATTTTGTTGGAGATGTTGAACAGGAAGAAGGGTGGGAAACCTGAATGTGGGGAAGGCCATGAGAGGCCAACAAAATGCAAAAAGTTGTCTTTGTACTTTAGCTTTGGAAAAGATTGTGGTGAAAATCAGGAAGGTACATCATCACAAGTACAAGTACAAAATTCACAACCTACACCACATGTTGAAGATGATGGAAAACTTGATATCTCAGATCAAGATGATCTTGAAGAAGATTACTTGGTAGATACCCAAGTTAGCTGAAATGATATAATCGACTTGGGTGATAATGCCATTGATGATAATGCATGAAAGGGGAAAGGAAAAGCCAGATCAAAAAGGATCAACCAAAATAAAAAAGGATTGGGAGTGCGATATGTTAGTGAGGAATTTTAAAATTAATTGGGCATCAAAGTATCCATTCATTGAACCAATGGAGAATCCAATTGAAGGCGAGCCTTCAATAGAATGTAGGTGTAAGATTTGCACTTGGAAACATAACAAGGAATTTAGGTTGCAGCTAAAATTTGAAACCATAGAAAAGCATATGGGTAAAGTTTATCAAAAACAAATGATAGACAGAGTTGAAAAATTAGTGATAAGATGGAAAATAAAGGAGGAATGTAAGCATGTGAGGAATGCTGAAGAGTATTATTTTCATGAGAAAATACAGACGAAGCCTACTAAAGTTAAAGGTTCTATTGAAGCTTGTTTTGGAAAAGCAATGCAAATAGAACAACTGGGAAAAGTTGTTCATTTAAGTGTTGTTTTTTATATTTTGAGCAGAGGGCGTGCTATGACCGATTTCTCATCAATTAGTGGTTTATTACACTTTTTGAAAGTTCCTACCTATCCTAATAGTCACTGGTCAATAAACAGTGGGTGGGAATGGGCAAGTTGTCTTGCTGAGGTTGGAAAAGAAGACGTAAAGGAAAAAATAAGAGAGTCAAACTTTGTTGAATTTTCTTTAGATGAAGTTGCGACAGTAGACAACACTTCATGGGTATGCATGCATGTTTATACTATACATAATCATGCCCGCCAAACTCATCTACTATCTGTTGCTAAAATGAAGGATAGTGCGACAACGGAAAATTTATTTCAACTAGTAAAGAGATGTTTAATTGAATATGGAGGTATGGATAACATGACGGTTGCCAAAATATTGGTGTGTTGGAGGAGATGGAGCTTCAATAATGCAAGGTCACAAGAACGATCTTTGTACAAAGATTGAAACTTCTTTTGCACCATACATTACTACAATTCACTGCATGGCTCATAGAATGAATCTAGCTTTTGGAATTGTGAGCAATTATGCTTTAGTAAAAAAAAATAAAAAATTAATCAAAGAGCTCTGCTCAAACTTTTGTCGAAGTCCTAAGTGATTTATAGAATTTCAACACTTTGCTGATGGAATAACTGATGGGAACAAGCTTCTCAAGGATAATTATACCAGATGGATCTCTTTGGATGGTTCAGCGGATCGAGTTTTTTCAAAATATCCATCCTTGATTGGACTATTTCACACAACTCAAGACGAATCAGAGCAACCAAAATTTCCTGACCTTCTTTGGAGGTTAAGTAATCTAGAGACACTCTTAACTTTAGCAGCTCTTCTACCCATGCTAGAGGAAATGAGGAATATTATGAAGGTTTCCCAAAAAAGAGCTCTGTATATTGCAGAATATGCCACGCTGCGCAAGATGACATGCTTGAACCTCGACAATCTCTATCGAAATCAACCAACACTATTTGATGAAAAATTTGTTAAGTGTTGGACACTCACAGATTTGAACAATATTGATAACTTCTTACAAATCGGTGCAAATGGGGAGGTATGTGCC
Organism: Cryptomeria japonica; assembly: GCF_030272615.1. Classification (NCBI taxonomy): domain Eukaryota; kingdom Viridiplantae; phylum Streptophyta; class Pinopsida; order Cupressales; family Cupressaceae; genus Cryptomeria; species Cryptomeria japonica. The sequence continues at coordinate 685,099,537 of NC_081413.1, forward strand.
AATGTACAGGGATTTGAGATACCAATGCACTTCTATGCCATGGTCGACCCCGAGGAACTAGGAAAGTGCCCCAGGAAGCAACTAGAAAGAGTTACAAGGGAATATTTCAACAAGATTGTTGAGTCTGTAACTACTTCTATGAAGAAAATTTCCTATGATATTTCCTCATAGATTAGAAGCAAATTCCCTCTTGACAACCTACTTGAAGCCATGTCTATTGTGTTTCCTCAATATTGGACCCTCAATAGTGCAACCGATTTTCGAAGTAAGCTACTGACTTTGATAAAACAATTTTACATATCTAGAGAATTGAATGGAGTAACTATAAATGAAATATTAGACAAAACTCATCTTAGAGAGCGATCATCTTTTTTTGCATACACTATGAGGGAACAATATGGAAGAATGGAGAACCCTCGCAAAGAGGGATCCGTAACAAGGCTTTAAAAATATATAGCTGAGAACACAGCATTGGTGATTCAATGCCAGAATATTTGAAGCTTGCTGATTTATGTCTTACAATGGTATTGGGTTCGGTGGAAGATGAGAGAGTTTTCAATGCTTTGGGGTTCCTAAAATCAAAGCTAAGAACCAAACTAGACAAAAAATTAGAAAATTGCTTGAGGCTCTATACATCTAGGTATGATGTCCACACTTTTCCTTACGATAGGGCGTTGAAAATATGGAGGTCCAAATGTGAAAGAAGAGGTTTGAGAAACACTTCAAACCAAAGTGCCAGTGGGACTATTGACTCATGTACAAGACCTACTGGTAGCATTGAGATGTAGTTCAACAAAGGTATGCAGACTCAGAGTGAAGAAAACACAGACAAGAATCAAGAAAGCTCTGAATTTGATGAGGATGAATGGCAACTGTAAGAGATTGGTATTTATTAGTCTTATTACTGTATCTCATCATTCATATTACAGAAGCATATTATTATGGTTGATAAATTGATGATATTTTATGAGTCTATCAACTTTTTGCAATTAGAATTTAATATTGATTTTTAATTGTATTTTTCAACTTTCTATTTCTAGATTTAAAATAGCATAATAAAAGACCATAATGTGTTTATTGATACATAGATGTTTATTTAGACATGTTGAGAACTTAGATTTTTTATTAATTCTTTCAAAATATAGCCATATGATACAATTCATTCAATACACCACTCTGTGTGATTCTCCATGCAAAAGTCAATACAAAGTTACATAACCCTTTGCAAATGACCCTGCATTCCCTTTTATAGAAACAAGGAAGAAACAAAAGCTTCAGGTCGATTTGCAACAGAGGAATGCAAAAATGTTAAAACTTGGGAGAATTTGAGAATACAAATTTACAGGCTGAAGGTTTGCACTGTGCATCATAGATTCATAGGCTGGATTAGCAATAGCGAGTGTTGGTTTTTTCTTGTTCATAAAACAGAGTTATTTCAAGCGATGCCAAATTCCAAATAGAAAAAAACATAAAACCTTGAAATTAAGAGTAAAAGCAGAAAACTGTGCAATACATACTATGATTCTTGAGATTTATATGCCAGTTTTTGTAGGGTGCTCCACTCTTCATCTAATGGAAGGTCAATATTCTTTAAACTATGGAAAGACAACTGCAACTTCATCAACAATCCATATTTAGAAGAGTGACTTGACATCACTATTTCACCCAATACTGCATTCAGAGTTGTAAATAGTTTGATGAATTCTAGAAAGCTTTGGGGAGTTGTGTTCTTAGGAAGGAAGTCTAAATCAAACTTCATTTTTATCTCCATATTTTTTTTGTAAGCTTCTTTTCCAATGAATTTAATTGATGGGTCAACGGTCTTAGGCAAACCAAGTTTAATCAAAGTAGTTGTCTTTTCTTGTAGCTTCAATATCTTTTTGCCACATTTATCCATAACTTCTGATGTTTCCCTTAGTTTTTGGCATTTTTGAAGGATAGATGATATCTTAACGGTGACATCAATGTGGCTGTTAATTCCCTTGGATGCCAAATAGTTGTCACTGTTACTGTAGACTACTTGGAAAATCTGTTTTGCCATCTTTTGAATAAACATGTATGCTCTTCTCAATGTGCCCTTTGATTTTTATATAAATTAATCTCAGACTTTCATTCAATTCAAACCATTCAAACAACTTGTCACTCCTCTGCATTATTTGCCCCCAAATGTTTTCTTGTAAATACTTCATTGTATTTTTCATATTATCTTTCAATCTATCCTCCGAAGTTTTAATTTTATCATTTGCATTGTGTAGGTCTTCTTTCATTTGTGCATATTTTTTTCTTTCTTCCTCTACTTCCTCTTCCAAATGTTTTTCTTTTTCCTTTTCATGATCCAACAGGTCCTGTATTTTTCTTATTTCGATAGCAACAAAATCATAACTTTTGTATAATTTTTTAAAACTGGCTCTTTCATCATCAATTTTTTTATTGCTTTTAGCCAATTTTTCACTCGGGTCCTTCAATTTTGCATCCATCTTTTCCTGCTCTACAATTTCTATTGCAAAGCCCAAATTTTTTATCCTTTTCTGTGAATCATTGCACTTGTTATCTTCTTCTTTCCTCTTTGATTTTTTCATTTGCCAGGTTTGCCTGTAACTTTTCTATTTGTTTCTCCAGTTTAATTTTTTCTCTCTCCACCTTTAGCAGTGAAGTGTATACCACTTCGTTAGTCCTTTTTGACACACTTAATTTGTCCACATTTTGTGCTTTGGAAAAATCCATTTGGAGAGTTCTAACTTGAAATTCAGAGGGATCTATCTAACTGTGTGGTGGATTTTTATCTTTATTTGGGGGCATAACAACCATGAACTCCATCATATCTTTGTGTGGGTCAGATGTTGGAAATACCCCGTTCCTTGTAGGTTGTTCATCTAAAACTTCAGTCAGGGCAACCCTATGCAATGCTCTCTTTTTTTTTTTCATTATTTGCATTTGTTGTGTGTTCAATTTTTTCATAGTAATCACAAAATTGAAAATCTAGGCTTGCTAAAGTAATTGAATGTTTGAAAGGTGGAATAATAGAGGCTCCAATTCCACCTATGCCTGTGGTTTTAACTAATGCATTATGAGGAGTACCAACAACCATTCTTGATCCTATCCCACTATCACTTGCATGTGTAGTTTTTATAGTCTTTTTAGGGTTTTGTTATGAAGCTACAAATGATAGATTTGTAGTGGCAGTGGCACTTGATATAGGATTCTGAATAGTATGAGTATCTACCACTAGTGGCCTCTTGCGAGAGATATTTTGTTGTTGCACTTTTCTAGTACCAAGACAACTAGTATCAGTAGTAGTACCCATGCCAACCCCACCAATTGCAGTGGCACTTGACTGAACACTAATAGGAATACTATCCCCATTCCCCATTAGTGGAAGTGGCACTTGATTCACCACCAATAGGAATACCATGATGTGGTGGTGGCTATGGATTTGAACCTATAACAAATGCAGGTGGACCTTGAGGGTAATGAGTAGTACCTTTCCGTGATGAATCTAACAAATCAAGTCCAATGAATGGTTTAACAGGAGCTTTTGATTTTGTATCTGATGGAAGTTGTACCTCAAGTGGATACCAAATGTCTTCTCCTTTGGGACCTAGACCACCACCTTCAAAACCCATTTTTTCCACAATGTTTGCCCCTTTGCTATATTTTTCTTTCATGGACTCATTGACTCTGCCTAATATTTTAGGGACTGTAGTAGTTGTTGGAGTGGACTCAACCTCATACTCATTTTCATCATCACTCCTATCATATGTTGTTGTGGGATGCTCTATATTCCACAATTTGTTAAACTCTACATCCTTATCGATGGACTCAAATTCTGCACCGGTCTTTGGTTTACCGAGATTCTTCCTCATAGTCCAAAAATCATTTATTTTGGTTTGAGTCTAATAACTATCTTTACATTCTTGCAAAATTGTTTTCGGAATAGATTTGTTAGATGGATTAGCAGATTTTTGGTAGAAATTGTAGGACCTCCTATTTTGGATGCCCTCATTTGTTCTCCTCTATGTGTGCAATGCCATAATTTGTGATGACAATTCTTCTGTTAAAATATTATTGTCAGTGACAATTTTCTCCATCTCTTTTTTTACCTCATCCCAGGAGTCCATTTTTCTAAGATTTTCTAGCAATGGTTTACTTTCATGTTGATATAACACTGAATAGTTCCCATTTTTCTTAAGCCTCACTTGAACTACATCGATTGGATCATGCTGCCAGAGATCCTCATCACCAAAGCTAAAAAATGTCAAAAAATCATGTGCCACATTGAATGCTTTTCTCTCAAATGTGAACCCTCGAAATGAGAAAGACAAGGAAGGAAATATGCTCTTCTTTTTCTGACAATGAAAGTGTCTATCTGTTCTCTCCAACTATCGTACATATTCCAATGCAAATACCCTCTCTGTCACATGTATTGGAAGTGTGTAGGGTTTTACCGCTGATCCGTAAAACCTTAACACAATGTATTCATCCATGAAGAACCAGTCAGCCAATTATATTTGACTTCCAAGTTGAATGCAATCTCTACAAGACACAGGTAATATAAGCATTGGAGTGCTTGTAATTTCATTATACATTGGTGCCAGAAAGAAGTCTACAAAATGGTAGTAGTTCTTTTTGTTATCATGCATCCTTATCTTTGGTGTCCATTCATATATTTGACACTCTATTCTATTCCGAGTCTTCTCATCAATCTTATAGTTCACAATGTGAAGATTGTTGGTCTCGAATATTGCACGATACTTGGATACAAGAAGATAGCACAAGTAGGATGAGAACCTAAATGTCTTACAGGAACCTTTTTTGATCATTAGTAATTGTTTTTGCATGGATTGAACAACGTGATCAACAAAATTATATCTTACTAGTTGACTTACACAATGGATATTAAAAATCATTTCAAGAAGGCTAGAACCCCCTTCCCTATTATTTTCCAATCCAAGGAAAAATGTCAACAAGGAAATAGTATCCCAAACCCATGGAACAAAAATGTTATAATCATAAGGAGGCTTAGGATTTCGATCCAATAGAGTATCATGCATTATTAGAGGTCTGATAAATAAATCTCTATGACTTTGATCGAGACTCTCATATTTCTTTGCCAGCTTTCCTAGGTCAATGTGGACGTTTGAGTTTTGTGCTTCAAACCCTAGGTTCAACAAACGAGCAAATTATCCCATGTTTATGGATTGAATTTCCTCTTTTGTATTTTTATTAACAATTGCTTTTTTATTCTCATCATAATTTTTGGCGCAGACCATGACAAATTCAGGGCAAGGGAATACTTCAGGTAACACCATGCTTCCCAATCCAACATCCCACGATGCGATTTTATTTGTTCTTTATTTTAGCACTGTGTTGAAAACAGTAAATTTTGCCCTGTTTGGATCTGTCACCTTATTAGACAATGCATATCTAATATCTATGATACACTTTTCACTATGGATAGCAGGGTCATAAATATCACGGTATTCATCAGTGAAACCTGGTGTTTTAATCAGTTCTATTAGGTCTATTTTTTTTTCACTTTGCTTTTTGTTGAACTACTGCTTCCCGATTTTCCCATTGTTGTTATTCTTAATAATTCAAAATAATGCTAGATACAAGCCTAGAAATTCTAACCCTCAAATTGAACCACGAGATTAAAAAAAGTAAAAAACACGGGATGTAGGTGTTCTAGATTTTACCCAAAATTTCTATTTCACTAGATTGGCGCAGACAGACTCTATTACAACTTGCATTCCTCACTCTAGTAGCCATTTCCGAATCTCCCTAGATTTATTGGTTTTTCCATGAAATGAAATATGATTATGAGTCACTTATTTTGAAAACACTGAAAAGTACAAACGTAATACCTAAAAGGCAAAATTTCTAGAATCCTGTTGTAATTTTATAAACTATTATTAATATCTATTTGCCGTCGAAGGACAAAACATTCATTGCTTTAGTCTAAATTTTGAGGACAATGGACACATCACTAGACTCGAGTGACAAGTCACTTTTTCAGACTGTTTTTGAAGTCTTTTTTAATCCTTTCAACTTTTGCCCAAAATAGAGCTTAATTATAGATAATTAAATGTAAAACATTCAATTCCGAGTGAAGTTCTCAAAAATGTGTTTACTTCCCACATTCGGGCTGAAATCCACCCTAAGCCATTGATCTATGCTCATCCAACGAACGATGGTATCTATTGTTAGTTGTCATGGGTCCCATGACTTTTGCCATTTTTTGGGTACGTCACCAGACTCGAGTCACTTTTCTGGACTGTTTTTGAAGTGTTTTTAATCCTTTTCAACTTCCGCCCGAAATAGAGCTTTATAGACTTAATTATAGTTAATTAAATGTAAAACGTTGAATTCTGGGCGAAGTTCTCACAAATGTGCTTACTTCCCACATTCGGGCCGAAATCCACCCTAAGTCATTGATCTGTGCTCATCCAATGGATGATGGTATCTGTTGTCAGTTGTCGCGGGTCCCAGAACTGTTGTCATTTTTTGGCCACATCAACAGACATGAGCCACTTTTTCGGACTGTTTTTGAAGTCTTTTTATTCCTTTTCAACTTCTGCCCAAAGTATAGCTTTATAGACTTAATTATAGTTAATTAAATGTAAAACATTCAATTCTGGATGAAGTTCTCACAAATGTGTTTACTTCCCACATTCAGACCGAAATCCACCCTAAGCCATTAATCTGTGCTCATCCAACGGACAATGGTATCTGTTGTCAGCTGTCATGGGTCCCAGGACTTTTGCCATTTTTAAGCCACGTTAATAGACATGAGTCACTTTTTGAGAATGGTTTTGAAGACTTTTTAATCCTTTTCATAAAGCTTATTAAATTTAATTAAGTATACAATTGCAAATTTAGAATTTAACTATACTTATTAAATGATCATCATTTATGGAAGTCTTCCGTTACAAGTTTACAAAAAATGTTTATTGTTCCCTCATTCGGGTCAAAATATACCTCACGTAGTTGATTTGTGCTCATCCAACGAACGATAGTATATAACTTTATAATGAATTAAATATACAATTTAAATATGTAATTCAAAACTTGCATGATACTGTTGGTATTATGGATGACTTCGTCATGTGTTACATTGGTTTTGTCATTGATTTCAACACTTATCTATCAGGATGTCTACATTGTTGATTTGGCACTCTGGTTATATTGGTATGTTGATGAACCGACACATTGTGGTCCCGACATGGATATTGGCTTATGCACAGTTACCAGGTATATGTTTCACTGACATCTTAGGAAGTTGATGATGAATTGTTATCATCTGGAGATCATTTGGTTATGTCAAAGACATGGATTGGATGTTTGCATTTGGAATTATTCATATTGGTCTGATTGGGTTCACATATTTGCCTTAACCGACAGATAGGTCCAGGCTATGAACCAGCATAGGAAAACATGTTCCAGATCAACACGCCATGATTTGGAAATGATTTATTGATTGGATAATGTGTAAATGTATTAAGGCTGACATATTGTATTGCACCAAGGCTTAGTTTGTAATTGATTTAAATATAATATCTTTTGGGATCCAACCTAATCATTAGGTCTTAGGTTTTGTATAAATAATTGTAAGATCTTATTTGGAAGAAGTGTGTGAGTGTGCATATATTGAAGATCATTGTGAAGAGCAAAAATAAGCAGATCCTTGTGCGGATCACACAGATATCATCTGAAGGTTGAAGGAAGGTTGTTAAAGGTCATGAAGGTATTTGGTCCTCATGCACAAAGCTTAAATCAGTACTAAATCTAGCATTGAACATGCTAAATTGAAGCAGTACATTGATTATTGGATTTAACCATCCAACTGTGTAATTAGTGTGACTCCTATTTTGTGGTTGAACAGTGAGCTCTAGGTGGTTTGCCTTTCTGCATGTGCAGACCCCATTATTGTATTCACTTACTATCTGTAGTAGTATCATCTGATTGTGGGTAAGGTTTCCGACCATGGTTTTTCCCCTTACTGGATTTCCACATCAAAATCTCTGTGTCATGTGTTGTGGATGTTGTTTTCCTTTCTATCTCATGCATTGATTTGTACTTATATTAATATAACTGTTAATCTATTGTACCGACACTGAGTTTTATGTTGGAATAATTTGTTTTGGGTTGTAATTTATTGACAAATGATTCCCCTCCCCTCTCAGTTGTCCTTCTCGGTTAGTAAAAATTGGAATTAGAGCCTAGTCCTCTTTTTGTAGAAGCTTAACAACTTGAGGAGATCTTATGGTAGCAAATCTTTAGGAAGGACAGTCCCAAACTTGATGGAACTAACTAGGGTATATGGAAGATCAGAATGGAGACACATCTGAATTGTATTGGAAGAGATATATGGGATGTTAAAAAGAATGGCTATGTTGCTCCTAATCAAAATAACCCTAATCCACCAACCTTAGCTAAAGACTTGAAGAATGATTGCAAAGCAAGAGAAGCACTTCTGAGTGCATTATCAAATCAGCAAATCATGGGATTATCAAACAGATCTACATCAAAATCTATTTGGGATGAACTGGAAACATTGAATGAAGGAGATTCCTCTGTCAAAATTGCAAAACTGGAATGTTACCGGGTCAGGTATGAAAATTTAAAAATGGAAGAGGATGAAAGGATTTCTGCATTTATGGAAATAGTTAATGAAATTGTTTTAGGAATACAATATTGTGGAGGATCTTTAAGTGAAGATGAAATTGTTTCTAAAGTTTTAAGAGCTTTGCCACCGGCTTACAAAATGAAAGTAACAACTATTAATGAGTTGAGAACAATGCCTAATACATCAGTATCTAGAAATACTTTGGTTGGAAAACTTTCAACATTTGAGCTTGAAGAATTTGGTCCTGTTGCTACAATCAAGACTGATATAGCCTTCAAAGCATCAACATCATCATCACCATCTAACAAATCTGATTGGAAAGCACTTTATGCAAAAGAATTTGAAGATATCAAAAGAGAAAATGAAGAACTTGAAGAACTTGAATCACTATTTGCAAGGAAGATGCCTAAAGGTCCAGCAAGAAGTACGAAGGTAAAACACCTTTCAAATGTTTTGATTGCAATAAAGTCAGTCATATGGCATCTAGGTGTCCTGATAGACATTCAAGACTAAGAGAGGAGGCAAAGAGAACATATAAACCTAAACCTGAATAACAAAGATACAAATTTAGGAAAAACAGAGATAAGCCATGTTACTATGCAGATGAAGGTGTTACAGATGATTCTCATGAAGATCTAGCAGATAGTGGATGGGCATTTGTTGCAATAAAAGAAGATCAACCAACACCTATTGTCAAACTGGTAGAGCAGACATTAGCAACAAAAATTGAAGAAAAGGATGAATGGATAATTGATAGTGGATGGTCACATCATATGACTGGTGATAAAAGAAAATTCTTATCATTATAGGAATATCATGGAAGTCTAGTAAGATTTGAAGATGAGAAAGCTTGTTTAATCAAAGGAGGAGGCACTATATCTTTGATGGTAAGAACAATACTGACAATGTTTATTATGTTGAAGGTTTAAAGCATAATATTTTGAGTGTTGGTCAGTTAGTGGGAAGAGGATTTCAATTACAATTCAAGAATGGAAAATGCAAAATCATAAACCGAACTAGATTGGAGATTGCAATCGCTAATCAGACTAAAGGTAATATCTTTCATTTGAATACCAGTGATAAGACATGTTTGATTGCTCAGATTGATGAAAGTTGGTTATGGCATAGAAGACTCTGTCATGTGAATTTTGATTGCATTGTAAAGATCAGCTCAACCAAGGTAGTAAGGGATTTACCTAAGATTGTGAAGCCTCATAATCCGATAGGTAAGGAATGTAAAATGGGAAAGCAAGTTAGAACAACATTTGAGAGCATTTATGAGAAATCCAATAATATTCTTGATTTAATTCACACTAAATATGTGGTCCAACAAGAACAAGAAGTCCTCAGGGTGATAGATACTTTATGCTAATAATTGATGATTATTCTAAAATGTGTTGGGTTACTTTTCTCAGGGATAAATCAGAAGATTTTGGAAGATTCAAGATACACAAGGCAACGGTAGAGAATGAAACTAACAAGAAAATCAAATGTTTGAGATCTGATCAAGGAGGAGAAATCACATCTAGGGAATTCAATGCAATCTGTGAAGAGAATGGAATCAAAAGAGAACTATCAGCGCCTTGAACACCCCAACAAAATGGAGTTGTGGAAAGGAAGAACATAACTATAGTGGATGCAGTAAGAACCATGATGATGGAAGAAAATCTACCTCGTATATACTGGAGAGAAGTAGTATATACAATGGTTTATACTTTCAATGGAGTTCACATCAAAGGTGAAACCGGTAAGACCCCTTATGAACCGTGGTTCAGTCATATTCCTACTTTTAAATATTTCAAAATATTTGAAAGCAAATGCTATATTAAGAGAGATGGGTCTATCAGAAAATTTGATCCTAGAAGTGATGAAGGAATATTTCTTGGTTATTCAACTAGAAGCAAGGCATATAGATGTTATAATAAAAGATTTTTGAAAAATCATTGAAAGTACTAATGTGAAGATAGATGAAAATTTTAGAGGATAATCAAAATCTATGGGTTTTGAACTGACAGTAGAAATGATTATAAATGAACCAGCATGGATTGGAGCAGAACATAATGAAGAACTAGTCACATCGACGTCATTAGAGAACTCAACTATGACTGAAGAACAACAACTTGTGAATGGAAATCAGAATAAACTGAGGTATGTAAGATTGAATCATTCAGAAAATCAGATAATTGGAAATAAAAATCTAGGTGTTATGACAAGAGGAAGATTGGCAAATGAAGAGGTATGTTTAATTTCTCAAGTTGAACTAACATTAGTTGTTGAAGCATGTCAAGATAAACATTGGATAAAAGCAATGGAAGATTAATTAGAACAGATTGAAAAGAATAATACTTGGACATTAGTTCCCCGACCTAAAGACAAAAATGTAATTGGAACTAAATGGGTATTTAAAAATAAACTTAATGAAGATGGTGAAGTAATCAGAAACAAAGCAAGTTTAGTTTGTAAAGGTTATTCTCAAAAAGAATGAATTGATTATAATGAAACCTTTGAACCTGTAGCCAGAATTGAAGCAGTATGACTGTTTCTTGCATTTGCAGCTCACAAGAACAATATGGTTTATCACATGGATGTAAAATGTGCATTTATGAATGGAGATCTTGAAGAATAAGTTTACATTGAGCAACCTAATGGATTTTCATTAAAAAATGATAAGGATATGGTTTGCAAATTAAGAAAAGCTTTATATGGATTGAAGCAAGCTCCCAGAGCTTGGTATGCTAGACTGGATAAATATCTTTTAAAGCTTGGATACACAAAAGGTAATGCTGACATTAATTTGTATTACAAAATTACCAATGATGATATTTGGTTATTGAAGTATTTGTGGATGATATCATTTTTGGAGGAGAAGAAGAGCTATGCAAAGATTTTGCTAATAAGATGCAGGAAGAATTTGAAATGTCTATGATTGGAGAGATAAATTTTTTTCTAGGTTTGCAGATTTCTCAAATAGATAAAGGTATATTCATTTGTCAAAAAAAATATTTGAAGGAACTTTCAAAGAAATTTGGAATGAAAAACTCCAAACCGATAAGCACTCGTATGACTACAATTGATAAATTGACATCAAAGGATGATTCAACTCCTGTAAATCCAACAAGTTACAAATCTATGGTTGGAGGTTACTGTATTTGACACAAACTAGACCTAATATAATGAATGCCATATGTATTGTTTCAAGATTTCAAAGAAATCCTAAAGAAAATCATGGAACTGCAGTAAAAAGGATTTTCCGGTACCTGCAAGGCACAACAAATCTTGGTTTATGGTATCCTAAGAATGACAATTTTGAGTTATGTGCATATATAGATGCAAATTGGGTAGGAGATGTGGGTGACAGAAAGAGTACCACTGGTGGAGCATTCTTTCTTGGCTGAAGATTAATTTTATGGATCAGCAAGAAGTAGACTTGCACATCATTATCTATAGTAGAAGCAAAATATGTTGCAACAACAACTAATTGCACTCAGGTATTATGGATCAAGAAAATGTTGAAGGATATCAAGATAAAATGCAATGAACTGATAGTTATTTACTATGATAACTCAACAACAATAGATATATCAAAGAATCCAGTATTTCACTCTAAAACAAAGCTTGTTTCTATTAAGTATAATTTTTTGAAAGAAAATTTTGAAGCAAATGAAGTGAGACTGTTTTATGTGAACACTAAAGAGCAAATTGCAGATATTTTTACAAAGCCTTTGCCTAAGGAAACATTTGAATATCTTTGAAAGAAGCTTGGGGTAATCACCCCACCAATAGAGACTTAAATGTTGTAGATTAGCATCAAACCGATAGGGACTAACATAAAAATATTTTTCCAGTTTTGATGAAGGAGAGCTACTGCTCAAGGGGAGTAGTTAGTTGTATGTTACATTTTGATTTTTAACTACTTTGGCATTTGATGTCGAAGGGGGAGAGATGTCTATGGAAAAACATTGCACTTTGAAGATGTATTTTGGTTTTGGTTATACTATTTTTGTTTTTGGTACATAACTTTGTGTTGATCTATTTAGGGGAGATTGTTGGCATTCTATTTTGGCACTTAGATGTTTTTCCATCTAGTGTTGCCATCAATGCCAAAGGGGGAGATTGTTGGTATTATGGATGACTTTGTCATGTGTTGCATTGGTTTTGTCATTGATGTCAACACTTATCTATCTAGAGGTCTACATGGTTGATTTGGCAGTCTAGTTATATTGGTTTGTTGATGAACCGACACATTGTGGTCCTGACATGGATATTGGCTTATGCACAGTTACTAGTATATGTTTCACTGACAATTCAGGAAGTTGATGATGATTTGTTATCATCTAGAGATCATTTGGTTATGTCGAAGACATGGATTGGATGTTTGCATTTTGCATTTTGCATATTGGTCTAATCGGGTTCACATATTTGCCTTAATCAGAAGATAGGTCTAGGCTATGAACCGACATAGGAAAACATATTGATTGGATAATGTGTAAATGTATCAAGGCTGACATATTGTATTGCACCAAGGCTTAGTTTGTAATTGATTTAAATGTAATATCTTTTGGGAGCCGACCTAATCATTAGGTCTTAAGTTTTGTATAAATAATTGTAAGATCTTATTTGGAAGAAGTGTGTGAGTGTGTGTATATTGAAGATCATTGGGAAGAGCAAAAATAAGTAGATCCTTGTGTGAATAACACATATATCATCTGAAGGTTGTTAAAGGTCATGAAGGTATTTGGTCCTCATGTGCAGAGCGCTTAAATCGATACTGAATCCAGCATTGAAGATGCTAAATTGAAGCAATGCATTGATTATTGGATTTAACCATCCAACTGTGTTGTCTGGGTACCAAAACCCCATAATTCAAATTTGGTGTACCAAAATTTTTAGCAGACATTCCCCCATACATACAAAGTTGAGCCTGGGGAGAAAACAAACATGGAACAAAAAGATACAAATAGATGAACCCAAAAATGGCTTGTACCCTTGGTCATCATAGAATTCTGAGTGTCATTTCATTGCTTGGGTAGTCTCAGGTCTCAGTCGCAACTCTCGACCCACCTCTACATGCACCACTTCATGAAGGACTGTTAAAACCTCAACACAATGCTTCAAATTTACAATCATTTTGAAGGCCTTCCACCCACACTAAGAAAGAGCTCTTCATCTTGCCTTCAAATCATCATCATCCCATCGAATGAGTGGTAGCGACGCCACCGAACCAACTGCCCCTACCTCAAGAACAATGCCCACCTTCAGGACCACACGAGCACACACACTATCCAGATTTAATAGGTAGTTCCCATCAATTACAACTCTCAATGCATTTTTTACCTTGTCCATTTTGTCCTCAAATTAGAAACCCCAAGTGGCAATCAATGAATATGCCTCCATTTTTGTCCTATAGCGATGACCTACATGGACAATTTCATCTCCCAACAATATTTTCACACTCTCGTACAACCGCTCATCCTTAAACAAGAACAAACCTTTCAGCCTCCTGTCTGTAAATCGTCTGAGAAATGGGACTAATTTCTTATCATATGAAAGGAGAAATTGGCTTCCATGCTGCTTAAGAAATCCAAGACAATGGCAAATGTTGCAAGTGCAGATAGTATGATACTAAGACTTCCAATCCACCTAAGATTTTAACACCTCTCACTCAATTCTAAGTTTTGACATCCAATGACGGTGACTGTCGGCATTAATCACAAACTTTGCCATCATTCCTCCGCATGCACTAGTTCATCAGTTCAACTGCATAATTTGTACGCACAAGATGACATTAAAGTCGCATAAAGGCTAAATGTTAACCATTCACTTTCATGATAGTGATGTGCATACCATAGGTCCATAAGGCAATATCACTACATATCCGTTGTCAGTTCCCATAGGTCCCATTATATATAGGATTTTTGCCACCCAAACACCACGTCATCTGACACTTCATCATCCCATTGCCCATAGCCTTTATTTCATGTTGGTGTTCAATGTACATGTATCTAGTTAGTTGGACTATTTTTTTATATTGAAATTATGCAGAAAAAATTACAAGAAGTTGGACTTTTAATTCACTTGTTTTTCGCGAGATAAAAATCTTTTTTTTTATATATTTATAAAATTCTAATCAATGTACAAATAATTAATGGAACGAACTATATATTTTTTTATATATTAAATATAGAGGAAGAAACATTACATAAAAAAGATCACAGTATTAAATTTATTTCCATTGTTTAACAAAATATTGAAATAACATAGCTCATAGACATTGTGATCCTTATTGGATGCTATCACTTTCAGCCAATCCCTGACATTATGTTTTTTCAAATACTTCTTTGTTAATCACTTCAAATATTTTTTAGAAAAGGTCATCTCAGAAGTGACACTGAGTTTGTTCTTTAACTTTAGAGAAGAAATTAGAATAGACTTGCTATTTTTTATGGTGAAAATGAAATCTTATATCCACACAAATTAATAACTATTTAAGCTATTTCAAAACATAATGTTTATGCTAAGTATCCTACCATGGCATGATGGCAGCAAAAAATAATAAAATGAAATAGAAAGCATTTTTATATCCATAAGAGGCAAACTGAAATGAACTGGAATTTGTAAAATTATCATTAATATATATGTTTCTTAAATTTGCAATTTTTGCATGTTGGAGTCCGTCAAAAACTTTAAAGCCAAAATGAGTGAGCCTGTGAGGTTACGAGGAAATAGCCAAAAAAAAAAACTACTAGGGGGTCAGGGCTAGGGCACATGTAGTAGACACATTCATGGTTTAACCTAAGAATCTCATCCTCCCTCCATGTAGAATTATTCAGACATTATAAGCCGTGAGAATTCTTCAAGCCAATTGTAGTTTGGAAAGTCGTCGACTAGGAACCATTTTTGGAGAAAGTCCCTACCAATCTGTGCCCATTTTCTATGATGCGTCAACTACCCTGCATTTAGGTTCAAAAGAAATGGTTGCCTGGCCACTGGCACTATTTGGTCAAGGAGGAGAAGTGTGGTTAATTCATTCACCCAAGGGATCCCCACCCCTACTTCTGCAAAGACGACAATAGTAACGTCATCTCCAAGGAAGTCTTCTTTAAACACCTTTCTTAACAACATCAACATATCCACCTTGTCTCCTCCAAGATCCAGGAGAGATGCCAAGAACTAGGACGTAACATCCATGTTAACAGGATATCAATTTTCATTACACAAAAACTGTTGGCATTATGGGTGAATTGATTATGTGTGGCATTGATGTTTTGTCATTGATTTCAACACTAGTTGTTACCAGCAGATAGAGTTATACTGGCTGATATGGATCTCTATCGATGGGTGAATTGATTATGTGTGGCATTGATGTTTTGTCATTGATTTCAACACTAGTTGTTACCAGCAGATAGAGTTATACTGGCTGATATGGATCTCTATCGACAGACAGGTTACCGGTATAAGATCTAGTGTTACCGACAGAAGATATTATTTGTTGGACACTTCTGACTTGTTTGGATTAGTGAAGTATATTGGATTTCATGAGTTATATTCTCTATGAGCATGTTTTGGTCAGTTGGTATTGGCTTGGTAATTGGATGTTATCATACACTCTGGTAAACCCTTATCGGCACTAGTTTACAACTTTACCGACAGAGCTTTCAATGAGGAATCATGGCAGGATGCATAGTTGGTGTTGGTGTAGCTTCTTCAAGGATTTCAGGATGTTGGGGATGTTCGTTGATCATGCTTCAATTTCTCGAAGACATTGCTTTGGTGTGGTGGACCCATAATAGGTCTAGTACATATCTAGGTTATGGACCGGTATCATGCTAGCATGTATGCTACACGTTACCTGGATGATTCAAGATATTTTATGGATTTGTTATTATTATTTTGATCTTAAGCCGACATGGCATATCATTGTAAAAGGGAATTATATAATTGTAATATCCTTAGGTGGCCGACTTGATTGGTTTAGGCCTTAGGGTTTGTATAAATAAGAGGTAGAAAGTCTTTGTAAAGCATCATGGTTATTGGAATGGTCATGGTCAAGGAATGTAATGTGTGAATATTGTAATATCATTCAGGCAGAGGAGTTGATCGATCATTGGTGATCGGATTGGTTTTAGAAGAGGATTTAGTGATCCGACATTGAGCTTAATCGAGATTGTAATCAGACATAGTAGATGTTATTTCCATCAGTTCACTCTATTGGATTGTTGTCCATTTACCTTGAGAAGGTTGTAGCCTCTCTGTAGTTAGTGAGACTCTTTTGTAATGAGTAGTACGCTCTAGGTAGTGTTCCTTCTTGCAAGTGTAGGCCCCTCATTATAACACATACTTTCTATAGAAGTATCATCTGACTGTGGGTAGGCTTCCCACTGTGGTTTTTCCCTTTCTAGGTTTTCCATGTACAAATCATGGTGTTATGTGGTATGGTTTCTTTGCATTGATTATTTGGTTAATTTTTAAGTTGTATTGTTTACCGATATTTGTTTCTACCGGCATCTGTTTGTGCTTTATCGGTACTTGATCTGTTTAAGGTTATATTGTGTATTAAAAGTTATAATCTATTAACAACTGATCCACCTCCCCTCTCAGTTGTTCACTGGTTATCCTAACAATTGGTATCAGAGCTTTAGTCCTCTTTTGCAGAAGCTTAACTGCTTGAGGTAGATCTTATGGTAGCTAACACTTCTAATCCATTGACAACTATTTTCAGAAGAGAAATCCCTAAGCTTGATGGAACAAATTATGGGATATGAAAAATTCGAATGGAGACTCATATTAGATGTCTTGGCAAGGATATTTGGGAGATCATTGAGAAAGGATACACACCTTATGATCTGACATCTGACAATCCTACTCCTGCAAACCTGGATAAGAATATTGAAAATGATTGACGAGCTAGAGAAGCCCTCTTGTGTGCACTTATTGATCAATAGATTATGGGATTGACTGAAAAAGAAACAGCCAAGGTTATATGGGACAAATTGCAAACTCTGAATGAAGGTGACCCTACTCTCAAAATTGCTAGACTTGATGGTTACCGGGTAAGGTATGAAAACTTGAAAATGGAAGAAAATGAAAGAATTGTTGTGTTTATGGAAAGAGTAAATGAGATTGTTATGGGAATTTAATGTTGTGGAGGATTTCTGAGTGAAGATGAAATAGTTTCCAAAGTCTTGAGAGCCCTTCCACTAGCTTAAAAGATGAAGGCACCTGCAATTAATGAGCTAAGAACAATGGCAAACACTTCAGTCAACATAGACATTCTGATTGGGAAATTATCTTCTTTTGAGCTTGAAGAGTTTGGATCTTCTGGAGTTGTAAAGTCTAAACATGTTTTTCATGCATCATCATTAACATCTACTATAAAAAGTGATTGGAGAGTCCTATATGCAAAAGAATTGGAAGACATGAGGAAAGAAGATGAAGAGCTTGAGAAACTTGAAGCCTTATTCACTAAAAGAATACCCAAAGGTCCAATTAGAAGTAAGAATGAAGGAAAAACACCTTTTAAATGTTTTGCATGTAATAAGATTGGTCATTTTGCATCTAGATGTCCTAAAAGGAATGCAAGGTTTGAGGAAAGAGTTAAGAAAACTTTTAAGCCTAACCCGAATAGATATAGATTCAAGAAAAACAAACATTGCTAGATAGCAGATGAGAAAGCAGTATCTGATGACTTTGGAGATGAACTGGCAGAAGGCTTTGGTAGTGGATCTGGAAATGGAAAGGAATGGGTGTTTATTCTTTGAAGGAAGATGAACCAAAACCGGCTATCAAAAATGAAGAGAAGGCCCTGGCAGCAAAAGTTGAAGATAAGGATGAATGGGTAATTGATAGTGGATGCTCACATCATATGATTGGATATAAAGGGAAATTTCTATCCCTACAAGAATACAATGGTGGTCAAGTCAGATTTGGAGATAACAAGGCATGTATGATCAAAGGTAGAGGTATTATTTCTTTGGATGGAAAGCATAAAACTGATAATGTCTATTATGTAGAAGGTTTAAGGCATAATATTTTGAGTGTTGGTCAATTAGTTTTGATTAATTAAAAAAGAAGGTTTTCAAGACCCCAAACCTTTAACAAAGGATAAGATAGACACCAAGAAGTTCGGAGCTTAAGAACCGTATACAAAAAGACTGGCAAAAAGCCAGTGAACCGAAAGGACAACAAAACAAACAACAACAAATAAACAAAGAAGGTGCTACATGGTAATTTTCTTCAATAGGTCCTCTGCCTTTATCACCAGCTCGTCATAAGTGGCCCCGATAGATTTAAGGTCTTCCAGATCCTTGTTAGGTTTCTTATCCTTCTTTTTTCCTCTAGTACAGGTTCTGGGGCCTTGAGCTTCCCTTGTTCCTTCAGTTTCTAGGTCAATGTCCAGGATTTCCTTTTCTTCATCCAGTTTGCTGATGAGAGTGTTGGTGTTGTTAGCTGAAATCTTTAGGATGCTTAGGCTCTGTTCAGCAATGTTCTTCAGACACTCCTCAATTTTACCAATTTTGCTAACAGTTTCTAAGAGAGTGTGTGTGAGATTTTGCCAAGATCAAGAGGCAATGGAAAGCACAAATAAGAGAGAACAAAATAGATGATAGAAATAAACTGTATTCTATCAAGATGAAAAATATGATCAATTAGATCATTAAGCATTACATACAATGAATATAAGCCTACTTATATAGTCAAGGCTATATAGATATGTGAGCACACAAACATGACATGTGGCTCAATAAGAAACAAGGGTCGGTAGGAAATAGGTGTGGGTAGGTAGGAGAAACAATATAATAGTCCACATGAGGTGGATCACCCACTGAATGTGGAGTGTAATAACAAGATCAACACCATAAAAGGTGGAAATTCTCCTACACACACTATCCCAATGTGGCACAAACACCCAAGTGTCTCATACCCAAACTACTATGAAATGCATTTCCTAAGTAAACTTAAGTAGGTGTAATAATATCCAAGATGAATAATTATTTACACCAACAGTGTGGTCGTTAGTATGAGCAAGATTTTTCCTTTCTAGCAAATCCTTCTCAATTTTTTCAAACCTGGGGTTAAAAGCATCTCTTATGTTTTTGGCTTTGGCAATGGTGCTTTTCAAGTCCTCTATGTAGTTGGCCATGGTCTTCCCTTCCCTAGCATTGATGGTTTCCAAGATCAAGATTCTATTACAGAGTTTTTTGTTTTCATCCACAGCTTTCTTGTAACCATTAATAAGCCACTCCATTGTTTCCATGAAACCTTGCAAACCCTCGGGGGGAGGGTTAGAGGGGGGTTCAACTTTACCAGGGGTTGCTTGTTCCTCTTTAGGGGTGTGCTGGGTGGTAGTTGTGTCAACCAGCCTAAGAGCCTCTTCCATGGTCTCCTTTTCCAGATTCTGATCAGCTTCCAGGGCCCTTACTTGCTTGTGGACTTCTGGTTCCTTAACAATCTCCTCCTTCTTCTTGTGCTTTTTCGTGGTTTGAGTATGAGCTTTTGTCTTCTTCTTCAGCAGCTCTTGAGGGTTGTCCTCCTCAGAGTCATCCGAAACCTCCTCTTCCGAAGAGATGCTAATCAGGGGTTTACCTTTAGGCTTTTTGCCCTTAGAGGATGAAGGTCTAGTTTTGATGTATTTCCTCTTCTTCCCACTTTCATAATCTGAGACATCCATGTTGTCCTTTGTGTCAGTTGAAGGGTCACTTTCAGACTCTTCTTCCTTTGAGAAGGCAGGGTCAGACCCCTCATCCTCAGAATCCACTGAGGGCTGCATCCGAGCAATTTGGTTGGCCTTGAGATGGTCATAAATTAGGACCATAAGGCCTTGATGCATGGCCATATCACCCAATGGGTTCTCTTTGTAGGCCTTAAGGGATGCATTCATCAAACAGAGTAGAAAATAAGGGAAGTTAACCTTATCATTGTGCCTAAAGTGATTCAACAGAACAAAGTGATAACCATAAAATTTTGTGAACCTACCACCTAGAGTGATATAACGCATTAAAACAAAGAGGATCTCCCGCCAAGGTTTGGCAAAAGCCCTAGGTGGGTAGTAGGTTTTGCTCAACTTTACCAGTCATTTTTTCTCCTTCTCGGTATTCAAGTATCTTTCAATAGCTTCCCTGCTAACTTTCCTATCTTTGTAGAAGTTGCACCCTTCTCTTGTGAGGCTCGTAGCTTGAGCAATTAAATCTTCATCAATTTCTACTATTTGGTCTCCCAGCTTCAACATGCCCTTTTTCCAATTTTTAAAGAAAAAAATGGTGACCATGCCATCTTGACCATGGAGTCTCTTCATGAATTTTGAGAAGGAACCCTTCTGCAAAATACCCCAAACCTCCTTTTGTTTCCATTCTGTATAGCTACTTGGCTCATATCACCTCTTGTTACCACCCATGTTGTTGTTGTTCAACACCAAATTTTGAAACTTGTAGAGAAAATTAGCCGGAGAGCTTTTCAGAAGTATCAAAGCTACCTAAAAAGCATGGGAACTAATGGCATTGGTATCATAATGAATGAATCTCTCATTATTATAATGATTCAAAGTACTCAAGACAACTCTTTTCATAATTACCCTGTCCATCAAGTATTTTTGGAGTACTTCTATAACGATCATTACAAATGATTTGTCGGACATCTTCAAGGAGTCCTTGTTCTCCCTTCCACATGGTAATTGCTTCTTTGTTAACCACCGCATTGACAGCCTAGTCAGTAGAGCCATTGGCCTCTTGGTAAATGTGGGAAATGTAGCTTTTTTTAAAGGTGCTAATAAGGTCTATAGCAGAGATGATTATGTTGTAGATCGACCATGAAGGTTTTGAGACCCCCTTAAGACAATTTATAATATTGTTTGAGTCCCCTTCAATCCATAGGTAGGGACAATTCCATTTTTTTGCTAGGAGGATACCTTGGAGAGCTGCAATTGCTTTAGCTTTATGGTTAGTTTGGGTTCCAATAGGGACAACAACCATTTCCTCGCAAATTCCTTTGTCATCTCTTAGAACAGCTCCACAGCCTGAAGGACCCGGGTTACCTTTGGCAGCACCGTCAAAATTAACTTTGAACCAAGCATGAGGGGGGGTTTGCCATTTGGCTTCAAGTCTTTTATTATGATTGAGGTTAGGACTGCCAGTACTCTTCATATTCCACACCCTTAAGATATTTGATTCCAAAGAGTTGTTCAAAAAACAAAGACCCTCAATGATCCCTATATTTTCCTAAATCGCCCATTGAATTTTCTAGAACACAATATCCTGATTGAGGGAGACATTCCTGAAGATTCGATTATTTCTTTCTTTCCATAGTCCCCACAGGATGTGAGGAAGAGAGAGCTACCACAAAGATCTCAAAAAAGAGTTAGTCCATTTTATGTTCCAAGAGGAAAACAGATCACTTATGGTATTAGGAAACACCCAGGCAATGCTAAAATTTTTGAGAAATCTTTCCTAGACTGATGCTGAGAAGGGGTAGTGGATGGCAAGGTGGTCCACGGACTCTTCTTCCTAAAGGCACAAAGCACATCTATTAGGGAAAGAAAAGCCTCTACTTTTTAGGTTGTCAAGGGTCAAGATTTTATTGTGGAGAATGGTCCAGAAGAAGAAATTGATCTTGGGGGTAAGGCCTTTAATCCAGGCTTTAGACCAGTAGGGATTACCTAAAGGAGTGGGGGACAAAACACAATACATAGAGGAAACAGTTAGGATACCTTTGGGATCATGTTTCCAAATCAGAGAGTCTACCTCTTTGTTCAACCATATCGTAGACAAATGGATCTTGAGCTTAGAAAGGCTTGGATGGATGCTTTCAATATTCTACCATTTATTACCAGCCCAATACTCAGCAACTAAGGAGCCAAAAGTTCTTATACAAGAGGGACCATGGGGGGCCCATTCATTGATTTCTATTAAAGGTTTATCAAAAAGCTAGGGATCCTCCCAGAATTTAACTTTCCTACCATTACCAACTTTCCAGATCACACCTTTGGCTATACTTTCTTTACATTTAGAGGCATAATTCCATATGTGGGAACCATTAATACTAAGATCCAAATTGATAAAAGAAGAAAGGGAGGAGGACTGAAGAGACTAATTACTTCACCAGATTTTACACCATTCGGTATCTAAATGAAACATTCTCCAGAATTGTTTGGATAGAAGAGATTCATTTAGGGTTCAAATCCTCCTTAGGCTCAGACCTCCATGGCTCTTCGGTTTACAGACCTGGTCCCAAGCCACCAAGGACATTCTTTTCTTTTCCTCAACCCCAAACCAAAGGAATCTTCTTTGTTGGTCAATTAGTTGATAAGGGTTTTCAACTTCAGTTTAAAAATAGAAAATGCAAAATCATTAACAAGAATGGTTTGGAGATTGCAACTGGTATTCAGATAGGAAGTAACATCTTTCACTTGAACACTGGTAATAAGACATGTTTGATTGCTCATATTGATGAGAGTTGGCTATGACATAAGAGGTTGTGTCATTTTAATTTTGATTGTATTGTTAAGATCAGTTCAACCAAGGTAGTCAAAGATATACTTAAGATTATGAAGCCTCATAATCCGGTATGCAAGGAATGTCAATTGGGTATGCAAGTCAGAAGTCATTTTAAAAGAATACATGATAAATCTAATGATGTACTTGATTTGATTCATACTGACTTATGTGGTCCAGCAAGGACTAGAAGCTTTCAAGGTGATAGGTATTTCATGTTGATTATTGATGACTATTCTAGAATGATGTGGGTGACTTTTTTGAGGGTGAAGTCTTAAGCTTTTGAGAAATTCAAGATCTTTAAAGTGAAGGTTGAAACAAAAAATGGATTGAAAATTAAATTTCTAAGATCAGATCATGGCGGTGAGTTCACTTCTCATGAATTTAATAGTTATTGTGAGATAAATGGAATCGGGAGACAAATATCTGCATCTAGTACTCCTTAGCAAAATGGAGTAGTTGAAAGAAAGAACAAAACTATTTTATATGCAGCTAGATCTATGATGATTGGAAGCCAAATTGCCTCATATCTACTAAAGAGAAGCAATGAGTACAACAGTCTACACATTGAACAGAGTTCACATCAAAGGTGAAACTGGTAAGACCCCTTATGAACTATGGTTTGGACATGCATCTACTATTAAGTATTTCAAAAATTTTGGAAGTAAATGCTATATCAAAAGAGATGATTCAATTGGAAAGTTTTATCCTAGATGTGATGAAGGGATATTTCTTGGTTATTCAATTTAGAGCAAAGCATATAGATGTTATAACAAAAGATTGCAGAAAATTGTGGAAAGTGCTAATGTGAAAGTGGATGAACAATACAGAAATCATTCTATATCATATGATAGGGAACTGATAGTGGAAATGATCTTAATTGAACCAACAATACCTCAACTAGTACACGAAGCTGAAATAGTTACACCGACACAGTCTGAACATTCAATTGTGACTGATGATTAGAGTGATGAACCTGAAGTTCAAAAGACTCCAAGGTATGTAAGATTAAATCATTCTGAAGATCAAATCATTGGAGATAGGAACAAGGGAGTAATGACAAGAAGAAAACTGGCAAATGAAGAGGTATGTCTTATTTCTCAAGTTGAACCGGCAACTGCTATTGAAGCTTGTAAGGGTAAACATTGGTTAAAGGCTATGGAAGATGAATTAGATCAAATAGAGAAGAATGAAACTTGGTCTTTAGTTTCTCGACCTAAAAATAAGAATGTTATTGGAACTAAATGGGATTTTAGAAATAAACTGAATGAGGATGGTCAAGTTATAAGAAACAAGGCTAGATTGGTTTGTAAAGGATATTCTCAAATGAAAGGAATTGATTATGGTGAGACATTTTCACCCATAGCTAGAATTGAAGTCGTTAGACTATTTCTTGCCTATGCAGCTTATAAGAACTATAAGGTTTATCAAATGGATGTCAAATGTGCATTTTTGAATGGTGAGCTTGAGGAAGAAGTTTACATTGAGCAACCTGATGGATTTTCACTGACAGATGACAAAGACATGGTTTACAGATTGAAGAAAGCTTTATATGGTTTGAAACAGGCTCCTAGAGCTTAGTATGCAAGGTTGGATAAATATCTTTTGAAGCTTGGTTTTACTAAAGACGGTGCTAATAGTAATCTATATTATAAGATCACTAACAATGATATTCTGATTATTGAAGTTTTTATTGATGATATCATTTTTGGAGGAGAAGATAAACTGTGCATCAAATTTGCTAACAACATGAAAAATAAATTTGAAATGTCCATGATTGGTGAGATGAAATTCTTCTTAGGTTTGCAAATTACTCAAACTGACAAATGCATTTTTATCTGTCAAACTAAGTATTTGAGGGAATTGTTGAAAAATTTTGGTATGGAGAACTGTAAACCGGTAAGTACTCCTATGGCTACAAATGAGAAATTATCTATCAAGGATACTTCTTCACTGGTAAATCCAACAAGGTATAAATCTATGATTGGTGGTCTGTTACATCTAACTCAAACTAGACCAGACATTATGAATGCAATAAGTATTGTTTCAAGATATCAAAGTAATCCTAAACAAAATCATGAAAGTACAGTAAAGAGGATATTTTGATATTTGCAAGGAACAACAGAATATGGTTTATGGTATTCCATAAATGATGATTTCACTTTATGTGCATATACTGACTCAGATTGGGAAGGTGACACCGATGACAGGAAGAGAACTTATAGTGGAGCTTTCTTTCTTGGAAATAAACTAGTTTCATGGATAATCAGAAAATAGTCATGAAGGAACTAATTGCACTCAAGTTTTGTGGCTGAAGCAAATGTTGAAAAATATCAGGATAAATTATAGTGAATCGGTAGTTATCTACTGTGATAACTCTGCAGCTACTGACATGTCCAAGAATCCAACATTTCACTCTAAGACTATGCATATTTCAATAAAGTATAACTTTCTGAAGGACAAGGTAGAAGAAAAGGAAGTCAAATTGGTTTATCTGAACACTAAAGAACAGATTGCAAACATATTCACTAAACCACCGCTATCTAAGGAATCATTTGAATCAATGGAATCTTTCTTTTGTTCAAGAGTCATCTTATATGCAGCCTTATTAGGCAGTGATGCTCTGGGTATAAAGTCTATCTGGTGACTTACTGCTCTGGGAGGAGGTAGTCTTGCAGGTGTTCCATCACTCACAATGTTCTTAAACTGTTCTAACAGTTGTTGAACCTCTATAGGTAAAACTTCTTGTTTAGTCTTCTCTGCTTGACTAGGTTTCACTAAGAGAGCATAATGTTCTCCATCTCCTTTCTTGAGATCTCCCAAAAATTCTTTTACTCTAGTCAACAACACATTAGGACCACTAGTCTTGGTTCCTTCATCCTCTACCAAAGATTGAATCATGTATGTCACCCCTTCCTTTGTGAATGCATAAGAGTTCTTTTCGCCATCATGGACAGCTTTCCTGTCAAATTGCCATGGTCTGCCTAGCAAAAAATAAAAAGCGTCCATGGGTAGAACATCACATAAAATTTTGTCAGAATATTTCCCAATTGCAAATTCAACCCATACTTGTTCATTTACTAACACATGTTGTCCTTTATTCAACCATGTGACCTTGTAAGGATGACTATGTGGCATGCTACTCAACCTAAGTTTACTTACTGCTTCTTTGGAGATGATATTGTCAATTGATCCTGAGTCAATGATAACCTTACAAACCTTACCAAGTATCTTGCACTTTACTCTGAAAAGAGACCTCCTCTGTTTAGGTTCTTCATTAACCAGTTCCCTGATTAGTACCCTTCTAACCATCAGATTTTCACCATTCTCTGAGTCAAGATTTACTCTAGGAGACTTCACACTACGAGAATCCTCTTGTATATAATTGATTCTTTTCTCTGAATGTGATGAGGTTTCCTTCTCCAGACACCTATATGCAAGATGACCAAAATTACTGCAATGGTAACACTTCATGTTTGAAAAGTATGAACCTCTGCCAGAAATTCCAGATCTACCTCTGTTATGGTTGTTATGACCTCTTCCACTAGATTCGTTAGTCTGCTCAGTCAATTTTGACTCTCCTTGTGATCTTATTTCACTTCCTCTAGCACTGTAGCTTCCTCTATAACCTTTTAAATCTCAACCTCTACCTCTGCCTCTACTGGTGCTTTCATGTTTCTTCTTATTCTTTTCTTCTACTTTCAAGGCCAACTGATAACATTTGTGAACGGTAGTTGGACTCAACAAATTTATTTCCTCTTGTATGTTCCATCTTAGACCGTTAAGATATATTTCTACTCTAATGCTTTCATCCTCCATCACTTTTGACCGTAGACACAACTTCTGGAACTCTTCAGTGTAGGTACTTACATCTAACTCCTTATGTCTTAGGTTTTGTCTTTTTCTATGCAATTGCACGTCATAATCCTTAGGAAGATAGGTCTCTCTAATTTTGTTTACCATCCCTTTCCAAGTAGAGATGGGTATCTTACCTTCTCTCTCTCTCTCTCTCATTTTGTATAAACTTCCTCCAAGTAACGACAACACCTCTCATTATTGACTTAGCCACTTTAACCTTTTGGGCCTCAATCACACCTTCACACTCAAAATGATTTTTCATACCCTCTATCTATTCCATTACCGATTCTGCTTCCATCTTTCCACTAAACAGTGGTACTCCTTCCAAAGACTTTCCACTCATTGCCTTCAAAGCCTTCAAGATGGTCTTGATCAACAACAGGGTCTGGTACAAAGACTTTATCCTCTATTGCCAACATTTTACCCTTCTCATCTATCTTCCTATTCACTTCTGTTGTCTTGACTTCCATCACACCTAGTTTCTACTCCAATTGCTCCAACCTTTCCTTGAGCAATCAGTTTTCCTCTTGTTGGTCTTCAACCTTCTTAGCCAATTCTACATTGGTCACCATCTTTACTCCTTCTAATACTAGATCAGTCTTGCACTCTTCACCCCAAGTCTTTAACTTTCTTTGATACCAATCTAATAGGGAGGACCCTAGATTGCTTGAGTCAACTTGACTCACTCCAAGGCCTAACCCAAGAATACTCTTCTCTATTCCCCTATTCCACTTTAGGTCGTCACTACCGAGGTTTGTGACTTTGCTCCTTGTGAATTCACTTTCATAAATCCAGCAACTCACTATTCCATTGAATCTAACCAGACACCTTGCAAGGTTTACTCCACCATTAATTATACCTACAACTTCTCCTAAGTTGTTTTCTCCTCATGTTTGGCTCTTCTCTCCCTTTGATCCCATCTTCTCCTAGTCTAAGGCTAACAACCTAGACTCTGGTCTACCTTGCAAGTGATTCCTCTTGGTCATTGATACCTAGTCGGGCTATCATCAAGCTCGCCTAGGGCTAGTCTATTGAAACGGCCGACGCCATTCCATGGTTTGCTAAAAATAGAACTATATTGTACATGGTTGGCTCTACTTGATAACCTCCAATGGTCATGTGGATCCCATGATGGAGAATCAAGACAGAGCCATGTTTATAGTTGCTTGTCACCAACATAAAAACAAGAATAGAAAGACAACTTTATCTACAGAGCCGAGCTTGGCACGACTTCAAATTTGGAACTCACAAAATGTAGAAGAGAAACATCTACTCTATCTACACTGGCATTTAAATATTTAGGCCATTATTTATAGTTTACAAACACAAATTGAACTCTGAGAAAAGAAACCAAAAAATGATCTTCACATTGCTATTAAAAAAGAAAATTGTTCCTATGGAATCAACACATCTGACAATTCCCAATCCAACCTTCTTCTAACCTCGTTACAAAATTCCCATTGGGTCTTTTATAGCCTCCTAAACATGTCTTGAATCATCCCTAACAGACGAGATTCAACTCAACACAATTTGGTTTCTGACTATAACTGACTTTGTATTTCCATTGGGTCATTGGGTAGCATCAAAACAGTTACTCTGATGACCGATGACAATTTACAACTCGTGCACCTTCTTATCGAGTTATCGACATAGTGTCAAAACACTCTTGTCGATATCCGATGGCACCCTCCCAACAACATGTTGTTCCATCAGGTTATCAGTGTAGCTCTAAACATGTTATACCGATAGCCAATGGGTTGCTCCAGACAGTATACTTTCTTATTAGGTCACTGGGGTAGCTCTAAACATGTTGTACCAATGGCCGATGGTGAGCTCCAAACTGTATTTCTTCCTATCAGGTCATTGGGTTAGCATCAAACATCTCTTGCCGATAACTGATGGCTCCACTCTAAACTCATTCCACTTGCTCCAACCCACTGGCAACCTCATTTGGTTATCGGGGTAGGTGGAAAACACTCCCGCCAATATCCGATGGCTCCACTTCGATCTTATGCATACTCATCAAGGTATTGGGATAGGGTGAAACTGGTTGTTCTGATAGCCGATGGTAGCACTCCATACGCTGGCGGTGTCATCGGGGTAAGTCTTGCCGAAAACATGCACTCCAAAAAGAAGACAAAAAAAAACACTCCAAGCTCCCTATAAACAACCTGATGGACTTTAACCAGTCCTTATGCCAAAATTGAAAAGGGTATTTTCTCACCCTTAGGTGCTCCTGCACCAGGGATCCTATGAGATAGAGAACAATGAGACAGATCTTGGGAAGTTAGCTTGTTTAAACTAGTTTAAATTAGTTAATCTTTGTACTAAAAAATTTCATTGGTATGTTGGTCCTTTGATCTCAATGTTGATATTCTGATCACCACATATTCCAGCACACAGTTCCACTTGCGTATTGATAAAGGATTATGGTTTAATGTTATTATCATGTTATTAATGAGTTGTTGTTTGTTACACACATTGCATAAAAGATGTTTAAGTGAACATTAGTTGTTACATAAAAAAGGAAAAGTGTTTCATTAGATGTTGGTTTAGCTTATTTTCTCTAGGGTATTTTGGAAGGCATTAGATATGGTATTAGAGCCCATGTTCATACACTGGGTAGTCTAGTTTCATTTGAGCCCATTGTGCATGTTATATTTTAGTAAGGGTTAGCACAATAGTTTTATCCCTGCTTATTTATTTTCTTGGGTTTATAGTCTTAGTTTGATAGCTAATAGTTTTCTTTTGCATCTTGGTTAGACAAGACACTAGCGAGGGGTAAGAATCATCGTCATGTTGGATGCATGGGTACTCATAGGAACCCTTATCCTAAGGTTTTTGAGGAGGCTTCTAAGGAGTTACACAATGAGGAGAAACAACATAGTTAGCCAAGAGGTGGTGACATGATTTTGTAGTTGGTTGCGACACTTCAAAATTTTCTTGAGTCGTTAGGACCAAGACATGAGGAGAACCAGCAAGAGGAGTCTCATCATTCAGAGCATCAAGAGAGAGAGAAATCATGTTCTCCTAGGAGGATAGTCGAGTTTTACTAGGGAGCAGTTGCAGTTGGTCACATGAGAGACTTGATGAGGGCTCACCCTCCTAATTTTGATGGATTAGGCACTAGCATGGAGGGAAAGACTTGGATTTTGGACTTGAGTAGGTGTTTTTCTATGCACCCGTATAGTAGTAACACCAAGGCGAGGTGTGTGATTATGCATCTCTGTAGTTTTGCATCGACATGGTGGCGTACCGAGGAGAAGAAATTACATCTGGACATAGTGACAGTGTCTTGGGAGTTGTTCCTTGAGTGATTTTGTGCTAGATTCCTTTCAGAGAATTGGAGGCAGAGGAAGGCTAATGAGTTCCACAATTTGATGTAGTAGAGGATGACAGTGGAGCAGCATGAGTGCAGATTCTTTGAGCTTCAGTAGTATGCTAGGATTTCGGATGATGAGCTGATGTTGATTCAACACTTTGTGAGGGGTCTCAGTGATCGTATCAGTGGAGAGGTTTGGATGCACGAACCTAAGACCTTGGAGGCAGCCGTGGAGAAGGCATGGATAGCAGAGGATAATTTGGCTTTAGCTCTAGGTGGTGCTATAGGTGGAAAGATAGTTAGTGTACCAGTTACAGGATCGGTTGTGAGGACTTCTGAGCCACAGTCTTTTGGTTTTGCTAGGAGCCATCCTTCTTCTTTCCATAGTCGTCAACGGTTTAAGAAGAGGCATTCTTAGGGTTAGATATTATTACGTGGAGCTAGATTCCAGGTTAATAGGAGTCGTAGCCGACAATGTGATAGGAGGACTACTCCTTCTCAGCTACAGTCAACGTAGAGTTCACGACCAACTTCTAGTAGAGGAAATGTGCAGTAGTCGAGTGCTACTCCAATGAGTAGAGGTTTTGATAGGAGAGATTGTTTTTCTTATGGGCAACCAGAACATATTTCTATTCATTGTCCTCAACATACTTCATAGATGTCAGGGTAGCAGAAGCCAACTAATTTTCAGCCCATAGTTGGAGATGCAGGCAGGTCACATCGTGTTTTTGTGGTGGTTGATAGCTGTCAAGTTGATCATCAGGCTACCATCGTGGAGACATTATGTGTGATAGGTGGTATCTCTTGTTCCATGTTATTTGATTCAAGAGCATCAGATTCTTTTATTTCTCCTTTTCTAGTAGAGAGATGTGGGCTTGCTATGGCAAAGCAGGATGATAGGTGGCAGGTAGAGTTAGCTACAAGGTCCAAAGTGGTAGTGGATTCCCTGGTGCTTGGATGTCCTTTGGCCTTGGGAGATTTTCATAGCTAAGTGGATCTTTGTATCATGTATTTGGGATCTTATGATGTGGTTCTTGGTATGGATTGGCTTGGATCTCATGGAGCCTAGATAGATTTTAGAGGTAAGAGTGTAGTGTGTTGATGATAGCAGGAGGGGTGTGGAGATTGTAGGTGTTCAGAAACCTATCTCTCTTCGCATGATTTCCACCATGCAAATGAAGAGTTGTGCACGTAAGAGTTGTTAGTTTTTTGAAGTTAGAGTGAAGGATGTGGATGAGGGAGTTAGTTCAAAGGATATATTGCAGCAACATCCCATTATTTAGGAGTTTGCAGATGTTTTCCCTAGTGAGATTCCAGGAATGCCGCCTCAACGCGGCATAAATTTCAGGATTGATTTGGTGTCAAGAGCTGAGCCTATCTCTAAGGCTCCCTATCAAATGACCACATAGGAGTTGAGTGAGTTGAGAGTTCAGTTGGAGGAGTTGATGGCAAAGGGGTTTATTCATCCTAGCATGTCCCCTTGGGGTGCATCGGTGTTGTTTGTGAAGAAAAATGATGGTTCTCTTCGTTTTTACATTGATTATAGGCAATTGAATAAGGTGATAGTGAAGAACTGATATCCTTTGCCTTAGATAGATGACTTATTTGATTAGATTAAGGATGCAAAGGTCTTTTCTAAAATTAACCATAAGTCTAGATATCATTAGTTGAGGATACAGGAGGTAGACATTCATTGCACAAATTTTTGTAGGAGGTATGATCACTATGAGTTTACAATTTTGCCATTCGGTCTTACAAATGCACCATCAGTTTTCATGAGATTGATGAAAGGTGTATTCAGGACTTACTTCGATAGATTTGTGTTGGTATTTCTGGATGACATTTTGGTATTCTTGAGATCTCTTGAGGAGCATGAGGATCATTTGAGATAGGTTTTGTAGTGCTTGAGGGAGAATCAACTATATGCCAATGCAACAAAGTGTGAATTATTCTAGTTAGAGGTCAGATACCTCGATCATGTGATTTCCGGAGAGGGTATTGTAGTGAATCCCTCTAAGATCCAAGCGATTGTTGATTGGCCAGCACCCACTAATATGGGCGATGTGCATAGTTTTATGGGTCTTGCCAAATATTATCGCAGGTTTGTACATGATTTCTCCAGGATAGCCCATCCTATTACTCCTCTTCAAAGGAAAGGGAAGAAATTCATTTGGATAGAGTAGTGTGAGATGACATTTCATATTCTAAAGGTGTATCTGACGAGTGCACCTATCTTAGCAGTACCAGATCCTTTGGGTGACTTTATGGTTTGTACAGATGCTTCTTTGGAGGGCATAGGAGCAGTGTTGATGCAAGAAAGTCATGTTATTGCATATGAGTCACAAAAACTTAAGGATCATGAGATGAATTACCTTACACATGATCTTGAGTTAGCCGTAGTGGTTCATGCTTTGGTTAGATGGAGGCATTTTCTCCTTGGACATAGATTTGAGTTGCACAGTGATCACCGCAGTCTACATTATATTTTCACGCAGCCTAATCTGAATGCTAGGCAGAGGCATTGGATGGAGTTTCTATGTGAGTATGATTTTGAGGTTAGATATATCCAAGGGAAGGAGAATGTAGTGGCAGATGCATTGATCCGCAGGAGGCATGAGATTTCAGTAGTGACACTTAGTGTGGATTTGAAAACCCGTATTCTCAGAGCCCTTTCTTCAGATGTGTGGTATCAGGGGATTATTGCAAAGGTTGCATCTAGTAGAGCTCTTGAGGGAAAATATGCAGGTTATTCAGTAGTGTCAGATGGACTTCTTAGGTAACTGGGACACATTTATGTTCCACGGTCTTCAAGGTTTGATTATGTTAGAGGCACATCGTGCACCTTACTCAGCACATCCAAGTGTCAAGAGGATGCACATAGATTTGAGACAGTTGTATCATTGGGCTGGTATGAGTCGAGATATTGTAGATTTTGTGTCATGTTGCCTTGAGTGTCAATGAGTGAAGGCGGAGCACTGACATCCAGTAGGATTATTACAGTCACAATTGGTTCTTGAGTGGAAATGGGATATCATTTCAATGGATTTTATAGTTGGTTTAGCCATATCTTCACGTTGTCATGATGCTATTATGGTCACCATTGACAGGTTGACCAAAGTAGCACACTTTTCTCCGATCATGTCATCATATACAACATCGACAATGGCTCGATTTTTCTTGGAGGGAGTTGTGAGGTTGCATGGTATTCCTCGATGGATCATACTAGATTATGATCCAATGTTCACATCAGCATTCTCGATAGCTCTTTAGCATGATTTAGGCATGCAACTCAACTTTATTTCAACTTATCACCGTGAGATAGATGGACAGACAAAGAGGGTGAACTAGGTTTTGGAGGACATGTTGAGGATGTATGTGATGGATCAACAATCTCATTGGGAGGATTACCTCTATTTGGTTGAGTTTGCATACAATAATGGTTACGACAACTCTATTGGTATGTCTCCTTATCAGGTATTATATGGTAGGCCATGTCGTACACCTTTGAGTTGGGACCATTTGGAGGACCGGGTGCGTATTGGATCAGACGTTGTAGGATATGGAGGAGCAGGTGGCTCACATTAAAGAGAATTTGATGGCCGCATGGGATAGACAAAAGATGTATGTGGATGCACATCGAGTGGAAAAGCAGTTTTTTGTTGGTGACAGGATGATTCTAAGAGTTCGCTTGCGAAAGAGTCTGATCTGTTATGTAAAAGGCTCTAAGTTGGTGCCTCAGTTTGTTGGACCTTTCAAGATTCTGGGGCAGATTGGTCATGTGGCTTCTCGCCTTGCCTTGCCACCTAGCTTGTCCCGCATCTATAATGTCTTTCATGTGTCTATTTTGAGGTTGTATCATCTTGATATTTCACATGTACTTGATTGGAATGCATTGCAGGTCAAGGATGGGCAGCTTTCTTTGGAGCCCATGTGCATTCTTCAGTGTAGAAAGATATCCCTTAGAGGTCAAGGAATAGAGTTGGTAAAGGTCCAATGGGACCCAAATGATGATTCATCAACTACTTGGGAGGATACAATGCAGATGAGAGAGCTATACCCCTATTTGTTCTCAGGCTTTCAGGAGTAAACCTAGGCAAAGGGGGGGAGGATGTAGTGTCCACCCTTGACTACACTTTTATTTTATGCTTGATAGACATATTTAGACCTATTAGACCTATTTAGACTCTTGATGATGATGTTATGGATTATGATGATGATTTGGCATTTGTTTCAGTTGCTTTATGTTATGGATTACTATGAGGACTTATGATACTTTGATGATTTATATAGATGATGGTACTATCCTTATTGATTTCATGATTGGATATATATATGTGTTTTGATGGACTTCATATGTATTCATGTAATGAATGTATTACATGTCCTATTTTGTTGATGGATTACATGGATCACGTATTGGATGATATTATGGATGATTTATGTTGATTTAGTATGATGTTATTAGTGATATTCTAACCCTATTTCATGGATTTAATTGATGAGATGTTGTATGATGTGTTGACCATTGCTTGACTATATTTGTGGAGAATCAACATCACATCACTCATTGTGAGCAGGACGTGTCATTTCACAATTCTACCATTTGTTAGTTATATATGTATATATACATGTATCATTGTCGGTGGTTGCAGGACTTGTAGGTACCAGACATCTATTCCTTTTGGAATCCCCAGGTGTGAGCTCCCCTGGCTTCACAAGTGAGTGTGTCCTTATCCCAATGGTAATATGTGGTTTTGGAGTTGACACAAGTTCCCTTCACACACTCTAGGTTTAAGTTGTCACTAGGCGCAATTGGTCATGTCAGTTGTCAGCTTGGCTCTTTTAGTTTTGTGAGTATGTTAGTATTGATTGACTCTTTTAGTATGTGGGTTATTCATATTGTGGTTGATTTAATTGTCATGTGGTTATTTATGTGGCATTGGATTATTTGTTTATTTGTTGAGAGATTTGATAGTTAGTATTATATATTTTTAATTATTTGATTTAAGCTATTTGAGATTTTTATTATTTGATTTATGATTTTTAGATCTATGGAATTTATTTAATTAATAATTATGTAAGAATTATTTAATTAATTATTGATGGTTGACTATAGTCTAAGTATTAATTAATATTTAAATTGGAAGTAATTAATTATTTAATGTTTGATTTATTTGATTATGTTTTCCCTTTGTGATTATTTAATTAAAATACCTATAGTCTATAAAGTATTAAATATTATTTCCTATAAGGCTATAATTTAAATACTAATATTTATTTAGATGTATGGTAATTATACCTTGGGATATTAAAATATATTTATCCCACCTACTTATAATATATGTTGATATCTCCTGCCTACCGTATTCTCCTATTGGAGGATTTTATTTTGGGAAACAATAGTGTTATCACTGTTTAAAAATGGATATTCTTGTTCCATAGTTGGCTAAGAAGTCTGAAAAAATGTGTCTTGTATGGCCTTGTTGCCTCTGATTTGCCTAGGTCAGAAGAGGGTTTAAGGTTTTTGAGTTCTAACCCTTCCTATGTTTGAAAAACCTTTATGTTCTATTCATGTGTTACTTTTACCACTTAGAGAAGGGTCGGTCTATCATGAAAAGTGTCCCCCCATTACTTTTTTTCCCTAGGTGGTCCCTTAAGTTTTAAATTTGTGCGCCTTTACCTTTACCTTGTTCTAATGTTTGCCGGGCCCCTTAATTGTTGTGCAACTCTTTCTTAATCTTGCGGTTGTCGTTGTTTCGTTAGGAAAAGGTGCTAGCAAGTTAATTTTTGCGAAGTAGTGAAAAGGCTAGGTA
The DNA here is from genome assembly GCF_030272615.1 of Cryptomeria japonica. Taxonomy (NCBI): domain Eukaryota; kingdom Viridiplantae; phylum Streptophyta; class Pinopsida; order Cupressales; family Cupressaceae; genus Cryptomeria; species Cryptomeria japonica. Next base: position 685,135,639 of record NC_081413.1, read on the forward strand.
GGCCCGACCAGATGGATTGACCGTCAGATAAAAAGACTACATCTTGATTTAAATCCAACAGCTTGCGTTGATTCGCTAGCCCGAGATGCACGTGATATAATTTCTGCAAAACAACAAAAGACTTGGCGGGTCCCAGAGATGAGCAACTTTCTTTGGTTAAAGGATGACTGGTTTAGAAAAGATCAATAACTCGCGTTGATTCACGACCAGAAGATGCATGTGTTGTACCTTTCACGAAGTAGCGAAAAGGTGGTGGGCCTAACGGTTTCGATAAAAATGCCTTTTCGATGAGACCTATAGACCGCTCACTGAAGAAGAAATTCCACCAAAAGGCTCAGACACGACAAAAAGGTGGCGAACACATGGTAGACTCAGTAGTAGCATGGCTCTCAGGTGGTGGGCCCAAAGGTTTTGATGAAAGTTCTTGTTTCGATGAGACCTGTAGACTGCTCGTCGAAGAAGAAATTCCATCGAAAGGCTGAGACCAAACTGCTAAGGTGGAAATCACATACAGGCATGACATGGCAGGACATATGGTTGGTTCCTTGGAGTGTAAGGGTGACCCGTCAAGTGCACGTGGCTCTGAAGGTTAGTTGAGGGCCCGCCTTGGTTCAACCAACAGTTATGTGGAGAATAGTGAAGCAAAGCATGTGGTGGATGCAGAATGGAACCCGATGGAACTTCCTGAGCAAATGGCTGACTACCACGTGGCATTTGTTAACCAGTGACAAGATAGAGTAAGTGATCTCCGATTTAAAGGGCCCACTTGAAAGGTTTAAAGCCTGCTAAAAGATGTTCATCTCGTGGTCGATCCAATGGTTATCGTTGTTTCGTGGCCCGAAGATGCCTATAGCTTAGTCTCTACGAAATGGAAAAAACTGATAGCCGTCAAGGTGAGGTGCAGTTAGTTAAAAAGACTGACGGTCGTTGTTAGAGATAAAGACCGGGCAAGTAGATCTTGATCTAGTGGCCGACGTTGCTTCGCAAAGGAAAATTGCACAAGCTTTAAGGCCTGCGAAATAGTGAAAAGAAGGTAGGGCCTGTCTCTAACATAGAAAGACTGGATAGAGATAAAGGCAGTGCAAGTTCCCATGATCCAGCAGTTGTCGTTGTTTCATGAAAGAAAGATGCGGAGGTTTTATATTCTGCGAAATAGTGAAAACAACAAAACAAAGGAAATACTCAGAGAATTTATGATCCGTTGGAGCCCGTTTTTGAATTTGATTTGTGAATTCAATTCTGAGGTGATGGCCGAAGCATGCAGGATTAATTTTCAAAATTCAATGCCAACATGTCGTATTGGATTCCACATCAACTTGAATATTATCATCATTTCATCAAAGTCTGTTGCATAGCAATTGGTGGGGAGCGGTTTTTCTTCAATCGAATAACAAGTTTTTGTGTTTTTTCTTGCTAATTCTGGTCTGAATTTGATTATTGATTTGTGAATTGTATCATTAGAGGTTTGTGCAAGTCTCAATTGATAGAGTTGCACTTTCAAGATGGCACCGAGAAGGGAGTTGATAGGAAAAGTGAATTACCAGGATAGAAATATTTGTGATGATTTTTTAGAACAGTTAACCATGTCTACCAATGCTAGGGATAAGGCCAAAGAATTAGTACCAAAGAACCCTCGTTTGAGAACTTGGGATGGACTATATGATAAAGGTAATTGGTTAAGGGATCTAGAAATAGGGATGTCAGGTTTAGGACTGTTCAAAGTAGGTTTTGGTGAGAGACATTCCCTTGCCCCTTTGAATAGCATATGGGAACTGGATGTGGGGAAGCTTGAGGTCCCTGGTGTATTCATGGATGTAGATTTGTTGACCTTGATTGCACAGAATTATGAACCTATAGCTAGATGTATCAAGAGTGTGAAGGGATCAGCCATGATTGAAATTAAAGATGATGAATTCAGAAATGTGTTTAAGCTCAGTGAGGCTTCAAATTTGTTAGAGCCTATTGACTTTGAGTCATTAGCCTAGATCTATAATGCACAAAGGGATCATCTTAGGAGTGGCCCATTGGAAGAATTCTTTGTTAAGATAGGAGGGTTAACAGTTGTAGGCCCCAGTACAATGGAACCCTTCTCCCTAAATCTATTTACTCTAAGAGCTAAGGGTATGTATTGGGCACTGTGTCAGATCTTTGGAGAAGATGCTGAGAGAAACATGCCAACCCATTACATGTTGATGATTGCACAAATTTTAAACCCCTCTCCGGCCATAACATTTGATTATGCGCCATACCTTATTGATGCAATTCATGTAGGGCTAGTAGGGATAAAAAATGGTAAGGTGGACAAACTTTTTGGATGGTACTCCCTTTTAATGCACATGTTTTTGTTCAAGGGTGTTGATTATTTTGCTAAGGAAATGGACTTGGTTAAGGTGAAGGACAAGGAAGAGATGCCTGTGCAACTTTTGGAGCACTATTTTATCCTGGGATAGAGAGGATGATAGCTATCTAAAGTATGATAGATACTTTGCATCTAAGATTATAATTCTTTTATGCACAGAAAACCCTAGGATTCCTAAGGATCTCTTGGAATTCCTTAGACCTAAAGAGTTTGCAGAGGGTATTAAGATTGTTCACAATTGGGGAGATATGTATTTGTACCCTGTTTCTACTATTTTCAGAGTGCATGGTTTCAGAGGTACCACCTATCTATTGCACTATTAGGTCCCATTTAAGATAGGGATTGTAGAAGTCTTGAGGCAAATTGGAGGTGTACAAGAGGCAGAGCTGACAAATAGGGGTAAAGGGACCATTTTCCCAACCATTACCATGGCCCATCATTTTGTAATCACTAAAGGTGGCTGGAAATATTTTGAAGAATTCTTTAAGCCATATAGGCTGTCAAATGCAGTTTCAAGATGTGCAGCACCTAATGACTTTTTCAACGGCGTGTTTAGAAAGAGGGCAGTGTGTAAAGGTAGGCATCACCAATTTCAGTTCCCTAAAGATTTAATTAGGAATGAATTCAGTTTAGATGAGCAGGAACTAAGGAAGGAGAAGTGAGTTGCATATAAAAAGGCTCTTGAATTTATTCATCAATTTGATAGTAGCTATGACCCTCTTTCTAGCTTCAACCCTTTCGAGGAGAAAGTCAAATTCTTGATTCTCTATTTTGAAGACCTCATGCAGACTATAAAAGAAAAAAGAGAGGCTATAATACAAAATGATCCTGAAAAGGTTAAATTGATCCTAGCTAAGCCTGCCTTTGCTAAGGCTATCCCACCTGGTGATTATGTGATGCATTAGAAATCAAAGTACAGTGTGATGATGCCAGTGACAGGTGAGCCTTCCACTTCAAGAGGGAAAAGAGAAATTGAAGATGTCATTGACATCCAAAATTCCCCTAAAAGGCAAAGAGTGGGGAAAGAAGTTGAAACTAGTGAACCTCAGTATTCTCCATCTCAGTCCCCTATCCACATAGGAGATGAGCAAGCAGTGGCTGAACAATTGCTATAGTTAGGGAGTCTTGGGAAGATTGCCTACACATATGAGGAGACCCAAGAGGGGATGCCAGAAGAGCCACCTAGTGCTGAAATGAACTTGACTGATGGTGAGCTAAAGGGACAAGAGTTAGACCTTACTGTTAAGCAGGCCAATGAGGAATTCCTGGCTGACAGTAATTTTGTTACAACAGGGGCTTTCATGCAATTTGTGTGGAAGCAAAATATGTAAAGATTCAAGGTCGGATGTAAGCAAAGGAAGAGTGAACAACCTCTCAGAGATGTAACTCAGGTGGAAGAAGAAATAAAACAAGAAATTATTGAAGAGTTTAAAACTATTACTCCTGAGAAGGGAAGAGAGATGGTGTCTAAGGTTGGTGTTTTAATCCTGCCTGAATGGGATATAGCTGATGATCTGGTCCTTGAAGAAGTAAGGAAGGAAACAAAACCCATGGAAGGAGTGGCCTTCAGCAAGGATAATGTTGCTCTAGTCACGTGGTCACTGTAGAAGGATGAGAATAAAAAGAGGAAAAGTGTATCAGATTCTAGTCTTCTAGGAGGCATGATTGTAAAGAGAGTCCATGATACAGGGGTGGTGTAAGCTGCAAGCACAGTATTGGAAACCACAAATTTTTGTGTGGCAGTAGCAGAAAAGGAGGCAAAAGAAAAGGCAAATCTCCAATTGAAATTGGAAACCATCTTAAAGGCTTACAATGAGGCCAAAGAAGGAATAGCCACCAGAGACAACATTATTACTAGACTTCAGAGTCAGTTGGCAGGTCAACACCATCCAGGTGAATCCTCTACTCTCATGATAGCTTCCTCTCCAGCAAGACCTCCACTAGCCATTCCCATTATAGAATATTCCCCTTATCCTATACCTTTTGGTTTCCAGTCAGCTGAAACTGTCCAACATGAGTTGGAAAAGTTGAAACAAGCTCAAACATTGTTTGGAAGCAAGTATGAAGAAAAGGTAAAAGTCAGAATCTTGACATTTGTTGATTCAGTCAAGGCCTCTATTATATACATTTCTATGAGAAGGATCCTGAATATTTTGATCAAATTAAGAGAGGATGAAGCCACCTTGGAACCAATCCTTAATAAATGGATGCCTAGAGGTAAGGAGTTAGAGCTCATGTGTTCATCCCATGCAGATGCAGAGGAGAATGACAATATTAGGTCCACTAGTGAGTTTATAAAAGAAATGAATATACTCTCAGAGGAAAGGGCAAGTGTAAAAAGAAAAGCCCAACTATATAGGAAAGAGTATTCAGATCACAAATTTGAATTGTTTCCAGGGGGTTTTATTGGTCCAATTCAGTTAAAAGAGGAGAAGACCTGGCTAGAAGAGCTAGACCACAAATTGTCCCAAAGGGTGAATGAAATTATTAACACTGATGACATAACCTTATTTGTCCAAACAATTGAAGAGACTGAAAAAGTGAAATCACATTATGGTTTCATAGAAATAGAAATTGGGCAGTTAAGGGTCACTTGGAAAAGGCTAGAAGGGATGAAACAGAAGATTGTTAGCTTTGCTTGGCCAAGTGATGATGTGTTCCAGGAGTGGAAGGACAAATATGTCAGACTAAAGGAAGATACTCCAGAGTAGATAGAAGAGGTTGCAGCAGAACAACAAACAGAAGAGGCCATTGATATTGATAAAGACTTGTAACTATTTCTTGGAGAGTATCGCGGTTTGTAACAAACTTTTTTAGGAATGTCTGAAGCTTGTACGCATCCATAATGTTATAAATGGATACTAGGACTAGTAAAAAAGAGATCACAAGAATTTTGTAAAGAAATTCTGTAGAAATATATCTGGGTTTTTCTAGCTATTACAGAAAATACTTTGAGTTATGTAAGATTTTTTCAAAAATGAATATCAATATACAGATCAGAAACTTTCGAGCCTAAACCTGTGTTGTCTTCTGGTGTGCTTTCAGTAATTTACTGGTTTCATTTTAGTAGTCTAGGGTTATTCAACTGAACACGGATTGTAATGCAATCTTTATGGATATGTTTTTAGCTTTTCTCTTCAGCACAGGAATTAAATATGCATAAAACATCTCTGTCAGTAGGTTATTTTGTTTGAAGCTTTGAATTTGATAAACATTGTTTAGTTTAACAAGAAAGAAATCTTGTATATGCTAGGCATGTATAGGGTTAATAAAAGCCAAAGTAATTAGATGTATGGGGATTTTTAATTTTGGAATCCTTGCTTGATTTAGATGACTCTGTAGCCTGGATAAGGCACTGGTATCAGTTGTGGTTTTCTTTCTATATCTATTGGAGATCAATATTGAAAATGAGCATAAGTTTTCCTTTATTATTTTAGTTTATGTTGAGGCGATAAAATCCACTGGTTTTTGACACTGGTTTATAGTGGATCTCGTTTAAAAGTGTGAAAGTATTCAGAGAAGGTATACCTGCCTGAAGTTTGGATATGTTCAAAGTGTAGAAGGTTCTCAAAACCTTGTTATATGTTGCTCTAAAGTTCTTTTTTCCTTGATCTCTTCATTTGTAGACAAAGTTATTCATTTTCTTACAAGGGATAAGAGGGAAATCAAAATGTGGAACTAACAAAAGTGGCGACTCTGCTGGGGAAGAAATGAAATGTTAAGAGTCTCTGGTTAAGAAAAATTTGCTTAAATATAAATCTTGTGATAATCCCATCCGAGTCACCAACAAAAGTGGTGACTCTGCTAGGGAGAGTCATAGTGTGTATCCATGTTGCAAATTGGCTCTTTAATTAGTTCAGAAGTTGTTCGGATATTTGTGTGGTGAAAAATTGTCTGATCTTTGATTTGTGTTGTCTCTCTCTTTGAAAATCTTCATGATTTTGTTTTTTAAAATCGACAAGTATTTTGTTTAAAGCATGTTTTCTTATTTCCCACAGTCTTTGTGGGTGGCAACTCTGATAATCATAACCAGTCCTTTAAATAAGTGAAATGTTTTAAGAAAACAAGCATAATGCAGAGAGGAAGGAACACCAGGTCTTTCATGAAGAAGCATCCTCATGAGACATTGCAAGAAGGGCTACCTGAATAGTCATTGAGAGGATAGAAAAGATCAGTTGTACATGAGCCAACTAATGTTGCTTGGGTATAGAAGAGCATCAATATGAGTAAGTCATCTGAGAGACCCGTCTATGCAAATTCAAATTCTTCCTCCCGCGAATTTGAGCATGATATTTTTGTTTTCCATTCTGGTTTGTTTGGGAATATAGAAGATGTCCAAGTTTCAAATCAGGGGATATCCCATGCTAGTTTTTCTGGGAAAGACAAAAGCAGTTCAAACATAGTAAGAGATTCTGTACCTAGGACAATTGATGGAAACATCAGTTTAATTGATATTGACCAAGTCAATATATCAAAATCTGAAGAAATCTTCCCTAATGAAGATAAGGTTTCCCAAGAAATTGAGGTCCTGAATAGAAGACTCCATCATTTAATTTCCTTAAGAACACAAAAGGAAGCAGATAAAGAGAGAGAAGTAAAGGCAAAATTGATGGAGAGAGACAGGCTTCTAAGAAAAATTGTTGACCTTGAGTTACTTGCCCAAGAAAAGGCTAAGAGTGAGGATGAAGGTCCAGTGATTAGAGAAATCTTAGTTCCCAAGACCAAACCTGCATACAAGTCAGTAGTGCAACCAAGTAGGAAAGTTCTTAGTGACCCACAACCTGTTAGAAATGATGTTGACAAAGGAAAGCAGAAATGCATGGAAGGTGGGTCTGGATCTAAGACTAAAGTGGAGATCTCTCATATGCTATCAGCACATGAAAGAGAGATGGAAAGGATAAGGAAAGAGAAAGAAGATTTGCAAATGGAGTTAGAGAAAGCTAAATTAGAAGTAGCCAACCAAGAAGTTAAGAGAAAGATTAGCTATCTGAAGGCTCCTCCTATCATATTTCCCTCAATAGATATAAATAAACCTGTTCCTCAGCAAGCTTCATTCCCTCCAGTTAAAATTTAGCCAACTCTGCCTATTAGCACTGCCACAGCCAATCAAGCCCTTGTTACTAACCAAGGTAACCAGATCTCTTTGACTCAAAGCCCCAATGTAAGAATGAACATGGGAAATAACCATGCTGCTAACCAATTCTAGAGAAGACCTATTAACTTAGAACTTTATAGGCAACTCTTTTTTGATGGAATCCCAAGGTACCCTAACCATGTTCCTACGGAATTGAGAGATAGACTTCACAAATTTGCTGGAATAATGCAATCAGTGTAGAAGAACACTTGAAATCTTTTGGTGACTTAATAAATGACTATGAAATTATAGATGAAGATGTCATCATGAAATTGTTTGTACTGTCTTTGGTAGATGATGCAAGGGATTGGTATAGGGGTCTCTCTGTGAATAGCATTGGGTCTTGGGAAGATTTTAAAAATTGCTTTCAAGAACAATATGGTGACAAGACTAATGTGAGCTTCATGCTCAATGAGTTCAACAATATCAAAAAGTCTGACAATGAAATTGTCACAGATTTTAATGCCAGATTTCAGAAAGCAATGCATAGGCTATATTAGGTAATGAGGTTAGATGACAGCATGTGCCAGCATACTTATTACAATGCCTTTGATTCCAAAATGGCTTATATTCTGAGGGATAAAAATCCGCATAGTCTGAGAGATGCATTTAGAATTGCCATCAATGTAGAGAGCAATAGAAAAGCATCTAGGAAAATAGGGAGAAGAACTGATGGTAGGTTGTGACAAGAATCAAAACAACAACCTAATAAAGTTGCTAAAGAAGAAGACAAAATGGAGAAATTAGTGACTGCCATGAAGGATCTTATTGCCAAGGTGAGTAAAAATGATAAACCTCATTACAACTAGCAAGAAAGACCTCCTAGGTTGCATGACATGCCTTACAACACTACTTGGAAGGATGGTGAGCCTCAAAATGAGAAGCCAAAGAATACTCAGAGCCAAGATACCCCAAATCCTTTAAAAGGAGGAAATGTTCATAACATGGAGAACACTCCTTGGTGCATGGCTTGTGATGGACCACATTCTCCTCATCAATGTGATGTAGCTCAAGCCCTTGAAGAATCCATGAGACAAGAGGCTGAGCCTGATATAAATATGTTTGAAACTATCATAGAAAGTGATGATGAGTCTTTACAAATTGAACTTAGTGAATGTGATGTGCTGAATAGTAAGAGGTCTTACCAAGGATAGTTAACCCTTGATTGGCATCCCACTTTGAATGTGGTAACAATTGAAGATGAAGAAGTTCATCTTAGAAGGCCTAGTGATGAAGAAGTAAAAAATCTCACTAAAGCTTCCATAGCCAAAGCCAAGCACAATTACAATTTGAGAAGTATTAAGAAGGATAGAGATAAAGGTGAACCTAGTTAAAATCAAGGTGAACCTAGTTCAATGTTTATAAAAGAAGTATCCCAGAAGAAAGCAGCAAGTAATGCCACCCTACCTCAAGATCGTCAAGAAAAGAAGAACCAAGTTAAAGAAGTAGCCAAGGGTACGAATGATAAAGCTACTAGTGCTATAAAAGAAACTGGCACAATGAAGAAGGCAAGTCAGCCTAAGACAGAGAAAGTTAAGGCTAATACTGAGTTGATTAATAATTCCACATTTGATATGACTCAGGCTCTTACCCAAATGAAGGTCACTGTCCCATTGATAGAATTATTGAAAATAAAGGAACATAGAGATGCTGCTTTATCCTTATTTTCTAAATTATCTGATAGTAACACAACTTTACCTTCCGATTCAACTAAGGATGATAAGGATTAGGAGATGAAAACCCCAGAGGTATACGTTGGAACAAATATTACACAAGAACCCTCACAGGTTGATCCTTTCTATGTTACTCTGTTAGTAAATAACTGGTTAATTAAAAATTGTATGATAGATTCTGGTGTAGCTGCAAATGTAATGCCTTATGGTGTCATAAAAGAATTAGGATTGTCAGTGAGTACAATGTATGGGAAATGTTATGCTATGGATAACAAAGAAGTGCCAGTGATAGGTACAATGAAAGATGTTGAAGTAAAAATAGAAGCATTCCCTGAAGCAACATACAAGATAGATGTCATTGTAACTAACACCAAACCTCATTATGGCATGTTGTTATCTAAACAGTGGGCTGCAGTAGTGGGTGGAAATGTTCAATTGGATCTATCATATGCTACTATCCCAATTAATGGAAACCAAGTCAAATTATATAAATAAACCATGTGCTCCTAGGGTAATTGAGAAAGTAGATCCTAATATGCTGAACTATATGATTGATGTGGATCTTGACAATTTTAGATTATAGCCAATTTTACCTCCATTGAAGAATACTGACTCTATTGTGACTGAATTGGAATCTCAGCAGCATGGTTTGTGGCACATGTATTTTGATGGAGCTTGCTCTAAAGAAGGATTTGGAGCAGGAGTTCTTTTTGTGTCCCCTTCAGGTATAACCTTCAAGTATTCCTTCTTGTTAGCCTTTCAATGTACAAATAATACTGTTGAATATGAAGCCTTGTTATTGGGGCTTGAAGTTGCAAAAAGGCATGGGATTCAATTGTTAAGAGTGTTAGGAGATTTAGAATTGGTTGTTTCTCAAGTTAGAGCTAGGTATGCATCTAAGAATGATAGACTGAAAAGATACAAGCATGCAGTATGGGATGTGATTGAGCATTTTAGTGCATTCTCTACAAATTGGATAGAAAGATTTAAGAATATCATGACAGATCTCTTAGCAAATGTTGCATTAAATAATGATGATGTGTGGTGGAAAAAGCGAGAATAGGTTAACATGCCCTAATCCTACCTTTTGACACACATTGCGGAATACGAAAGAGCCTAGAGGTATCACACAATTAGCTACTTCTTTTTGTGAAAGAGAGAGCCACGGGCTACCTATTAGGGTTTCTATTCCTTTGTTGTAATTGAAAGATAAAATGATGCAAGTTCAATCCCTAACCCCAAAGTGCAAGTATTAACTAATAACAAGATTGCAGAATTGAACTTAAACTATGGAAAGCTATAAACACAAGGACAAGACAAGAATGCAAATGCGTATCCGGAGTCAAAATCTGAGTGGAAATGTTTGGGACCGGGGCATGGGTGCCACTGTCCTAATTCTGCCCCTGAAACTGCTCCTAAAACTGATGTTTTGCAACCTGGAAACTGTCCAAACTGTTGAAAACTTGTTGTCTGACAGAGGGACCAGGGCGCCCAGTGCCCCTGTCCTGGTAGGACCAAGGTGCCCCACGCCCCTGTCCTGGTCTTTTGTTCTGAAACTTGATGTATGGTTCAGTCTCCGTCTGCTTCTTTCGGATCTGCAACTTGCGGCGTCGTCTGAATCCCGAAATCTGCACTTATATCTGAAAAGGTGTTTTGGGCAGCTATATAGGGTTTTGCCTTAGTCAAACCCCCACTTTGGTGATTTCCACCTCCACAAATAGCCAAGTTGTATTGTAAAAGTAATGTGTGTAGACCTTGTGTGTGTGCAAGATCCTAAAATGCAAGTAAGCAAACTAGAGCAACCTAGAAAGTAAACCCTAATTGCTTGTAAATGATAATGTAAATGCTCCAAATCAAGATGTAAAGAGATCTAAAGCATGAATATGAGTGATATAATGAGACTTATGCAAAGACATGAAAACAACATGAAATCATACCCAACCCCAAGGGGGGGGGTACAAGCCAATCTTCAGTCGGTGATCCCTTATTGCTCTTCAATGCCTTCAAAGCCCTAAATGGATGAATGAAATTGATAAATGCTTGATGGATGAATGTTGAATGTTGCTGAAGTCTTCAAAGATCTGCTCTTTCGCTGCATATGAGGTTCCTGAAAACAAAATTTTGATCCCTTCAAATGAAGAAAGAGAGCCCTTATGTATGAAACCCTAGGTCTTAATTCCAACTTTTGGCCGACCTAGAGATTGAATCTCCTGCCAATTTCTTGGGGTTAAGCTTTATTTTATGATTGGATCATGCTCCTAAAATTTTGAGAAAAATGTCCGAGACTGTGTGCACTCCGGGTGCCACGGTCCCGACAACTTTTCACCAAATTTTCAGAGCCATCGGATATGATGATTTTAGAGCGAATCCCGTAGTTACAGGTGATTTCGAGATGTTTTGACCCCCGAAATCAAGCCTCCAAGCTCAGAATAGGGCCTAATTAGGGTTTTTGGTTAAATGATGTATTGGAGGAATAAAATGAAAGGGGCACACTTTAATGAAAAGGGCCCGACTTTATGATGTGGAAGATGATGAAATAGAACCTTTAGATCTAATTAATTTGATTAATTAAGTGCTAAAGGGGAAATGCAATGCAAAATGCAAACTGCGCCAAGGCGGGTGCTAAACTAGGTGTGAAATTGTACTACTTTAGCAAGTGCGTACAATTTACGATGCTACATTTAGCCCCCACTTTAGCGGTCATATGAGTACTACATGCATATGCAAGCTAAAGTACAGGAAAGTAAACATTATTTGAAAAAGGATATATCCATAAGTTTGTCGAACAAAGCCCCCAGCGGTATCTGCAGTACACAGTTAGGAACCGCACCCTACAAAACACACGTTAGATCACAAACTCACCTAATTCTTACTAAGGGAAGTGATGAAATTTGCGAGTAGCTATATGCCCCCCCTGTTTCGGCTTGCTTATTAGGGAGGTGAAACAGGGTAGCATGTTTACTTACAACAAATTGTGTGAATGATTATTGATGAGAGGTGTTCACTAAAAAGACTTCATCAAAGCACATTTTGGAACATCCAGGGAGTAAGGGAATGAAAATATGATTCCTACACAACAAATAGTTCAAAAATCGCATCTCCCAAACTCAAGTTATGATGAAATGAGTGATAGAGGAAAATTAGGGTTTTGAAAGTAAAGGTAAAGGAATGAAAGTATATACCTTGAAAGTGACTATTGCATTTGTCACTTTGTTGATTTCTAAGTATTGTTCATTGCAATGGAGCCCACATAGCCATCATCATGCCTTCACGATGACCAGAGCCTCCCACGAGGATTGAGATCATGCGACAGGCTGTGATCGATGACGAGCCACTGGACGAGGTGAGTTGACTGAACTTTGACTTTCTACATTTCTGTTGACTTTGAGTTTCTGTGATCGAATGCGGGCCCTGGAATCTGACCCTGGGTCCCACCCAGGGTGCCATGGTCCTTTCAGGGCACCATGGTCCCTGAAGGGCGCCATGGTCCTTTCAAGGCACCATGGTCCCTGAAGGGCGCCATGGTCCTTTCAGGGCGCCATGGTCCCTATGGGGCGCCATGGTCCCTAAAGGGCGCCATGGTCCCCTCAAGGCGCCATGGTCCCAATCAGGACTTGGCAAGGGTCAACTTTCGATGTTTGTCAGTTTGCGTATTTGGCATAAATGATTTTGATGATTAATTACTGATTACACTGATGTTTTTGTATTGCAGGGTCTCCCATACATGAGAGAGCATACGACGGGGCAGATTCTTCGTAGTTTGTGAGATCAGATTCCCTAACCGACTCAGGTAGAGAGAGACACATTATCTATAGTAGGTTTGTGGTATATGATTCTTATGCCGGCCATTTGATTTCATCCTGCGATGCTGATGGCACTCATGGAGCGATGGGATCCTGACACATGCACATTCCAGCTTCTAGTAGGGCAGATGACAGTGACACTTGAGGATGTGTACCGCATACTTCGCCTACTGATCAAAGGAGCTACCGTGACATGTGCGACCGATCAGTCAACAGAGGATCATCAGAGGGAGCAGGTATACTGCATAGGGAGAGTCATGCCAAGTGAGACGAGAGGTCGCATCATGGTCAGTTGGCTCTTACATCCTACAGGAGAGGTGCCCCTCATGAGACGTCTTATGATTTCCATCATTGCACTAGCTGTCTGCCCTAACGGGTGAGGTACGCACATGCATGGGGGTCTCACATGGTGCATCAGGGCTATGGAGAGACATAGGAGAGTATATGCCTGGGGTCAGAGTATGCTTGCACATCTCTATCATGACCTCGAGGAGTATGTTTTTGGACAGGGTTGTAGCTTGATGACATGCACACTTTTGCAGGTGTGGATATTTGAGCACTTTACATGCACCAGGCCTGTCGGCTATCCGATGAGTGCAGCTAGTGAGGGACCTAGGGTATTTGCTTATCCACTTACCAACGAGTGGAGATTTGGGGATCTACTGTATTGGAGAGTGACATTTGATAGATTGACAACTGAGGTGACTGTATGGAGACCATATCTGTGGATGCACAGATGGGATGGGATGGAGAGACAGCTAGCATGCTTATAGAGGAACCGCCTACTGAGAGGACAATATCCACATATCATAGTCCCATTCTATTTTGACTGAGTATGGAGGCAGTTTGGGCTAGAGTAGTGTGTTCCAGCCGATGTACCCATCTACACTCGACACTCACGAGTCCTTCCTAGACCCAGAGCAGTAGCGAGACCTATGATAGATGATATCGAGATCACAGATATAGAGGGGTCCAACCAGGATGTGGTTACTGATTATGCCGCAGATCCCGGAGCACAGCACAAGTATCTTTCCTGGTTTGTGAGCACATACCCGGGGCCTATCTTTCCACCAGATCACCCGACAGGCCATCCAGGTCCATGGAGACATGGAGACCGAGATGAGGATCAGGGATCCAGATCAGAGGAGCCAGAGGAGGGAGAGGGTGATGAGGAGGCAGGAGGTCCTGATCCGCCCATAGGAGATCAGCCTAGTGCCGAGGAGGAGGAGGAAGGAGAGGAGGATGACACAGATAGAGATGATGATGAGGAGAATGAGGATGCGGATGAGGATGAGGATGACGAGGAGGAGGAGATTAGAGATGATGAGGAGGAGTCAGATGCAGCTCCTCACCATTCAGGAGATGATACCATAGCCTTAGATCCTCCCGTTATTCCCCAAAAGGGGGAACACGAGGTGATACGAAGACCTGTACCTATCGCGCATAGATCATTCGAGCGTGGGGAGCCTAGTAGTTCCCAGTCACAGATGCTACCGTACCACGATCCCTACTAGTGTGAGGGAGATCCAGGTATAGTAGGTTTATATTGATTGATTAATGTTTTGATGATATAAAATGGTACTAACACAAAATCTGTTCTACTGCTATAGCTAATGTGCAGGAGTGGCGTTCCTTGATCCAGCAAGCAGTGATGGATATTTCCATGACAGCACAAATCCCTAGTTCCTCACAGGTTGCTTATAGACCTCAAGGGAACGTGGGTCGGCATGATGATTTGTTTTCCCCATTTCGAGTATAGGTGGAAATATGGAGGGAGAGAGAGAGAGCTCTATCAGAGGACCTTCAGTGGGCACAGCGTGATCTAGCAGCAGCTCAGGCCGAGGCTACCTCGTATCGCATGATTCTTATGGATAGGGATCGTAGGAGTTCTTCTCGGAGTCACTCATAATCTATATCATGCTATACGCCTATGGGTCCACCTTCATGGCCAGATCAGGAGGGAGCATCTAGTCGTCACTCTCCAGCCACTAGCCCTAGGGATAGGAGATGATCTTATGATGTAGGGTAGGTCACATTTTGGATGTATAGTGACCTACCTTTGTATATTGATCCACACACACACACACACATATATATACATACTTCTTTGTCTCAAACGTGTTATCTTTAATGCCTAAAACAATGTGTATTTTGATTAAAGTTAATACATTTGGTAGATGTACATGTATGTTCTGAATTTAATTTCCATGTGATTGATTTCTCAATGCTCCATGATTAAATTGATACATGTGTGACTTAATAAAAATATTTGATCAAGTACTACGTTGATGATAGCGAAGAAATATGTGTTAAGCCTAAGAATCATATAACTAATGTGATTTAATTTGAATTTAAACACAACATGACACAATTCAACTTAACACATAAACACATTGTATAATATGCCAACATAATGAAAAATGTAAATCTTTTGCAATTTACATAAATGAATTCAAGACAAACTAGAGAGTAAAGAAACACGCTTGTCAGGAACACAACAATATAGATTAAACAACATATCATTTAATTCTAATTGCTCTAACAAAGATATGCTAACATATTATCCAATTTTGAAGAAGTGAAAAGGAAATAGATGAATGATAAGGAATGAGGAATTAAGCATAGTATCTACGCAAGTGCATAGCGTTTATAGGTTCTTTAAGAGGCGTACCATCTACATCCGCTATTTTGTAAGCACCTCAAGTTGTTGAAGTCTTTGTTCTCTATAAGAGTCATCATCTACTATACCTTTGAGAGAAACTCTAAGTGATGGAATCTCTAATTCTAAAGGCATAATAGCATCAGCACCATAAACAAGATTATAAGGGGTGGTTCCTATAGCAATTCGTACACTTGTTCGGTAGGCCCAAAGAGCATAGATTAGCTGAGTACTCCAATCCTTACCATGCTTATTCATGGTTTTGCGAAGAATTTTTTCAATTATTTTATTTCATGATTCGGCTTGACCATTTGATTGAGGATAGTATGGTGTAGAAAATCGATGTTTGATATGATATTTCTCGAGGAATTTCTTCACGTCTTTGTTCTTAAATGATGTCCCATTATCTGAGATTATAGTGGAAGGTATCCCGAATCGAGAAATAATGTTTTCTAGAAGAAATCGACAAATCACGTCAGCAGTAGTAGAGCGAAGAGGAACAACTTCTACCCACTTTGTAAAGTAATCTGTTGCAGTTATAATGAAAGTATGTCCTTGAGATGAAGGAGGAGAGATTTTACCGATGAGATCTAGCCCCCATGCAGAGAAAGGCCAAGAGGCTACCTGAGAACGGAGTTCTTGGGCAGGAGCATGAATCAAATTATTGTGTTGTTGACATTGATGACATTTCTTAACAAATGAAAAAGAATCCTGCTGCATAGTTTAACAATAATATCCCATATGAAGCAACCTTTGAACCAAGGATTTACCTCCAAAATGCCCCCCATAGGCACCTGAATGCGCCTCTTCAAGAGCAATAGGGATTTCTGATTTGTTAAGACAGCGAAGGAGAAGACCGTTATAACCCCTTCGGTAAAGAACATTAGAAAGAATGATGTATCTAGCGGATAGCTTGCGAACTCTAGCCCTGGTGTTCCTATTGGCGGAATCAGGAAAGGTACCATCGGTCAAGTATCTTACGATATGCGAATACCATTCATCTGAGTCTATAAAGTCACAACATGTCACCAAGCTAGAATCATTTATAATAGCTGGTGAAATAAGGTTGTGAATAACGAATTTAAGATCAACCACAGGGTCCTCTAAAGATACAAGAGAAGCCACACATGCCATTGCATCTGCATGTCGATTATCTTTTCGAGGAACAGGTTCCATGGTGTAAGAATCAAATTTTTGTAACAAAGAGATAGCAAGGTCTTTATATTGTGATAATTTGTCTTGTTTTGCTTGATACAGTCCTGTTACTTGTCTTATAATCAGTTGAGAATCTCCAAAAATATGTATGTGTTTTATCTTCAAAGCCAAGGCTGCCTTTATTCCTGCTATAAGAGCCTCATACTCAGCAATGTTATTGGTACATAGGAAATTGAGACGATAAGATAAGGGAATGGACTTCTTTGTAGGAGAAATCAGAACAACACCTGCCCCCGATCCCATATGACACTTAGAGCCATCAAAGTATAACTCCCAAGTTTCATCTTTCTCTGTACAAAGAATGAAGTCGTCAAGAAAAGACTCAAGGTTAGGAAAGGAGAAAGGTGAAGGGGCCTCAACTAAGTGATCGGTCAACGCTTGCCCTTTAATTTCTCTTTGTGAAACAAATTTAAGGTCAAATTCAGTTAACATCATAACCCACTTAGCTAGGCGCCCTGATAAATCAGTTTTAGAGAAAAGATGCTTCAAAGGATCAAACTTTACCATGACGTGGACTTCTGAATTTAAAAGATAATGTCTCAATTTCTGAGTTGCAAACACCAAGGCCAAGCATTGTCTTTCTATCGTAGAATATTGGGTCTCATAATCGAGTAAGGTACGACTTATATAATAAACCGGACACTCCTTACCATCTTTATCATGTTGTGCCAGTAATGCTGCGAGAGCATGAGAGGAAGCAGCTATATAAAGAAGAAAGGGCTTAGAAGGTTCGGCGGGTTGAAGGATAGGAGGATTAGCCAAATATACCTTTAAATCTTCAAATGCTTGCTGACAATCTTCGTTCCATTGAAAGGTGATATTCTTTTTGAGAAGTTGAGTAAAAGGAAAAGTACGATCCGCAAGTTGAGATATGAACCTACGAATAGCTTGAATCTTTCCTTGTAAGCTTTTGAGTTGAGACACATTTCTAGGAGGTGGCATGTTGACAATAGCATCTATTTTCTTAGTATCCACCTCAATCCCACGATGCGAAACTATGAATCCTAACAGTTTTCCACTATCCACACCAAAGACACATTTTCGGGGATTCAAGCGCATGTGATATTTACGAATTCTTTCAAAGATCTGACGAAGGATCTTAATATGATCTATACGGAGAATGGATTTGGCTAAAATATCATCAACATAATCTTCTAAAATCTTATGCATGTAATCATGAAAGATAAGGGTCATCGCTCGTTGATAAATTGTGCCGGCATTTTTAAGTCCGAAAGGCATCATTACCCAACAAAACGTACCCCAAGGAGTGGTGAAAGCAGTTTTGAATTGATCTTGAGGATTAATGAAAATTTGATTGTATCCTGAAAAACCATCCATGAAGGATAACAAAGCATGTCCTACTGTAGAGTCAACTATCATGTCAATGTTTGGGAGGGGAAAATCATCTTTCAAAGAAGCTTTATTTAAATCTTGAAAGTCAGTACACATTCTTATTTTATTATTTGATTTAGCCACAGCGACAATATTTGAATTCCATGAGGAATAATCAATAGGGCGGATAAATCCAGCCTCCAATAATTTTTCAATCTCAGCCTTAACAAGCAAAGCTACCTTAGGATTCATTTTTCAAATATTTTGTTTCACAGGCTTAGCATCGGGAACTAAGGCAATATTATGAGTAACAATATTAGGATCTATACCAGGCATGTCAGCATATGTCCAAGCAAAGATCTCAGGGAATTCATGCAATAAATCTGCATATTGTTTTTGTTCTTCTTCATCCAAACATTTCCCAATTCTAATAGCTTTTTCTTCATTGCAAGGATCCATTTTAACATCAATGGTGTCACTTATAAGAAGATTACTTTGTTGAGGAGTATCCTTTAACTGAGGGAATTCTTTCACAATCTCATCGTTATCAGTCTCTTTTCCAAAATAGGCTTCAGTGTTCAAACAATAAGGAAATCCCCTATTGTGATGATAACGAGGAAGAGTATCATATGCTCCTAAAAACTTAGCTAAAGCATCATCGATAGGAAAGACATCCAAAGCACAGGCACATGAAGGATCCCCATCAATATACTCAGGGTATTGCATTGGTAGAGATGTAGAAATGACATTAACACTAATACATGGTCTCTTAGAAGCTTTGGTGTGCTTGTAGGGATTATAACCAAGTCCAAAGATCATATCATAAAGATTATTCTCTAGAGGAACCTTTATTCCTTGTTCGTGAGTGCCACAGCCATTTCCATTATACCCATGCTTAGCTAGAATATGAAAACCACGACCATAACGATCAGCCATTTCAGAAAGAGAAGGTGGTTTTTCATAAGACAAAGAATCAAACTCTTCCGAATTAGAAGTGTGAGGAGAAGAAGTTTGAGAAGCGGCCACGACGAAATTATTGCTCATAGGTTCAGGTAAGATTGATTGATTTTTAGCTTCTTCCTTCTTTTCAACTTTAAGCTCTCTAGAAGGAACCTTATATTCACCTACAAAGGTGTGATTAAAATCAAGAGATCCCCAATCGTCTTCTGCGAGAGCTTTCTCAGGATCAAAATCCTTCTTATGTGTAGATTCAAGTCGAGATGAATCTTCTTCAGGAGCTCCAGACTCATCCAAAGAATTTTGATCATCAGAGAGAGAGGATTCATCGATAGGTATCTTGTTTAAAGAGTCCTCACTAGATGAGGAAGGCTTAGAAGAATCCCCTTTGGAAGTAGATGTTTGTAAACAAGCTTGGAAATTAGTATCACCTATCAAGGTATATGTCTTATTGTTATAAATAAATTTAACTTGTCTATGCAATGTAGAGGGGACAGCTTGCATACTATGAATCCAAGGTCTCCCTAATAGCAAGTTGTATGTTAGATTTCCCGACATAACATGGATAGGAGTAGGCAAAGTAACAGGCCCCACTGTGAGGGGTAAGGTGATAATACCTAATGAAGTCTTAGCCACATTGTCAAAGCCTCGAATGGGATGAGAGTCAGGCTCAATAAGGGATGTATCCACATTCATCTTATGCAATAGATTAATGCTACACACATTAAGGCCAGAGCCATTATCTACCAGTGTTCGTCTTATGGCAGTATCATTTATGATAACCACAATCATCAAAGGATCATATTGATGTTGAATTTCACTAGTAGGCAACTCGTCTTGAGTAAACACAATTTGAGCTTTAGGATTCATCACAGAGTTAACCAAAGACACTATATTACTAGATGTATTTGGTGGGGGAACATTCAAATCTTTCAAGGCATCTTGTAACATCCCGTGATGAGAAGAAGAAGTTTGAATCAAATCCCAAAGGGATATCTTAGCAGGGGTAGCCTTAAGTTGTTCTATGAGATCATATTCCTTGCCAAGAACTTGTGAAATACGTGGAGCTTGTGGAAGAGTTGGTTGAGGATTAGGAAGAGAAACTGGAGTCACAGGAGGAGGATTGGGCTGCCTATTATTTCTAGTATGATAAGTATGGGCAACCACATGATAACTCTCTCTAGTTAAGTGCTTGGGATAACTATAAGGACTTATAGGTTTTCTTCCTTGCATAGTGATGATAGGTTTATTCGGAGTAAGAAAGGAATCATACCCCCCTTGGACAGTAAGGAGAGGTGATTTAGGAACTTGAAAGGTGGGAGAAGGACAAGAACCTTGGACTTCAAAGAGAGGCTTATTATGCTCATTCAGGTTTATCATGTTAACTAATTTAGAAGTTTTGTTCTTGTTTAGAGATTTCGATAAAGCCACAAAGTCATCAAGAGCATCATCCAACAGAGCATGATCATATCTGTCAAAAGGTTTATCTTTTGATTCAAAAGGAGACATTTCCTCATAGAGGGGATTATTGAAAACAACCATGTTACTAGATTCAGTGGAAGAGTTGATAGGAATGTACCCTTGAGAGGAACCATTTGACTTATCTTTCTCATCACAACGAAATGGCATAGTAACAAGGTTTATGAGTCTTTGGTAAAATGAAGGTTTGGCACCTTTAGGATTCAAAAAATCATCTAAAGTTTCATCTAATTCATCTTGGCTATACTCATAATCAACATAATTGCATACATCATCATAAAAATGAACATTTTGCAAATAAAAATCTGACATTTTGAAATAAAAGTTGCATAGAATTTAAACACACAATACAAAGAAACAAAGAAACACACTCTTTTTTTTTCTTCTTTTTTTTTTTTGAAAATGAAACACACTAAATCTAGATCTAGATCTAACAAATGCAATGAAAGAGAAAGCAATAATTTGTTTCACGTCAAGTTCACCAAAATGTGTGGTGGAAAAAGCGAGACTAGGTTAACATGTCCTAATCCTACCTTTTGACACACATTGCGGAATACGAAAGAGCCTAGAGGTATCACACAATTGGCTACTTCTTTTTGTGAAAGAGAGAGCCATGGGCTACCTATTAGGGTTTCTATTCCTTTGTTGTAATTGAAAGATAAAATGATGCAAGTTCAATCCCTAACCCCAAAGTGCAACTATGAACTAATAACAAGATTGCAAAATTGAACTTAAACTATGGAAAGCTGTAAACACAAGGACAAGACAAGAATGCAAATGCGTACCCAGAGTCAAAATCTGAGTGGAAATGTTTGGGACCAGGGCACAGGCACCGCTGTCCTGATTCTGCCCCTGAAACTGCTCCTGAAACTGCTGTTTTGCAACCTGGAAACTGTCCGAACTGTCGAAAACTTGCTGTCTGACAGGGGGACCAGGGCACCCAGCGCCTCTGTCCCAGGGACCAGGGCACCCAGCGCCCCTATCCTGGCAGGACCAGGGCGCCCCACGCCCCTGTCCTGGTCTTTTGTTCTAAAACTTGATGTATGGTTCAGTCTCCGTCTGCTTCTTTCGGATCTGCAACTTGCGGCGTCATCTAAATCCCGAAATCTGCACTTATATCTGAAAAGGTGTTTTGGGGGCCTATATAGGGTTTTGCCTTAGTCAAACCCCCGCTTTGGTGATTTCCAACTCCATGAATAGCCAAGTTGTATTGTAAAAGTAATGTGTGTGCAAACCTTGTGTGTGTGCAAGATCCTAAAATGCAAGTAAGCAAACTAGAGCAACCTAGAAAGTAAACCCTAATTGCTTGTAAATGATAATGTAAATGCTCCAAATCAAGATGTAAAGAGATATAAAGCATGAATACAAGTGATATAATGAGACTTATGCAAAGACATGAAAACAACATGAAATCATACCCAACCCCAAGGGGGGGTACAAGCCAATCTTCAGTCGGTGATCCCTTATTGCTCTTCAATGCCTTCAAAGCCCTAAATGGATGAATGAAATTGATAAATGCTTGATGGATGAATGTTGAATGTTGCTGAAGTCTTCAAAGATCTGCTCTTTTGCTACATATGAGGTTCCTAAAAACAAAATTATGATCCCTTCAATTGAAGAAAGAGAGCTCTTATGTATGAAACCCTAGGTCTTAATTCCAACTTTTGGCCGACCTAGAGATTGAATCTCCCGCCAATTTCTTGGGGTTAAGCTTTATTTTATGATTGGATCGCGCTCCAAAAATTTTGGGAAAAATGTCTGGGACCGTGTGCACTCCGGGCACCACGGTCCCGACAACTTTTCACTAAATTTTCAGGGCCGTCAGATATGATGATTTTAGAACGAATCCCGAAGTTACAGGTGATTTCGAGATGTTTTGACCCCCGAAATCAAGCCCCCAAGCTCAGAATAGGGCCTAATTAGGGTTTTTGGTTAAATGATGTATTGGAGGAATAAAATGAAAGGGGCACACTTTAATGAAAAGGGCCCGACTTTATGATGTGGAAGATGATGAAATAGAACCTTTAGATCTAATTAATTTGATTAATTAAGTGCTAAAGGGGAAATGCAATGCAAAATGCAAACTGCGCCAAGGCGGGTGCTAAACTAGGTGTGAAATTGTATTGCTTTAGCAAGTGCGTACAATTTACGATGCTACAGATGATGCAACACTAACCAGTATATCCACAGTTGAGATAAAAGCTAGGCCTGCCATTCTTGACAATGTATAAATATGGCAAGTGTTTGCTGATGATGAAGATATTCTCAGGTTTATACAATGCATAGATGACTATGATGGACAAAAAAATTATTGCAATGCCTTGGTGCAAGTGGTTGACAACAAAGAAACTGTGTTTGGAAATGACCTAATTTAGTTAGAAACTAATGAAATACCTAAAGGGTTGGTAGAAATCGAAGGTATGTTCAGTTACAGTGACAGTCATCTACACCAGTAATCAACCACTAAGTTAGATGAACTAGAGGAAGTAAACTTGGGGACAGAGTCATTCGCTAAGTTGGTATATATTGGAAAACATTTGCCTCCTCATGTCAGAGTAAACCTTATTAATTTATTAAATAAATATAAGCATGTCTTTGCTTGGTCTTATGAATATCTGAAGGCGTATAGAAGGGATCTGTTTCAACATGAAGTACCTTCGCTTCTAGATGCTAAGCCTTTTAGACAAAAACAAGGACCTATTAACCCCCTATTGGAATCTAAAATGCAGCAAGAATTGACCAAGTTAAGGGAAGGGGGAATCATTAAGCCTATAAGGCATTCATCATGGGTCTCAAATTTGGTCCCGGTTAGAAAGAAGAATGGGGACATAAGACTCTATGTTGATTTTAGGAACCTAAATGTTGCTTCCTTGAAAGATAATTACTCTTCTCCTAATATGGAAGCAATGTTGCAAAGAGTAACTAGTTGTGACCTATTGTCTATGATGGATGGGTTCTCAGGGTATAACTAGGTGTTAGTAAAAGAATCTGAACAATTCAAAACTTCTTTCACCACCCCTTGGGGAACATATGTATATGTCAGAATGCCTTTTGGTTTGAAAAATGTTGGAGCTACTTTTCAGAGGGCAATGGATGTAGCTTTCAAGGAATTCATCAATATTATCATGGTAGTATATCAAGATGATCTGACATGCTTCTCTAAAAGGGCAGATGACCACTATGGACACTTAGAATAGGTTTTCAATAAAGCTCTGGAATTTGGAGTATCCTTAAATCCTAAAAAGTGTCATTTTCCTATTACTGAAGGGAAGCTGCTAGGGCATATTGTCTCCAAAGGAGTAAGAATAGACCCTGAAAGAATTGAGGCTAAAAACAATGTGCCTGAGCCGAAGAATGTTAAAGGTATTTAATATTTCTTGGGCAAAGTGAATTTTCTTAGAAGATTTATTGCAAATTTTGCAGAGAAAGTCAAGCCCATTGTTAAACTGCTTAAAAAGGATACAAAGTTCTGCTGGGATCAAGAAGCTTCAAAGGCTTTTGATGAGATAAAAAAGGCTATTCAGGAGGCACCAATGTTGAAGTCCCCTGACCACAGTAAGCCTTTTTCTTTGTTCTCTTTTGCTTCATATCACATAGTGGCTGCAGTTCTTTTACCAAAGGATAATGAAGGATATGAACATCCTATAGCTTTTTATTGCAAATCTTTACAGGCTGCAGAGTTAAAGTATGAAACTATGGAGAAGCAAGCATATGCTTTGGTCAAGGCTGTTAAATCTTTTAGGCCATACCTTGTAAATGCACGAGTAATTTCCTATGTCCCACATGCCGCTGTCAAAGATATTCTATCCTAGTCTGAGGTCACAAGTAAGAGATGCAGATGGATAAACAAAATCCAGGAGTTTGATTTAGAAATTAAGATCACTAAATTGGTGAGAGGTTTAGGCCTTGCTAAGCTTATGGCTGAATCAAACCTTCTTGATGTTGAAGTGAATAATGTTGAAGTTGAGAACATCCTAGTCACCAATACTGAGGCACATCCCTGGTACTCAGAGACAGTACAATTTTTAAGAGATGGAACATTTTCAGAAGGAATGACCCATAACCAGAGAAGAACTCTGAAGTTGAAGTCACAGAAATATGTCCTCATTCAGGGTGATTTGTTTTGGTGGAATATAGATGGGGCATTGCTAATGTGTTTGGATGAATCCCAGGCTAAGAGAGTGTTAATTAAAATGCATGATGGAGTGTGTGGAGGTCATTACTCTACCAAGACAACTGCTAGTAAGATAGTTCGGGCTGGATATTATTGGCCTACTTTGTTTAAAGATGCCCATGAACATGTTCGAAGATGTGACCCATGCCAGAAGTTTCAATCAAAATTGAAGTATGAGGGAGCTTTACCCCTCAACCCAGTCACAGTGGAAGCTCCTTTTGTCCAATGGGGCATAGATTTTATTGGAGAAATCGCTGAGAAATCAAGAAGAGGTCATAGGTGGATTATAGTAGCTACTGATTATTTTACCAAATGGATTGAAGCTATACCCACTAGGAGAGCCACAAGTAAGGTTGTTATTGACTTCCTGATGGATAATGTCATAACCAGATTCGGAGTCCCTATAAAACTAGTAATGGATAATGCCATGAGCTTCAAGTCAGAAGAGTTTTGAATTTTGCACCAGCCATGGAATAGTTATGTCCTACTCTTTGCCTTATCATCCTCAGGGTAATGGGCAAGCTGAATCAAGTAATAAGAGCCTCTTGAACATTATTAAGAAGATCCTGGAAGAGAATAAAAGGTCTTGGGACCAAAAGTTAAAATTAGCTTTATGGGCTGATAGGGTTACTGTCAAGAAAGCTATTGAGGTTTCACCTTTTGAATTAGTTTATGGCACACAATCTAGGATGCTAGTCAATAATCTTCTTCCAATGTATAAGTTCCTGCGAGCTGAAGACATGGAGTTATCTGAACCTATGGAAGACTAGATGATTCAGATGGTAGAGGTAGAAGAAATTAGAACTTTGGCTCACAAGAGGAATTTAAAGATCCAATTGCAGTCCAAATATCTATTTGACAAGAGAACCTTGTTGAGAAAATTCCAAATTGGTGATGTTGTTCTTCAATGGAATGCGAAAGGACAAGATAAGGGAAAACACAAAAACATTGAGTCACTATGGATCGGCCCCTCTGTGGTTTGTGATCTTAATGGAAAGGATTCATATTTTTTGCATAATATGAATGGTGAGATACAGGAATTTCCAATGCATGGACAATTCCTGAAACATTACTTCTCTTGATGTCCATGCATAGTAGGTCCTTGTTTGAACATATTTAGGTTTGCTTTTGTTGTTGTTTTTGGGCTTGTGCTTGGTCTGTTCTCCAGAGAGTTTCTGAATTCTTGTGTTGATCTTGCGATCAACCATCCCTAGTCAGAGCCATTGTTATCACTGTTTAAAGATGGATATTCTTGTTCCATAGTTGGCTAAGAAGTCTGAAAAAATGTGTCTTGTATGGCCTTGTTGCCTCTGATTTGCCTGGGTCAGAAGAGGGTTTAAGGTTTATGAGTTCTAACCCTTCCTATGTTTGAAAAACCTTTATGTTCTATTCATACGTTACTTTTACCACTTAGAGAAGGGTCGGTCTATCATGAAAAGTGTCCCCCCATTAGTTTTTTCCCTGAGTGGTCCCTTAAAGTTTTAAATCTATGCGCCTTTACCTTTACCTTGTTCTAATGTTTGTCAGGCCCCTTAATTGTTGTGCAACTCTTTCTTAATCTTGCAGTTGTCATTGTTTCATTAGGCAAAGATACTAGCAAGTTAATTTTTGCAAAGTAGCGAAAAGGCTAGGTGGGCCTAACCAAACGGATTGACCGTCAAATAAAAGGATTGCATCTTGTTTTAAATCCAACGGCTCGTGTTGATTTGCTAGCCCGATATGCACATGATATAAGTTCTGCGAAACAGAGAAAGACTTGGCAAGTCCCAGAGATGAGTGACTTTCTTTGGTTAAAGGATGACTGGTTTAGAAAAGATCAACGACTCATGTTGATTCACGGCCAGACGATGCATGTGTTCTACCTTTTGCGAAGTAGCGAAAAGGTGGTGGGCTCGACAGTTTTGATGAAAATGCCTTTTCGATGAGACCTATAGACCGCTCGCCGAAGAAGAAATTCCACCGAAAGGCTCAGACCCGACAGATAGGTGGCGGACATGTGGCAGACCCGGCAGTAGCATGGCTCTTAGGTGGTGGGCCTGGTGGTTGCAATGAAAGTTCTTGTTTTGATGAGACCTGTAGACTGCTCGCCGAAGAAGAAATTCCATCAAAAGGCTGAGACCAAACTGCTGAGGTGGCAATCACACAAAGGCATGACATGTCAGGATAGATGGTTGGTTCCGTGGAGTGTAAGGGTGACTTGTCAAGTGCACGTGGCTCTGAAGGGTAGTTGAGGGCCCACCTTGGTTCAACCAGTAGTTATGTGGAGAATAGTGAAGCAAAGCACGTGGTAGATTCAAAATGGAACCCAATGGAACTTCCTGAGCAAATGCTCGACTACCACGTGGTGTTTGTTAACCGGTGACAAGATAAAGTGATCTTTGAGTTAAAGGGCCCACTTGAAAGGTTTAAAGCCTGTTAAAAGATGTTCATCTCGTGGTCAATCCAACGGTTGTCATTGTTTTGTGGCCCGAAGATGCCTGTAGCTTAGTCTCTGCGAAATGGCAAAAATCGTTAGTCGTCAATGTGAGGCACGGTTAGTTAAAAAGACTTATGGTCATTGTTAGAGATAAAGACCGGGTAGGTAGATCTTGATCTAGTGGTTGGCATTGCTTCATGAAGGAAAATTGAACAAGCTTTAAGTCCCGCGAAATAGTGAAAAGAAGGTAGGGCCCGTCACTAACACAGAAAGATCGGACGGAGATAAAGGCAGTGCAAGTTCCCATGATCCAACGGTTGTCATTGTTTCGCGAAAGAAAGATGCGGAGGTTTTATTTTTTGCGAAATAGCGAAAACAACGAAACAGAGGAAATACTCAGAGACTTTATGATCCGTTGGAGCCCATTTTTGAATTCGATTTGTGAATTCAATTCTGAGGTGATGGCCGAAGCATGCAGGATTCATTTCCAAAATTCAATGCCAACTTCCCATATTAGAGTCCACATCAACTTGAATGTTAGCATCATTTCATCGAAGTCTATTGCAGAGCAATTGGTGCGGAGCCATTTTTCTTCAGGCGAATAACAGGTTTTTGTGTTTTTTCTCGCTAATTTTGGTTTGAATTCGATCATTGTTGTGTGAATTGTTTCATTAGAGGTCTATGCAAGTCTCAATTGATATAGTTGCACTTTCAAGATGGCACCAAGAAGGGAGTTGATAGGAAAAGTGAATTACCAAGATAGAAATATTTGTGATGATTTTTTAGAATAGTTAACATGTCTACCAATGCTAGGGCTAAGGCCAAAGAATTAGTACCAAAGAACCCTTGTCTGAGAATTGGGGATGGCCTATATGATAAAGGTAATTGGCTAAGGGATCCAGAAATAGGGATGTCAAGTTTAGGACTGTTCAAAGTAGGTTTTGGTCAGAGACATTCCCTCGCCCCTTTGAATAGCATATGGGAACTGGATGTGGGGAAGCTTGTGGTCCCTGGTGTATTCATGGATGTAGATTTGTTGACCTTGATTGCACATAATTATGACCCTATAGCTAGATGTATCAAGAGTGTGAAGGGATTAGCCCTGTTTGAAATTAAAGATGATGAATTCAGAAATGTGGTTAAGCTCAGTGAGGCTTCAAATTTGTTAGAGCCTATTGACTTTGAGTCATTAGCCCAAATCTATAATGCACAAAGGGATAATCTTAGGAGTGGCCCATTGAAAGAATTATTTGTTAAGATAGGA
Organism: Cryptomeria japonica; assembly: GCF_030272615.1. Classification (NCBI taxonomy): domain Eukaryota; kingdom Viridiplantae; phylum Streptophyta; class Pinopsida; order Cupressales; family Cupressaceae; genus Cryptomeria; species Cryptomeria japonica. The sequence continues at coordinate 685,164,104 of NC_081413.1, forward strand.
GGGTTAATAGTTGTAGGCCCCAGTACAATGGAACCCTTCTCCCTGAATCTGTTTACTCTAAGAGCTAAGGGTATGTATTGGGCACTGTGTCAGATCTTTGGAGAAGATGCTGAGAGAAACATGCCAGCCCATTACATGTTGATGATTGCACAAATTTTAAACCCCTCTCTGGCCATAACATTTGATTATGCACCATACCTTATTGATGCAATTCATGCAGGGCTAGTAGGGAGAAAAAATGGTAAGGTGGACATGTTTTTGTTCAAGGGTGCTGATTATTTTGCTAAGGAAATGGACTTGGTTAAGGTGAAGGACAAGGAAAAGATGCCTGTGCAACTTTGGAGCAATGTTTTATCTTGGGATAGAGAGGATGCTAGCTATCTAAAGTTTGATAGATGCTTTGCATCTAATATTAGAATTCTTTTATGCATAGAAAACCCTAGGATTCCTAAGGCTCTCTTGGAATTGCTCAGACCTAAAGAGTTTATAGAGGGTATTAATATTGTTCATAGTTGGGGAGATATGTATTTGTACCCCTTTTCTACCATTTTCAGAGTGTATGGTTTCAGAGGTACCCCCTATCTATTGCACTATCAAGTCCCATTGATGATAGGGATTGCAGAAGTCTTGAGGCAAATTGGAGGTGTACAAGAGGCAAAGCTGACAAATAGGGGTAAAGGGACCATTTTCCCAACCATTACCATGGCCCATCATTTTGTAATCACTAAAGGTGGCTAGAAATATTTTGAAGAATTCTTTAAGCCATATAGGCTGTCAATTGCAGTTTCAAGATGTGCAGACCCTGAGGGCTTTTTCAACAGCATGTTTAGAAAGAGGGTAGTGTGTAAAGGTAGGCCTCACCAATTTTAGTTTCCTGAAGATTTAATTAGGAATGAATTCAGTTTAGATGAGCAGGAACTGAGGAAGGAGAAGTGGGTTGCATATAAAAAGGCTCTTGACTTTATTCATCAATTTGATAGTAGCTATGACCCTCTTTCTAGCTTCAACCCTTTCGAGGAGAAAGTCAAATTCTTGATTCTCTATTTTGAAGACGTCATGCAAACCATAAAAGAAAAAAGAGAGGCTATAATGCAAAATGATCCTGATAGGGTTAAATTGGTCCTAGCTAAGCCTACCTTTGCTAAGGCTATCCCACCTGGTGATTATGTGATGCATAAGAAATCAAAGTATAGTGCGATGATGCCAGTGATAGGTGAGCCTTCCACTTCAAGAGGGAAAAGAGCAATTGAAGATGTCATTGACATCCAAGATTCCCCTAAAAGGAAAAGAGCAGGGAAGGAAGTTGAAACTGGTGAACCTTAGTATTCTCCATCTCAGTCCCCTATCCACATAGGAGATGAGCAAGCAGTGGCTGAATAATTGTTACAGTTAGGGAGTCTTGGGGAGATTGCCTACGCATGTGAGGAGACCCAAGAGGGGATGCCAGAAGAGCCACCTAGTGCTAAAATGAACTTGACTAATGGTGAGCTAAAGGGACAAGAGTTAGACCTTACTGTTAAGCAGACCAGTGAGGAATGCCTGGCTGATAGTAATTTTGTTACAACAGGGGCTTTCATGCAATTTGTGTGGAAGAAAAATATGGAACAATTCAAGGTCATATGTGAGCAAAGGAAGAGTGAACAACCTCTCAGAGATGTAACTCAGGTGGAAGAAGAAATAAAACAAGAAATTATTGAAGAGTTTAAAACTATTACTCCTGAGAAGGGAAGGGAGATGGTGTCTAAGGCTGGTGTTTTAATCCTCCTTGATTCGGATATAGCTGATGATTTGGTCCTTGAAGCAGTAAGGAAGGAAACAAAACCCATGGAAGGAGTGGCCTTCAGCAAGGATAATGCTGCTCTAGTCACGTGGTCACTGTAGAAGGATGAGAATAAAAAGAGGAAAAGTGTATCAGATTCTAGTCTTCTAGGAGGCATGATTGTAAAGAGAGTCCATGATATAGGGGTGGTGTAAGCTACAAGCACAGTATTGGAAACTACAAATTTCAGTGTGGCAGTAGTAGAAAAGGAGGCAAAAGAAAAGGCAAATCTCCAACTGAAATTGGAAACCATCTTAAAGGCTTACAATGAGGCCAAAGAAGGAATAGCCAACAAAGACAACATTATTACTAGACTTCAAAGTCAGTTGGCAGGTCAGCACCATCCAGGTGAATCCTCTACTCTCATGATAGCTTCCTCTCCAGCAAGACCTCCACCTTCCAGTCCCATTATAGAATATCCCCCTTCTCCTATGCCTTCTAGTTTCCAGTCAGCTGAAACTATCCAACATGAGTTGGAAAATTTGAAACTAGCTCAAGCCTTGTTTGCAAGCAAGTATGAAGAAAAGGTAAAAGCCACAATCTTGAAGTTTGCTGATTCAGTCAAGTTCTCTATTGTATAGATTTCTATGAGAAGGATCCTAAATATTCTGATCAAATTAAGAGAGGATGAAGCCACCTTGGAACCAAGCCATAATAAATGGATGCCTAGAGGTAAGGAGTTAGAGCTCATGTGTTCATCCCATGCAGATGCAGAGGAGAATGACAATCTTAGGTCCACTAGTGAGTTTATAAAAGAAATGAATATAATCTTAGAGGAAAGGGTAGGTGTAAAAAGAAAAGCCCAACTATATAGGAAAGAGTATTCAGATCACAAATTTGAATTGTTTCCAGGGGGTTTTATTGGTCCAATTCAGTTAAAAGAGGAGAAGACCTGGCTAGAAGAGCTGGACCACAAATTGTCCCAAAGTGTTAATGAAATTATTAACACTGATGACACAACCTTATTTGTCCAAACAATTGAAGAGATTGAAAAAGTGAAATCACATTATGGTTTCATAGAAACAAAAATTGGGTAGTTAAGGGTCACTTGGAAAAGGCTAGAAGGGATGAAACAGAAGATTGTTAGCTTTTCTTGGCCAAGTGATGATGTGTTCCAAGAGTGGAAGGACAAATATGTTGGACTAAAGGAAGATACTCCAGAGCAGATTGAAGAGGTTGCAGCAGAACAACAAACAGAAGAGACCGTTGATATTGAAAAAGACTTGTAACTGTTTCTTGGAGAGTATCACGGTTTGTAACAAACTTTTTTAGGAATGTCCGAAGCTTGTACGCATCCATAATGTTATAAATGGATACCAAGACTAGTAAAAAAGAGATCACAAGAATTTTTTAAAGAAGCTCTGCAGAAATATATCTGGGTTTTTCTAGCTATTACAGAAAATACTTTGATTTATGTAAGATTTTTTCAAAAATGAATATCAATATGTATACAGATCAGAAACTTTCGAGCCTAAACCTGTGTTGTCTTCTAGTGTGCTTTCAGTAATTTGCCGGTTTCATTTGAGTAGTCTAGGGTTATTCAACTGAACACGGATTGTAATGCAATCTTTATGGATATGTTTTTAGCTTTTCTCTTTAGGAGAGGAATGAAATATGCATAAAACATCTCTATCAGTAGGTTATTTTGTTTGAAGCTTTGAATTTGATAAACACTGTTTTGTTTAACAAGAAAGAACTCTTGTATATGCCAGACATGTATAGGGTTAATAAAAGTCAAAGTAATGAGATGTATGGGGATGTTTAATTTTGGAATCCTTTCTTGATTTAGATGACTCTATAGCCTGGATAAGGCACTGGTATCAGTTGTGGTTTTCTTTCTATATCTCTTGTAGATCAATACTGAAAATGAGAATAAGTTTTCCTTTATTATTTCAGTTTATGTTGAGGCGATAAAATCCATTGGTTTTTGACACTGGTTTACTGTGGATCTCATTTAAAAGTGTGAAAGTATTCACAGAAGGTATACCGCCTGAACTTTGGATAAGTTCAAAGTGTAGAAGGTTCTCAAAACCTTTTTATATGTTGCTCTAAAGTTCTTTTTTCCTTGATCTCTTCTTTTGCAGACAGAGTTATTCGTTTTCTTACAGGGGATAAGAGGGAAATCAGAATTTGGGACCAACAAATAGGATATGGGAAAATATTCCAAAATGGAATTATCCCATTGGTTGGATTTTTTTAGGGTTTCTTGGCTATTGTTTCTTTTTAATGGATTCCCTATGATTGTTCACGGGTTCCATTCTTTGGCTTTGGATTCTTGGTGGATTGCTTGGACTTGAAGATATTGGGCTTGGATTTGGATTGCAAAGCTTGTGTGCTCTCCTTCAGCTACCTACATTCACACAGGTTGTAGGTTGGAGGCCATTCCCTTTGTTGTTTATATTTGTTTTTTATTTTCTGCAAATGTTTACTCTGTCAATGCTTTGTGTGGGGAAAATAAATAGTTTGCTTCCATCTTCTCTATTTTTAATGAATTTGATTGGGAATCATGGGTTATGAGATCTTTGTTTGATGAGATTTGGAAATTGTCTTTCTTGTGTTTGTCGTAAAATGCACGACATGAAGTTTTCTATGTATTTAGAATTATTTCCTATCTATGTGTGATTGTATTTGATTATTATTGCATTGGAGATTTCTTTCATGTTATTAAAGATTTAAGGGAGTTTGTGGAGTTGAGAGGAGAGAGTCTTGTGAGCTTCCAGTCTGGCCTTGCCATGAGGAAGACTCACGAGACTCATCTCCTTCTCAAAAAATTTATATTTCCCTTTTTTTATGTGTTTTCATGTCTGGAATAAGTTTATTGTTTGTATTTGTTGGCATAGCTGATGGATATGATGATGAGAAGAGAAGATGACCGGTAAAGTTGATATGATCAGGTATATGATGTCAAAGGGAGATTGTTGGCTTGATGATGATGATATAATTGTAATAGGATGTTTGATGGCAACCATGTTTGTCTAGTCATCTAGGTCATCTAGACCAACAGGTATAGCCTAACCGGTAGTGAAATCAATTAGACTCAGTGATTTTTTTAGTGGCTAGTATTCGCCAATTGGATAATTTTTAAAATTTGAAAATCAAAATTTGGCTAATAGTTTAAGTTTTAAGGTGACCTAAATTGCCACATTTTTACAAAATTTTATTTTATTCTTATTTAAATCACCAAAGAGTTTATGTTATTAAATTTTTGAACTAAAAAATTTGCCAAAATATTCGATACATGATTGGATCATATTCACCAAAATTTAATAATTTATTATAAAAAATTAAATTAATTTGCCAATAATACATCATAATTATTAGTTACTTTAGGGTTTTATCAGAAATATTTAGTTCCCACCATTGATTCAAAATATAATCTAAAGACCATCATTGCATTCCTTGAGGTAAATTGTACCTACAAGTTGCAATGCTCATGGGGGTTGTCTTGCTTTTTAATTGTTGACCTCAATGGAAATCAATGGTATAAAAATAATTTTGGGCCCCATGAGTATTAAAAATTTGAAGTACATTTTATTTGATAAAATACAAAGAGGGCTATAAGATTAATTTAAACTAATGGCAGTAACTAAATAAAGTAGTGTCTACCCTTTAAGCTCATTAAAGATTTCCACCTTAGGCCTCTACTTTTCTATATAAGAATTTATTTTTTTTAAATGAAATTATTTGCAATAGTAATTAATGCATGCTCATATTATTTTCAAAAATTCGCCAAGATTTTCTACCATAGAATTTTGATGTAAAAAAATTTGCCAATGAAAAAATGAAAGATTCGCCAACAAAAATTATTATTTTTATCCAAAATAAATTAAAATTCGCCAACTTTTTATATTTGTTTCTGAGGGGGGTTTCTTAAAGTTATCACTAGTTAGACAACAAAACTGATAATTTGTTGGCAACTAGTAAACAAGAACTGAGCAATGGTCAAGTGACTTGTACAGACGATTGGAGAAGATTTAGGTGTTGTGGTTCAGAATATATGTTCATAACATTGGCATGAGTTTGTGATTGAAATCACATCAAGTTTGGTGAATCAGAAAGCACATTTATAATTGATTGTTATGAACTTTGTAAAGAAGAATGAATACAGGTATCAGATATTTAACCGGTAATGATTTAAGGTTTGGCGGTGGATCTTATCATGATCATAACTGAGTGATGATGTGTCATAATCTGTGTATAATGATAAGATGGTACTTGAGCACGTACAAGGATCAAATTTCTTGGGAAACTGATGGTATGATGAATCAATAAGGATTCGGTAAACTACTAAGAGGGGGGGGGTGAATCAGTAGATAGAAAAATGACATAAACTTATCACCAAACAAAAACAACCTCTCAAGACAAACTCAAAACTGACAAATTGCAATATCATTGCCAAGTAAACGGGTTGACTGTCATAACAAAATAACAGTAAAACAACTCTGAAACTCTCAAAACCTTTTAACCAAAACATCCAAATACTGTATTGACTAAATTAAAAGCTCATTTCAGATTGTTGTCAGTCATCATATCATAACTAAGTGGATTTAGAAGTTAACAAATTAACCATAACAAACATAGCCACAAAAACATTCACCACTTGACACAATGATTTTGACGTGGAAACCCAAATGGGAAAAACCATAGTGGGAATGAATACCCATAAGTATTCTAAACTCTTCTGAAGTTCACCCTGTTAGGAGCCAAGCCTGTTAAAGCTTTACAATAAGTCCCATTAAGAACAGAGCCTGTTAGGGACCACCCAGTTAAGGGGTTGACTATAATGCCCTATTAGAAGCAATACCCTGTTAGGAGTAACCTCAGTAGAGGATTTTAAATCCAAGCTAATGGATTACCTAGTTAGAAGATTTAGATAACACTAAGCTTGTTAGAGCTTACCCAATTAAGGGATTTGACTATTGTAATTGTTAGAGAATAACATGGGTTTTCTGATCTATGTGAATAGGACTACTCTGCTTGATCAGATCATTTTCATGCTCCTATCTACATTTACACATACTGCAGATACATCATCTAGTTCGAAAACCAATCACTCTTACATTCAACCAAAAAGTCCAACACTACAATAAAACAACTCATCGACCTTATAAACAAAACAATAGGTCGGTAACACATCACAAACCTAAGATCTCATAGAGATTACAAACAAATCGATTCAAGTATGACCATTGGATTACATAGCAATTACTTGCACATCATTCAAGACAACCTCGATCGCTCCTTGATCACCACTTCATAGAACTTTTAACTCATCACATGGTTTCTATTACATGCAATGAACTTTATCATTCCCAAGACAAAAACCATTATCTCTACGTGCCAAAAACCATTTGAAACTCTTCTCATAGAACATGCATACGTGTCATAATCATTACCGCTCATCATTTAATCATATACCAATACAATCAATTCACCAAACTTCATCGGTTAGGGTTTAGCATATCAACATGTAGGGTTTACCGGTTGATCTCACTTCTTCTCTAGTAATACCGGTTTCCTTCACAAGCTCTCTTACTGGTTAAAATTCCCTTCACTAGCTCTAACTACCGGTTACAAAACAATATTATTACAACATTAATTGACATCAATGACAACATAAATTTCATCAAGGCAATCTTCTTGTAAATGCCAACAATCTCCCCTTTTGGCATTTATGGCAATACAAGTATCAATACCCTTGATTGTTATGATTGTGAATAAGAATCTTGGTTTACTTTTTTCCATGTATTCTCCTTCTACTAAGTCTCCATGTTTCCAACTGGTAACTGGCTATAGATCTTCTCTCTGTTAATCATACAATTCTTCTCCCCATTCATATAGTTCTTCTCCTCCTTTGAAAAAAATGCCAAAGTGAAAGTAAAACATGTAGTGTCATACTTCATTGTTCTACAACATCAACCTACAAATTGATGCTCCCCGTGTGCAATAAATCCACTCTACACCAATCCTGCTTCAAGATTCTTCAATTAGCTCCGGGATTGATGTAGTCCACATCATGCTCAATAGACCTCATGTAGGGGCACAAGCCCTAGCTAACCTCTAAGATACTGAAAAGTAGTCTTAGGTAGAGGTTTGGTAAAGATATCTGCTAGCTACTCCTTGGTAGATACATGCTCCAATAACACATCTTTACTCTGCACTTTCTCTCTTAAGAAATGATATTTCAGCTCAATATGCTTGGTTCTAGCATGCAACACCAGGTTCCTTGAAATATTTATTGCAGTTGTGTTATCACATAAAATATTTATATGATCTGTAATATTCAACTTGAATCCTTCTAGAATGTGTTTCATCCAGATTGTCTGGGTACAACTCATATATGTTTCAACATACACAGCTTCAGTAGTGGAGTGTGATGTACAACTTTGCTTCTTGCTGCTCCATGAAACAAGTCTTCCTCCAAGAAAGAATGCACCACTGGTTGTTCTCTTCCTATCATCGACATTACCTACCCAGTCTGCATCCATATAAACCTTCAAATCAAAGTTACCTTCATATGGATACCATAATCCATAGTCAATAGTACCTTTCAAATATCTGAATATCCTCATGGTTGCTATCAAATGTGTCTCCTTTGGATTCTTCTTAAATATGGCAACTAAATCAACTGCATGAGCAATATCTGGTCTGTTGTGAGCAACATAATGCAGTTTCCCTATCATTGACCTATACTCCTTTTAATCAACAGATGCAACTTCATCCTCCTTATACAATTTATACCCTGTAACCATTGGTGTCCCAACTGGTTTACAATCATTCATTCCAAATGTCTTCAATACTTCTTTCACATATTTAGATTGTGTGATAAAAATACCACTCTTCATTTGCTGAATTTGCAAACCTATGAAGAATTTTATCTCTCCCACTGGAGACATTTCAAATTCACTTTTCATTTCATTTGCAAAGTCATCACTCATGTCATCATTGCCTCCAAATATGATATCATCCACAAACACTTCACTAACCAGTATCTTATCTCCTTCAGATTTGAGATATATATTATTCTCTTCACTAGTTCTTTGAAAACCTATCTTCATCAGATGTGAATGTAGCTTTTCATACCATGCTCTTGGTGCTTGCTTCAAACCATATAGTGCCTTGTGAAATTTACACACCATATCTTTTGCATCAGTCAAAGCATACCCATCCGGCTTCTCAATGTATACTTCTTCTTCCAGTATTCCATTCAGAAATGCTGACTTCAAATCCATCTGATATAATTTGAATCCCTTATATGCTACAAATGCAAGTAGAGCCCTAACACCTTCCAATCTAGAAACTAGTGCAAAAGTCTCACCATAGCCTATGCATAACCTTTGCATACCAATCTAGATTTGTTTCTGACTACTACTCCATCTTCATTCAATTTGTTCCTGAATACCCATTTAGTACATATCACATTTTTATTCACCGGTCTGGGTAGTGGGGTCCATGAGTTTTTTTTCTCAATCTAATCAAGCTCCTCCATAATCTTAATCCAGTGATCATCTCCAAATGCTTCCTTAGCAGTTCTAGGCTCAATAGTGGAGATCATGCAAGAATTCTCTCTGATTCTTCTTCTTGTTAATACTCCAACATCTTTATCTCCAATAATCTGGTCAGGATTATGATTGAGTCTCACATACCTTGGAATAACATGATCATTATCTTCAGGTTCTTCTTCTTCACTATCTTCATCTTCTTCTAAATCTACCTGTTCTAGATGAACTGGTACTATAGCATTCACTTCATCAGCTTCTGGTTTCACTGGTTTTGGATCTAAAATCATAATGCAAGCTTCTTCATCCTTTTTTATTCTTACTGGTTTCTCTCGAGACTTCAAAATACTCATCCACTTGAACATCAACACTCTCAAAGATTCTCTTTGTCCAATTGTTGTAACATTTGTAGGCCTTATTCTTAGTGGAGTAACCAAGAAATATGCCTTCATCACTTTTAGCCTCAAACTTACTAACATAGTCACCTCTCTTAATTAAACATTTACTGCCAAAAATCTTAAAATAACTGACATTAGGTGATCTACCATACCAATATTCATAAGGAGTTTTATCCTTACCTCTATTTATCAATATCTGGTTCATAGTGTAAATAGTTGTGCTGACAACTTCTCTCCAGAAAGTTTTTGCTACTCCTCCTTGTATAAGCATCATTCTAGTAGCTTTAACAATTGACTGTTTGTTCCTATCTACAATACCATGCTATTGTGGCATCCTCGGCGCAGAAAGTTGCCTCTTTATTCCATTATCTTCACAATATCTAGTGAATTCCTCTGAAGTAAATTCACCACCTTGATCAGTCCTTAGACACTTTATCTTCTTACCACTTTCCTTTTCAGCTAAGGCCCTGAATGCCTTGAACTTACTAAGGGCTTCTATTTTGTCTTTGAAGAATGTGACCCACATCATTCTTGAGCAATCATCAGTGAAGATCATAAAATATCTGTCACCTTGAATAATTTTAGTTCTTATTGGTCCACAGAGGTCTATATGAACCAAATCTAACAGATGTTCTGTTGAATAAGATTTTCTCTTAAAAGTTGAGGATGTCATCTTTCCTAACTGACATTCCTTACACAAAGCATTCATCAGTTTGTCCAACTAAGGCAAACCTCTTACTGGCTTGGACTTACTGATCTTAACAATGTTATCAAAATTTATATGACAAAATATCCAATGCCAAAGCCAACTATCATCTATTTTAGCAATTAAACAGTTGTTGACTTTAGGATTCAGGTGAAACAGGCTACCTTTTGTCTTCTTGCCGGTTGAAATCAGTTCACCTTTGCTCGCGTAGATTTTGTACATTCCATTCTTGAATTCCAGTGGATAAACTCTGTCATTGAGTTGAGAAACACTCAAAAGATTATGCTTTAATCCTTCAACCTAGTAAACATCATCTGCACTGCTCTTTCCATTAAGAGAAATGGTTCCTTTTACCATGCAAGGTGAATCATTTCCAAATCTTACAACTCCTCCATCAAATTCTTTCAAAGTAAGTAATTTGCTCCGGTCACCAATCATGTGGTGTGAACAACCACTATTAATGATCCAATCGTCAAAACTATGCATGCGAGAAACTAATGCTTTCTGATCAGATGACTCCTCTTTAATGGCTACAAAGACAATGTCTTCATTAGCATCTCCCTTAGATTGCTCATCAGTGATACCACCATCAACTGTAATGAGACAATCTCTTTTGCCTTTTCCTTTGTACTTCTTGTACTTCTCACGCTTATACTCATTATCACCATTAGGATAGTTAGTTGCAATGTGTCCAATATTGTTACATGCAAAACATTTTAAAGGTAATTTTCCTTTGTACTTACCGGTACCTCTGGGCAACCGCTTGGCCAACAATGCTTCAAGTTCAATCAAACTGTCTTCATCATCAACTTCTCTGCTGGATCTAGATTCATAGCTATGACTGACATCTCTAATTTTCCTCATAGAAAGGTTAGAAATTGAAGCTCTAAATGCAGATTCGGATTTCTGAACACTACCATCATAACCATTTAATTCAAATGCAGTAAGATTACCAATGATGGAGTCAAGGGTTACCTTAGTTTTATCAACAAACCTTATCTCCTGAATGGTTGCAACTCGGATAGCGTAGACCAGTAGAAGGGTTCTCAACACCTTACTAATCACTGTGGAATCTTCCACTTTACCACCAGCACTCTTGATCTCACCAACTATCTCTTTGATCCTTTGATCATACTGTTGTATATTGTCACCTTTAGCCATTCGTGTGTCATCAAATTTTCCTCTTAGACTCTCTTCTTTGGAAATCTTCACATTCTCATCACTGCTATAGGTTTCTTCAAGTTTCTTCCACACCTCATAAGCAGTCTCTAGACCATGGACATCAACATGCTCTGAATTAGACAAAAAATTGATAATGGCCTCCAATGCTTGATTTTTTTCTTGTTGATCTTTCTTTTGATCATCAATCATAGTCCCACTAGGTGCAACATATTGAGTACCAACATGTTCCCAGTATTCAATTCCTAGACTCTTGACATAAATTTTCATTCTATCACTCCATATTTTGTAGTTTTCCCTATAAACTTCAGACCTTCTTTCTTCATCATGTTCTTCAAGATCTTTAACTCAATCTATTAGGCTTAGACCTTAGAGGACCTGAAATGCTCTGATACCAATTGATGGTATGATGAATCAATAAGGATCTGGTAAACTACTGAGACGGGGAGTGAATTAGTAGATAGAAAACTAACATAAACTTATCACCAAACAAAAACAACCTCTCAAGAAAAAATAAAAAATGACAAATTACAATATCATTGTCAAGTAAACTGGTTGAGTGTCATAACAAAATAATAGTAAAACAACTCTAAAACTCTCAAAACCTTTTAACCAAAACATTTAAATACTTTATTGACCAAAGTAAAAGCTCATTTCAGAATGCTATCGGTCATCATATAATAACTAAGTGGATTTAGCAGTTAAACAAATTAACCATAAGAAACATAACCACAAAAACATTCACCACTTGACACAATGATTTTGACGTGAAAAATCAAATGGGAAAAACCATGGTGGGGATGAATACCCACAAGTATTTTGAACTCTTTTGAAGTTCACCCTATTAGGAGCCAAGCCTGTTAAAGCTTTACAATAAGTCATGTTAAGAACAAATCCTATTAGGGACCACCCGGTTAAGGGATTGACTATAATGCCCTATTAGAAGCAATACCCTATTAGGAGTAACCTCGGTAGAGGATTTGAAATCCAAGCTAATGGATCACCTGGTTAGAGGATTTAGATAACACTAAGCTTGTTTTTGATTAAGGAAAAACAAGTTTTATGGGACCTGAAACCCACTTACATATCATAAAGAAAAGCATTAGAGAAGCAAGAAAGGACAGAACGAAAAAAGAAAGGAAGCAAAAGATCAACACAAAAGACAGCGACCAGAGAAAAGAACAACAAAAGACCAATGACATACTGGCACACCTAAAACAAAACTAGAACATCTAGGTGAAAATCTTTATGGTCTCCTTAGCATCCTTGACAAGCATCATCATTGCATTTGTTGCCTCTTTAAGGTCTTTTCTTTCTTGCACCTATTGATTACCTTTAGTCTTCAACTCCAATCCTTTAGCATTTTGCGTAGTTCTATGTCTGGAAGAATGCTAGACAGAGCTAGAACCCAGCTTATCATCAACAATCACAATATCTTTGTTCTGCTTATCCTTCTCCTGGAAGGCAACCAACACATTCATATTTTGGGAAGTCACCTTCATCACAACCAAGCTATGCTCCATGATTTTCCTCAGAGCACTCTCAGTTTTTTGAACCTTGTTGTTTATCAGTTCATAATCAGACTCACCCTTTTCTTTGAGAGTTATCACCACATCCTCCAAGTGATTCACATCTCCGTTTATGATCTCACCCCCTGACCAGTCAGGAATATATTTTTCATCCTTTGCTTCACTATTATCCTCAAAATTTTCCTCTTCTCATTATCATTAATATCCTTAACCACATTATCAATTTTGAGCTCCAGCTCTCTCTGTTTTTCTTGAATGTTGGTAATATTATCAACCACACACTTATGGAACTTAAACATTTCTAGAGAGTTGTTTCTAACAACATTCAGAATAGTATCTGCATCCTCCATGTCCTAGGCAGAATCCTCAAGCCTAGGGTTTCCCTCCTCCATATTATTCTGAACCTCATCCCCATTGTCCGTATCATAGGGACACTCCTTCTCCTCTGACTCATCAAAATCCTCTTTACCCTACTCATTATCCTTATCTCCTTTCTCACCCTACACCTCCTTCTCCTTCTCATGCTTGGCCTCCTTCTCCTACTCCTACTCAAGATCAGCCATCTCTTCAGTGTCTTCTTTAGCTTTCTTACTAACCCTTGATTTCTTTTAAGGGGGAGGATTGGTAGAATCCTCATCAGGCTCAGAACTATCATCATCCTTAGAGATATGGGCCCTCTCCACAAGGGCATCATCCTTATTGACCTTAACTTTATCCTTAAGATACTCATAAATTAACAGAATAAGACCTTGGTGGGCAATGGGGTAGGAATTGGGTTTCTTAGCATGGTCAACCAGAATGTCATTAAGGAAGGAGGCCAAATAGAAGGGCAGAGATATCTTAGAACCATGGTGAAAGTGATTAAGGATAACAAAGTGATAATGATAGACTTTCAAGAACCTACCATCAAAAGTAAGATAATCCATTAACACTTTCAACATTTTCTGCCAAAAGGAGTTTACCTGGTTAGGGAGATAATAGGAAATATTATCCTTTTTGGCAAGGCGAGCCCTTTTTTCTTTGTTCTTGGGGAAATTTTTTATGGCTTCCACCGAGAACTTATGATCTCCATAAAAATTGATGTCGTCCTTCTGCAAACCAGTCACCTCGACCACCAAATCTTCATCCACTCTCCAGGTCTGACCAAACAGAGTAACTCTCTTATTTTTCCAACCCTTGGCAAAACCTTGGGAAATGGGTTTCTTGCTCCCATGCAATTTCTCCATATAATCAGTGAAGCCATTTTTATGCAGCCTTCTCCAAATTTTCCTTTCACCCTTCCAACTATCATAGCTGGTGGGCTCATTATGGTTGATATTTCCACCCATAATGTAGAAGTAGTTCAAATCAAAACCCTTAGGGGAGCACAAACTAACCAGATGCTGAAGAACAGAGAAGCTGGAATAAAAAACCAAAGTAATTATCTTGTTTTTCAAGTATCCCTTTAAAACATGCAAATTAACCCAGTACTTAATATGATATGGACTTTCACACCTATACTCATTAATGTGACGCCTGAGATAGGTCATCATCTGACAATCTACCTCACTCCAAACTCTGTCATTGAAGTCCGAACCAAAATGGGCAATGATGAGATTAATATGTACCATTGATCCTATCATAAAGTAATTGCCCTCAAACTTTGTTCTTACATGATGACTCTCCAATATAATTAACATCTTCCGCTAAAATGACCCTCTCATTAGCTAACAAATTGGCTACCCTATTACCTTCCCTAAAGGTATGGGTAATAACCACACTATCACAAGAATCTAACATTTTTTTTGCCCTATCAATGATATTTTGGATATTCCAAGAAGGGGAACTAATACCTTTAATAACCTGAATTATATTAAGGGAATCCCCCTCCAGCGAAATATTTTTAAAATTGAAACCTTGAGCAAGTTGAAGACATTTTAACATTGTCAGAGCTTCTGCAACATGGTTGTTTTGAATCCCAAAGGGAGAAGCAATCACAACAACACAAAAACATGAGAATTTCTGATAACACCTCCCCCACCAGCATTACCCGGATTTCCTTTAGCTACACCATCAAAGTTCACCTTCACCCAATCATGAGGAGGGAACCTCCAAACCACATTATCTCTTCTACTCTTCAGATCAGACTTACAAACCTTATTCAATAATTTCCATTCTGTAAGAATCCTTTTATCATTATCATTCATATTAATATAACTACACTTCTTGTTGCTTTTGTGAATCATGTTGATGTTTTCTTTAATAGCCCTACAAATCTTTTCAAAGACCACTTGAGAAGAACACTTAGTCTCCCTAAAAATTCTATTGTTTCTCTCCTTCCAAATATGCCAACAAGTCATAGGAAGAAAAAAGGACCAAAGGGTCTTGATGATGGGAAGCTTGGTAGGGAAAATCCAATGCCAAAGGACTTCCTTAAAACTATTCTGCATAAACCAATCAAATTTCCAATGCGTCCATACTTTACCCTAGATTTCCCAGGTAAAAGAACAGTGAATGAACAAATGATCCACAACTTGTTAGAGCTTACCCGGTTAAGGGATTTGACTGTTGTAGTTGTTAGAGAACAACAAGAAATTTTCTGATCTACTTGAATAACACTACTCTACTTGATCAGATCCTTTTCATGATCCTATTGCCTTTACACATATTGCAGTTACATCATCTGGTTCAGCAACCAATCACTCTTGCATTCAACAAAAAATGCCAACACTACAATAAAACAACTCATCAACCTTATAAACAAAACAATAGGTCGGTAACACATCACAAACCTAAGATCTCATAGAGATTACAAACAAATCAGTTCAAGTATTGGATTACATAGCAATTACTTGCATATAATTCAAGACAACCTCAACCGCTCCTTGATCATTGCTTCATAGAACTCTGTAACTCATCACATGGTTTCCATTACATGCAATGAACTTTATCATTCCCAAGACAAATATCATTATCTCTATGCGCTAAAAACCATTTGAAACTCTTGTCATACAACAAGCATACGTGTCATAATCATTACCTCTCATCATTTGATCATAAACCAATACAACTGATTGACCAAACTTGATCAGTTAGGGTTTAGCATATCAACAGGTAGGGTTTACCAGTTGATCTCACTTCTTCTCTAGTAATACCAGTTTCGTTCACAAGCTCTCCTACCGGTTACAATTCCCTTCACTAGCTCTTCATACCGGTTACAAAACAATATTATTACAACATCATTACCGGTTATAATTGACATCAATGACAACGTAAAAGTTCATGAATGCAATCTTCATGCAAATGCCAATAGAAACAACAAAGTGCTTAGTAGAATGAAACAAGTGTTTGATTGCTTATCAAATCGATGTGTAGTGACCATTCAATGGCGTAAATCATCTAGAAATTTGTTGTAATGATCTATAATGTATTTTGGCAGAGTGTTTTTCCATGCTAAATATAAATTCATTGTATCTTGTTGATGTAATTAGGGTTTGTATCCACCCTAACTAAAAAGTGTATTTAGGGTTAGTTGGAGAAGAGATTTTGTGTAGGTGATTTGAGAACAAGGTATTGTTGAACCAGTTTGGAGTGTCTGCATGTGTGTAGCAGAGTTGTGCTGAAAAGGATTTGTACTAGCAAGAAAGGAAGTGTTGTAATCAGATCATTTTACCCTGTTGTTCCCTAATAGTTACACCCGTTTGAAATTCCTTAACCATGTAGATCCTAACAGGTCTTATATTGTAAATCCCTTCACCAGGTGGCAAATTAACTTGAGTTTGAAATCCTCTAACAAGATTACTCTTAATAGGGTAGAGTTCCTAACAAGATCGACGAAAAATCCCTTGACTGGGTGACTCCTAACAGGGTCTTCTCTTAACCAGGCATATTGTAAGCTCTTAACTGGGTGCATTCCAAAAGAGTACAAAAACATATTGTGGGTGCTAATTCCCACCGTGGTTTTTCCCAGTTGGGATTCCACATGAAAAATCATTGTGTTATGGTTTGCATGATTTGTCAGATGTTTTCTTATGTGGTTATATTTATTGCACGCTTATTGATTTTCAAGTTGGTGAAAGTTATTATCAGATTTATTAAGTTATTGCTTGCATTGATTCACCCCCCCTCTCAGTTCCTTATAGGTTTATCATTTGGTATTAGTGCCTAATTCCCCTAAGGCTTAATCACTTGGGAAGGATCTCTAAGGCTAACATGGGGGAAGGTTCAATGAGTGACAAACTTTCAAATAGGCTTGCAGAATCTAAAGAAGCCCTTGATAAACTAAAGGTCAAGTACAAAGCTTCATTGGCTAAGAGAAGAGAGTTGGTTGAGAAGTTGTTGGAACTTAGTGAAAGCAGTTCATCTGAGGAAGAAACCATTGATGCCTTGTCTAATGAGGTGGAAAAGGTGAATGATGAAAAGACAAATCTGAGGAGAGAGTTGGAAGCCCTTACCATTAGTATGAGCCAAGAGTTGGAAGCGAGGAGGGCAGCTGAAGATAAAATAAGAGATAAGGAGCATGAGATCTTTAAAATAAACTAGGAGATCGGTACCTTGCATGCACATCTTCATGAGACCAAAGAGGAATAAGAGGAAATACAAGCTGATCTAAACATGGCTATGTCTCTTAGAGAAAGTCTCACAAAGAAGAATGAGGAGCTTACCGAGTTGACTGATGCAAATGACTTATTATCTAAATTCAAAAAGCCCACTACTATTCTTGATGAGATGATTCAAACACAAAGGAAGAAAGGAGATACACATGGCTTGGGATACACAACCTTTGAACAAGGAGAGCCATCTGGTACCAAGGTCACCATGCATGAAGCCAAATCTGCACCAAAGACTAAGAAGAACATCGGTAAGAGAACCTACAAACTAGTATGTTTTAACTGTCATAAGGTAGGTCATACTGCAAATGTTTGTAGAAGTAGATCTAGTACTTTTGATGGATATAGACCTAATGCATATGAAGGATATAAGGCTAGTACTTTTGATGGATAATACTTCAATTGCAACAAGTATGGGCAATGATCTGTTGAGTACAAGTGAAGAGAAAACAATCAAAGATCTTACATGGATCAGAGGTCTAATGGTGAATGGCAGAGATCTTACAATGACTAGAGGAACCCTACTTGGCAGAGACCTTATGTGAATCAGTCTATTCCATATGAAATGGAGAATATATGGAATATGACATGTTCAATCTATCACAACTATGGTAATGTGGCTATGAATTGGCGGAGAAGAACTAATAGAGGCAATGCTAGACCCTGGAGAGAATCTAGCATGGCATGTTTCCACTATCACAAACAGGGATGCATTTCAAGGTTTTGTAGAGCTAGAATGAACCAACCAGTTAATCAGTCTATTGACTAGAAAGGAAAGAAGAAGGCAGATGTGGAAGATACCAAAAGTGAGATGAATAAGATATGGAGGAAGAAAAGTGAGGGGAAACCATCAGAGGAATCCAATTATTCACTTGGTGAGGAGAATCCTTCACCGGAAAACTAATCTATGTATGAAGCTTAGGGGGAGCATATTGTCAGATCCATTTCTAGACCTTGTAAATGGTGTGCGGTAAGTCAAATCTACATGTTTTGATGCAAACTGATGTTATGAAGTGATTTTGAGATGTAACTGGTAAATTGGATGTGATATGTGAACCAGTAGCAAGTTCTAGGGTTGAACGGTGATTAGGGTATGTTCAACCGGTTTAGCATTAAATGCATGGTAAAAGGTAAAAGGTAAAGGTTCAATTTCCTTAATTGGAAAAAGTAATACTATGATGAGAATGGAATCAAGAGACACATATCTACACCAAGGACACCACAACAGAATGGGACTATAGAAAGGAGGAACCAGACCATAGTTGAAGCAACAAGAACAATATTGATACAAGGGGATGTACCTAAAATGTTTTGGAGAGAATCAGTCAACACTGCAGTATACACAATGAGCTGCATATTGGTCAAGAAAGGTAGTGACAAAACTCCCTATGAATTATGGTATGGTCATACTCCTAATGTTAGTTATTTCAAAGTCTTTGGTAGTAGGTGTTACATAAAGAGAGATGAGTATACCAAAAATTTTGATCCTAAAAGTGATGAAAGAAATTTCCTCGGTTATTCAACTAAGAGAAAAGCATTCAAGTTCTTTAAAAAAAGAACCAAGAATATTGTGGAAAGTGTTAATGTGAAAGTTGATGAGTATTCTAACAAATCTGATGATACCAATAAGTCTGATGTAGTAGATGAACAAAAGATAGTGATCATTGAACTAGAAGTTCAAAACGATGTTGAGCAGAATGGTGTGGAGGATGTTGCTCAACCGGTGGAAGAAGATGATGAAGAAGAAGAGGCTTCTACATCAGAACTGGTTATACCTAGATATGTAAAATTGAATCACTCTATAGATCAGATAATTAGAGACAGGAATGCTAGAGTACAAACAAGAAGCAAGATGAAAGAAAGTGCTTGTCTGATTTCCACAATTGAACCTAAGATAGTGAGGAAAGCTCTCAAGGATGATGATTGGATAAAGGCTATGAAGGAGGAGCTTGATCAAATAGAGAAGAACAACACTTGGTCACTTGTCCCCAGACCAGCTGATAAAAATGTGATTGGCACTAAGTGGGTGTTCAGGAACAACTTGAATGAAGATGGTGAAGTGGTTAGGAACCAGGTTAGACTAGTTTGCAAAGGACATGCACATGAAGAAGGTGAGGATTATGTAGAAACCTTTGCACCGATTGCTAGAATTGAAGGAGTAAGAATGCTGCTTGTATTTGCAACATTCAAATGATTCAAGGTATACCAAATGGATGTCAAGTCTACATTTTTTAATGGAATTCTAGAAGAAGATGTTTACATTGAACAACCGAATGGGTTTGCATTGACTGAAGACAAGGACATGATGAATCAATGATGAACAGTTAGTACCAAACCAGTACTGAGGGAGGGGGTAAATCATTACTGACAAAAACTTTTCCTTGAACCGATTTGATTGAGAATCCTGCACTTTGACTAGCAAGCAATAACACCGGTCTAAACCAGATTACTACCGGTTAAGCACATTGAAAGACATAAACTGGTAACTCAAATTTAAACACAACCTAACATCTTATTTCCACTTCACCCATATGCATACACTAGTAATACTACAACAAAAATGTAAAGAATTACTGGTTCAACATGCTTTACTGCTTAACAGAGAATAACAAAGCATCACATGAAAGGCATCACACATAACACACATATTTTTCACGTGGAAACCCAACTGGGAAAAACCACGGTGGGGATGAATACCCACAAGCTATTCTTGAACTCTTTAGAAGCTCACTTTGTTAGGAGCCTAGTCCGGTTAAAGACTGTTACAACAAGTTCTATTAGGAATCGGTCCTGCTAGGGATCACCCGGTTAAGGGATGGCTAGAATACCTGGTTAAGGATTAAACCCTGTTAAAGGTTACCTTGTTAGAGGATTTTAGAACTCAATGATTTCGAGTCACCCTGTTAAAGGATTTACAGCAAGCTGGTTAAAGCTACCCTGTTAAAGGATTTTCCAAATGTTGAAGTGGTTAGAGATCAACAGGTATTACAATGATCTAGTAACAACACTCAATGCCAATGCAGATCTGCTTTAGTTCCTTCCTTCTGTACTCACACTCTGCAGGTATCTATTCTCATATCTGGTCTGGCAAGAATCACATATCTTTGCACTTAGATACACACACAACATTTGCCAACAACCTCAACATGAAAATCACCATCGACCTTATAGAAAACAGATAGGTCGGTAGCATAAACCCTAAACCCTAAACATTTAGGTTGAGCGATTTAGATGGTTCAATCCTGACCATTGAACACTTTTCATTTGAATACAACTGTCTTGAACAGATCTCAAGGCATTCTCCATCGTTCGTTCTTCACCGCATCTTGGAGGCGATAACCCATCACGCGTTATCCACCATTTACAGAGACTTCGCACATTCCCGAGGTAGATAGGATCAATCTCCTTCATGCGTACAAGGCTGACGTGGCAACACAATCTGATCTCCATTACAATGCTAACTCATCACATGATGTCATCGGTTGAATCACACAAGCTTGGAACACTTCAACCGAAAACCCTGAAGCTGAGACTACCAACCGGTAGTCATGCAAAACTTCCATAGACCGGTGCTTATACCAGCACACCGTTCACTTCAAACATACTGCTTCACTATGTTATACCAGTTCTTACATATACCGGTTCACTAGTTGTACCAGTTCTCAGTATCATACCGGTTCTCTTGAACATATTGACATACCAGTTCTCAGTATCATACCGGTTCTCCTGAACATATTGACATCAATGACAACATACAATATCATCATGTCAATATACTCTGTACATATGCCAACAGGACATGGTGTGCAAACTTCATAAATCTTTATATGGGTTGAAGAAAGCTCCAAGGGCATGGTATGAGAGAATCCATTCATACCTGATAAAGATTGGATTTCAAAGAACCAGTGAGGAAAACAAAATTTACTTGAAGACAAAAGGAGACAAGTTATTGATTGCAGAAGTGTTTGTAGATGATATCATATTTGGAGGAGATGATGACATGAGTTTAACTTTTGTAGAAGAAATAGAAAAGGAATTTGAAATGTCTTTGATAGGTGAAATCAAAATTTTCATTGGTTTGCAGGTCCAACATATGAAAGGAGGAATCTTTATTAGCCAGTCCAAATTTGTGAAGGAGGTATTGAAAACCTTTGGAATGGAAGACTCTAAACTAGTTGAAACCCCTATGGTTACTAGTTGCAAATTATCCAAGGAAGATGATTCAGATCCAATGGATGAAACTGAGTACAAATCAATGATTGGTAAACTACACTATGTTGTTCATAGCAGACTGCACATTGCTCATGCAGTTCATATAGTGGCTAGATATCAGAAAAGTCCTTAAGAGACTCATATGGTGGCAGTAAAGAGAATTTTTAAGTATCTTAGAGGAACTATTGATTATGGATTATGGTATGCATACAAAGGAAACTTCTCTTTAAAGGTGTTCACACATGTTGATTGGGTAGGTAATATAGATGACCAAAAGAGCACAACCGGTGGTGCATTCTTTCTAGGAGGAAGACTGGTATTCTGGACTAGTAAGAAGAAAAGTTGCATTTCTTAGTCTACAACATAAGGAAAGTATGTGGCTGCATCTATGAACTTGACTCAAGCAATATGGATGAGACATGTATTATAAGGATTCAAGGAGAATATGACAAAACCGGTGGTCATATATTGTGATAATACAAGTGCAATAAGCATTTAAAAGAATCCTGTATTGCATGCTAGAACAAAGCATATTGAACTAAAGTATCATTATCTGAGGGAAAGAGTCTAGGAAAAGAAAGTCATGATGGATCATGTGTCAAGTAGGCAGCAGTTGGCTGACATCTTCACTAAGCCATTGCCTAAAGCAACCTTTGAGTATCTCAGAGGCAAGCTAGGGGTTATACCTCTACAACATGTCAACTAAGATGATGTTGTAATATCAATCTAGGAAACTAATTGAAGATCTTTCATTGTGGATTGATGAGAAAAGGGCTACTCCTCAGGGAGAGCAGCAGAGATGAAGAAAAAAATAGCAACTAAAGATGAATTTGACACTTTGCACCTTTGGCATTATTGTCAAAGGGGAGAAGAAAAGTAAAGGGAGAGAATAACAGTGAAGAGAAAAAAGAGAAGAACTGATGAAGGGATAAGAAAAGAACAATAAATCAATCATAACAATTAGAGTTCCAGTTTTGCATAGTGAACTTTTGGTGTTGCCATCAATGCCAAAGGGGGAGACTGTTGGCATAACTGATGGAGATGATGATGAGATGAGAAGATGACCGGTAAAGTTGATATGATCAGGTATATGATTTTAAGGGGATATTGTTGGCTTGATGATGATGATATAATTGTAATAGGATGTTTGATGACTTTATTTGTGTTGTTATTGATGGCAACCATGTTTGTTTAGTCATCTAGGTCATCCAAACCAACTAGTATAGCCTAACCGGTAGTGGAATCAGTTAGACAACAAAACTGCTAAGTTGTTGTCAACGAGTAAACAAGAAATGATCGATGATCAAGTGATGGGTATGGACAATTGGAGAAGATTCAGGTGTTGTGGTTCAAAATTTATGTTCATAACATTGGCATGAGTCTGTGATTGAAATCACGTCAAGTTTGGTGAACTGGAAAGCACATTTATAATTAACTGTTATGAACTCTCTGAAGAAGAATAAATACCGATATCAAATCTTTAACCGATAATGATTTAAGATTCGATAGTGGATCTTATCATGATCATAACTTAGTGATGACATGTCATAATCCATGTGCAATGATAAGATGGTATTTGAGTGCGTACAAGGATCAGATTTCTTGGGAAACAACAAAGTGCTTAGTAGAATGAAACAAGGGTTTGATTGCTTATCAAATTGATGTGCAGTGATCATTAAATGACGGAAATCATCTAGAAATTTGTTGTAATGATTTGTAATGTATTTTGGTGGAGAGTTTTTCTACGCTAAATGTAAATTCATTGTATCTTGTTGATGTAATTAGGGTTTGTAGCTGCCCTAACTAAAAAGTATATTTAGGGCTACTTGGAGAAGAGATTTTGTGTCGGTGATTTGAGAAGAAGGTATTGCCAAACCAGTTTGAAGTGTCTGCATGTGTGTAGCAGAGTTGTGATGAAAAGGATCTATACTAGCAAGCAAGGAAGTGTTGTAATCAGATCATTTTGCCCTATTGTTTCCTAATAGTTACAGTAGTTTGAGATCCCTTAACCAGGTAGATCCTAAAAAGTCTTATATTGTAAATCCCTTCACCAGGTGGTTCATTAACTTGAGTTTGAAATCCTCTAAGCTCCTAACAGGGCTGAAGCAAAATCCCTTGACCGAGTGACTCCTAACAGGGTCTACTCTTAATCAGGCATATTGTAAACTCTTAACCAGGATAGGCCTTTAACCGGGCGCATTCCAAAAGAGTGCAAAAACATATTGTGGGTGCTAATTCCCACCATAGTTTTTCCCAATTGGGTTTCCACGTGAAAAATCATTGTGTTATGGTTTGCATGCTTTGTTGGATGTTTGCTTATGTGGTTATATTTCTTGCATGCTTATTGATTTTCAAGTTGGTGAAAGTTGTTATCAGGATTTATTAAGTTTTTTCTTGCACTTATTCACCTCCCCCCCCCCTCTTAGTGCCTTATAAGTTTATCAGTATTTAGATGTGTGATGAGTCTATTCAATGATTTGGATTCAAGATTTGGTGTTAGATAGTTTTATGAAATTGTTGGAGATGTTTTTTTCCTCCTAAAGTCTATAGAATGTTTTCAATTGGAGTTCCTTGGGTCAATTTTATTATATTATTATGTTTATACCTTCTTAGAGTTTATTTTGTGCCGATTACAATGAGTATATATACGTCATATTAAGCCCACTATGTCTTGTGCAAATTTGATCCCGTTTTTTTTGCATTTTCTGTCAAAAAGTATAATCTGTTTCAAATATGCTACAAGACTATAAATGCACTACAACATCTGAAAAATTCACTAAAATAGTAAACGTATGCGCTAGACTATCTGTTTTAGGGTTTTGATCAGTTTAAGGTACTTTTTGATGTTAGTTGGATTTTGGGTTGTACCAAAGGCTTTTTGAGGGCATTTATGATGTTGTCTAATGTTGATTTATGATTGGTGATGTCTTCATATGATTTATTTGTGAGTTTTGTATGAATTTTATGCCATTTGAGTTTTTTGTGCTTCCTCTCTTGTTGATGTGGCCAGAGAGATTGAGATTCTTGTGATTCTACGTGAGCAAGTGAATTGGCCTTGCTGACACTATTTGATGATTCATTTTAGATTTCTATGGATTTTATTATGGTCCTTTTGATGTTGTTTTGGCCAAGAGGCTCATTGGTTTTGGTTCTCATGTGTGACCTTTCACATGTTTTATCTCATGAGATGAGATTGTTGGTTGCGTATGGATTGGTTATGATTTTAAATTCATGTATGTTCTCCATTTTGATTATGATTTTAGAGCCTCTTGTGTTGTCATTGTTTGAGACCATGTTAGGGGGGAGTGGGATTCCTTGTGATGACTGGGGTCACGAGAGATAGGCTTGCATGAGGTTCCTTGTAAGGATGCATGAAGTCTAGACTGCTAGGGCACATTGGGAGTTTATCATGTTATTGTAATCAAGTGGAAACTTAATAATGAACTCATGGGATGGGTAGATAGATAATTAAATAAGATAATTAATTGATTTGTGCCTCATGACTTGATCCTAGGGAGGATGTTTTAGGATAAGCATGAGAAGGTTGTGAAGACGATTAGTCAATCTCCCTTGACCTCTCATAGGTTGAGATGGCTCCACATGTCCATCAGGCTAGGGCCTTATGTTATGTGTTATGTGTATGTCATGTGATGACACTCCACTCCTACATGTGTTCCCTTTGATGTTCTTATGACTATGCCTTGTTGATTGATAATCCTCTGGGAGTTTCTTATTGTGATTATTTATGCTGGTTGAATTTGATCCATGCTTGAGAGTGTTGTTGTAATCTTATCTTTTGGTATTAAGTGTCAACCTAGATGTAAAGTGTGTGTTGGGACCTGGTGTCATCTCCTAGCATGGGGGGTGGTTCCTTTGGTTCCACATCCTCGAGTGGTTGGTGTTTTTTACCATTGGTTTTTTTGTTCCCCTTGTTGGTGTTCTTTCTTGTGTGGAAGTGGATTCTTCATCATGGATTATGGATTATATTGTAGAAGATTCATGTATTTGGATATCATTTATATGAGATGTAATATACTCTTGTAATAATCAGAGGAGATGTAGTAGATGGATGAGCTATGCTCTTGTTTTGTAAATCATGTAATTGCAATGATGTATGTAGCCTAGATGATGCCTTGGATTGAGGCTTATGGATGTAATGTAATTGAGGTATTTGTGATTGATGTTATGACAGTGATTCATGTAGATCCCTATTCTTGTAATGATTTCATATTGACTAGACTTTTTCATGCATGTGTTGATTGATATTTGAAAAAAATGGGAAACTAGCCTTGTAGTGGATTTTTAAGTGATAATTAACCTTCTATGGTAGAATGATTGTAAGCATTAATCAAGGCTGAAATATTATAATTCTTAAATGTGGTTTTCATTTATGTTAATGCATTGAAATGTTAGGCATAACAATGGTTAATTGGTAATGGCATTAGGACTTTGCATTAAGCATATATTAAGCATTTAAAGAAAAAAGATGTTTAAGTATCTCTTAAGTGATCTTATGTGTTAAAATGAATGTATTTCATATTATGTGTATAGTGAAAGATAAACATGATGGTTGCATAATGTTCATAAGTATTTGAATGATTAAGGGATAGTTGTTGGCATTTTTGATGATTGATGTTGTGATTGTCATTGATGGACACACACTTGATTTGAGATCACTTTTTGTATGTATGAGTTAAAGCTCAACCGGTATTTGTTCCAACGGGTATGATGTATTATAGTCTTTAGACTATCGGTGTTTTGCAAAAAGTGTTTACCGATCTGAAGCAGTATGAAGACCCCAAGCGGTTCAAGGATTTCAAGTGGTACGAAGGAATGAAACGGCACAACTCATATTTCCCAGTATTCATTTTGTCAAACCGACAACTGGTATTTTGCTTAAACCGGTATTCTGTATGAACCGGTAATACTCTGTGATGAGTTACCAATTGGCATTTTGTGATGAGTTGCCATCCACCAATTGTTTGGCGGTGCTTTTTGTGTCATGTTACCAAATATGTCTAGATGCATTGAACCTAGGAAATCGTATTGTAATCCTATTGGACTGACATGAAATCAGATTCCTTTATAAGGACATCATGTCTAGGGTTTTAGGTTGTTGCTAGGGTTTAAGGTGGTTGATGAGTTTTTGTAAGGGAGAACACAGAAGAGAAGTTCAGATCTATAAGAGAAGGTGAAGTGTCAATATGTTGAAGACTAAACTAATGCTGGAATGCATTAGGAACAAGCTATCAAGGATCTAACCAAGCAATCTGTGCTATTTGCTAGATCACTCACTTGTTGATTACTCACATCTGTGGATCTAAAATCCTATAGAAAGGTAGTTTTTAACCGAACTTATCTCCTAATAGAGATTGAGATTCCTAACAGGATTTGTTCTGGTAAAGAACATTGTATGACCTTAACCGGTCTGGTTCCTATTCTGCAGATAGTTACTTGTGAGTTTCATCTCATCGTGGTTTTTCCCATTTGGGTCTCCATGTCAAAATCTCTTGTGTTATGGTGTTTGTGCTTTTGTGGGTGAATGCATTAATTTCTATTTGGTTTGCATGTGTGCTAACCGGTTTGTTTGCTAAACTGTTTTACCGGTTTACTGGTAGTCTAGTAAAGTGTTTAAGTACACTAATTTTTGGCATAATAATTCACCCTCCCCTCTTAGTATTCATCAATTGGTATCAGAGCCAACCTTTCTATAAGTCTAACCACTTGGAAAGAGATATGGGGGAATACACTGTGAGGGAACTTACTCATCGGCTCACTCAGTCTGAGCAAGCCTATGATGATCTTATGGTCAAATATAAGGCCTCTCAGGCAAAAAGGAGAGAACATGCTAAAAAATTGATGGAGCTATCTGAAAATAGTTCTTCTGATGAAGCGGACATGGAAGCCCTAATTGAAGAAGTAGAAAACCTAAATGAATCCAATTCCAACCTGAGAAAAGAGTTGGAAGGACTGACTATTTGAATGTGCCAAGAGCTTGAGAACCAGAGGAAAGCTGAAGATCTGGTAAAAGACAAAGATCATGAAATATCCAAGCTGAAGCAAGAGATCAGTGCCCTAACTGCTCAACTCCATGTGAGCAAAGTGGAAAAGGAAGACATGCAAGGAGAACTAAACATAGCCATCTCTGAGAATGCAAACTTGATGGAAACAAATGCTGCTATTTCCAAAGAACTCTTTGAGTCAAAGTAAATACTTTCTAAGTTAAACAAGAGTACTATTAAGCTAGAGCAAAAGCTTGAATTAGCCAAACCTGTCAAGAATACTGATGGACTTGGTTACTCCAGTCATAAGCAAGGTGAGACCTCTGGTGCAAATGCTGAAGCATTGAAGAAGCAACCAACATTCAAAGGTAAAGGTAAGCAAAAGTTCAAACCTGTTTGCTTTAACTGTCTTAAAGGACATACTGCTAATGTATGTAGGAGCAAAGCCTACAATAATTTTCCTTACTTTATAAACGATGTACCTAGATCCAATAAGTTCAATGGTAATTGTTATGCATGCAACAAGTTTGGGCATAGAGCATCTAAATGCAGGTCTGTTATGAACAACACTGGAAGATATCCTCAGAGGACTCAAGGAGTTGGTCCGGAACCTTTTGTGAACCAGAATCACAACTGGTTTAATACCTTTAATCATCAGTCAGGAAGCGGTGGCTATCAAGCGGCAACCAGATGGAGAGAAAACTGTTTGATCTATCATTGTCATGGTCACACTGCTACAACATGTAAGAGGAAGAACGGTAACATGAATAATGGACCTTGGAGAGCACCTGGAATGGTCTGCTATCATTGCAACAAACTGGGTCACATTGCCAGATTCTGCAGAACAAGAAAGAACATATCAGATGACATACCGGTCACTCCGGAAGGAAAGATTGATAATGAAATGGTTCAAGTGGATATGAACAAAACCTGGAAAAAGAAACCAGCGGTGTTGCAAGAAGAATCGGTTTCTGCACCTAGTGTGGAAATCACGGAACCGGCAAACTAAGCATCAAAAAAGCTTAGGGGGAGCAAACGGCGAAATCATTCAAACCCCCAGTTTACACCTGTAAAAGACCTTAACTGGTATGAGATACCTGTCAGTCGACAGAAGACCAGAAATGGTAAAAAGCAAATTAGGGTTTACACCCTAATATTGGAGCATTTATTATGGTAGGTGGAGAACCTGTTTAAAAGGAATTTTCAAATCATTTCTCACTTATCATTTTTCAAGAGAAGAATTTTTTCAAGTGCAGAGCGAAGGAAAGCAATTTACACTGGGAATCAAAGAATTTATCAAAATCCTGAAGAAGAATCTGAGGCAAACATCTGTTGGAGGAGTGTAGAATGCTAAGTGGTATCCCCGCAACCGAAGGAGTGTGTGGAGAAGTTCAAACTACAAAGCCCTAAATTTTGATCAGCGAAGGTATTTTTCATAATTCTCCGTTTATCATGGCTTCCGCATCTCATGATAGCTCTAGTGTTACTGTTGATTCTATGGACTTCATTCAATGAAAGTCAAAATACAATGCCCTATCTCAAGTACCTTTTGGCGTAATAGTAGAAGAAGGCATTTCTGATTACATAGACTACAAAATCAAAGACCTAGGGTCTCTTGTAATCCATTCCTAGCTGAGCTTATTCTGTGGAAAGGATAAGAAGATTAAACTAGAATTTAGCATTCTGGAAAAGAAGAAACTTCAAAATGTAGTTTACTTTCTTGAAGAATTTTCGGATGATCACATTCGCATTATTCTAAGAAGGGTACACGGTGATAAGATGTACCTAGAGTGGACACATGATATTACACCTGAAGCAATTCATCCCGTCACCGGTTTTTGTAACACAGGGGAAGTGCCAGCCCTAAGGAAGGTCAGCAAGACTGAAATGTCCAAGCTCACCGGTTCAGTGAGCGACTCACGTGGAATGACCGTCAACTCAATCAAGGATGATCTAGTCAAGTATGCCTGCATGGTGATAGGTTACCGGATGTTCTCTGCTAGCAGAATTAATTCTGTCTCTACTACAACGGCAAATGCCGCTTACAGGATGATCAAGGAAGATGCATCATTTGATCTGTGCACTTGTATGCAAAGACAACTTATGTTGAATCTTAAGTCGATCAAATGAGACAATGCACTGAGATTCAAGTTCGGACAACTACTGGTTGGGTTGTTCTTTTACTTCCAAGGCTACTTTCCAAGAGTAGGTGATATTCAGTGGTCTGCCGACCAACCGATGACAAAACAAATCAAGGAAAGTCTATAAGCAGTTGGAACCAGCTATCCAGAAGCACTGAACAAATACTTTGATGAGTTCAGACGCAAGATGAGCCAAAGGATAAGAATATCTAGTGATTTAGTCAAAAAGTATGAGGAAGACATCTGCTTCACCATCAAAGTGGATGAATGCATAATGGAGGTTGTTGAGCCTAGGCAGGAAGAAGTAGAGCCTATGAGCTATGAGGTAATGAATGATATGTTGGACGGGTATGCTTCTACCCTAATCGCCTCACCCCTTGATCCTAAGGCAAAGAGAACTGGAACCTATTTGGAAAGGGTTACACCAGTTGCAGAACCCTCAGAAAAGAAAGGAAAGGTAGTGCCTTCAACATCGACACCGGTTACTGCAGCCAGTCCCAAAGTGACCAAGCGGTCACCAACTAAGAAGAAACCAGAAGTGGCACCTGCAAAAGTCTTTGAGAGGAAGCGGAAGACAAAAAGCAATACACCGGACTTAGAAGAAACTATGTCAGAAGAACCACCTAAGAAGATCAGGCAAACAAAGAAAAATACAAAGAATGAACCGACATCATCTGCATCGGTAAATATTGATATTTCTTCTTACAAACCTTTGACACATTGTCAAAGAACTATAAAGAATATTAGGCAAAAAGTGCTGAATGATTTAATTGATTGTTTTGATGACTTCAATGATGATGAAAAGGAAGAAGCTGAACAAGAAATCATTAAGTACTTGTGTGTTAATGATCGGTCACCTTCAGAAATTAGATCTGAGACACCGGATTATTTGTATAATTCTTTAGACAATAAATGGCGCATTGCCATAGAAAAGGAATAGGAAATGAGGGAGGAAATATTTTCTCAACATTTTCCTGATGTATCAAATTCAGAACTTTTTGAAGTTATGAATAAATACAAAGGCCTCTTCTTCATGAGAAGAAGAAGACTCCTGTTACTGGAAGGAAAGGTTCATGAAGTGATCAAAGATACACATACTCATGCTCAAGAAGCTCTTAAGATGCATCAAGTGGCTAAAGCCAACAAAAAAGCTAAGCAAGAACCGGAAACTGGCAAACCAGATGAGGTGTATAACAGTGAAGAAGAACCGGTCACAGAACAAATGGAACCCATTGATGTTGATGCCTTAGATGGTGAAAATGTTACTCATGATACACCATCAGAAGGAACAAGACAAGAAAAGAAGGTAGAAGAAGAAAAGAAGCAACAGGAAGCAGAAAAGAAGAAATAGAAAGATGAAGAGGATAAGAGAAAAGAAGAGGAAAAGAGGAAAGAGGAAGCTGATAAGAGAAAAGAGGAGAAAAAGAAGAAAGAGGAAGAGGATAAGAGAAAAGAGGAGAAAAAGAAGAAAGAGGAAGAGGATAAAAGAAAAGAAGAGAAGAAGAAGAGAAAAGAAGAGGAAAATAAGAAACAAGAGGAAGAGAGGAAGAAGAAGGAAGAGGAAAAGAAAGAAGAGGAGAAGCGGAAAGAGGAAGAGAAGAAATGGGAAGAGGAAAAGAGGAAGAAGGAAGAGGAGAAGAAGAAGGATGAAGAAGAGAAGAAGCGAAAGAGATGAAGAGAAGAGACAAGAAGAAGAGAAAAGAAAGAAAGAAGAAGAGGAGCAGAGGAAGGCTCAAGAAGACCAACAAAAATCCAAGGACAAAGAAGCAGCAGAAAAGTGTACACAAGTGGAGACCCCAATGGCAACCGGTAGTCAGGCTAAAATGGCTGACATTACCAGTCCTATTGACCTCCAGTCTACAAATGAATCAGAGCTATTGCAAAGCATTAAGCTTGCTCAAGAGCAATTGGATTCTCTAAGGAGAAAAAAGGAGGAAGATGTTATCCAAACTGCGGTGGAAACACTTTCCAGTTTGATACCTGGTATGAACCTTCCCAGTACCGATTCCTCACTTGCACAATTGAAGCTCCTATGCACAGTTATAGAAGACCAGGTACAAATCCTGGAAGAGGTTGCAGAAGCAAATGCCAAGAAGGAACATCGAAAGGCTCTGGACACTACCTTGGTGAGAAAGTTAACAGAGCTCTAGTCTGATCTCCAGAAGGCACAAAAGGACATTAGAAATGCAATGAATGTGGGTAATCTACTACTCAACAAGATTTGCCAACCTCATTTATTCTGTGATGATGTGCTCACTCAGAAGGACAAACTGCAATCTGATATGCAGTCATTTATTAGCACCTTCAAGATGCCATATGATTGCTTTTCCACATATGGTCAAACTGTTCACCGGTTTCAACTTCAGTCTACAAGACTAGAGGCAGAGATAAGCAACCAGACATGAAATTTGTAGGAACTTCAACTGGTCCTACTACCAAGACTGCAAATTCTCCTGAAATGCTATCTAAATCTTGATGCCCTAACAATCACTCAAGAGATGAGCACGATAGATGCCATGTAAGAACAGGTCTCCTAGATGCAGACAGAGAAAGAGGTGGCTACCTCCCTACTTGACTCATGGTCCTTATCCATGAAGCAATTTTTGCAGGGCTTTAAATCAGTTTTTGACAAGTTTTACTTTTTACTGTCATAAACACTTATTATTTTAATACTAATGAAATAGGGGTTAGTCTGCAATACTTTTATCATTGTTGGCAAAGGGGGAGAAGTATAAATTTGATATAAATTTTGAATGTTTTGATGTATACTTTCATGTTATTTATGTTGAGTACTATACATTGTATTTTCTACAAAAGGGATAGTGTATATGCTTAGGGGGAGTAATTTTGATTATGGCATATTTTTGTTGTAAAACACTTAGATGTCAAATTTTTTCCTAAGTGTTGCCATCAATGCCAAAGGGGGAGATTGTTGGCATTTTTGATGATTGATGTTGTGATTGTCATTGATGGACACACACTTGATTTGAGATCACTTTTTGTATGTATGAGTTAAAGCTCAACTGGTATTTGTTCCAACCAGTATGATGTATTATAGTCTTTAGACTATCGGTGTTTTGCAGAAAGTGTTTACCGATCTGAAGCGATATGAAGACCCTAAGCGGTTCGAGGATTTCAAGTAGTATGAAGGAACGAAGCGGCACAACTCATATTTCCCAGTCTTCATTTTGTCAAACCGGCAACAGGTATTTTGCTTAAACCAGTATTCTGTATGAACCGGTAATACTCTGTGATGAGTTACCAATCGGCATTTTGTGATGAGTTACCAATCGGCATTTGTTTGGCGGTGTCGACACTCTAGCAGTGCTTTTTGTGTCATGTTACCAAATATGTCTAGATGCATTGAACCTAGGAAATTGTATTGTAATCCTATTGGACCGACATGAAATCAGATTCCTTTATAAGGACATCATGTCTAGGGTTTTAGGTTGTTGCTAGGGTTTAAGGTGGTTGATGAGTTTTTGTAAGGGCGAACATAAAAGAGAAGTTCAGATCTGTAAGAGAAGGCAGAGTGTCAATATGTTGAAGACTAAAGTAATGCTAAAATGCATTAGGAATGAGCTATCAAGGATCTAACCAAGCAATATGTGCTATTTGCTAGATCACTCACTTGTTGATTACTCACATCTTTGACAAGTCTGAAGCCCTTAATCGGGTAGGCCCAAAAGCCTTTTGTAAATCCTCTGACAAGGTGGTTCACATCTGTGGATCTAAAATCCTCTAGCAAGGTATTTTTTAACCAGACGTATCTCCTAACAGAGATTGAGATTCCTAACAGGATCTATTCTGGTAAAGAACATTGTATGACCTTAACTGGTCTAACCTTAACCGGTATGGTTCCTATTCTGTAGATAGTTACTTGTGAGTTTCATCTCACTGTGGTTTTTCCCATTTGGGTTTCCATGTCAAAATCTCTTGTGTTATGGTGTTTGTGCTTCTGTGGGTGAATGCATTATTTGCTATTTGGTTTGCATGTGTGCTAACCGGTTTGTTTGCTAAACTATTTTACCAGTTTACTGGTAGTCTATTAAAGTGTTTAAGTATAGTATTTTTTGGCATACTAATTCACCCCCCCCTCTTAGTATTCATCAATAGTAGGAACATTTGGAATTGGAGTTTAAAATGTACCTTAGAAATGGGATTGATTATGCATTGATTCATGTAGTCTAAGAGGTTAAAAGGTTTGCATATCATAATAAAGGAAAGCATTTAGGAACATGTAATATGAAAGGAAATTTTAAGTTCATTGCATTTGATTAAAGGATGTATCAATTAATTCATATCATTGAGTAGGAGCTTAAACTTAGAATAGAGTGCATCAATGATCATGTAGTTGCATATCATTCTAAGGGAATAAGTAAATGATTTGCATATGAGAATTCTTATATAGTAATGGTTTTAGATTAGGTAATTATGCATAGATGTTATTTCTTGGGTTTAAGGAAATTAAGTAATGACATTGAGATACCCTAGGGAAGTAGAGTAATGTGTTGTTATCATGTTATTAATGAGTTATTATTTGTTACACACATTGCATAAAAGATGTTTAAGTGAACATAGTTGTTACATAAAAAAAAGTATTTCATTAGATGTTGGTTTAGCTTATTTTCTCTAGGGTATTTTGGCGGGCATTACAAGCAGAGTCTATGACAGATACAAGATAGCTACCACAAGGATGATGACAACACAAGATTGCTCCAATTGAGAAGATCTTCTTAAATCTTCTTCACACTTGTTCCATCAGCGGCCTATTAGAACTTAACTTCTTTCTGAAGTTAATTCAATTCTTGCTAAATCTTCTCCAGTTTGGGTTGTAATTGTTACTTTTGCTTTAGATGGGTAACCATAGTTTAAATTTAAAATAAAGGATATATAAATATCATACTGTTCTCAGTAGGAGATAATAGGGAAATATTTAGTAAGCAATTTATAGTAGAGCCATTCTTTTTGTAATCAATCAGACTTTGTTTCACTTCCTTCTGGAAGTTCACTTTAATGGAAATTGCAAGTTGATCTCAAAGCTTCGTGTTTAGATCCCATCGGAGGAAGAGAAGGGCCTACTCAACCAAAGGGAGGTGATCTTGTTGTTGATTTAATTCTCATTTTTAGTTTTGAACATTGAGATTGATTTATTTCTGTTTAGTTCATGCAATGTCAAGTTTTGGTTAAATAAGAAGTTAATTTCAAAAGCAAGTATTAGTTTTCATTCAGATCACAATTGTTGGATAAAGTTAATTAGTTTTTATTCACTACTTTGGTAGAATAAATTTACATTAGATGCATTTTTTTGTTAAATTAGTTAATGAGATGATGAGTTTAAAGATTAGGATGGAAGAAGAGTTGTTGTTGAATGAACCCATGGATTTAGATGTTTATGCTTTGATACGTTAGATTTCCTTATCTGCAAATGTAATTAGACTTTACTTTCTGCAAGCATAATATAGATTTTTTTCAGTACTTAGTCATATATTTAAATTATTAAGACTTAGACATTATTCCAATTTTTTATACAATTCCATGGTTAAATTCCAACTTCATCCTATTCGAAGTCTTGTCATCAAAATATGAAGTCTTCCTTAGAATGAATTTGGTTTCATTAGTATAGAATGCAAAGGATATTTAGGGTTGAAACTCAATCATATCAAAGAGCTACTGATAGCTCCTGATAAGGACTTGACGAAGTATGATCATACCTCAGTCACCGTTCTGTAGTGCAAAAATGCCCAAAAATTATACCAAGTAATTTCTTCTCATAGATAGATTTAGACACACCTCGATTCAATATTTTAGAGAATTTAAATGGTGAAAGTTGACATATCAATGACCTTGCCCACCATTTTTGGTGCAGTTGCCAGGGACCTAAAAGATCTAGCTATTTAAGTTAGAACTTTACTGTCAATAAGGAAAGTGTAAACAATTGATGAGAAGAGTGAGAGATCGATTTGGAAGATTCCTTCAGAGACATCATAACCCTGATCAACTATTAGGAGAACCACAAAATGAATTTGAAGAACAAGAGTATCAACAACATCAAGAAGAAGAGATGTGTGACCACGAGGAAGCATAAGATCCCCCACCAAATAGGAAATTTTCATATCCTATCAACCTGAATGTGAGGGACAATGAACCTCCTATGAAAAACATTTCACCCTCTGTTTTACAAATTTTTAGAGGAAAAACTTTTGAAGATCCTGACCAGTTCCTTTTTGAGTTTAAAGTCCTATGTTAGACTTATGATTATACTACTGATAACCAAAAACTGAAGTTATTTTCTTGTACTTTAAAAGAGTCAACATTAAGATGGTTCATGGGATTAAGATTTTATTCTATCTCCACATGGCCTGCGATGATAACAGATTTCTTATATAAATACCAAGATTATTGTTGGGCAAGGGATAGAAAAGATGAATTATTTTGAATGAAACAATTGGAAGATGAAAGTCTAGAAGATTATGTTGACAGGTTTATGTTTGTGTACAAGAGATGTGTCGAAGGACTAAATGATGACATTAGTCAAACAATTTTTCTAAGGGGAATTGATGATGAATCAAAAAAAGATTTGAATTTAATGGGAAAAGGTGATATTAATAAAATTCCTTTAGAGGAAATTATTGAGATCTACAAGAATTACTCTAGAACAGAGTAGGGACTAGAAATTCCAAAAAAGCAAGGCTTTCGATTTTGGTGTGTCATGAGTGATGGACAAGCTGGAAAATTTAAAAAATCATATACTCCTCCACCTTAATACTCAGGAAGATAGGAAAACCACTGAGCCTTTAGCCATATGCTACTCAAAATGTAGGGGTAAACATATTTTAAGGGAATGTCCACTGAATCAAATTGACTTATGTGAAATCTGTGAAATAAATCATACAACAAAGTCTTGTAATCTCTTACCAGAGATTAGAAATCATTTAAAGAAACCTCCAATCATTCAGGAAGAGCTTAACTATGTAGGTCAAAGATCATATAATCAAGGATTTAATTCCTATTCAGGACAATATGGTCCTTAGAACAACTGGAATACTAATCAATGGGCTCCTCCTTTTCCAATGCAACCACCTCCTATACCATGTGGACCTCTAGATTGGGTTAATCCATAATGGAATCAAACATAGTAGAACCAACCATGGAAACAAAATCAACCTCAACGGCAACCTAGTCCACAGTCATGGCAACAAAATCAAAATCAATTTCAACCATGGAAAAACCAAGGCCCAAAAAGACCTTGGGGACAATATCCACCTCTTATCACTGGTCCAAAGACTACTAATGATGAGTAGGTTAATCAACCTCATATCCTAGCACAACCAGTTCCAAAACCTAAAAACAAATATCCTCAATAAACATTTAATGTTGATATTAATCCCTCTAGTTTAAATGTGATAGAAATCAATGACATTCAATTAAGAAATCGCAAT
Organism: Cryptomeria japonica; assembly: GCF_030272615.1. Classification (NCBI taxonomy): domain Eukaryota; kingdom Viridiplantae; phylum Streptophyta; class Pinopsida; order Cupressales; family Cupressaceae; genus Cryptomeria; species Cryptomeria japonica. The sequence continues at coordinate 685,201,620 of NC_081413.1, forward strand.
GTACCTTCAGGAGGTAATACCAAAGAGGATGAGAAAAAGGCAAAAGAAATGAAGGAAGAAGATCCTGAATCTGGAGAGAAAAAGGAGATGGCTAATAAAGCCCCATATTTAGAACATTTGGATACTCCACAAAAATCTCCTAACACCTCTCGATCTGATCATACCAATATGGCAGACTCTCCATTTTTTAGAGAATTAAAGAAAATTAACTTTGAAATTCCATTACTACAAGCTATCAAGGATATCCTAGAATTTAATCAAGTTATTAAATCACTACGTGTAAAGACACCTGGGAGGAAACATAGGTTTCCACCCAAAATTCAGATAGGAACCAAACTTACTGATGCTTTGTCAGGAAGGTTACTTCCACATAAATACAATGACCCTGAAAGTCCTATGATTACTTTAAGTATAGGAAAAGTGGAGATACCCTATTTGTTGATTGACCTAGGATCAACCATAAATGTCATAACAACACATATGATAGAAATGACAAGGATGAAAAACATTCAGCCAACAACCACAATGCTTCAGCTAGCAGATCAATCTACTACTAAGCCTGAAGGAGTTTTGGAAGATGTCACTATAACAATTGATACCAGGGATTATCCATTGGATTTTCTAGTGTTAAATGCCACGAAAAAGTAATCCGGTTATCCAATAATATTAGGGAGACCTTGGTTAGCAAAAACAACTACTCTAATAGATTATATATCTAGGAGTATAACCATTTCAAATGGTCAAAAGTAGAAGGAATTAACACTTTATCCTCTAGCTAAACCATCCATTCACTCCAACACTCAATAATGGGTTGATGATGATATGGATTTTGAAGAGGATGGAGTTGTGGAGTTAGCCATTTTTACCTTGATTGAGCACGTTGATGAATATGATTAATATGTAGAACAAGGAAACAAATTGGATAATCAAGGAGGGAATTGTGAAGAAAATAAGGAAAATTATTCTCACAAGGAGGATAAGAGTGAAATAAATAATAGACTCCTTCACAATGGAAATTTACATCCTTGTTCTCTCAATGCACTCATTGGGAATCCAGGAGAGGAAAAAAATGATACCAAAGAAATCCCGATTTCATGAGATAAACCTCTCTTTATCAATTAATCTTTATTACCCACTGAAGAGCAAAGGTTAAAGCTTACATTAGAAAAACATTCAAAATATTTTTCTTGGGAATACAAGGACATGAGGGGAATTCACCCTTCAATTTTGACTCATCATATCTACACTGAGAATGTCAAGCCTATAAGGAAAGGACAAAGAAGAATTAATTGGATATTGAGAGATATTGTTAAATCGGAAATAGAAAAATTATCGCAAGTTGGATTTATCTATCCAATTTACGATAGTCAATGGGTTTCACCATTGGTTATTGTACCAAAGAAGAATGGGAAGTGGTGTGTGTGTGTAGACTTCAAGGAATTAAATAAGGCCACTAGAAGAGATTATTTCTCTTTACCATTCATTGACCAAGTGCTTGATAACCAAGCTGGCAGTAGTTATTTTTTCTTCTTAGATGTATCCAGTGGTTATAACTAGATACAAGTGGCTCCTGAGGACTTGAACAAGAAAACATTTACTTGTCCTTGGGGAACTTTTGAATATAGGGTCCTCCCCCATCCTTCGAGCACGCCATCCCCAAAAGAAAAGTAAACCACGATCACTGGAGTCGAGGGGTGCTACCACGACTAACCAAAACCACTCGGCTCTTCATTGTGATAGCTATCTATTGTTATATACGTCATATGACTATTTTAGATTTCACCTGTTTCTATCTATGTATGCCTATCCCAGGCATGTAACTCAAAGTGTTGTGCTTTTCGACTCTGTAATGCACCAACTACTTCATGGTAAAACTTATGATGAAGAATTGGAAAAATTAGATAAGGTATTACAAAGATGTAAATACCACCAGTTATCTCTTAACCTTGAGAAATGTTCACTTATGATGACTAGAGGAATTGTTCTAGGTCATCATATATCTAAGGAGGGCATTAAAGTTGACCCACGAAAGGTAGAAATCATTCAAAAAATTCATGTTCCAAAAACACAAACTGATGTGAGAAGTTTTCTTGGTCATGCAAGTTACTATAGAAGGTTTATTGAATGTTTTAGTAAAATTGTTGAACCATTGTTCACATTACTTAAAAAAAATTCAGAATTTTTGTGGACAGATAACTGCCAGAAGTCGTTTGAAGCTATCAAGTATGCTTTGACTACTTCCCCAATAATTAAATGACCTATTTGGGGAGAACATTTACACATTCATGCTAATGCTTCCAATTTTGCCATTAGAGTAGTTCTGGGACAAAAAGATGATAATGGGGCAATGCATGCCATTTACAATATCAGCAAAAACTTGAGTCCAACTACAAGGAACTATACAACAACTGAGAAGAAATTTTTAGCTATTGTATATGAAATAAATAAGTTTAGGCATTATATTACTGGCTATAAATTTTTTATCCACACAAATCATGCAACAATTAGATATTTAATGAATAAAGCTATTGTGGGAGGTTGTATAATCAGATGGTTATTACTTCTATAGGAGTTTAATATCACCATTGTGGATAAGCTAAGTAAAGATAATGTTGTAGTTGGTTTCTTTTCAAGAATGGTTTTGCACTAAAATGATGAACCAGTGAATGATGCTTTTTTGAATGATTGCTTATTTGCCATTTCAGTTCAATCACCGTGGTTTGTTGATATTGCAAACTATCTTGTAACAGGGAAGTTCCCTAGTCAATATAATCCTAGGAAAAAGAAGAGATTAATTCATTAAATTTCCAGGTTTTAATGGATTGATGGTATATTATTTAAAGTATGTCCTGATCACGTTTTTCGCAAGTGTATATAAGAGATTGATATTTATGATATCATACATGCATGTCATAATGAGCCAAAAGGAGGACTTTATTCAGTGATCACAACAGTTCATAAAATATTGGGAGTAGGTTATTTTTGGCCTTCTATGAATAAGGATGTTTCATTCTATGTGAAACATTGTGATGAATGCCAATGCAAGGGGAGACCGACAACAACAATGGAGATGCCTCTTCACCCTCAAATAGCCCTTGAGCCATTGAAAACTGGGGAATTGACTTCATAGGACCTATAGATCCTCCTTCCAAAGGATTCCACCATATTTTGGTTTATACTAACTATATTACAAAGGGGATAGAAGTAAGAGCATTTCCAGTGGCTAGAGAAGACAAGGTTGTTGAATTTCTGTATAAACAAATCCTCCAATGGTTTGGCGCTCCAAGGGAGATAGTGTCTGATCAAGGGCCGTAGTTCTTGTCTTCTATGATGGAAGCTTTCATGCAAAGATATAGGATGACACACTGAAAATATTTTTTGTATCATCCACAAGCTAATGGATAGGTGGAAGTTACCAATCAAGAGTTAGAAAATATCATTACAGACTATTTCTCTAAGGAAATCGGATTGGTCCGATAGACTGGATGAAGTAGTCTGGGCTTATAAAACAACATGGAAAACTGTTGGAATCCAAGAACACTAAGAGGGGGGGGGTGAATTAGTTTCTACCGGTATGATAAATTTTAATCTTATTAAAATGTGCATACACCAACCGGTATACCGATACATATAGAATTGAAAGAAGTAAAGAAACCAATAAGCCAATCACATTAATGGATATCATAACACACAAAATTATACGTGGAAAACCTCAAAGAGGAAAAACCATGGTGGGATTTGTGACCCACATTATCAATTCACTAGCCATATGAAGAGATATTACAAAATATAGAGGTCTGCACTTGTAGGAAGGCTTACAGCCTAGAGAACACTACTCAATCACAAAAGGAGCCTCATTGACTACATATAAATTTAGACTACAATTCAGAGAAATGAATGAACTGCTAAGATAGCATCTTCTATGCCAGAATACAGTTTCGATTAAGCTCTGTTTGTTCCAGTCTGAAACCCTAAACCCTTTATCGGAATAACCCTTTACAAAAATATCCTCTCATACATAATCTCTCTCATATATTTTGCATCTTCTATCCATCCACATTCGCATCCTTATCCTCATTATCATATCTCAAAATGATCTAATCCAACTGACCTATATACCCTATACAATTTAGCATGCCTTATGTCAGCTTACAAAGATAATTACAATATCAATATACATGTCGGCTAGATAACATAAATACATGAATATCAAAAACAATTGTCAATTTTGGATCCAAAAGATGTTGGCTTTCAATACTGATAAATTGATTCTAAACCATGTCGGCCTATATTGCCTGTAACCAAAGAAATCCTATCGGTGTCGGTGAAGTGTCTATGAAGTTCCTATCAGTACACAACTGAACCAAAACATGAAGCCAGAATAAGATACCATGTTGCCATCAATGACAACATAGTGAAACCAACCAATTGAGTGTCAATTGCCAACAATCTCCCCCTTTGGCATTGATGGCAACACTCATGTGAAAAATGATCATGGTTTCATCTACCGATTTCATCCTAAACCTACTCCTCCTGAGATAAATATTCATCTATGATCATAATAAAAAATACTCCATATCTCAATATCTCAATATCTCCATATCTACCCCTAATGTATACAACTCCCTTTTTCTTTGTCACATCTATATCACTCCCGCTTTGACATCAATGCCATCAAAATTTCCAAAAAGAGTACCAAAAATCCAAAACCGGGATGAAGAATGAGAAGAATGTACAATGAATATCCCTTCCAGATAAACCTTCTCCAAAAGCTCTAGATAAGTATCCCAACCAGATTTGAAAGTGTTGGAAATAGATACAAGTCCATTTAGCATATGGGCAAATGACTCTTTCTCATTTAACTATGTTGATGTGGGCTTACCAACCATATCTATACATTGCTTGTTATGTACACTGAGTGAATCCAACCGGGGACTCATCAAAACTCTAAGACTTCTGGCTCTTCTTATGATTTTGTCTTTTTCTTTCTCAAGAGAAGAAACTTGGGTTTCCAAAACCAAAATCTGACCATCAATAGATGTAGTCAATGAAATCAATCCATCAAAAGGATTGGCTATTCTTGAAATTTTCTCCTCAGATTCCTTAATCCTCTTATTCAAGTTAAATGTAAGAACATCTATGTTGCAACATACTCTGCAAATATTTGTACACTGCTTTAAATAATTGTCTATCAATTTCAACTTTTCATTAATCTTCTTCCTCTCAAACTCAATTACTTGATCAAATGTTGCTCTTTTTTCCTATGTGAACCTCTCCAATGCTTGTCGATTTGATATCCACTGCAAGGATTGAAAATCCTTTGAAATATGTTTAGTGATTATCTTAAGCTTGTCAGATGGGATCGCTTCTCTGTCAAAATTTCACTCTGGGACTAGTCTATACAAAACAGTGATAAACTGATCAATAATCCCTTTATCCATAGATCCCTCCTTCATATTTTCTATGTAGCCATCATCATGAGTTCATTGTGACTCATCTCAGTTATACTTTTCTTTTCAACCTGTGAGTTGTCAATTGACAATAATGAAGGACTCACTACCGGTTCCTTGTCAGATTCCCCTTTCTTCTCCTCTGATGTTTTAACCTTTATAGCTTCCTCACTTGCACCAGTGGCTTCGCCACTTGGTGCAGTCTTTGTAACTACCAGTTCCTCCCTAGGAACTATAACATCATCCTGTACATTTATATCCAGAGAACTGTTGTCCTCAACATTAGTATCCAGTACATTATCAACCTTTACACTCTCTGTATTTGTCGGTATCTCAACATTTGCCTATACATTTGTATCTACTGAGGGATTAATTTCCATTATCTTAATGTTTTTCAAAATTGAGGGTGAAGTACCCATAATACCCTTTCATTTTCCTTTAATTGGGACGTCTGCAGTATCTTTCTTAGATTTCTGTGAAGTATAAAAACCATGTTTCTCTTTAATTAACTTAACCCATGCCTTGTGGGTCTCCTTGATTATCTCATTTACCCTTCCTAACATAAGACTAATTATTCTATGCTCACTGTTAAATATTTTCCTATCTGCAACCTCAAGTGTCATATCCATCTCCTCTAGAGCAATAGAAACACAAACATATAACAACTCTTGTATCTTTATATGCTTGTCCTCTTGCATTGCTGATAGTCTTCTAGCATCTAACATATCATATAATTCTGCCGGTATTTGGTTTTCAATTTCTATCAAGGCTTTCTTATAAATATCCAAATATAACAATACTACTTCCTCTTTGTTCATCATCCTCTAAATGTTCATAATAAAATTGTACATTCTTCAACATACCATCCTTAGTAATCTCATTAACTAACTCTTCACAAGTCTTTGGTGGAATGATAGTTACATTACCAGATTCAATTGCCAGATCAAAGTCATCCTTCTTCTTTCTCCTTCCAGTACCAAATGGGGCTAAAGGTATTACTTTTGGTGCTTTCTTCTGTGTCGGTAACTTGAATGTAACTTTCCTAACCGGTTGCTTTTTAGCCTCTACCTTGGTTTCTTCTGTTTCCTTCCTTATTACCCTTTTGAAAGCCAAGTGTGTGTCATCCTTAGATGTAGACTCTGCTGCAATAGGCTCAATGAATAATTTTGGTTCTTTTCTCTTTCTACCTTTCTCTGGGACAACATCAATCAATGCTTTGATGTCCTATGAAACCTTTTCAAGAAATTTACTTGCCTTTCCTTCCTGCTTCTCTCTCTTCTTCTGGTTGAACTCGGTTTCAACCTCTTGTGTCTTATGTTTAGCAATACCACAGGGTTTCTTAGCTTCATCAATAGGTGCATCAATCAACATTTTTGCATAAGCATCTAAAATTTGTGTATCCACTTCACAACCCATCTCCTCAATCCAGATATTTCGAGGTTTGACTGCTTCCATGAGTGTTTCATCTTTCTTCACCATGAAGCATATGTTAGTTGATTATTTCTCAATAATGTTCTTAGGAATCCTTTCTCTAGATTTCATAGACTTCTGGAATGCCTTAAAATAACCCCATACTTTTTCATCTCTTTAACTGCCCAATGTAGCAATTGACCATTTCAGTTGCCTCCCTACCGGATATCAAATGCCCATTGTCTCTTCCCAAAACTGGGAGTCTCATTGGTGAAAAATAACATTAAACAGACAATTAGGTTACCATACTGGAAAGTCCCTTTCTTTTCTCCTTTAATCTTTCCTAGGTTTATCAACAGTTCATCCAACATCCAACCACATAGATCCAATTTCTCATTTTCTCTCATCATCTTATAAGCTGCAAAAAATGCAGGAGCTAGAAAGAAAATTCAATCAGTTTGATTGAGTTACCTTGTAACTAATGACCATGCTACCGAATTTGATGTTTATGTCGGTAATAGTATTGATTCTCATAGATCGCCTATCCGAAGTTGCGTTGGTAATCTTGTTGACATGATCATTAGAAACCTTCTTATCTGAACGCTGCCCAACCTGTGGTAAACTGGTGATTGCCCTGATGGCCTCCTTTGTAATCTTATATAGTCTATCTAACCAGATGAACTCTCCATGCACTCTTCTCAAAACATACCTAACGACTTCATCTTCGAATTCCAAAATTTCCTGAATGTCGATAAACCCTAAATCCTCAATGTGCTTGTATTCAGGTTTAACCTTTCCAGAATCTCCCATTAGCTCATTCATGTACATGCCCTTGATATCAGAAGCTCCCAAATCATTAATATGACAATGAATGTAGGCTCTTACATCTTCAACATACACAACTCCTTTCGGGACACGGGAAAAAGCTCCAACCAAATCGTCCAGGGTAGCCACATGCAAATATCACTTGAAAATTGGCATGGGATGGTCCTTGACCTTAACTACAATTGGATTTGTAACAAAGATAGTTACAGATGATGATCCCACTTCCATGATTAAAGAAAAATACCTGTGAACCACTCCCGGTGAGAAACCCTAAAGACTTCTTCCAATTGCTAGTGAAATTGCTTAAGAAGATATCTGATCGCACTAAATCACTCGTAATCGCTCTGAATCACTCTGAATTGCTTTGAATGCAAGGTGATAAAAAATGAAGTAGATTCAACCTTTTATCCTCCAAGAAAAACCCTAATCTTTCATTGACATCAATGAATTCCAATAAAAGATACCGGATCTCGATAAAAATATATCCATGTCGGATAAGCATCTCCAATGTCTGGAACATCTTCGAGAACCTCTTCTTGGGGCATATGCAGAATCTTCATGAATTTTTCCTACCCCTAAGGCATCTACCTCAGTTAACGAATGAGCTACCTATCAGTGCAGGAGCAACCTCCTCTACCGGATAAGTAATTGGTGCATTCCCATCTACAGATTGTTCTTCAGCCTTCCTGACCCATCTCTGGGTATGATCTTTCCAGATTTCATTAAAATTTTCTTCCCTTTCTCATTTGATCCTCCATTACCAACCATTGGATTTTTGCTTCTACAAAATTTAGCAATATGTCCAAACTCATTACATGCATAACATGTAACATTGTTCTTTTGAATTGCTTTGCTAAAACTGGTATAATTGCTTGACCTGCACTAATTAGCCATATGTCCAAATTTTCCACATGCATAACATTTTGCATTCATTCTGCAATCTTATGTCTTATGACCATACTTACTGCATTTAGAACATTTTTTGAGAGAAGAATCAGGGTTCTGATATTTTTTCTATTTCTACATTGCCTAGCCATGTGACCAAATTTATTGCAAACAAAGCATCTACCATTAAATTTATAAGCATTAAACTGTCTTATCGATGCCTTATGGTTTTGATCTTCATTTGCAGTACCAAAACTCTGTCCTTGCTCAAATCCAAGTCCACTGGAATCTCCATTCTGCCTTTGTCTCTTCAATAACTCATCTAGCTATACTGAACTAATCTTGAATTTTTCTTTATACTCACTTGCAATAGTCAGATATTCTCTTAGAATTATCATTTGTCTCTCAAGCTCTTGTTCATTACTCTAGGATTGTACAAAATTAGTTCTCAACATATCATTCTCATGAACCAACATACCACATTCTTCAAATTTGTTCTTCAAAGATACAAGAAGTTTTACTTCCCTTTTCTTTCAGTCCTCAATCTCCTTAGACATCCTCATAGTTATAGCTTGCATTTCATTTCTCATGACCATGTTCTCCTGACTCAACTTCTGACACTGTTCCTTAAGTGCATCTTTCTCTTCATCATCCTGATTTTGCAAAAGTTCCTTCCTCCTAGTTTGAACAAATGATAGCCTCTCCTATAGGACAAGAATGAATTCCTTAGCAGAATTCAATTCATCTTGTAGCTTTAAGCTCTTCATCCTTTCAACACCATAATCTTCAAGTGCCATATCAAGTTTCTTTTCCAAACCCATATCCATGGATTCTGGATTTAGGATCTCCCTCAAGCTGTTAAACTTCCTCTGAGGCACAAGGCTCTAATACCAATTGTTGGAATCCAAAAACACTGAGAGGGGGGGGGGGGGGGGTGAATCAGTGTTCTACCGGTATGATTAATTTTAACCTTAATAAAACATGCATACACCAACCAGTATACTAGTACATATAGAATTGAAAGAAGTAAAGAAACCAATAAGCCAATCACATAAATGAATACCATAACAAACAAAATTATACGTGGAAAACCTCAAAAAGGAAAAATCACAGTGGGATTTGTGACCCACAATATCAATTCACTAGCCATATGAAAAGATATTACAAAATAAGGGGCCTGCACTTACAAGAAGGCTTACAACCTAAAGCACACTGCTTAATAACAAAAGGAGCCTCACTGACTACATATAAATCCAGACTACAATCCAGAGAAATGAATGAACTGCTAAGATAGCATCTTCTATGCCAAAATACAGTTCCAGTTAAGCTCTATCTGTTTCGGTCTGAAACCCTAAACCCTTTACCACAATAACCCTTTACAAAAGTATCCTCTCATACATAATCTCTCTCATATATTTTGCATCTTCTATCCATCCATATTCACATCTTTATCCTCATTATCATATCTCAAAATGATCTAATCCAACTGACCTATATACCCTATACAATTTATCATGCCTTATGTCGGCTTACAAAGATAATTACAATATCAATATACATGTCGGCTAGATAACATAAATACATGAATATAAAAAACAATTGTCGATTCTGGATCCAAAAGATGTCGGCCTCCAATACCGATAACCTGATTCTAAACCATGTCGACCTGCATTGCAGGTAACCAAAGAAATCCTTCTATCCTTCCGGTGTCAGTGTCAATGTCTGTGAAGTGCCTATTGGTACACAACTGAACCAAAACATGAATCCAAAACAAGATACCATGTTGCCATCAATGAAAACATAGTGAAACCAACCAATTGCATGTTAATTGCCAACAAAAACAACTATAGGATTTTCCCCATATGAATTGGTATATGGGAAAACTCTTGTCATGCCAATTGAATTTCAGTTAAGAACGTTAAGAACAACATAGGAAGTTGGAATTGATCTCACTGAAGCAAAGAAGTCAAGAATTTTGCAATTGTACAGATTAGATGAGATGAGAATGGAAGCTCTGCAACATTCAAAGATAATTTAGAGTCAGAGGAAGATATGACATGATAAGCATATTGTTTCTAGATAGTTTAAAAAGGGAGACTATGCACTATTGCTTGATTCAAGGTTTCAGGAATTCAAGGGAAAGTTTCATACAAGATGATTGGGACCTTATGAAATCAATCAAGTCTATGACAATGGTGCAGTCCAATTAGTGCCTATTGATGGTGAAAAGAAGGTAATGTTGGTGAATGGTCATCAATTAAAATTGTATCATAAACCAACATCTAAAGAACAGTTCCTTTCAGAAGTACAATCTAGAATAGAACATTTTATCATGGAGGACATCACTGTTGGGAAAATGGTGTCTCAACCTTGCATTTACATGAGATTACTATTTATAGTAAATTTTCATTTGAGCACAAAATGGTGCAAAATTATCCCTGAAGATTCTAGTTGGCTAGATAAGCATTCCGGTAAAGTTACATCACAAGATCACAACTAGTTTTGAAGATATTAAATTTTCCATTTTAGAGGGGTCCAATGAAAGGTTTAAATTTGATTTTGAGGACTTTAGAGGCCCTTAAATTCCCCAAAAAGTGGTCATAAACAACATAGCAATTTATGAGGCAATAGAGAACTTTGCGAGCTTTCCGACACTTCAAACAGTTCGTCAATAGGACACACGGTTCTCAAGTTATGGCCTCTGAAAGTTTGTACTCCTGAAATAGGAAATACAAAATACATCAGATACATAAATGAGTTGTAAAAAGGGAGGGACACATCATAGGGCATCTAGAAGAGAGATAAGGTCAGGTACACCTTATTGGGTTGTTTTAGCCCATGGATTTGTAATACCGATTGATGGCTTCTTGTATTGTATCTCCTATATATGAGGTGTGTGAGATAGAGGTTGTATGTAAGAATTATGGCTATTGAGTTACCTTTGAATCTCTGATTAGTGGTACTCCTATGAAGAGCATGCTCTGTAAGTATATTATAATCTATTTTGATTGTTGAATAATATATTGAGCGGCTTTTGGAGTGTGGGTTTTTTCTCCCATAATGGTTATCCCTACGTAAATCACTATGTTATGGTTTGAATGTTATTATATCTATTTATTTTTTCTATAACTATTGTGATGATCTGTAAAAGTTTTTGCATTACCCTTCTCTCAAGGTTAGTGTAGGAAGTTGCTCTACTACGTAACTTCCTTACAAGTGGTATCAGAGCTTGATCACCTGTGGTTTCAGTTGTGGGTTGTTGGTTTTTTTGAACTAATCCAGATTTGAGTGGGAGATTTTGTAGAAGACACTGTTTGATCTTGTTGCATGAATTTTTAGATGACAAGTTCGTTAGGGAAAATAAAGGTGGATAAATTTAATGGAACAAATTTTGAGATGTGGAAGCTGAAGATGGAAGATTTTCTAATAGATTGAGATCTATGGGATGTTGTTGATGCAAATGTCCAAAGGCCCTTAGATCCTATTGTGGTGGGTCAGTATGATGTTATGGATGGAAAAGCCTGTTAGGATTCCCACATATACTGAGAGGGGGGGGTGAATCAGTATCTGACCGGTTATAATATTTTCTTGACTTAAAATATATAAAACATATTAATACTGTATACCGGGAAACAAGAAATAATGCAATGAACAGAGATAACAGCAACCACATGAAAAACACACCATAACATAGTAGTTTAACGAGGAAACCTGGTGTGGGAAAAACCTCGGTGGGATTTGTGACCCACAATATTCACTTACTGGCCAATAAGAGAATATTACTACTACAAGAGGGGCCTGCACATGCAGGAAGGCCAAGTGCCTAGATCTCACTGCTCAATTACAAAATGGGAAGTCTCACTAACTTACAAAATGGATTATATAAATCCAATGTCTTGTACTGCTTCAAAATAGCATCTACTGTGCCAGATCCAGTACCGGTTTATAGCTCTGATTCATACATAAACCCTTAACCTATAATTCACATAATAGGTCTTCCCTATTTCACCTAATTACATTCCTCCATACATACTTAATTGTTCTACAATGATCTCTTATATATATGAGTCATTTTACAATTTGCCAAGTCGGCTTACAATGATTTTACAATAATAAACAAAATAAATTACAAACAAAATTCCTGTCAGCTTCTGTGCTAGTATGCTTCCTTTCACTACCGGTGTCGGTGGTCTATGCACCGGTGTAGAATCTGACTTTGCTGGTGCAGGTGGATTGCCTTGCCAGTGTCATAGGATTGTAAGGTTGCCATCAATGACAAAACCTTCAATCACCTACAATGTCTCATTGGAGTGTGCATTTGCCAACAATCTCCCCCTTTGGCATTGATGGCAACACTCATGAGATAAATTCAAAAGTGTATCCAAAAATTGAAGTCCAAAAATTGTTACCAAAAGTGTGTGCTCTCCCTGAGCAGATGATCCTTAAGTTATTGGATTTTTCTCATACCACTACTCCCCCTTTAGCATCAATGACAAAGGTTGTCAAAGTGTCAATTGAGTGTGGTTTCCAGTTTCATCCTTGTAACCAATTGGTTACAATCTGAAAAAGATCTGCCAAAACCAGATTCAAGCTCTCAATGAACTTTTTACTATCTTTTATTGCGGCCTCTGTCCTCTGAACTATACCGGTGAGGTGTTGCATTTGCTATACCAATGTTTTTTGTCCTTGAACTAGGGCATTAGATATTTCTTTCCTCAAGGTGGTGAGGTAGTCCAGTTGTGGACTTAGTCTCCATTTAAGATCCTTAGCCTTACTTTTTATTCTTTCCTTTTCTCTTTCTAGCTTTAATAGTTCTTCCTCAAAACCTGTTATCTTCTACTCAAAAATTGATACCGAATCAGATGAGTTAATAAAATTGTCAGCTAGTTGATTTATTTCCTCCTGTATCTTGCTGATCTTCTTGTCTATATCAATTGTCAAAAAGTTAGTCTTACAAGTATCTCTATACAAAGTTTTGAATTCCTTTAATGTGCTACATAGTTCCAGTAGAAGTGTGTCAAACTACCTTGTACACTTCTTTATTTCTTCCTCAAAGAATTTGTGTTTTTCTTTCTCTAATCTCTCCTTGAATGCTTCCTCTTTTATTTCTTCAACTGTCACAGTATTTTCAGTAATATACTTAGACAAAGTGTCAAGTTGACTCAAAGAATCTTTATTATCTATATTACATTTTGGAGCTATCATCTTCAGAATTGGAATTGTATCATCTATAGCCTTGTATGCTTGTGAGCTACAATCTATTATTTTCTTTAAGGAGTCCAAAATAACTTCTGTTACATTAGTTGATTTGAATCCTATAGTTGAAGTGCCAACACTCTGTATCCCGCCGGTGGGAGCAATATCCTTGCTTGTGGTGACCTCTGGTAGGTCAATTTGTGTTTCCATTTCCTTAAGGAAAGGTTTGTCTTTCTCAGTTGATGCTGGTGGTACTGACTCTGTGTGAACCTATGATGGAGCCTTTTGCTCTGCTTGTTGTTTTGTGTTACCATCTGCCGATTTACCTTCTGTGTTATCTGTTACTGGTGACTCACTAGCCATATATGTCTTTCTAGTTGTGTCCTTATCTACCACAATGTTAACTTTCTGAGTATCAATGTCAACTATGTATAACACCTCAGAGTTTGGATTAGTGTCCTCTTTTGGTATCTCCATACTCTCATTAGCCGGTTGACTTTCAGTTGTAACTACCGGTGGAGTATTCAGAGGTGGTGGGGATAAGTTATCTTTTATTTTTATGCTCGGAGGTCCACCAACCTTGCCTTTACCCTTATCCTTATCTTTCTTATATACTTTGATAGGTTTAGGATTTTTATACTCTTCCTGCTTTTCTTTCTCGACAATGAATATGTCCCATGCATTAGCAATTTCCTCTGCAACCTCATTTACTCTACCAACCATAAGTGCTACATGTCGGTGTGCAGTTGAGAATATTGTCCAGTTAGCCTCTGAGATCATATCATCTATCTCCTTTGGTGAGTTAACAGGATAAACAACAAGTAGTTTCTCAATTTTTATGTTCTTGTCAAGCTCTATAACAGCTTGCCTTCTAGCTTCAAGTCTCTTAAATAGTTCTACCGGTACTTCATCTACAACTTGCATTGAAAATTTCTTATAGATATCTAAGTGTAGAATTACACTGTTTTCAATTTTCTCCTTGTCATCAACTAATAATGTATCATATAATTTGTTGATGTTTTTCAGTTGTCCATCCTTTGTTATTTCATCTAGTAGTTTGTCAATTGGAGCAATATTTTGTTGAGTCTTTTTCTTTGGTTTTAACTTTTTCTTCTTTGGAGTTATCTTCTTAGCCAGGGGCCTTACTGCCCATTGTTTTTGTCTAGTTCTTCTAGGTGAAGGTGTGGATATCGGTGAAGGTTCTCTTTTCCTCACAACTCTTTTAAATGCAGTTGGCATGTCACTTTCTGAAGAAGTTGCTACCGGTGAAAGGTGAGTTTCTGGTTGTTGTGCTTGTAACTCATCTTCAGTGATACCGGTTTGTTTAAGTACATCTTCTTTGATAGCCTTTTCTTGCCTAGATCCTCTTCTTACTATTGCTTCTACCTTCTTTACTCTTTTCTTTGATTGAATTTGATTCTCAATAGTTTTAGCACTGCCAAATACCTCTTCTTTTGGTTCCTTAGGTGCTTCCAGAAGGGCTTTTGCATATGTTTCAATTATGTTGTCATCGGTTTCATAACCCATTTTAGTAACCCAAATGGTTCTTGGGACAACTGCCTCCATCCAAATCTCATCTTTCTTAATAACAAAGCATATGGCATCCTTATACTTATCTACAATTGCTTGTGAAAGTCTGACTCTAGTATTCATCTGGGCCTTTAATGCCTAAAAGTACTCATTTATATTCTTTTCTCTGTTTTCACCCATGTTGTGCAGTAAATCAGATAGTTGTTTGCCTACCAGTATGTCAAAACCTAGATTTTTGTTCCCAATACCGGGCACCTATTTTGTTATGTGCAGCATTAAACAGACAAGTAGGTTACCAAATCTAAATGTCCCCTTTTTGTCTTTCTTGATCTTTCCAAGATTATCAATCAGTTCATCCTTCAACCATTCACACACATATATTTTTGCATTATCCTTGATCATATCATAAGCACTCTTTATGCATAAACTAGAAACTAAGTTTAACATGTTTGTATGTGTTGTTTTATACCCCAAAATCATGCTAATGAATCTGACATTGATGTCGATTACATCATTTACTCTTAAAGATCTCTTGTCAGATGTTGCACCTGTCAGGATGGTCACTAGGTCATTTGAGACCTTCTTTGTCTTATCAGGTATGTTACCGATGGAGGGTAACCCTGTCACAACCTTTACTACCTCTTTAGTTATTTTGTGAACTGAGTCTAACCAAAAAAATTCACCATGAACCCTACTTAAAACTATCCTTATAACATCCTTAGGGAATTCCGAAATCCTAGGGTTTCGACTATTTTTGTTCAGGTTTTACATTACTAGAATCATCACAAATTACAGTTTTATACATGTTCATAATTTCCTCATTACCTAATTCTTCTATGTGGCAATGAATGTACATTCTAGGGTCTTCTGCAAAAACTACACCTTTGGGAATTTGAGAAAATGCACCAACATTATCATCCTTCTTAGCTATTTTAGGAACTAACTGAAATACGGGCCTAGGGCATTTGATTACTTTGACTACAGTAAGAATTTCTATTAATTCAGGTACAGAAGAAGATGCCATGATTATAAATACATTTCTTTGTCTTAGGAATGATTGATTGCTGAATTGCTTTGCTACTTTGCTCAAAATGTCTTTGCTTGGATTTTTCGCGCTCTTCGAATTTTTGAATGCTCGGTGAAGTAGAATGGAGCCAAATACATTGATTTATAATGTTAATTTTGTCAACCACCACATTTAATGCTTGCCGGTTAAGTAATGACTTAACTTATTTGCCGATATAGAAGTAATTTCAACTTCTCACCATCAACCGAGGGAGTAATAGCATGTTTCACATTTGATTACCAAACCCTCAAAGAAATTTTCTTCAGTTAGATGAAGATTCTCCTGTTGGTGGAGTGTTACTTTCTTCTGCCGGTGGAGTGTTACTCTGTCCTGCATGTGGAGGAGTATTCCTATCAACATTTAGTTCTAATTTCCTGATCCATTGTTTTGAGAATTCTTGCTTTACCTCTTCAACCTTTTCTTTACCTTTCAAACTAGCACCATTGCTTTTTACCGATGAGGACTTGTTTCTACAAAATTTAGCAATATGTCCAATTTTGTTACAGGCATAACAAGTCACATTATTTTTCTGAATAGCTTTCCCATAACCTATGCCAGTTTGTGTTCTGCATTGATTAGATAAGTGTCCAAATCTTCCACAAACATAACATCTCACATTCATTCTGCAATTTTCAGAATTATGACCAAATTTGTTGCATTTTGAACATTGACCAATGGGTGTATTGGTATTCTGATAATTTCTAGATCTACATTGATTTTCTCTATGACCATACTTATTACAGTTAAAGCATTTTCCATTAAATTTATAAGAAGTAGGTTGTCTTACCGGTTTTCCATGATCCTATGTGTTTGCAGTACCAGAGCTTTCACCAGCTTCAAAGCCAAGACCATTAGTATCACCATTAGGTTTCTGATTCTTCAACAAGTCACCAAGTTCTTCTGAGCTTTTCTTGAATTTTTCTTTATGTTGATTTGCAGCAACTAGTTCTCCTTCCAAGATACCTTTTTGTCTCATGAGTTCATTTGAATCATTATGTGCATGCATCAGATCTATCTTCAACATATCATTTTCATAACTAAGTCTTGTGTTTTCATTTGCAGCATCATTCAGTCTTCTAGTAAAGTCTTCTTCATTCTTCTTTCTATCTTCAATTTCTTTACAAAATCTCATAGTCATATCCTGCATCTCATTCTTTGTTGTCATGTTTTCTTGTTTCAGCTTATTCATTAGATCACTAAGAGTTTCCTTTTCATCATTCTCATTTTGCATCTTTTCACAAAGTTCTCTTCTCTTGTTTCTTGAAATGGTAATATTTTATTGAAGTGCTTGAATAATATCCTATGCATGTTGGTATTTTGGTATGGTTTTGTCATTGATGTCACCTACTAAAACACTAGCACTCTGGAGATCCAACAACATTCACTGGCAAGCAAGTAACTATTGCATAGTTACTGGTATATGGTTCACCGGCAGGATATAATGATCACCAGCACTTTGAATGATATGGAAGACACTTGGTAATGTCGAAGACATCATGTGGACACTTTGTCTTGGAGAATTAATCATTGGTATATTCATATTTGCATATTTTCTTTTACCGGCAAATAGGTCCAGGGTTACCTAGGGTTACACCGATAGGTTTATCTTTTCCAGTTCAGCATGGCACACTATGGAGATGATTAATTATTGTTGTAAATGCATTAAGCTGACATGTTTAATCAGTTATTGCATCAGATATTATATTGTTTGTAAAATGCTTTTATTGTAATATCTTTTAGAGCCGACCTACTAAAATTGGTCTTAGGTTATGGTATAAATGTAAGATCTTATTTGTAAGATCGAATGTGGAATGCGAAAAAGAATTAAGTGAGAAGGTATATGTGAGATTAAGCAGAGCTATACACGAAGACATCATTTGAAGGTGAAGCTAGGTTTTTGTAGAAGCATATCAGCATTACACCGGTACTGAATCTAGCATATGAAGATGCTATTTTGTGCAGTACATTCTTATTGGATTTAACCATCCAACTGTAGTCAGTGTGACTCCCATTTTGTGATTGAGCAGTGAGCTCTAAGTTGTTGGCCTTTCTGCATGTGCAGACCCCATTTATGTACACTTACTATCTGCAATAGTATCATCTGATTGTGGGTAAGGTTTCCCACCATGGTTTTTCCCATTGTAGGGTTTCCACGTACAAATATTGGTGTTATGTGTTGTGGATGACTTTGTGTTTATGTTTCATGCATTAATCTTTACCGGTATAGCAATTAACTATTAACACTGTCTACCAACATACTTAACTGGTTTACTGGTATTAAGCATTAAGTTGGTTAAGTTGTTTTGGTTTGAAATTTATTAGACAACTGATTCACCACCCCCCCCCCCCTCAGTTGTCTCCGGGACCTAACAATTGGTATCAGAGCTTAGTCCTCTTTTGTAGAAGTTTAACAACTTGAGGACATCCAATGACTACTAATTATTTCAAGAAGGACAGTCCTAAACTTGATGGAACCAACTATGGGATATGGAAGATCAGAATGGAGACACATCTTAATTGCATTGGTAAAGACATCTAGGAAGTTACAAAGAATGGTTATACTATTGTTGTAGTTGGTCAGACCTGTCCAACTACCTTAGCTAAAGATGAGGAGAATGATTGCAAAGCAAGAGAAGCACTTTTGAGCGCTTTATCAGATCAACAAATAAAGGGATTATTAGATAGGTCTACTACTAAAGCTATTTGGGATCATTTGGAAACATTGAATGAAGGAGATTGCATAGTCAAAATTGCAAAACTTGAAAGCTTCTGAGTCAGGTATGAACATCTGAAAATGGAAGAAGATGAAAGGATTTCTGCTTTTATGGAAAGAGTAAATGAAATTGTTTTGGGTATTAAAGGTTGTGGAGGCACCTTGAGTGAGGATGAAATTGTTTCAAAAATATTAAGAGGATTGCCACTGGCATATAAAATGAAGGTTACTGCTATAAATGAGTTAAGAACAATGCCTAATACATCAGTAACTAGGGATACATTGATTGGAAAACTTTCAGCTTTTGAAATTGAGGAATTTGGTCCTATTGCTACTATAAAGACAGATTCGGCCTTTAAAGCATCAACATCATCTGCTCCATCATTTGACAAATCAGATTGGAAATCCTTTTATGCAAGAGAACTTGAAGAAACTAGGAAGGAGAAGAAGAACTTGAAGAACTTGAAGCACTATTTGCAAGGGAAATGCCTAAAGGTCTAGTTGGAAGTAAGTATGAAGGTAAAGCACCCTTTAAATGTTTTAACTACAATAAGATTGGTCGTATGGCTTTGAGATGCCTTGATAGACATGCTAGACTAAGAAAAGAAGCTAGAAGAACATACAAGCCTAATCCTGAATATCAAAGATACAGATTTAAGAAGAACAAAGACAAATCTTGCTACATTGTTGATGAAGGTGTGACTAATGATTCTGATGAGGATCCAGTAGACAATGGATGAGTTTTTGTTGCTATAACAGAAGATCAACCGGCACCTACTGCTCAACCGATAGAACAAGCCCTAGCAGCTAAAGTTGAAGTAAAGGATGAATGGATCATTGACTCAGGGTGCTCACATCATATGATAGGAGATAAAGGTAAATTCTTGAACTTTCAAGAATACAATGGAGGTTTAGTAAGATTTGGAGATGACAAAGCCTGTTCAATCAAAGGTAAGGGTACAATATCTCTAAATGGTAAGCATAACACTGACAATGTCTACTATGTTGAAGGATTAAAGCATAATCTTTTAAGTGTTGGTCAATTGGTTGAGAAAGGATTTCAATTACAATTTAAAAATGGAAAATGCAAAATCATGAATAGAACTGGTTTAGAAATTGCAACCCGTAATCAGACTAGAGGTAATATCTTTCATTTGAAAAACAGTGAAAAGGCATGCTTGATTGCACATATAGATGAAAGTTGGTTATGGAATAAGAGACTCTGTCATGTAAACTTTGATTGCATGGTAAAGATCAGTACTTCTAAGGCAGTTAGAGATCTACCTAAAATTGTGAAACCTCATAATACAATATGTAAGGAATGTCAATTTGGAAAACAGGTTAGAGCTAGTTTCAAAAGTATTCCAAAAAAATCCAATAATGCTCTTGATTTGATTCACACTGATTTATGTGGTCCAGCTAGAACTAAAAGCTTACAAGGTGATAGATATTTCATCCTAATTATTGATGATTATTCTAGAATGTGTTGGGTTACTTTTCTCAGAGAAAAATCAGAAGCACTTGGAAAGTTCAAACTATTCAAAGCAATGGTTGAAAATGAAACCGGTAAGAAAATCAAATGTTTAAGATCAGATCAAGGAGGATAATTCACATTTAAGGACTTTAATACATTCTATGAAGTGAATGGATTCAAAAGAAAACTATCAGCACCTCAGACACCACAACAGAATGGAGTTGTTGAAAAGAAAAACATAACTATCTTGGATGCAACAAGAAGTATGTTATCTGAAGCAAATTTACCACATGTGTATTGGAGAGAAGCAGTTAGTATAGCAGTCTATACATTCAACAAAGTTCACATCAAAGGTGAAACTGGTAAGACCCCTCATGAACTATGGTTTGGTAATACTCCTACTCTTAAGTATTTCAAAAATTTTGGAAGTAAATGTTATATTAGAAGAGATGAGTATATTGGCAAATTTGATCCTAGAAGTAATGAAGGAATATTTCTTGGTTATTCCTCTAAGAGCAAGGCATATAGATGTTTTAATAAGAGATTGCAGAAAATTGTTGAGAGTACAAGTGTAAAGATTGATGAACAATTCAGAGGAACTTCAAGGTATATAGACTCTGAACTGACAACAAAAATTGTGACAAATGAACCTACACTAAATCCACTGGTACAAAATGAAGATCTAGTTACCCCGGTACCATCAGAGGATTCCACAGTAATCAAAGAACAACAACAAACTAAGACACCCCGGTATGTAAAATTGAATCATTCTGAAGATCAGATAATTGGAAACAAATTTAAAGGAGTTATGACAAGAGGAAGATTGGCAAATGAAGAGGTATGTCTTATTTCTCAAATTGAACCATCATCTATTAATGAGGCATGTGAAGATAAATTTTGGATTAAATCTATGGAATAGGAATTAGAACAAATTGAGAAAAATAATACTTGGACATTAGTTCCCCGGCCTAGAGATAAAAATGTAATTGGAACAAAATGGGTATTTAGAAACAAAATTAATGAAGATGGTAAGGTTGTCAGAAATAAAGCAAGACTAGTATGTAAGGGATATTCTCAGAAAGAAGGAGTTGATTACAATGAAACCTTTGCACCGGTAGCTAGAATTGAGGCAGTCAAATTATTCTTGGCTTTTGCAGCTCATAAGAACTACAAAGTTTATCAAATGGATATTAAATGTGCAATTTTGAATGGAGATCTTGAAGAGGAAGTCTATATTAAACAACCTGATGGATTTTCTTTGACATATGACAATGATATGGTTTGCAGGTTAAGAAAAGCTCTGTATGGAATGAAACAAGCCCCAAGAGCTTGGTATGCAAGATTGGATAAGTATCTTTTAAAGATTGGTTTTACTAAAGGAAATGCAGACAACAATTTATATTACAAAATAACTAATGATGATATCTTGATTATAGAAGTATTCGTTGATGATATAATCTTTGGAGGAGAAGACAGATTATGTAAGGAATTTTCTATTAAAATGCAGCAAGAATTTGAAATGTCTATGATTGGAGAAATAAAATTCTTTTTAGGATTGCAGATTTCACAGACTGACAAAGTTATATTTTTTAGTCAATCCAAGTACTTGAAAGAGTTACTAAAGAAATTTGGGATGGAGAACTCTAAACTGGTAAGCACACCTATGACTACAAATGACAAATTATCTCAAAGGGATGAATCTACACCTTTTAATCCAACTAGATACAAATCTATGATAGGAGGTTTACTATATTTGACACAAACCAGACCTGATATTATGAATGTAGTATGTATTGTTTCTAGATTTTAAAGTAATCCTAGATAAAATCATGAATCAGCAGTAAAAAGGATTTTCCGGTACTTACAAGGCACTACAAATCTTGGATTATGGTATCCTAGAGATGAAAATTTTGATCTATGTGCATACACAGATGCAAATTGGGCAGGAGATGTGGATGATAGAAAAAGCACCACCGGCGGAGCATTCTTTCTTGGAAAGAGATTAGTTTCTTGGTTGAGTAAGAAATAGAGTTGTACAGCTTTATCAACAGCAGAATCAGAATATGTTGTAGCAGCAACTAACTATACATAGGTACTATGGCTTAAGCAAATGTTGAAAGACATAAAGGTAAAATGCAAGGAACCTATTACTATATATTGTGATAACACTGCAGTAATTGATATATCTAAGAATCCGGTATTACATTCTAAAACAAAACATGTTTCTATCAAACTGAATTTCTAAGGGAAAAAGTTGAAGAAAAAGAGATAAAATTGGTTTATGTGAATACTAAAGAACAACTTGCAGATATTTTCACAAAACCTTTGCCTAAGGAGACCTTTGAATATCTCAGAGAATAGCTTGGAGTCATACCACCACTAGTAGAGACTTAGACAATTGATGATTGTCATCAACCGGCATAATTAAAAGACAAATCTTTTACTCCGGTCTTTGATGAGGAAGCTACCTCTCAGGGGGAGTAGTTGGTATATTGAATTGATTGGTATTTTGTATATGAACTTGGTTTTATAACTTTGGCATTTGATGTCAAAGGGGGAGAGATATCTATCAAAAAACACATTATCTTTTAAGAGAAATTTGGATAACGCATGTTGCTCCCAGGGGGAGAGATTGTTGTTTGAGAGAGACTATTACTCTCTGTATTCTGGTTATGATCTTTTTGGAGAGATTGTTGGTTTTTGGTATTTGGCATTTCTGTTTTGGCACTTTGATGGTTTTTCCATCTTGTGTTGCCATCAATACCAAAGGGGGAGATTGTTGGTATTTTGGTATGGTTTCGTCATTGATGTCAACACCTACTAAAACACTAGCACTCTGGAGATCCAGCAACATTCACCGGCAAGCAAGTAACTATTACACAGTTACTGGTATATGGTTCACCGATAGGATATAATGATCACCGACACTTGGTAATGTTGAAGACATCATGTGGACACTTTGTCTTAGAGAATTAATCATTGGTATATTCATATTTGCATATTTGCTTTTACCGGCAAATAGGTCCAGGGTTACCTAGGGTTACACCGGCAGGTTTATCTTTTCCAGATCAGCATGGCATGCTATGGAGATGATTAATTATTGTTGTAAATGCATTAAGCTGACATGTTTAATCGGTTATTACATCGGATATTATATTGTTTGTAAAATTCTTTTATTGTAATATCTTTTAGAGCTGACCTACTAAAATTGGTCTTAGGTTATGGTATAAATGTAAGATCTTATTTGTAAGATCGAATGTGGAATGCGAAAAAGAATTAAGTGAGAAGGTATATGCGAGATTAAGCAGAGCTATACATGAAGACATCATTTGAAGGTGAAGCTAGGTTTTTGTAGAAGCATATCAGCATTACACCGATACTGAATCCAGCATATGAAGATGCTATTTTGTGCAGTACATTCTTATTGGATTTAACCATCCAACTGTAATCAGTGTGACTCCCATTTTGTGATTGAGCAGTGAGCTCTAGGTTGTTGGCCTTTCTGCATGTGCAGACCCCATTTATGTACACTTACTATCTACAGTAGTATCATCTGATTGTGGGTAAGGTTTCCCACTGTGGTTTTTCCCCTTACAGGGTTTCCATGTACAAATATTTGGTGTTATGTGTTGTGGATGACTTTGTGTTTATGTTTCATGCATTAATCTTTACCGGTATAGCAATTAACTGTTAACACTGTCTACCGGCATACTTAACTGGTTTATCGGTATTAAGCATTAAGTTGGTTAAGTTGTTTTTGGTTTGAAATTTATTAGATAACTGATTCACCCCCCCCCCCTCCTCTTAGTTGTCTCTGGGACCTAATAGTGCAGCTTTTAGATCATCTTCAAGTTTGATATTTTTTAATTTTTCTGCATCATAGTCTGAGAGAGCTCCTTCTAATTGCTTCATCAAGTTTTCCATCTCTACCAGTGTCAAGATCTTCCTCAAGCTATTAGACTTCTAAAAATAGAGGACCAGGCTCTGATACCAATTGTTAGGATTCCCATAGATACTGAGAGGGGGGGTGAATCAGTATCTGACCGGTTATAATATTTTCTTGACTAAAAATATATAAAGCATATTAATACTGTATACCGGTAAACAAGAAATAATGCAATGAACAGAGATAACAGCAACCACATGAAAAACACACCATAACACAATAGTTTAACGAGGAAACCCAGTGTGGGAAAAACCTCGATGGGATTTGTGACCCACAATATTCACTTACTGGCCAATAAGAGAATATTACTACTACAAGAGGGGCCTACACATGTAAAAAGGCCAAGTTCCTAGAGCTCATTGCTCAATTACAAAATGGGAAGTCTCACTGACTTACAAAATGGATTATATAAATCCAATGTCTTGTACTGCTTCAAAATAACATCTACTATGTCAGATCCAGTACCGGTTTATAGCTCTGCTTCATACATAAACCCTTAACCTATAATTCGCATAATAGTTCTTCCTTATTTCACCTAATTACATTCCTCCATACATACTTAATTGTTCTACAATGATCTCTTATATATACGAGTCATTTTACAATTTTCCAAGTCGGCTTACAATGATTTTACAATAATAAACAAAATAAATTACAAACAAAATTCCTGTCAGCTTTTGTGTTGGTATGCTTCCTTTCACTACCAGTGTCGGTGATCTGTGTGCCGATGTAGAATCTGACTTTGCTGGTGCCGGTGTCATAGGATTGTAAGGTTGACATCAATGACAAAACCTTCAATCACCTACAATGTCTCATTGGAGTGTGCATTTTCCAACAAAGCCAAGGGTCTAATCAGACTGTGCCTAGAAGACTCTATCCTGATCAATGTCCACAAAGAAAACATTGTAAAGAAGCTATGGACTAAGCTTGTTAAAATGTATCAAGCGAAATATTTATTAAATCAGATTTTCTTGAGGAAGAAATTGTATTCCTTGAAGATGGAAGAGGGTGGAAAAATTGCAAACCACCTAAAAACATTCAATATGTTTGTGGCTCAATTAGTATTTGTCGGTGTTAAGATGAATGAAGAGGAGAAATACCAGATCTTGCTTTGTTCTTTGCCTGATTTGTGGGATTCTCTTGTTATGGCTATCGGTAGTACTTCTATTGTTTTGAAGTCTGAATATGTGGTGGGTACCCTACTTGCTGAAGAGATGCAGAGGAAGGTATCCCTCAGGTCAAAGGAAGCCCTAACTGTTCATGGAAGACATAGGAGAAAGGAAAGAAGAATGATAAACACGATAAGTCCAAATAGAGAGGGAGATTGAAATCTATTGGAAATTCCAAAGTCCTTTGTTGGAATTGTGGTAAACCAAGTCACATCCATAAGGAATGCAAAGAAGAAAAGAAGAAGAAAATGAAGAAGATTGATTATGATTCAGAGTCCGAGAAGGAAGATGGTGATGCATCATTGTAGCTTTGGCGACTCATGTAGGTAATGATGCCTAGTTAATTGACTTAGGTGCATCTTTTCATATGACTGCCAATAGAGAATGGTTTTCTGATTATGAATAATTTAATGGAGGTAAGGTGTACTTGGGTAATGATTCACATTTAGACATTGTTGGTCGAGGTAAAGTTAGAATTAGGTTTTTCAAAGGTAGAATAAAAAGGATTAATGGTGTGTTGTATATTCTTGAATTAAAATGAAATATGTTATCTATGCAAAAATTGATAGATGTAGGTGTGCAGGTAGTCTTTGCTGAAGAAGGATGTGAGATGATTAAGGGTGCTATGGCAGTTGCTAGAGGTGTCAGGTTTGACACTTTGTATAAGCTAGACGCATACACTGTTGAGTGGAATAGCAGTTCTGTAAAAAGTAAATATGTGGAAGATTTGAGGGTTTCACCTTCAATAGATGGAAATAGCTTTTGGGTACCTAAAGGTGCTCTATCTTCCAAAGCTAAGTTGCCTACAGAGAAGACTATGTTATGGCACCAGAGGCTTGGACACATTGGAGAAAAGGGTCTAAGGACCTTGAAAAATAAAAACCTTGTTGAAGATTTGAATGATTGTAATCTTGACTTTGATTTCTGTGAGCATTGCATTTATGGAAAAAAAAACCGTGTTCAGTTTTACTCGAGTTCTCATAAAACTTGTGGTGTTTTAGATCTTATTCATTATGATGTGTTTGGTCCTATAGATGTTCCTTCGATTGGCAAATATACATATTATGTTTCATTTATTGATGATTTTAGTAGAAGGACATGGGTATATTTTCTAAAGAGTAAATCTAAAGTTTTCGGTTGATTTAAATAATTTAAAGCAATGGTTGAGTTGCAAACTGGAAAGAAAATTAAAAGTTTGAGGATTGATAATGGTGGTGAATTTTTCTCTAATGATTTTGATAGATTCTGTAAAGATTGTGACATTAATAGATAGAAGACAACTCTATATTCTCCATGACAGAATGGAGTTACAAAAAGAATGAATAGGACACTGATGGAGAAGGCTAGGAGTATGCTAAGTGGTGCTGGTCTAGAACAAAAGTTTTGGGTTCAAGCTGTTACCACTGCTTGCTACTTGATTAACAGGTCTCCTACATCAGCCCTTGTTGATAAACCACCTATGGAAGCATGGTCAGGTCACAAGCCTTCTTTGAGACATCTTAGAGTTTTTGGTTATGAGGCATATGCACATGTGCCAAAGGAGAAGTGGACAAAGTTGGAGAACAAGGATGTAAAATGTATCTTCATCGGGTATAGTTATGGTGTGAAAGGATACAAGCTTTGGGACCCTGTTGCATAAAAGGTAATTCATAGTAGAAGTGTTTTTTTTTGAGAAATTAAGTCTCCTTCTGTTACATTGCAGCCAGAACAAACTAAAAAGGAAGATGTGATTAAATTTACTTCTACACCTGAAAGAGTTGAATCGAGACTCCTAGATAGGAAAGAATTTGAGGAGAGCTCGTCTAGCTCTGAATCTTCAAAAGAGGAGGAAGAACCTCCAACTCAGCTTGTTCAAAGGTAATACAAGACATAGACAACCAATTGAAAGGTATTCACTTGATGATTGGAGATGTATTTTTTCTTTGAATACTAATGTGGATGAACTAAAATTGGTAGAAGAGGCATTAGGTATAAATGATGTAGAATCTTGGAAGATTGCTATGGAAGAAGAAATGATAGCTTTGAAAAATAATTATACATGGGATCTTGTACCATTGCCTCAAGGACGAAAGCCTGTTGGTTGCAAATGGGTGTTCAAGAAAAAGATTGGTTTAGATAGAAGCACTAAGAACTATAAAGCAAGGTTGGTTGCAAAAAGCTACTCTTAGGTTGAGGGTGTTGACTATGATGAGATATTTTCTCCTATTGCCAAAATGAAATCCATTAGATTTTTTCTTCTATTGCTACTGCTTATGATTTAGAGGTTGAGAAAATGGATGTGAAAACTACTTTCCTTCATGGTGATTTGGAGGAGGATATTTATATGACACAACCAGAGCACTATGTGGTGAAAGGTAAAAGTAATTCAGTCTGTAAATTAAACAAATCCCTATATGGCCTCAAACAAAGTCCTAGGATGTGGTACAACAAATTTGATACATATGTTATGAGTTTGGGATTTGAGCATTCTAAATCAGATCATTGTGTTTATTATAAATCTGATGGTGATCATTTTGTACATTGTGTTGTATGTTGATGATATGTTATTCATTGGTAAAGGGAAAAGTAGGATTGTAGAACTTAAGTCTTAGCTCACTGCTAAATTAAAGATCTTGGTGCAGTGAAACACATTCTTGGGATGGAAATTAAAAGAGATAGAGTGAACAAAAAGATATGGCTAGGCCAGATTTGTTGGTATTATGGATGACTTCGTCATGTGTTGCATTGGTTTTGTCATTGATGTCAACACTTATCTTTCTGGAGGTCTACATTGTTGATTTGGCACTCTGGTTATATTGGTCTGTTGTTGAACCGACACATTGTGGTCCCAACATGGATATTGGCTTATGCACAGTCACCAGTATATGTTTCACTGACATCTCAAGAAGTTAATGATGACTTGTTATCATCTGGAGATCATTTGGTTATGTCAAAGACATGGATTGGATGTCTGCATTTGGTGTTTTTCTTATTGGTCTGATCGGGTTCACATATTTACCTTAACCAGTAGATAGGTCTAGGTTATGGACTGGTACAAGATATCATGTTCTAGATCAGCACGACATCTTTTGGAATTGATTTATTGATTGGATAGTGTTTAAATGTATTGAGACCGACATATTGTATTGCATCAAGGATTATTTTGTAATTGATTTAAATGTAATATCTTTAGGGAGCCGACCTAATCATGAGGTCTTAGGTTTTGTATAAATATTTGTAAGATCTTATTTGGAAGAAGTATATGAGTGTGTGTGAATATTGAAGATCATTGTGAAGAGTGGAAATAAGTAGATCCTTGTGCGAATCACACAGATATTATCTGAAGGTTGAAGGAAAGGTTATGAAGTTTTTTGGCACTCATGGTCAAAGCTTAAACCGGTACTGAATCTAACATTGAAGATGCTAATTTGAAGCAGTACATTGTTATTTGATTTAACCATCCAATTGTAGTTAGTGTGACTCCTATTTTGTGATTGAGCAGTGAGCTCTAGGCAGTTGGTCTTTCTGCATGTGCAGACCCCATTATTGTATTCACTTACTATTTGCAGTAGTATCATATGATTATGGGTAAGATTTCCCACCATGGTTTTTCCCCTTATAGGGTTTCCATGTCAAAATCTATGTGTCATGTGTTGTGGATGTTGTTTTCCTTTCTGTTTCATGCATTAAGTTGTACCGGTATTGCTATAACTGTTTATCTGTTTTACCGACACTGAGTTTTAAGTTGGAATAATTTGTTTTGGGTTATAATTTATTGACAATTGATTCACCCCCGCCCCCTCTCAGTTGTCCTTTTCAGTTCCTAACAATTGATATCAGAGCCCAGTTCTCTTTTTGCAGAAGCCTAACAGCTTGAGGAGATCCTATGGTAGCAAATATCTTCAGAAAGGACAATCCAAACTTGATGGAACTAACTATAGTATATGGAAGATCAGAATGGAAACACATATGAATTTCATTGGAAGCGATATATGGGATGTTACAAAGAATGGGTATGTTTCTCCTTCTCTGAATCACCCTAATCCAACGACCTTGGCTAAAGACTTGGAGAATGATTGTAAAGCAAGAGAAGCACTTCTAAGCACGTTATCAAATCAGAAAATCATGGGATAATCAGACAAATCTATTGCAAAAGCTATTTGGGATAAACTGGAAACATTGAATGAAGGAGATTCCACTTTCAAAATTGTAAAATTGGAATGTTACCGGGCCAGGTATGAATATTTAAAAATAGAAGAGGATGAAAGAATTTCTGCATTTATGGAAAGAGTTAATGAAATTATTTTAGGAATACAATGTTGTGGAGGTTCTTTAAGTGAAGATGAAATTGTTTCTAAAGTTTTAAGAGAATTTCCACCGGCTTACAAAATGAAAGTGATAGTTATTAATGAGTTGGGAACAATGCCTAATACATCAATATCTAGAGATATTTTGGTTGGAAAACTTTCAACATTTGAGCTTGAAGAGTTTGGTCCTGTTGCTATAGTCAAGACTGATATAGCCTTCAAAGCATCATTAGCATCATCATCATCATCATCATCTAAAAAATATGATTGGAAAGCACTTTATGCAATAGAACTTGAAGATATCATAAGAGAAAATGAAGAACTTGAAGAACTTGAAGCACTATTTGCAAGGAAGATGCCTAAAGGTCCAACAAGAAGTAAGTATGAAGGTAAAGCACCTTTAAAATGTTTTAATTGCAATAAAGTTGGTCATATGGCATCTAGGTGTCCTGATAGACATTCAAGACTAAGAGAGGAGGAAAAAACAACATATAAACCTAACCCTGAATATCAGAGATACAGATTTAAGAAAAACAAAGATAAGTCATGTTACTATGCAGATGAAGGTGTTACAGATGACTCTGATGAAGATCCAGCAGATAGTGTTGGAAAATGCACACTCCAATGAGAAATTATAGGTGATTGAAGGTATTATCATTGATGGCAACCTTACAATCCTATGGCACTGGCAAACACCATCACATGCACAGATACCGGCACCGGCAAAGATGTTTACCGACACCCTGGCCGACAGGATTTTGCTTATTGTATTTTGTATTTAATTATAAAATCTTTTTGTAAGCCGACAAGGCAAATTGTAATAGGACTCATATATAAGTATGAAATCTTGTAAATCATTAAGAAGCGGAAAAATACATGGAAGGAATGTAATAGGCAGATGCGAATATTAAGGCAGATTTTGGAATAGGGTTTTGAAAGTTGTATGAGCTTAAACCGGTACTGAACCTGGCATAGAAAATGTTGAACTGAAGAAATACATGGCATTGGATTTACATAATCCACTTTTGTAAGTCAGTGAGACTTCCCTTTTTGTATTTAAGCAGTGAGCTTTAGGCAGTTGGCCTTCCTGCATGTGCAAGCCCCTATTGTATCGGTAATATTCACTTATTGGCCAGTGAGCAAATATTGTGGGTCACAAATCCCACTGAGGTTTTTCCCACACCAAGTTTCCTCGTTAAAAATATTGTGTTATGGTGTGCTTTCTATGTTATGTTTACTAATCTTATTTACTGCATTATTTCTTGTTTACCGATACATTGTTTTGGCATGCAATTCATTTAATAAGTTTAGAAAATCCATTAATCGGTTAGATACTGATTCACCCCCTCTCTCAGTATCTTTGGGAATCCTAACAATTGGTATCAGAGCTTGGTCCTCTATTTTCAAAATCCTAACAACTTGAGGAAGATTCTAACACTAGTATAGATGGAAAACTTGAGAAAGCAATTGGAAATAGCTCTTGTAGATTATGATGCAGAAAAATTGAAGAATATGAAACTTGAAGATGATCTGAAGGCTGCACAGGAAATCATTCAAGGACTTCAGGAAAATCTCACTATTTCTAGGAACAAAATAAGAGAACTTCATGAGAAGATACAGAGTGATGATGATGAAAAAGAAACTCTTAATGATCTTGTAAGCAAGATGAAGTAGGATAACATGACCTTGAGGAATGAGATGCAATATATGACTATGAGGTTTTGTAAAGACATTGAAGACTGAAAAAAGAATGAAGATGACTTGGCTAGGAGAATCAATGATGCTGGAAATGAAAATCTAAGATTCAGTCATGAAAATGATATGTTGAAGACAGATATAATTCACTTGGAGCATGATAAAACTGAACTCATGAGACAGAAAGATTTCTTAGAAAATGAGTTGGCTACTGCAAATCAACACAAGGAGAAATTCAAGAAAAGTTCAGAAGAACTTGATGACATGTTGAAAAATCAGAAACCTAGTGGAGATAGTAATGGCTTGGTTTTGAAGTTGGTGAAAGCTTTGGTACTGCAAACAATCATGATCATAGTAAACCAGTAAGACAACCTAATGCCTACAAATTTAATGGAAAATGCTTTAACTGTAACAAGTATGGTCATAGAGAAAATCAGTGTAGATCTAGAAACTCTTAGAACACCAGTGCACCCATCGGTCAATGTTCTAAATGCAACAAAGTTGGTCATAATTCATAAAACTACAGAATGAATGTAAGATGTTATGTTTGTGGAAGATTTGGACACTTATCTAATCAATGCAAAATACATACCGGCATAGGATATGGAAAAGATATTCAAAAAAACAATGTGACTTGTTATGCTTGTAACAAGATTGGACATATTGCAAAATTTTGTAGAAGTAAGGCATCACCGGTAAATAACAAAGGACCCAATTTGAAAGGTAAAGAGAAGGTTGAAGAAGTAAAGCAAGAATTCTCAAAACAATGGATCGGGAAGTTAGATATGAATGTTAATGAAGCTATTCCTTCATCGATAGAATAGAGTATCACTCCACCGACATGAGATTCTTCATGTAATTGAAAAGAAACCTTTTCGGGGTATGACAACGAATTGAAAAACATACCAATTTATCCTCAGTTGATGGTGAGAAGTTGAAATGCTTCTTTACCAGCAGATGTGTTAAGTTTCACTTAACTGACAGGCATTTAATGTGGTAATTGAAGGAAATGACATTATGAAGCAAGTGTTTTGGATCTTTTTCATTCATCGAGCATTCAAATTTCCTAAGAGTGCAAAAATACCAAGCGAAGGCATCCACATCGAGAAGTGAAGTAAATCATTCAAGCACTTATACCTTAAGGAAGATTAAGGTATTTATACAATGGCTTCCTCCTCTGCACATGAATTCATTGCAAAACCTACTGTAATTGAAGTTGTTAAGCGCCCTAGGCCCATAATTTAAATTATTCCTGAAATTGCAAAGAAAGATGATACCCTAGGAGCATTTTCAAAAATACCCAAAGGAGTTACTTATGCTGAGGATCCTAGAATTTACATACATTGTCATATTGAAGAACTAGGAGCTGAAGAGATTATGAACGTGTATAGAACATCAATTTGTGATACAAATGGAAATGTGAAACCGAAACATAAGATAGTTGAAACCTTAGGTTTTGTGGAGATTCTTAGTATCCCTGATTTTCCAAAGGATGTTATAAGGATTGTGTTAAGCAGAGTTCATGGGGAGCTCTTTTGGTTGGATTCCATTCACAAGATAACAAAAGAAGCAGTTAGGGCAGTGACAGGCTTACCTTCCATTGGTAGCAGGCCTGACAAGACTAAAAAGGTTCCAAATGACACTGTAATGACCCTAACCAATGTAACCTTTGACAAGAGATCCTTGAGAGTAAAGGATGTAAAGGATATCAATGTTAAATTCATTAGCATGATTCTTGGATACAAAGTTACACATGCCAACAGATTAAACTCTGTTTCTAGCTTATGTATCAAGAGTGCCTATGACATGGTAAATAACAATGAAAAGATTGACATATGTGAATGGTTGAAGGATGAATTGATAGACAATCTGAGGAAGATCAAAGGTGACAAGAAAGGTACATTCAGATTTGGCAACTTACTTGTATGTTTAATGCTATATATTACCAAGGGAGTACTCGGAATTGGTAGAAAGGCTTTTGGTTTTGACATACAGGTAGGAAAACAACTTCTAGACATGCTAAACAACATGGGAGATGACAGAGAAAAGAACATAAATGAACACTTTCAGACACTGAAGGATAGAATGAAAATTAGAGAAATATCAAAAGGAGATATGCTTTGTGATAAAGAAAGATGAAATCTAGATGGAGGCAGTGGTTCTGAGGACTATTTGGGTTACAAAGATGGGATATGAGGTTGATGAGAACATAATAGAAACTTATGCAAAATCCCTTCTAGAAGCCCCTAAAGAATCAACAGAAGAAATATTTGGTAGTGCGGAAATAATTGAAAGCAAAATTCAGTCATAGAAAAGAATAAAGAAAACTGAACAAATAGTTAGAAAAGGAACAAAGCAGGCTAAAGCAATCAAGGAAGACATATTTAATAAAACTGGTATTAAGGAGAGTGACTTGGAAGTATTACAACCAGAAACACATCTTTCACCGGTTGCTACCTCCTCTGACAGTGAAATACCGACAGAATTTAAAAGGGTAGTAAGGAAAAGGAAACCTTCACCGGTACCCGTTCCTACACCTAAGAGAACAAGATAGAAACAACAGGCAATTAGGCCTCCAGCAAAGAAGTCAACACCAAATAAAAGGAAAGAAAAATAAGTTGTTCCTCCACTTGACAACCTTTTGAATGAGATAACTGAAAATGGTAACTTATCAAACATTAGCAAGTTGTATGATACTTTTAACAGTGATGAAAACGAAAGCATAGAAAACAGTGTTATCCTACACTTGGATATCTACAAGAAATTTTTGATTGAGGTTGTAGATGATTTACCCAATGAGTTGTATAGAAGGTTAGAACCAAGGAGGGCATCAATTGTTGAATTGGATAAAAAGATGAAGGTAGAGAAACTACTTGTAGTTCACCCAGTAAATTCAACAGAAGAAATTGATGAACTAATAAGTGAGGCCAACCGGACATTATTCTCAACCGGTCACCGACATGTAGCACTAATGGCTGGCAGAGTTAATGAGATATTAGAAAAAACTACAAACAAGTGGGGTATATTCTTTGTTGAGAAAGAGAAATAAGAAGAGCTTAAGAGACCCAAGACTTTTAAAGTCTACCAAAAGGACAAAGATAAAGGTAAAGGTAAGATAGGTGGTCCTCTGAGTATAAAGGGGACATATAACTTACCCCCACCTCCTTCTGATATTCCACCGGCATAAAATGTTGATGCACCACTGACAACAGAGAGTATGGAGACAACGCATGAGGATACAAATCTTGATTTTGAGGTGTTGTATACAATGAATATTGACACACGGGAAGTCAACATTGTGGTTGATAAGGAATCAAGTGAGAAGAGAGATGTGGCAATTGAGCCACTTGTACAAGACACTATAGTTGAGACAAATATTGAGGATACAGTTGGAAACATTGAAATTGGGACTGAACAACAAACTGAATAGACAACTAATTCCCCAGATATAAGAAAGGTAGATACCACTAGTATACATACTGATGTATCTACTGAACAACTGACAACTGATAGAAATGAAAAATCTATTGAGATACCGATTGTAGACATTTCAGAGGTAAACACAGAGAAACCGGTAGAAAACACAGAGTCACAATCAGAAAACCGGCAATGGAAAGCTCTAAGAAACAGACTGAGGTACACTCTGAGAAATCAGATGAGAAGAAGGATGAGTTAAAGGTTCATATAGAGACTGTGCCACCGACATCAGCTGAGAAACCTAAACCCTTGCTTGTAGAAATGTAGACTCAAATTGATCTACCAAAGGTCACCATAAGAAAAGAGGTTCCTCTCACTGATGAATTACAGATTGTTAAGATAGTTGGTCAATCATTTGATTCTTCACTGACAGAATTTAGGCCAATCAATGTAACAGAGGTATTGCTTGATTCAATTAAGAAAATAACAGATTGCAATGCACTTGCATATAAGGAAATTGATGACACCATACCATTTTTGAAGATGATTGCACCCAAGTGTAACATTGAGAATAAATATTCTTTAGGCCAATTAGACACATTTTCTAAGTACATAACCAACAATTTTCTAACAATTGATCAAATCAATGAGGAGACTTTTAGAGAGAAAATGAATAAAGAGAAGGAAAAATTCTTTGAGGAAACAACAAAGAAGAGTAAGGAACATATAGATACATTATTATCGACACTAGGAAAGACATTTTTGGACTTCAAGAAATTATACAGAGACACATGTAAGACAAACATTTTGACAGAGGATATAGATAAAGAGATCAGCAAAGCTCAAAAGGAAATCAATGATATTGCTGATAATTTAATAGGTTCATCGGACTCCATATTGGTAGTAGAACAAGAAATTACTGGCTTTGAAGAGAAAATTGAAAAACTTGAAAAAGACAAGGAGAGATTAAAATTTAAGGCAAAGGAACTGAAATGTAGACTAGGTCCTAAACTAGATATCCTCATCTCTTTGAGAAAAGAGATTTTTGAGGCTCTTGTTCCAGGACTTGAGATAGTGAAAGAACAAATGCACATACTCATCGTTACAATCCAGAGGACAGAAACAACACTAAAGGACAGTGAGAGATTCTATAATAGCCTAAATTTTGCATTAGCAGAGTTATATCAGATTGTAACCAACCGGCTACAAGGATCAAGATAGGAACTACACTAAATTGACATTGAATGACAACCTTTGTCATTGATGCCAAAGGGGGAGTAGTAGAGGATGAGAAAAAGGAGTAAGACAAAAGAGATCATCTGCTCAGGGGGAGCACACAGTTTTGGTAAGATTTTTGGACAACACTTTTTGGATACAATTTTGGCTTTTTCTCATGAGTGTTGCCATCAATGCCAAAAGGGGAGATTGTTGGAAAATGCACACTCAAATGAGAAATTGTAGGTGATTGAAGGTATTGTCATTGATGAAAAATTTACAATCCCATGGCATCGACAACGACAAACATGTTTACCGACACCCTGGCCGACAGGATTTTTCTTATTGTATTTTGTATTTAATTGTAAAATATTTTTGTAAGCCAACAAGGCAAATTATAATAGGACTCATATATAAGTATGAGATCTTGTAAATCATTAAGAAGCGGAAAAATACATGGAAGGAATGTAATAGGGAGATGCAAATATTAAGGCAGATTTTGGAATAGGGTTTTGGAAGTTGTATGGGCTTAAACCGGTACTGAACCTGGCATAGCAAATGATGAACTGAAGCAGTACATGACATTAGATTTACATAATCCACTTTTGTAAGTCAGTGAGACTTCCCTTTTTGTATTTAAGCAGTGAGCTTTAGGCAGTTGGCCTTCCTACATGTGCAGGCCCCTATTGTATCAGTAATATTCACTTATTGGCCAGTGAGCAAATATTGTGGGTCACAAATCCCACCGAGATTTTTCCCACACCGGGTTTCCTCATTAAAAATATTGTGTTATGGTGTTCTTTTTATGTTGTGTTTACTAATCTTATTTATTGCATTATTTCTCGTTTATCGGTACACTATTTTGGCATGCAATTTCATTTAATAAGTTTAGAAAATCCATTAACCGGTTAGATATTGATTCACCCCCCCCCCCCTCCCTCTCAGTATCTTTTGGAATCCTAACAGATAGTGGATGGGCATTTGTTGCAATAAAAGAAGATCAACCAACACCTATTGTCAAACCGGTAGACCAGGCATTAGCAGCAAAATTTGAAGAAAAGGATGAATGGATCATTAATAGTGGTTTCTCGCATCATATGACTGATGATAAAAGCAAATTCTTATCATTACAAGAAATTCATGGAGGTCTAGTAAGATTTGGAGATGACAAATCTTGTTTAATCAAATGAAGAGGCACTATATCTTTGGATGGTAAGCACAATACTAACAATGTTTATTATGTTGAAGGCTTAAAGTATAATCTTTTGAGGGTTGGTCAGTTAGTGGAAAAAAGATTTCAATTACAATTCAAGAATGGAAAATGCAAAATCATAAATCGAACTAGATTGGAAATTGCAACCGGTAATCAAACTAAAGGTAATATCTTTCATTTGAATACCAGTGATAAGACATGTTTGATTGCTCAGATTGATGAAAGTTGGTTATGGCATAAAAGACTCTATCATGTGAATTTTGATTGTATTGTAAAGATCAGTTCAACCAAGGCAGTAAGGAATTCACCTAAGATTGTGAAATATCATAATTCGGTATGTAAGGAATGTCAAATGGGAAAGCAAGTTAGAACAACATTTAAGAGCATTTCTAAGAAATCCAATAATATTCTTGATTTAATTCCTACTAATTTATGTGGTACAACAAGAACAAGAAGTCTTCAGGGTGATAGATACTTTATGTAATAATTGATTATTATTCTAGAATGTGTTGGGTTACTTTTCTCAGGGAGAAATCAAAATCTTTTGGGAGATTCAAGATATACAAGGCAATGGTAGAGAATGAAACCGGCAAGAAAATCAAATGTTTGAGATTTAATCAAGGAGGAGAATTTACATCTAGGGAATTCAATGCATTCTGTGAAGAGAATGGAATCAAAAGACAACTATTAGCACCCCGGACACCCCAGCAGAATGGAGTTGTGGAAATGAAGAACAAAACTATACTGGATGCAACAAGAACCATGAAGATGGAAGCAAATATACCTCATATGTACTAGAGAGAAGCAGTGAATACAACGGTTTATACTTTCAACAAAGTTCACATCAAAGGTGAAACCGATAAGACCCCTTATGAACTATGGTTTGGTCATATTCCTACTCTTAAATATTTCATAATATTTGGAAGAAAATGCTATATTAGGAGAGATGAGTCTACTGGAAAATTTAATCCTATAAGTGATGAAGGAATATTTCTTTGTTATTCAACTAGAAGCAAGGCATATAGATGTTATAATAAAAGATTGCAGAAAATCATTGAAAGTACTAATGTGAAGATAGATGAACATTTTAGAGGAGAATCAAGATCTATAGGTTCTGAACCAACATAGATTACACCGGAATACAATGAAGAACCAGTCACACAGACATCATCAGAAAACTCAACTGTGACTGAAGAACAACAACCTATAAATGGAAATCAGAATAAACCCAGGTATGTAAGATTGAATCATTCAGAAAATCAGATAATTGGAAATAAAAATATCATTCAGAAAATCAGATAATTGGAAATAAAAATCAAGGTGTTATGACAAGAGGAAGATTGGCAAATGAAGAGGTATGTTTAATTTCTCAAGTTGAACCAGCAGCAGTTATTGAAGCATGTCAAGATAAACATTGAATAAAAGCAATGGAAGAAGAATTAGAATAGATTGAAAAGAATAATACTTGGACATTAGTTACCCGACCTAAAGACAAAAATGTAATTGGAACTAAATGGGTATTTAGAAATAAACTTAATGAAGATGGTGAAGTAATTAGAAACAAAGCAAGATTAGTTTGTAAAGGCTATTCTCAGAAAGAAAGAATTGATTATAATGAAACCTTTGCACTGGTAGCCAGAATTGAAGCAGTAAGACTATTTCTTGCATTTGCAGCTCACAAAAACTATAAAATTTATAAGATGGATGTAATATGTGCATTTTTGAATGGATGTCTTGAAGAAGAATTTTACATTGAACAACCTGATGGATTTTTATTAACAGATGATAAGGATATGGTTTGCAGGTTAAGGAAAGCTTTATATGGATTGAAGCAAGCTCCCAGAGCTTGGTATGCTAGATTGGATAAATATCTTTTAAAGCTTGGATACACAAAAGGTAATGCTGACAGTAATTTGTATTACAAAATTACCAATGATGATAGTTTGGTTATTGAAGTATTTGTGGATGATATCATTTTTGGAGGAGAAGAAGAGCTATTCAAAGACTTTGCTAACAAGATGCAAAAAGAATTTGAAATGTCTATGATTGGAGAGATAATTTTTTTTCTAGGTTTGTAGATTTCTCAAACAAATAAAGGTATATTCATATGTCAAAC
Source organism: Cryptomeria japonica (assembly GCF_030272615.1). Classification (NCBI taxonomy): domain Eukaryota; kingdom Viridiplantae; phylum Streptophyta; class Pinopsida; order Cupressales; family Cupressaceae; genus Cryptomeria; species Cryptomeria japonica. The sequence continues at coordinate 685,241,226 of NC_081413.1, forward strand.
AAAATACTTGAAGGAACTCTTGAAGAAATTTGAAATGGAAAACTCCAAATCGGTAAGCACTCCTATGACTACAATTGATAAATTGACATCAAAGGATGATTCAACTCCTATAAATCCGACAAGGTACAAATCTATGATTGGAGGGTTACTGTATTTGACACAAACCAGACCTGATATAATAAATGCAGTGTGTATTATTTCAATATTTCAAAGCAATCCTAAATAAAATCATGAAATTGCAGTAAAAAGGATTTTCTGGTACCTACAAGGCACAACAAATCTTGGTTTATGGTATCCTAAGGATGACAATTTTGAGTTATGTGCATATACATATGCAAATTGGGCAAGAGATGTGGATGACAGAAAGAGTACCACTGGCGGTGCATTATTTGTTGGCAAAAGATTAATTTCATGGATCAGTAAGAAGAAGACTTGTACATCATTATCTATAGCAGAAGCAGAATATGTTGCAGCAACAACTAATTGCACTCAGGTATTATGGATCAAGCAAATGTTGAAGGATATCAAGGTAAAATGCAAAGAAATGGTAATTATTCACTGTGATAATTCAACAGCAATAGATATATCAAAGAACTAGGTATTTCACTCTAAAACAAAGCATGTTTCTATTAAGTATAATTTTCTAAAAGAAAATGTTGAAGCAAATGAAGTGAGATCAGTTTATGTGAATACTAAAGAGAAAATTGCAGATATTTTTACAAAGCCTTTGCCTAAGGAAACATTTGAATATTTGAGAGAGAAGCTTGGGGTAATCACCCCACCGATAAAGACTTGAATGATGCAGATTGACATCAAATCGACAGGGACTAACAGAAAAAAAATTCCGGCTTGATGAAGGAGAGATACTGCTCAGGGGGAGTAGTTAGTTGTATGTTATATTCTAATTTTGATTCTTGACTACTTTGGCATTTGATGTCAAAGGGGGAGAGATGTCTACGGAAAAATATTGTACTTTGAAGATTGGGGAGAGATGTATTTTGGTTTTGGTTATATTGTTTTTGTTTCTGGTATAGAACTTTGTATTGATCTATTTTTGTAGATTGTTGGTATTAGGCATTCTGTTTTTGGCACTTAGATGTTTTTCCATGTAGTGTTGCCATCAATGCCAAAGGGGGAGATTGTTGGTATTATGGATGACTTTGTCATGTGTTGCATTGGTTTTGTCATTGATGTCAACACTTATCTTTTTGGAGTCTACATTGTTGATTTGGCACTCTGGTTATATTGGTTTGTTGTTGAACAAGCACATTGTGGTCTCGACATGGATATTGGCTTCTGAATAGTCATCGGTATATATTTCACCAGCAGCTTAGGAAGTTGATGATGACTTGTTATCATCTAGAGATGATTTGGTTATGTCAAAGACATGGATTATATGTTTGCATTTGGTGTTTTTCTTATTGGTTTGATTGGGTTCACATATTTGCCTTAACCGACATATAGGTCTAGGTTATGGACTGATACAAGATATCATGTTCCAGATCAGCACAACACGTTTTGGAAATGGTTTATTGATTGGATAATGTGTAAATATATTGAGGCCAACATATTGTATTGCATCAAGGATTATTTTGTAATTGATTTAAATGTAATATCTTTAGGGAGTCGACCTAATCATGAGGTCTTAGGTTTTGTATAAATAATTGTAAGATCTTATTTGGAAGAAGTATATGAGTATGTGTGAATATTGAAGATCATTGTGAAGAGAGAAAATAAGCAGATCCTTGTGCAAATCATGCAGATATTATCTAAATGTTGAAGGAAAGGTTATGACGGTGTTTGGAACTCATGGTCAGAGCTTAAATCAGTACTGAATCCAACATTGAAGATGCTAAATTGAATCAGTATATTTTTATTGGATTTAACCATTCAATTGTAGTAAGTGTGACTCCTATTTTTTGATTGAGCAGTGAGCTCTAGGCGATTGGCCTTTCTCCATGTGCAGACCCCATTATTGTATTCACTTACTATCTGCAATAGTATCATTTGATTGTGGGTAAGGTTTCCGACCATGGGTTTTCCCCTTACAAGGTTTCCATATCAAAATCTTTGTGCCATGTGTTGTGGATGTTGTTTTCCTTTATGTTTCATGCATTAAGTTGTACCGGTATTGCTATAATTGTTAATCTGTTTTACAGGCACTGAGTTTTAAGTTGGAATAATTTGTTTTGGGTTATAATTTATTGACAACTGATTCACTGCCTCTCTCAATTGTCCTTCTTAGTTCCTAACAAGATTAAGTATGTGAATTCAGTGTTACAAAGGTTCAACATGCAAGATTTTAGACCATTGTGTGTTCCTTTTACAGTTGGAACGAAAATATCTGTTGCAGATTGTTCTACATCCCCATCAAAGATGGAAGACATGAGTAGAGTGCCTTACCAAAGTGTATTGGAAATTTGATGCATGCTATGGTCTGTACTAGACTAGACATTGCCCAAGCAGTGGGAATTCTATCCAAATATATGTCTAATCCTAGTAGAGTTCATTGGGATGCAGTCAAAAGAGTCTTCAGATATTTAAAGAGTACCTCAAAGTATTCTCTGTGTTATCATGGTAAATTTAGTTGGAGACATGATTTCCTTTGACATTCATGGTTATGTGGATTCAAACTGGGCAGGTGATATTGATAGTAGAAGATCCACCAGTTCTTATGTGTACTTTATTTGGTGGTGCAATTAGTGGATGAGTAAGCGATAGGATGTGGTTGCTTTTTCAACTACTCAAGAAGAGTATATAGCAGCTGCTCATGCTTGTAAAGAGGCCATTTGGCTTAAGAGACTATGTTCAAACATTGGAATAAAATAAGGAGCCATGACTTATTGTGATAGTTAGAGTGTGGTTTGCCTAGCTAAGAACCCAACATTCCATGCCCAGAGCAAGCACATTGATATTCAATATCATTTTGTCAGAGATATGGTCGAAGATGGAAGGGTGAAGCTGGTTAAGGTAGAAACTTTGATGAATGTTGCAAATTATTTAACTGAGGCTATGATCACATAGAAGTTTAGATGCTGCTTGGAGTCTATGGGTCTCATGGCCCCTAGTAATTGATTCATTGTGTTGATAATCCCTTTTCTCTTGCAAGATGTTCAACAAGTGGGAGATTTGTTGGGAAAATGGTGTCTCAACCTTGCATTTACATGAGGTTACTATTTATAGTAAATTTTCATTTAGCACGAAATGGTGCAAAATTCTCCTCGAAGCTTCTGGTTGGCTAGATAAGCATTTCGGTACAGCTACATTGCAAGATCACAACTAGTATTGAAGATTTTAAATTTTTCATTTTGGAGGGGTTCAATGAAAGGTTTAAATTTGATTTTTAGGATTTTAGAGGCCCCAAAAAGCATTGAAAAGTGTGCATAAATGGCATATTGGTTTACGAGGCAATAGAGCACTTCATGAGATTTCCGATGCTTCAAACAATTCGTCAATAGGACACACGGTTCTCAAGTTATGGCCTCTGGAAGTTTGTACTCCTAAAATAGGAAATATAAAATACATCAGACACATAAATGAGCTATAAAAAGGGAGGGACATAGCATAGGTCATCTAGAAGGGAGATAAGGTCGGCTACACCTTATTGGGTGGTTTTAGCCCATGGTTTTGTAATAACGATTGACGGTTTCTTGTATTATATCTCCTATATATGAGGTGTGTGAGATAGAGGTTGTATGTAAGAGTCTTATGGCTATTGAGTTACCTTTGAATCTATGATTAGTGGTACTCCTGTGAAGAGATTTCTTTGCAAGTATATTTTAATCTCTTTTGATTGTAGAATAATATATTGGGCAGCTTTTGGAGTGTGGGGTTTTTCTCCCATAAGGGTTTTCCCCACGTAAATCAATGTGTTATGGTTTGAATGTTATTATATCTATTTTTATTTTCTATAATTGTTGTGATGATCTGTAAAAGTTTTTGCATTACCCTCCTCTCAAGGTTAGTGTAGGAAGTTGTTTAGCTACTTAACTTCCTTACAATCACTTCTGTGATGAAATCCAATTCCAACTGATTTCAACAAAAAGACAAAATAAAGGAGATAAATTGAAAACCAAAAATGGTAGTTTGTCTCCAAAACAAAAATGAGGATTATTGAAAACCAAAAATGACAGTCTTCCTCAGGGGTGAATTGAAAACCAAAAATGGCAATTCATACCTTAGGGAAAAGTTAAAAACCAGAAATGGCGGCTTTTCTCGGATCAACTACTGTTTACTCCTAATGGCTCCCAATAGTTCATGATGGCTTTTAAGAATCCATAAATAAGTCTTTTGTTGGATTGGTTCCTACTTTGTTCCTGATGATCCCTGATGTTGAAAATAGAATTTGCTGCCTTATTTAATGTTTTATTGGTCCATGCAGAATGAGCCTTGAGTAAATCCTGATCAGTTCATCAGTTTTATCACTGATGAAATGTTATTTATGCTCCAGATTGCTCCTGATCAGTATATTGCTTTCTCTTAAGTAGAAAAATGATCAATCGTGCATGATGACTCCTGACCAATAAACATTAAATAATTTAAAAAGGTAAATGTTTCTTCTGAATATTATTTTTAAAATATTTTCTTTTAATTTTGTAGATATAAAGTAGGAATGATAAATTTTGTTTGTATTGAGTTTTTGCCAACTTATTAATTGCAATTTTATTAAAGTCTTGAAATATTAAACAAAGATATACGGATGGATTTGATTGATGGTGCATGTCAATTCGAATTTAAGGAGGTATTAAGCATATTTTTGTGATCACCGCCAAGTCATCAAATCACGAGAAAAATATAAAATTACGGCATGCGATCGTGTGACTTAATGAGAAGTGAATGCAGAAATGAATATGTAATTAATGGCCACTTTTTGATCTAAAATCTATTTTTGAGACGGAATATTTCATTTGTGTTTCTTGTTTTAGAACTAAGTTCAAGTCCAATGAGTAGAGACTATTTGACAAAATGGGGAACAAGAAAATTACAAAGCCAGAAAATTTTAGTCTAGATCTAGAGGCAAAATGGTTCTTAGAATGAGTTGGTTGGCTGAGATTTATCAAAAAATATGAATAGTATGCACCAAGAATTGTGGAAAATTTTATATAGAATTTCCATGTTAATGTAACCAGAGTGCGAGGTGAGGTAATTGAAGTCACACCTCAAGTAATAAGTGAAATTTTTGAGATTCTAGCTGATGGAGAACTTATAAACAAGGGCCACATTAATTTTGAAGAAGTAATTAATTCATTTCATGAAGCAAATGAAAGACGAGTTTATCTGCAAGTTCATAAAGGAAGTACCAAAGGCATAAATAGAAGCAGCTTAGAGGAACCATAGAAAATAGTTGTGCTATGGCTTATGAAATTTTTCACCTATGAAGGGAAGGACATCACAATATTGGGCCCAAGAATTTGGTTGTTAATTAATCTAAGGTATGCTAATACCAGACCCGAGGCTCGTCTAAATATTCCTTCCTTTCTATTTTCACAATTGTCTACTATGATAGCTAGGGTAAAAAGTAAGGATGGTCATGTCAAGTACCCTAGCCTAATTCATCTTATTGTCAAAAATCATTTTCTAAAGAAAGAATCTGGTAAAGAAAAATGGTTAGAGTTTTTGTCATCACCTACCAAAAAGGGGGAAAAGAGGACCCATTTCAAAAAGTTTGATTGAGAAAGGAGAATCCTCCATAAAGAAAATGAGAAGGGCAGATAAGGAATCAGAAATATCTGAAGAGGGCTCATCTAAGAAAAAGAAAAAGATAGAGACAAAGGAACCTAGGGTTATTAGAGCCACTCATAGCACTATTAAGAGAAAAATTGAAGAAAAAGAAGTTGAACCCAGTTCTCCTTCCAATAACCGTAGGGCTCTTGATGACCCCTTCGTCTTCGAACCAAATGAGCTGGTTCAACAAACCTTAGCTCAAAGTCCTTTTGCTCCATCTACCACTGAAAATGTTCCCCCTATTTCCACCGAGTCTACTCCGTAGAATCTTGCTAAGGAAATATCGTTGTCAACCCAACCAAGTCAAGTTCTTGTTGATGTTGTTCCACCAAAAAAACCAAAAAATAAAAAATTTGTGGAGAAAGAGTCACCAAAGATAATTTAAATAGATGATGATTCCTCAGAGGATGTTGAAATTCAATAGTCAACGCAGACCTCATCATCCTCCGAGGAAGATATAGAAATGAATTAAGCCTTAGAGGATTTTGAAGCTCCTCAAAGTCCATCATCTCCTCTACATACCTCTGAAATTACAATACCTTCATCCCCTCCATATGTCATAAGAGAGGGGAAAGAGATCCTGGTCGAAGAAGAAATTCCTCATAGGGAAGATAAAGGAAGAGATGAACAAGATGCAGAGTTGCAGAGGGTACTATTATTGTCTCAAATGGAAATAGAATTAGCTGAGGCTAGAAGAAAAATGCAATTTTTAGAAGGTATTTTGAAACAAAAAGATGATGAGGTTAAGAAAGCCTCATTACATAGTCAACACTTGCAACAAGAATTTAACACAAAAGAAGAGAATTCAAAAAACAAAATTGAAGAAACAAAAGACGCATTGCAACAAGAAACCACACAGACATTGAAGAATAATGAAGAAATCAAGGAATTAAAGAGGAAACTGGCGGACAAAGAAAAAGAAACTAGAGATCAAGAACAACATGTTTTTCTTGAGGAAACCACTACCTCTTTTTCTATTTGGTGGAGACTCTTCTTGATCATTGATCAGTATAGGCAAGAAAATTTTGAGCTACGGAAATAATTGAATGAAGTAAAAGAACAAAAGAGTAAAGTAGAGAAGAGGATAGAACAGATTGTAGACTTATCAACAACATTTCTTTCCATGAGAAAACCTTTAGGCTTGTACTTTTTATTCCTCTAATAAATATTTCTTTAGTGGAAAATCAATCAATTGGTTTTGGATAGGAAAGTGGAATATGATGATGATGATGACTTTCTTGAAGATTTTTATAGAAGTCATCCATCTTACCAAAACCAGATGTGTGAATATTATCTACATGGATTCTTATTGGGTCATTATTACCAATCTTTCTTAAATATTTTTGTTGGAGAAGTGCAGGTAAGGGCTTTTGTGTCCTTGTTAGAGAATCAGGTGGAGTGGGAAAAGAGATTAAGTTAGCATAAGGAGAAACAAAGTATATTGGGCCTCCCATTCAAAGATGAAACTCCCAATTCATCTTCTTACATATCTAAATTTGTCTCTATTGCACAGTTGGAACATGTTCAACCTACATACAAGAGAAATTTGGTTGCCAGTATTGTTGCATTCAAGGGTTTTCAAAATTAGCTGCCCTATAGAGCTCTGCAAGCTACAAGAACTAGATACAACACTATTACAATTCACTTGAGGAGGAGGGAACTTGTCACCCCTACAAATATCGTTTGGAGCCTCAATAGAGTCAGGGTTGTCATAAAAATCATGGAGGAACAAGGTATGCACTGGGTTGGAATGATATTTTACCACCATTGGTACTCATGTTCATTCCTAAGTTGGATGCACTCAACAAATTTTATGGAGAAGCCCTAGATGAATGGAAAGAGAATGTGGAGCAGTATAAAGGATATGTGCCTTCCAGGAGATACCATGAGTATAATTTTAACAAACTTGACCTGGTTGTCTGGATAGAAAGGCAAAACAAAAACATTCCAGACCAACCACAAGGACATAGTTTAGACCAGGAGGGGGAGGAAATGATGGGTGTCGATCACGATACTTTTTTATTATGGTTTATATTTTAAATTTTTATGGATCTGTGGACTAATATGCCTGACAACTTACTTATTTACATGCATGTTTACTCATTTTTGCTAGTGTACTCTGCTAATTAGAAGTAATATTAGAAATAATAACTTATGATATAATGTTTCTCTTTTTGCTTATTTACATGTTTAAATTGCATGATAATTAGAATTATGTCACCATATTTTGTTTTATCTCCATACATGTGTTTTTTAATATATCTTGAGTAAATAAGCAGAATCTACAACAAATCCAAGATAGTTGCCATGACGATGATGAAAACACATGAATGCTCCAGTTGAGAAGATCTTAAATCTTCTTTGGACTTGTTCCATTGGCGGCCTATTAGAACTTAACTTCTTTTTGAAGTTGATTCAATTCTCGCTAAATCTTCTTCAGTTTGGGTTGTAATTGTTACTTTTTCTTTAGGCAGGCAACCATAGTTTGAATTTAAAATAAAGGATATATAAATATCCTAATGTTCTCAGTAGGAGATAATAGGGAAATAGTTAGTAAGTAGTTCACATTAGAGGCATTCTTTTTGTAATCAACCAGACTTTGTTTCACTTCCTTCTAGAAGTTTACTTTAATGGAAATTTCAAGTTGATCTCAAAGCTTTGTGTTTAGATCCCACTGAAGGAAGAGAAGGGCCCGCTCAACCAAAGGGAGGTGATCTTGTTGTTGATTTATTCCTCATTTTCAATTTTGAACATTGAGATTGATTTATTTCCATTCGGTTCATGCAATGTCAAGTTGTGGTTAAATGAGAAGTTAATTTCAAAAGTAAGTATTAATTTTCACTCAGATCACAATTGTTGGATAAAAGTTAATTAGTTTTGATTCGCTACTTTGGTAGAATAAATTTCCATTAGATGCATTTTGTTGTTAAAATAGTTAATGAGATGATGAATATGAAGATTAAGATGGAAGCAGAGTTGATATTGAATGAACCCATAGATTTAGATGTTTATGCTTTGATAGGTTAGATTTCCTTATTTGCAAACGTAATTAGACTTTACTTTATACAAGAGTAATATAAATTTGTTTTCAGTACTTAGTCATAGATTTAAATTCTTAAGACTTAGACGCTATTCCAATTTTCTAGACAATTCCATGGTTAAATTCTAACTTCATCTTGTTCAAAGTCTTGTCATAAAAATCCGAAGTCCTCCTTAGAACAAATTTGGTTTCATTAGTATAGATTGCAAAGGATCTTTATCCTTTTAACTCAATCATATCAAAGAGCTATTGATAGCTCTTGACAAGCTCCTGATGGAGTATGATCATACCTCACTCACTATTCTATAGTGCAAAAACCCCCCAAAATTGTACCAAGTAATTCCTTATCACAGTCAGCTTTAGACACACCTCGGTTTGATATTTTAGAGAATTTAAATGGTGCAAGTTGACATATCAATGTCCTTTCCCACCAAATATTATATCCTCTCTTCCCCAAGAAAATAGTATAGAATGGTTCAAGGAGGGGGATGCCACCATTTATAAGGATGGAAGATTGTCACCTTTCATAAAAAATCACAAAACAATGATTGAGCAATGAATATGTTTCAGTATTCTTTGAAACTTGAAAAATCTTGGTATCCTCAATTTTCAATAAACTCAACCATGGGATAACCCTTATGAAATTGTATATTCCATAGCCCTTGATCCCTAAGCATCATCTACAAGGTGATTTATCATCCTTCTTGTGCATGGTTTGCCCCTTCAAAAGTTGCTTTGATCGGGTTGGATGTTAGTCTTTTAGGTTTTGTCAAATTTTAGTTTTAAGAATTAGACTTTTTATGCTTATGTGTAATATCAAGGTTTAAAACCAAAATTACACTCTTTTGTTTCAATCACATGTATTTTAGGTTTTGAAACCTAAAATACACATGTATTTTGGGTTTCAAAACCCAAAAATATATATTTGAGTTGCATTTGGCCATGACTACATTTCAAGTTTTAAAACGCAAAATGTTGTCCTCTTTCCACACATTTTAGCATTTAATGCACTAAAAATTAGGTTTATTAGTCATTTTAAATTTCCTTTTCGAAATGGTGAAATATTAGGGTTTCCACCATTAGATGTATGAAAACCGCCAATTTTTACTTGGGTACCATTACATTGGGGAAAGATGGGAATTAGATAGATCTAAGTCCAATAGATCTAGATTCTAATATGATTCTAGGGATGTTGAGTTGAATTGATTTGTTGAAGATGCTAAAATCAAGGCAAATAGACTGAAACTGATGTATTTATGCATGTTCAGCTACATTTGTTGGATCGATCCATGAACTTGGATCTGAGGATCCAGACCTACTCCCAGAAGGAGCTCCTAATTTGTTAGGACTGGTATGGTGGTCACTCTGGTCCTCTGAACTTTTTGCACTTCAATGGGAGAATGATTCATCTCTACAAATAAAGCTTATCCTAAAGATCGCAGATCCATACTTGCTTCCTACACACAAAAAGAAGGAGAAATAGGGGTTTGCCTAAGTCAAACCCCCGTTTAGGAATAAACCTTGAATGAAATGTTGCAAATAGTGAAATAAATAATGGAAGGATATACCTCAAATCTACAATGATTGATAATGATGCTTTGCTTCTTGAATGTAATCATATATGTTGTATGAAATGACACTAACATGACAAAACCCTAATCACACACACATGATCGCATATGAATGTTGTAATTTTCTCCACAATGATTGAATGAAGAATATGTAGCCTTGAAGACATTTGAAAATTCTTGATGATGAATATTTCAATGCTTGATTGCTTGAATGTGAAGACAAAGATTGAAATGAATTGATCAAATGTCTTTATATATGAGGATCTAGGATAATTTACCAATTAGGCTGACCTCCAACGGTCATATTGAGCCACCAATTTATTTCCCACCGAAGAAGTAGGTCTCAACCCCTCCTTGAAAATTGGGCCCCAAAGAGGGAGGCTAGGGCGCTAGTGGCACCCTGGTCCTCCTCAAGCAGGGAGCAAAATTAAGGCCCAGGGAGGAGAACGCACCTCTGAATAGTCATTTGGTAGGTGTTTGAGGCATAAAAGTTGGAGTTAAGGCACTCAATGGACCCAAATAGGAGGTGGGGGGCGGCACGTTCAAGTAGGGGCACAAATATGATGTGTAAATTGGCTTGGTGACAATTTACGATGCTAGAATTTTTATACCATGTTTCTGAGTCATTTTCTTTTCATTACATCATTTATCTTAAGTCTTTGTTGCCTCCTTGTGTCTGGATCTAGCTATTTTTGCGTGGATTCTTGGTCAAGAGATTTCAAGTAAGTTTTTTCCCTTTCATTTTGTTTTTCTTCTTGCCTATTGTTCTTTTTTTTTCTTAGGTTTTTTTGTTTTTTTTTGTTAGGAGGGTGGAGTTCTTCTCCATCCCTATCATCTTAACACACTGATAATTCCTATTAGGGTGGAGTCTAGGTTAAGAAATCCGAACTACACCCGATATTCATGTGGGTATAGTCTGGATTTCAAAACCCAAACTCCACCCAACCTACACCAGTTATAGCACAATACTATAGTATTGGTCGAGCTACAAAACCCAACCAACACTCCCCCAAATAACCTTCACAACACCAAACACCATCATGGGTGTTGGTTGGGATTTAAAACCCAACCAACACAAGTAAGGTGCTAGTTGAGTTCTAAATCCTAGCCAACAACCATAAACATTGCACTATCTTTTTTGACACACTTATCATTTGTTCATCAGATAAAGATCAGGCATGGAGACAACCTGCTTTGAGCATCAACTAGATACTCGTAAATGGCAAAAATACTGGTACAATCAAAGTTTCATGAGATCCATGCACAAATGTGTACAATCTAAGTCTCAACTAGAGCCATGCACCAAGTCTCACAAGATATTCCTAATCTACGTGTACAAGAGAATTACATCAAATATGTCATCAAAGACAAGATACAAAGAGGTGTGTCACTTTATGATAGTGCGAGTACAACATTGCTCATGCAAGAGAATACACCATGATATAGTGCAAATATGGAAACATGAAGATAATGCCATCAAAGAAGCCTTGTAGAATACTACAGATGAAGATGCCTCTAATTGGGATGTTGCCAAGAGATATAAAGGAGCAATAGCCCCCCCGCCCGCCCTGGTTGTCGGTTGGAAGCGTTGCATTCAAGTGTAAAAGATAGACGAAAAAAAATTGTTCCCAATTTTACTTAATTATTAACAATTTTTTTTTTAAAGATTTTAAAAAATCCCATTAAAAACAATTATTAAAATCCATGCAAAAAAAACTTTATTAAAAATAAAGAAAAAAACATTGTTTTTATTTTTGAATTTAAAAAAAAACCTTTATTAAAATAAAGTAAAAAAAACACAGGCATTTTTTTTTGGATTTTTTGATTAAAAAAACTTTATTAACAAAATTAATAAAGAAAAATACTATATTTTTTTTGTTATTTTTCAATATATAAAAAAAAAATTCAATAAAATTATTAAAGAAAAAAAGCTTTATTAAGAAACTTTATTTTTTATTTATTAAAAAAAACAAATTAAAATTTTTAAGTTTTTAAAATAAAAAAACTTTAAAGAAAAATATATCCCCTGGGGGGGTAGGTCCCACCTATGAACCCCGCAGGGCTGCAGAAACTGCAAGTGTACCCTGCGGTACCCACAGGGCTACGGGCTACATACCGCAGCAGGGTCCAATAGGGCTTGCCGTGGCAGGTACCTTGTTGGGTGCCTGCTACGGTACGTAGGTAGCCACCCCCCATGGGGTTAAATTTTTTTTGCTTTTTTAACAAAAAATTTAATAAAAAAATAATCGCACGCCCCTGAATTATATTCGGATTTTGATTAATTTTTTTTATTTTCTAAAAAATTATTAAAAAGCAGAAAATAAAAATTAAAAAAAAATTTAGACTTGTAATAATGACGTTTGTACAACAAGGGAGGGGGATAATTTTATTTTCACCTCAAAGTGACAAGCTCCGATTTGGATGAATAAACATGCAATCTTGGGGTTTTTGGGCCTTCTAAGCATGATGGCAATGACGAATTTGGCCAAATATGCTCCAAAATTGCAGACCGTTGTCGGGACAAGTCACCCTCTTCCACCTTCAAACGACTCTAGATTTGGCCTCGGATATCGGATTTGGACAAAATAAAAGGCAATTTTGACTTTCTCGAACCTCCTCAATCCAATGGAAACCTCATATTTGACCCAACAAGCTCCAATAATAACCTACAATAGAAATCTCCAAAATATAAAACCCCAAATAGCGTGAAATTTCTCTCAATTGGAAAACCAATGGCACTCTAATGGCTCTGATGCCATGTGAGAATTTGCTAAGATCTAGAGGCAATGGAAAGAACAAATAAGAGAGAACAAAATGTGAAAAGAATAAATTGTATTCCTATCAATGATGCAAAATACTGATCAACTAAATCATCAAAAGTTGTTCCATACAATGTAGGATAAGCTTGCTTATAAAGACAAGGCAAAGAGACAAGAGAGCACACAATGATGACATGTGGCTCAATGAGATGAGATGAAAGGCTAGGTAGGATAAATAGTAAAATATTCCACATGAGGTGGATCACACATTGAAGGTGGAATGTAACAACAAGATCACACCATAAAAGGTGGAAATTCTCCTACATACACACTCCCAATGTATGCACATCTCCCTAAGTGTCTTATATGAAAACTACAATGCTATGCATGTACCTAAGTAAACTTAAGTAAAGTGTAATTATATCCAACATGAATAAATAATTACACCAACAATCCCTTTGTGCAAATCAGGTTTCAAAACCCGATTTGCATGTATAGCCCAATTTTAAGTAAAAAATGAGTTTTGAAACCCGATTTGCATCTACTAGACTATCTTTGTGAAAATTAGGTTTTAAATCTTAATTTGCATGTTTTAACCTACCTTTGGTGCAAATCAAGTTTTAAAATTTGATTTGCATTTTTTGTCAAAATATTTTTTTTTTTCTATCTCTAGAAGAATTTGTTAAACAAATTTGATGTTTCTTCATAAATGTTTGAGCCCTCCCTAAGGAAAAAAATGAAATATAAATATTAAAACATGTTTCCATAAATCTCAATGTCATCTAATGTCAATGGCATCAAGGATATAGAGATTGGACATGTAGATATGGTAGAGTTCCTAGACAAAGTGAACAAGCAACCAGTGTCGCCTGATATGAAACTAATTCTAAAACACAATATTCATCTTGTAGCCTCATTCCCAGTAGAGGCTCATGATCCTAAATTTATCCTAGCAGTGATTGCTCACTTTGACAAAGAAAGAAAAAAAGTGAAGGACGTAGACGGTAACACAGTTATAAGACTTGACGAGGATTTATTTGACAAGATATTTAAATGTCTCGATATAGAAAAATATGCAGATCTCACATTAGAGTTAACTCAAAAGTATTATGACCAAGATTGTGATAAGTGTATAAGGAACATAAGTACAATTTGGCTTGAAACATCTAGGCCAACTATTACAAGAGAACTAAAAGCCCTCTAGCATTGTAAGGACCACCATAATTTCAAAATAGCATAATACACAAATTACACATCATCAAGTATATATTAATGCCATGTGCCCAAATATACAAGAATATGTTGGCATTTGGCATAACTGATGCAGAATGAGATGATGCAGGTGATGCGGTTGAAGATGGATGACTGCACCGGTAGAGGATAGAAGACTATTTGTGATGAAGAGATTGAGATTTTGGGATTAGATGACTTGATCAGTTATTTGTGTTGTCATTGATGGCAACTAGTGTCAAATGATGATTACTGATGTTCCTGATGTTTTGTTTTATCATCTAAGTGATTTTGTTTACCGGAAGATAGGGTTTACTGACAAAGAATTGAAGTCTATGAAATAGGACTTTAACTAGTAAAGAAGAGATGTTTTGGTTGAATTGGATGATCGGCTATGATTGGTGTTTTGTGATTTGAAATGTGAGCTTGTATCATGGAAATGAGTATATATTTGGAGCCATAACTTGTGATGACTACCAGAAGGCTTGTTTCAAATTTTTGATGAAGTTTTGCTAGGGTTTTAGTAGGGTTTAAGGACCGCTGAAGAAATCATCAAACCAGTAATGATTTTTGTTATGGTGGTGATCGACGGCTAGTCTACATAAAGGTGGTAACACAACACAACTTGTGTGAAATGTTTGATTGTTGTTTTGGCATGATTCAAGGAATAATTTCTTGGGAAACAACAAAATGCTTAGTGGAGTGTTTTGAGGTTTTGACTTTGGTATAGATCATCGTAATGGGTTTCGATGAACCAATAGTTGATATTGCATTGTAATTTGATGTAATGATTTGTATATTGATCTAAGATGATCTCTTATGATTTGTATTGTAATTTCATGATGTAATTAGGGTTTAGTGGCCGACCTAGTTGAGATGGCTATTTAAGATGGCACAGTTTATGTTTATTGTGTCAGTGGTCTTAAGAGAATGTGTTGAGTCATCCAAGAGTATTGTGAGATATTCCTAAGAGATACAGAGTGTTGAGCATAACTGGATCTAATCTAGCAAGCTGAGAAGTGCAAGTAACATATCACTTTTTCACTGTGGTTCCCTAATAGTTGGAGCAAGTTAAATCCCTTAACCGGGTAGGTCCTAACAGAACTTAAGAATTTAAGTCCCCTAACAGGGAAGCTCTCAAAAAAAGTGGTAAATCCTCTCATGATTTTGATCCTAACAAATCATCAAGCTCCTAACTGGGCTGCTAGGCAAATTCCTTAACCAGGTGACTCCTAATAGGGCATACTTCAAAAGAGTACAAATATTTGTGGGTGCCAACTCCCACCGTGGTTTTTCCCTATTTGGGTTTCCACGTCAAAAATTATGGTGTTCATGTGTGGAATGATTTTCATGTGATGTTCTTGTTTATGTTACATTTCATGCACTAATTTTGAGTACATCAGTTATGATGTTTTATCAGAAGTTTATCAAAGGTTACCTGTACTAATAAGAGTTGGTAGAGAAAGTGTTTGATCTAATAGATGAGGATAATGAGTTGGTAAATGATCAAATTTATATGATTGCTTAAGTGGTGAAAGAATTGATAAATGTGGTAAACGACCCGATTAATGTGTTAGCAAATCTGATAAAGAGGTTGTTAGATCTAATAAAAGAATTTGAGATATTTGATAAGTGATTTTAGATCTGATATAAGTTTGATTTTGGATTAATCTTGTAAATTGGTATTAATACTGATTCACCTCCCTCCTCTCAGTATTAACCGGATCCTCATAGGATTAACAAAATAGAGATACAAAATTTCATATTTTGACATAAAGTTAAAGTGAGAAAACAATAACAAGACTAAAAGTAGTGAAACATATACCTTTACCATAGACCATAAGGTCGAATACAACAAAATACTCAATATACCAACATGTAGTCCACCATGATAGGAACTTCTGACATCGGTCTCCCTCAAACACATCATGGGCAATAACATTGTCATAGCGTGTTTCCACCCTACCATGAATCAGTTACACTACTGTAACGATATCATGGAACACAAGATGCATGCAACATATATATAAAGATAGAAGCAACAACCCTTTCTTATCTATATAAAGTCATATTTGCAATCTCAATTCCATCTCAATCACAAGAAAAACATAATGACTTCATAGTGTAGACGTATCAATCTGTCCGCCTAGTTAAATAAATATTTAATATTTATTTAAACCACATCCCTCTATTAATTAAATCTTATTTAATTAATTTCTCCATTTTTCATCTATTTGATTAAATAAATTCTTCAACTTATTTAATTAAATTCATTGAACCCCTTTCTAGCCTTTAATTAAATAAATCATTTTATTTAATTAAATCCCCTTTCTCCATTTTAATTAAATTTACATTTAATTAAAATCATATTTGCATATAAATAAATCAAATTTATTTATAAGCCCTCCTCCCACTTGTATTTTCCTACAAATGCATGCTGCATCTATTTTAGTTGAAATAAAATATTTTTATTTTAATTAAAATTCTATTTTCTCCCACTTGCACCTTCCTACATTTCCCACTTGCCTAAGCATTCTTCTAGAACTTCTCTAATCCCAATCAATTAGCCTTAACTCTTCCAATCATATCACATCCCTAAATTTGGGGAGATCACTTCTCAAATTTGGAAGAAAGTCTTCTAAATGCATTAAAGACTTTATTTCTTCAACAAGTTAGCTTGTTGAGTTACCCAAATTTGTAAGGCTCTTACAAATTTGTCCCCAAAGTCCTTTTAACCATTAATGGTTAATTCAACCTTCCCTCATGGTTAGAGACTTTCTCTCTAACTTAACGTTCATCTAACTCGGGGTTCTCATCAAGCACTCATGGCTTCGATCCTAGTTATCCCATCTAACCCTTGCACAAGAGTTTACCCCTTAGGTAAAAGCTTTATCCAATGGATGACCCTAACCTAACCATAAGCCTAACCTCGTCAATTGACCTTAATATCTTCTCAAGCATTTAATGCCTCTTGTATCTCCTCTCAAGCCACCTCTTGTTGACAATTGTCACCATTTCATTGGTGAGAATTGTAAACATGGATTGAGTAACTTTGAATCCTAGCCATTGTTAAGATTATTGAATCTTAACCATCCATTTACCTATTTCCTCTATAAATAGAGCTCACTTTCTTCATTCTCTATATCTAAGTTTTATGCATCTACATCATAGTCTAATTATATCAATCATTTTAGCATCTCTTTGTTAGAATAACATTATAGCATTTAGAAGCATTTCATATCATAGCATATCCATGTTAGTATATCATGTTAGGATAATTTATTAATATCTTTATCATATCATTATCTTAATTCTATCTGAGTATCATAGCTTGAACATATCATATAGATCTTAGATTGCATTCATGCATATAGATCACAAATATCACTCATTCTTGGAGTTGTCATTCCTAAAGTCATTTGCTCAATGATCTAAGAGCAAAACATTGGCTTTAGGGATCCTATGAGATAGAGAACAATGAGACACATCTTGGGTAGTTAACTAGTTTAAATTAGTTCATCTTTGTACTCAAATTTTTTATTGGTATGTTGTTCCTTTGATCTCAAGGTTGATATTCTGATTACCATAGATTCCAGCACACATTTTTGGCGCCCACCATGGGGCACATCCCGAAATTTAATATCTTTTTATTGCAGGTTGAACACAAAGATCATGTCAAAATATCAGAAGAGCGCATCAGAAAGTTTCATTAGCACATCCATAGCTTACTATAGCGCATCCATGGCACTGTTTAGCACATATAAACCATCTTTCAATGTATTGGATTTTATTTTTAGTGCTTAGATCTGTATGATATTCTAGCATGTAGGAACACTAGCTTAGGGCATCCAAGTCCTAGACTAGCCCATTTGCGTTATTTTCTAGCACGTAGACATCATTTTTTAGTGCATCTGTCTCATAGTTTAGTGCATAGAGCTGACAGAGATTTTTTATTTTTGTTGGTAACAGAATCAAAATTTAGGCTTGTGAAGCCCACCATCAAGATTTGATTTTGGCTAAATGATTTGGTTGTAGGATCTAACAGTTGTTTGCACGAGGATTTAGATTAGTCTTCTTTTCTTACTTTTAAAGTTAGTAAATAACTCACCTTTCTTGCAAAAGTTTAAAATAAACCTCACATTGCTATCTTAAAAGATTTCAAAGTTTGCAAATCATCATTGATTCATTTGGCAAATTTAGTTTGGTTGATTGGGATCTCATTTGTTCAAAGTTTTTGTTATCCTCACACATTTTTATCTTGGGTTAAAAAGAATCACATGTCTTTTGGAGCAACATCTCCAAGGTAGCTTTTTAGAAAACAATTGCAATATTGGATAAAAAGAAAGCATGTATTCCATGTTTCAAAGGTGTTAGGTATATGCTCTCCCCTTAATTGGGTGATCAAAAAGCCAAACACACCATTTTCAAGCTATAGTGTCATAAATTGTACACCCTTGATAGGGTAGTACAATTTCACACTTAGGTTAGCACCCACCTTAGTGTGTCTTGCATCTTGCATTTCTCAATCCCTTTAAGAATTTAATTAATTAATTTCATTAAATCTAAGGTCATGTCTCATCACTTTACACATTATAAATTTGGGCCCTTTACCCTAAGGGTGCCCCTTTTAATCTTATTCCTCCAATGAATCATTTAATCATAAAACCTGATTATGTCTTATTTTGACCATTTAGGCCTGATTTGGGATATCAAAACATCTCAAAATCAGTTGTAACTTTGGGATGTGCTCTAATATCATCATATCTAATGGCCCCAAAAATTTGGTGAAAAGTTGATCGGCCCGTGGTGGGAATACACATGGTCCGCGACTTTTTCCCCAAAATTTCGGGAGCACAATCCTATCATATAGTAATTCTTAGCCCCAAAATATCAGTGGGAAATTCAAATCCTAGGTCGGCCTAAACATGAAATTAAGATCTAGGGTTTTATACTTAAGAGCTCTCTTTCTTCATTTGAAGGGGTCTTCTTCTAAGAATCTAAGGACAAGTTTCTAGAGCATTAGAGCCTTCTTTGCAGCGAAAGAGTAGATCTTTGAAGTCTTCAACAACATTCAACATTCATCCATCAAACATTCATCAAGCATCATTTTATCAATTGGAGGCTTTTTGAAGATGTAGAAGAACAATAGGAGATCACCAACTAATGATTGGCTTGTACCTCTCCCTTGGGGTTGGGTTGTAAAGTTCTGATGCCAATAGCTAACAAGATGAGAGGGGGGGGGGTGAATCATGCAAAATTAATCTTCCATAAAATCAACAGATTCAACCTTGGTAACTTATACTTCAGCAATATAACCAAAAACTGCTAAACATGCTAACTCATAAACACATAATCATCATAACACATATAACACCAGATTTAACGTGGAAACCCAAATAGGGAAAAACCACTATGGGATTTCAGACCCACTAAGAAATATACTCTTCTAGAGTATGCTCAGTTAAAAGCAAATCCTATTAAAGATTACAAACACATTGCTAGATGTGACTCGGTTAAGGGATTTCCCTCAGATCTGTTAGGATCTTCACTTTGTTAGAAGTGACCTTGTCAAAGGATTTCAAACACTCATTTAGAATGTTACCTTGCTAGAGGGTTTACAAATAAGACTGTTAAGTCCACTCGGTTAAGAGATTTTCTGTCACTTACAAAATAACAGTAATAAAAATATATCTACAACTTCACATCTAAAATGCTAAAGCAGATTCTATTTGCTCAAAACAATCTTGTCATAGGACTTATCTTGTCCCTCTACTGGGCTCCCTACTCTGTTATTCAAACAGGTCTTCAAGCTTCTGTGCTCGGTAATCACTATGTAGCATCCTTGTGCTTACACTTACCTGCATGCATTGTTCATCAATAATTCCTTATTTATAAACAATTTGCTAACCACTGAATCTCCTTGATCACATTTCCCATGATCAATCTTAGCCATTAGATCTTCAATTTTGACTAGGTTCACTATATCCTTCGATCTAAAAAATGTTTTACCTCGCCTAGGAACTTGTAGTCCTTCTTAGGAACTTGTGCTAGGTTATTGTGGTTCAATCTATGTTGTAGATCTTCCTCTTGATTTTCCATTGCCATAGATCCTTAACAAACTTCATGTGCGGCATACCAATCATTTATTCATCTCCAGCTCATCAGCATCCTTCATTGAATAATTCTTTTATCCATCCAATGTGATCTGTTATAACTTGGTTGCAACTCGGTAGATACTAAACTTTACTTGGTAGACATTTCGCCTTCATTAAACGATATCGATAACCTTAGGGTTTACCAACTAGGTTCCTTAGGGTTTACCGATTAGGTTCTTTGCTCAGTGACATAGTATTAACCTTACAATCAAACAACATATGTAGGATATCAAAACAATCTAAACATCATGATCTCATCATTGTTTAACTCGGTAATAGTTGCCCATTGAATAACTTATTTCTCCCCTTATTCATCACATTATTTCTGTGTCTTTTACCGACATCTTAATTATTTTCAAATCAATCTTCTCAAGATATGGCAACATCATACTGAATCAGAAAATCAATTTCTTGACATCAATGACAAAATAATGTTATAAAGATAGTTATCATCCTTTTTTAGTTATATCAATAATCTCCAACAACCTTCTCAATATCCTTATGAAATGCCAACAATCTCCTTTATATTGAAATGCCAACATGGGTATGGTTTCATGTTGTTTTCATGTCTTTGCATAAGATTCATTTTGATTCAAATTCATGCTTTAGTTTGTTTTTCATTGTGGATTTAGAGCATTTACTTTGTCAACTATAAGTAATTAGGGTTTAGTCTTTAGGGTTGCTCTAGGTTGTTTACTTTCATTCTTAGGATCTTGCACACACACAAGGTTCTTGCACACACAATTTTAGTACATTATCGACTATTCGTGGAGGTGGAAATAACCAAAATGGGGGTTTGACTAAGGAAAAACCCTATATAGCCACCCCAAACCCTTTTTTTCAGCTTCAGGTACAGGTTCAGATCCAAGCATCGCTGGAGGTTTCGGGACCGAAAGAGAACACAAGGACAGTTCTGGGCTGCATATCCTGGCAAAAACCCCAAGGACAGGGGCATGACACCCTGGTCCTACCCAAGACAGTGGTGTGGCACCATGGTCCTGCCCTCTGTCAGCAGGACTTGGTAGAATAGTACTTTGCAGGTCTCAGAATCCCTCTTATCAGTTGCAGCTCCAGGATTGCAGAATCAAGACAGTGGCGTGGCAACCTGATCCCAGACATTTCTACTCAGATTTTAGACACAATTGCACCTCTATTTTTTCCTTCTGATTTGTACTTTTCAATAGTGTATCAGTTGTTCTTTGATCTACATTCTCATATTAGGATTTTCTTGCTTACTTTCTTTCAAGGTTAGATTGCATTTTGCATCATTTCTCTCTCTCATTTACAACAAAGGAATAGAAAACCTAAGAGGTAATCCATGACTCTCTCTTTCTAATAAGAAGTAGCCGACATGTGTTACCTCCCTAGGCTCTTTTGTATTACATGAGTGTGTATGAGAGTGGGATTAGGGTTTCTATACTGAGTCTCACTTTTTCCCCTACACACAAGATTTCTTTCAATTTAGCAAATAAGATACATCCTTTAGCAAGCCTACCCTCCCAAGAATCCCATAAGGCCAGTGAGAGGGGAATGACCTAAGTGGGGAATGGCTTTATCACCAAGTATTCCAACCCACTATAATCAAATGTGGAGGGTGTTGAAAATCCCCTCCAACGGTTTTTCTCAGCAATTAGCCTTTGATGGGGTTTACCTAGCCTGCCCAGCACTTCCTTAGTTGATGTTACTCAATTCCACCAACTCACCAAGCCTAGTTGCTTCTAGGCCTCCAAATCCCTCTCACTCTCTTCTAGGGCTTGGTTCTTGTCCCTTATAGGGTGTTTGCTTCAGGTGTTTGGGTTAGGAACCCTATCAATTTCATTGTGCTTCTCTAGTGCTCAATTTTAGCCTCTTAGCCTCAACTTGTCATATTGACCCCCAATTGACATGAGATGTTGCAGAGGTGTATTAGGGTCTTTTAACATGTTTTTGATGCATATGGAGTCCTTTAGTAGTTTTCAATCTTAATATTTCCTACCGGTTTCACAATCTTGCCCGAAAAAGGGCTGTAAGGAATTAGGCCTAATTAGGCTTCCTAGACCGGTTTTTTAGGGCTTGAAGGAAAACAGCTCAAAGAACCCCCAAATAATTTTTTCTTTCCTTCAATGATACGTCCATGTCTAATAGATTTTTGTGGTTTTAGGCTCTGGTATGACCGTAAAAGGTATGAACCCTAAAATTGAGGGTTTGTAGGGTTTTCAAGGGCTTACACCGACAATGAGTAGGCAATTCGAGGTTTTGCTATGAAATGGAATATTCAAGGCTCCTCCTTGTTCATACAAGTCTTTCCCAGCCCCACGAACTCCTCCAAATTTAGAAATGGTGCTTTTGCTTTCACCTCTGCATTATTCAACACTTCTTCACCTTTTCTCCTCTAACCGGGTTGCTCCTGGACTCGCCTAGGAAGAGGTGTCATTCATGATCAAAACCTTGTCCAACACTTGAACCTACATATTTACACTATAAAAAAGGTTTCCAACCATACCCCAACTATCCATTATGGAAGCACGTGTGGGATTCATGGGGCAACCATATTTGCAATGAAAAGACTATTTACAAGCCAAAGCTGGCTATTTGTGAATCAAATCACTTCAACAGTAGTAAAAACTAATTACAATGCTTGAAAATAAAAATCTCTGCAACACACTATTGAATCTCAATCCATCATTGGATTCATGGATTCAATCCATTAAGCTTTCACAAGAATGCAAAATTGACAAAAACAATGTAAAAGTGCAGTCCAAAATCTTGTGTTTTTATTATTGCTTTCAAAATCCAAGTACACCAACCTTGACAAATGTGTAGGAGGGGGTTTATATAGTTTTTCCACATGTATAATCCTTCCATGGCATTGAGCAATCCCTAAATTCACCGCTAACCAATTTCAGGACAAAAGTTGTCATGACAACTTTTTGCAACTTTTGCAACTTTGAGTTTTTTACACTTTTGATCTCTCCAACCTAAGAGACCTATACCCAGTCATCACATATGACATCTTAAACATGTCTAAGGCTTACTTAACCCCCTCTAAGGCTTTTTTCAACTTTTGACACTTTTGACCAACAAAAAGGTCAAAACTACTCAAAACACACTATCTACACAAAAATGCAAACCTAGATAAAATGAACTCCACCTAGACCTACATTGCCAAAATACTCACTCCTGGACCCTCCTAGAGTCCTTATTCACCACTGACTTGGCTAAGGTCAGTACAAGCCAAAATTTGCAAAAACAAGGAAATTGGGACCTAGGTGCTCCTGCACCATTCCCCCAGTAACTTTAAGATACATAAAGCCTTTGTTCTAAAGGTTGGGAAGCCTCCTGAGGGAATTTATCACTGAAGACCGAATGAAAGCCTGATTATGAACTTTAGAACTAGAGGCCTCACCGTGTCATTTTTACCAAATATTTTTGATGTCATGGTGCAAGGGTGGGAAAGAATCCTCCCCCAAGGCACTCACCATATATCTCCTAGGATAACAATTCAATTGAGGAGCAATCCTCTATGAGTTAATTTTTGGACAAAGGCAAAAAAATGAGTGTCCCCTAGGGGGTGACATGGTTGTTTGAGCTAACAGAGTATTAAGTGTGGGATATTGATATTTTAAATGACCCTTGAGAATAGAGAGGTCTATTTGATGTTTATTTCTTGTGCAAACTCGTGAAAACAAACAAGGATTTGAAAAGATCCTATTGAACATACACTATCTGTTTAGCATAGACAAACTATTATTGCTTCTGTATGTTGTATTTTTGAATCATGTTTTAGAGGATCATCCATTACAAACACAAAGATCATTTCAAAACTTTCACAAAATCATCAAACTGAGAAAATCAGGTCAGTTTAGTGCATTAGGCATTCAGAATAGTGCATAAAACATCAGTATAGTGCATGCCAATCATTAAATAACATGCATAAGCCACACATTGGTGCTTGAGTAGATCATATTAGCACATACCAAAAACAAAATTTGTAACTAAGAGACAAAAACCAGATAGCACTTGTGAATATTAGAATAGCACATCAACACATCAAAGTAGTGCATATCCATCATCAAATAGTGCATACCAACCAAATCTTAGCACTTCAACAGATCAGACTAGCGCATTGGAAAACAACATCTTTATTGTTAGACAACACCAGATAGCGCATTCCTAGGGCAGTATAGTGCATCTGACAAACCTTTTAGTGCTTTTGAGTCATCCTTTAGCGCATCAACAATCGGTTTTAGTGCATAACCAAAATTGTCCAAAAACAAAGAGCAATATATAAACTTTTCAGAAATTTCATCACCAGTTTCAAATACCCTTTTGGGTCTTTTGTCAAATCCAATGCAGACAGAAGAAATTGTATCAACACAATATCTATTGGTGATCACAACTTTCAAGACAACCCATTCCAAACATCAACATACCAAGTTAACTTTCTAAGTTGGTAAAATCGGCTTAGTTTCCAATATCGGGAAGTTGTTATCATATCATTTGACATACTTGATCATATCAATAGAGGGATACCAAACCCTCTATTCAACTGAGTGGACTTAGAAATTGAAACAAACCAATCTCTTAATTAAAACTTTGATCACTTGCATGAACACCCTTCAACATATCAAGAAGAAGCATCCTTGTCTGAAAACTGGTTTGAAAAGGAGACAACCTAGTCCTAGAGCACTTATCAAGAGGTGAAAGTTTCTCTACATTAACTATCAACTCTTTGTATCACATTGTATCTTCCTGCGTCACATGTGATTATATCTTCAAGGAAAAACCAATGAGTTTGACAAAGAGCCTTTGAGAAGTAGGGCTTTTACTCAGAAATTAGCATTTAGCCAACGTCTCAACAAAGGAGGAAAGATCAATCCTGCTTTCTTTCCAAACATTTACATCACTTACAATGAATCTCGACCCGAACCACCAAATCCATCAAGAACCCCACTAGGAGAAGAAAAATTCACTTCTTTAGATGTATATTGATTCTCATTGTCACTCGATCTCAGAAAAACAAAGAAAAGGATCCACAACTAGAATCAAGCATGAGTCATAGGGATTCCAATCTTTTTGATGAATACATGCATATGGGGGAAGAGGAGGTCATCAAGGAGCTCATCCAACAATGCCAAGAAAGTGTCACCTTCGAAAAACTCATGGAAAGGCTTATAGAATCAGACAAACAAAAAAACATCCTCATGCCAAATAGTAAAGGAGTCACGATTCTTGAATTTTGACATGGAGAATTCAAGGAATACCAATGAAAGAATCCCAAGAACAAGGACAAGGACCTACACATTCAATACTCAAAATCAAGAGCACTTGGGAGGAGATGACACCCATAATCAAGAAAATGCCCATGACCGAGACAATACCCGTAATTACGACAATATTAGTGAATGAGAGGGTGGCCATCATCAAAGGTTCAACGAAGAAAATGTTCCCTTAGCTGAAATCACACAACAACTTCAATCACTTAAACGATAGATGCAGGATATGCAACAAGGTACTCTTTGGAGGACATTTGTCCTTATCCTTTTGACAGAAGATTAAACATGGTGCCTTTCCCACCAAACTCAGATATACCAAAGTATGAAAAATACAATGGTAAGAGTGATCCCCATGATCACATTAGGGAATTTTGCACTATGAGCTTGGAGTTTGCCCATAATGACACTTACATGATGAGGCTATTTCCAAGAAGTCTGAGAGGGCAAACAATGGAGTTGCTTTCAAGACTCACACCTCCTATTAGGTCATTTGATGAGTTAGTGAATAAATTTATTTCACAATATTCCTACAATATCCAACACGAGGTCACCATGCTAGACATATGAAATACAAAACAAAAGAACAATGAAATTTTCATGGTGTTCTTACAAAGATGGAGGTGCATGGTCTCAAGGTACCCACGTGATGTGCCTAAGAAAGAAAAAATGGAAATTTTTATAGATAATTTGAATGACGAAATGAGTTATCAACTCAAAATGCAATGTCTACCTACTTTCTAAAAGTTAATCGAGAATGGAATTCAAGTGAAAGAAGCCTCAACAAGAAAGGAAATTTGAAGTTATCTAAAGAGGGTGTTAGCTCGTCAAAAGACACCTATAATAACAATTACTATAACAACTAAGACAAGTCCAAATTTTGGACAAGAAATAAGAATGTTGTTAATGATGGTGTAGTGGAAAACATTAAACCAAAACAAACCGTGTTCAACCTATCCAACATTACTCCACCAGCTAATGCTCAAAGCAATACCAATCAAAGAACCAACAATTCATGAACGAGTAATCAAGGAAACATCAACCAAGGGAATAACAATAACGCTAACACAAAACCAACACCATATCGATGAAAGTTCGCACCTTTAGGACAAACCATTGAATCCGCATTTCGAGAACTATTGGCAAATAAACTTATCACATTGCCAAACACAAGGGATTTTGGGCCTCAATTCAAACCACCATGGTGGAATGATGCACACTATCGTGAATATCATAGAAACAAAGGGAATCACACAAATGATTGCCTAAGGTTGAAGAACTTGGTTCAGGATTTGATAGATAATGGTGACATAACGGTAGATGGTCATAAGACCAATGATGATCATGAAGCCTTTAAAAATCCACTTTCAAATTATGACAAAGGCATGTTATCATCCTCAAACAACAAACAAGCCCATATCAATCATGTATACAAAAATTTTATCAATCACATATCAGCATCCGACAATCAAATTAACGTCATTACAATAAAAAACAAACAAGAGCATGTCCCTGTCAATGTAAATACACGAGCACAAAAATATGTCTTGTAGGGGAGCACATATAAAGCAACAACATCTCAAAACACTCAATACAACTTGGTAGACCAATTGAAGAAGACATATGCTCACATATCCATCTTAGAACTTCTCAAGATCTCACCCGCACACAAGGATATTCTAGAAAAGGCTCTCTTGGACACTACAATTCCAAATAACCTAGATGTTGATCGATTCCAAGCCATGGTGGGACATTTAACTATGCCTCACAATCTATCATTTTTAGAACATGATGATGTTTCTCTTAATCATCCGCACAATACCCCACTCCATATCTAGGTCCTAGTCTACAAGCATCAAGTGAAAAGGCTACTAATAGATGGAGGAGCCGACCTAAATATTTGCACTGTAAAACTTATTCGTGCATTGGGTTTCTCAAAAACAACCATTGATCCTAAGAAAAAGATAACAATCAAGGCATATGATGATGAGGAAAGATCATCAAAAGGGCTCGTGGTATTATCCATTCAAGTAGGGCTAGTTCAGAAAGATACTCTATGTCAAGTCTTGGACATGGACTTGTCTTACAACATACTTTTGGGTCGAACTTGGATCCATGAAATGCAAGCGGTGCCATCCACATATCATCAGTGCCTAAAATTTCCATATGATGAACAATAAATTACTATCACAACAGACACTAATCCTTTCCAATAGTGTAATAATATCAAAGAAGTTTAACATGTTCTTGTACCCCATAACAGGGAAGCTCCCATTTCCACATCAGCAAACAACAAGGATCAACTCAAAACTCTATCCATAGATTTTGAGAAAGCTATGAAGTTAAAAGACAAAGGCATGGGGGAATACTCTTTTGAATCCCTATGTCTATCAAAAATGTCAATTTAACCAAGGTCTCATGGAGAACCATCAACTTCCAAACAACAATCTTCACAACCTATCAAAAAGTTTGATGGTATGTTCATTCAAGGAGAAACACTAGCAGATGAAACAAAAGAAAAAGATGTTTTGAACTGGATCTACAAAGATGAAGAATAAATAAGAGCAACAACTATTAACATCAATATTCCCACATAACAGTATGGCAAAGGATTTAAAATCATGCAACAGATGGGGTATCAAGGAACAAGTCTGCTTGATAAGCGTCAAGAAGGCATCACAAAACCCATTCAACCCCATTCACAACTTACCAAAGATAAATCTAGACTTGGGTATGTTAGCATATTCAACCTGTACAAAAACAAGATCATCATCAAAACCCCTAATGGAAAAGATATGTCACATACCAAGAGGAATCATGACAAGAAGCTCTACATCAAGCAACTGCAAAGATAAACAAAGAACAAAAATATGAGGAATATGAGAAGCAACAAGAGGCGCTTTCTATTCAAAGAGAGGAAGCTTCTTATAAACAGATACATCACGTGCAAGCAATAATAGAATCTGATCAAGCCAATACAGAATCAATCACAAAAGGAACAGTTAGAACACAAAGAGAAGATGAATTTGAACCATAACAATAAGAACTTTCCATTAAACGGGAGGAGTCTGTTTATGAACAAATCCAAAGAGTACAAGCAAGTATAGAACCTGAATCAACACAAGCCACACAACTTGTATCAATTATCAGTGAACTCTTCTTGCATTACAATATTCTTGTCAAATACGGTTGTATAGCCTTGGAAAGTGATTATGAGACAGACTCAAAAGAATATGAATGGGATACTTGCTCTGATGTCACTGACACCATTGAGGTAGATACAATCCACACATATACACCCACACCCTATGATGCACAAAATTTAGAGGCAAGACCAATTGAAGTTGGATCACAACTGTAATATCATAAAATTGTGACCCTAGAAATTTTAACCACATTTGAAGTCCTCACCTTGGCAACAACATCTTCATTCCCAACTGAGACTTCTCTCTACACTGTCACTTTGAACCTCTCCTTGTTTAAGCCCTGAGATGGCCTTAGGACCATGTCCGGACCCCAAGATAGGGTAGGGCATGGGTGTGGTGCCCCTATCCCCCCTCTTAGGGTGGCCCCAAGATAGGTCCCCCAGGTCCTATCTGCATTTCAAGATTCCAAACTTCCCCGATGTCGGCCTTTGGTGAAATGAATTAATTCTCTAAGGCATGTATAAAAGGGAGATAGTCTTCTCATTTGAAGGAGGAGGAAATATACACGAAATACACGATAGGCGACATTCAAGTGAAAAGTCTTCAAGCATCCATCAAGTCTTCTTCTTCATGTGTCTTCTTCATTCATCCATTGGAGAAACATTTACAATATTCATTTGCAAGCATATGTGTGTGTTAGGGTTTTTTCATGTTACGTGCCATTTCATGTAGCACTTGTGATTTCATTTTAGAAGCAAAGCAATCATCATTAACAAATTGCAAATCTACAAGGTATACATTTCCATTGTTTACATTCAAGCATTTGCAATTGCTTTCCTTCAAGATTGATTCCTCAACCAGGGTTTGACTGAGGCAAACCCCTATCCACAACCCTTCTTCCCTTCTTTTCTGTGTGTAGGTTGTAGGTGCACGACTGTATTTTCAGATTTGGACACCATTTAAAGAGGTGGAAAAACCCTTTTCATTTCACGGATTTTTCGGAGGATCGTGTGCAATTTCAACACGGTCCCAAGGAATTTTCTCCAAATTTGCAGGGAAGATCCATATCAATCTAAATATCTTAGATCCAAAGCTACAGCGTGATATAGAACCAATAGCTCCTCATTTCACTCATCTTATCTCTCTTTCCTACATAGTCAACAAGTCAACTTTCTCATTTACAAAAGAGGGAAAATCACACTTCAACCCTTGCAATCCACTTGGAATTCACATCCTTGTTTCCCTTGGATTTGGATCTAGTGGATCCAAGCCCCTCTTTTGAATGTAAATTTCCTCCAAGCGAAAATCATCTTAGTGACTTCCTTTCTCTCTCCTAGGTGGGGAGTCACTAGGATCCAATTTTCCACTTTACATTTTGGCGAACCCGACGTCTTACACATTAATTTTGAATTCTCATTATTAAATCTAATTAAGTAAAATTTGAATTTCAAAATTTCATTTCCAAGTTTGATCTATTTGGAGATTTTAGAGGTTAATTGCATCAAAACCCTAATTTTTCATTTTGAGGAAATTAACCTTGTGAAGTGCAAAATTTTAATTTCTTGTTTCAGATACAGTTTTTATTTCAAAATTGCAATTCAAATCTTCCTTTTTATTCTGAAAATTCAATGGTTAAACAACTAAACCCTAATTTTTAAAATCCTTTTATTTTTTACCTTTTGACTGCCAATTTGATCGATCCAAATCTCCAAATCAGCTAATTTTTTTGGATTCTACAATAAAATCATAATATCTATCATCCCTGAAAATTTTGAAACAAGTTGGCCGGACCGTGTGTGCTTTCAACATGGTCCCTACCTTTTTCTCCCAAATTTCAGTAGACGGAATTGATTGTATTTTTCTGCTTAAATCCAAAAAATTGGCATACTTTATTAATTTTAACACCTCCTAAGGTTGAACACAAATTCAAATTTCATCAGATTTAAATTTCAAATTAATTTTTATAAAAAGATCCCAATTTTAGATCTTCTTTTCCACCAAGTTAAGATTTTAATTAAGAGACTTTCAATGGCAATTAATAAATTGGATTTACTTGCTCTTTCGCATATGATTACATTTTTTTTCATATATATTTACTACAATCATGTGTCAGATAAGGGTTTCTTTCATTTCCTATTTCTTCTCTTTATTCATAGCACTTGGTCATATTGTGTTGTTAGGATTTCAAAAATATTCCCTTTTCAAATAGATCTCAAAGCTTTCATGTATCATTTATGTTGCATTATGGTGATGTTGTTAACAAAATGCATTTCCTATGTTAATCACCTCAAAGCTTTTTTAGACCCTAAACGTAGAAATCTTAACCCTTGTACTTCTCCTAGGGTACCTTGTGTGGATGAGACGAGACCTAATGCTTTAACCAATTCTCTCTTAAGAAAGTGTAAGCACTGGAAAGTGACAAGGACCCATCTTCTTCTACACATACCCTTAAGCAAGGTGGGAAAAATCAAAACATTAAAATTCTTACATCTTTAGATCCTCCTTATTCTCGTAAGACCTATCTTCAACATCAAAGTATATGTAGGGAGGATGATGTCATGCATTTTATTCATGATCTTTCCCCTCGCATAGAAATAACTAAAAATGATTTTTTAGATGATGAAGATGTTCATCCCCAATCCCCCACAAAGGATAAGCTTGATAAAGGAAAGGAGATTGTCGTTTCACATGATACTCCTTCTTCATCTACAAATCCTTTTCTTCCCCCTTACATATCAAATTTCAAAGAAATTCATGATCTTATCCCTCCATCTAGTCAATTGCAACATTCTTACAGTCGTGGCTTTCATATAATAACAAAACAAGGTTTTAAAGGACAAGGAATTGGGAAATTTGAACAAGGAATTTGTGTCCCTATAAACCCTCCTACACAAACTACTACAAAAGGCCTAGGAAATGATGTTCCTCTTTCTACGACTAAACATCCTAGGCTCCAAAATTTTTAAAATTATCTTAAAATACAACAAATCAAAAGAGCTAGCAAGAATTCTTCTTCTTCAAAATGTCCTTTTTGTTCATTTCATCAAACCAATGACCATAATGTTGATAATTGCCCTGATTTTCAAAAATCTATTCAAGATGGTATAGACAGTGGCAAAATTAGAGTTGTGGATAATAATCCTTCTTCTTCTAATAATCCTTCTCCTTTATGTCAAGACCATATTTATCACACTGAACGATTGGCTACAAGAATCTATTGGAGATTGAAGTATGATAAGAACATTTCCTTTCCTCCTCAAAAAAAAAAAAAATTAAGCAAGTGGAAGGAATTGAATATTTCCTTTTTCATGATTTACATTCACATTCTCTTGGGAAATGTTATGCATTTAAGAAATTTGTTCAAAAGCAATATGATCTTGCATGAATTTCTCTTACAATGGATCTAGTTGTCTTCCTTGACATCAAAATAGTGCCTTAGCGCTTCTTTTCTCTTCATGTTTCTCCTCACCCTTATCACATAAATAGCCAGCTTAGTTGGGGAATTTTTATCATTTATGGTGGTGTTGTTTCAACTTTACATACTTTGGGGCAGCAATATGAAATTCATTTCTCTTCATTCTTTCTATATATTCATCTCTATCTTGGTGCATTATACATTATTAGATCTCTTTTCTTGCATAAGAATTATTCCTATGTGAGCATATAATTATTCTTTGGTTTTCCTCTTTGCTTGAGAGCAGTTTCTTTAATGAGTAGTGCACTTCTTCTCTTTCCTTCGTTCTCTTGAAAACTTTACCTCTTCTATGGTCTCGATTATCCACAAGTAGGTTATGCCCCTTGGTATGGAATGATCTCTTGAGAAGTATGTATCACTTTCTTGTGAGGATTTGTTCCACTAGGAAGGCATATCACTTTCCAATACTCATCATTAGAATATGTGCAATGTTTCTCTTTGTCTTCCTCACTTGGGGGGAAGGATTTTCACTCCTTTCCATTTCTTTATTTTTATCTCATGTATCACTATTTCC
Organism: Cryptomeria japonica; assembly: GCF_030272615.1. NCBI lineage: Eukaryota > Viridiplantae > Streptophyta > Pinopsida > Cupressales > Cupressaceae > Cryptomeria > Cryptomeria japonica. The sequence goes on from NC_081413.1 coordinate 685,274,092, forward strand.
TTTAGGGGCTACATTTTTCATATGTGATTATCATTTCTTACAATGGTATGTTTTTATGATTAATCCCCCTTGGGGAATATGTGATGATTTTTCTCTCTTCCTTTTGAAGATTACCACTTCTTGAGACATGTATTTACATATACTAATGTATTTCCTTCCATGCATTTGTGAAAGTGCATTGTGCATTTGATTATTTTTAATCTCTCTCTAGAAGATTGTGTAAGCTCTTGTCATTGTCTCTTAGCTTGGGGGGAAATGATCCCACTCTCTCTCTATCTCTCCATCTAAGGATCCACTCTTTCCTATTTTATGGACGATGTGAGTTTTATTACTTTATGTCATTCCTTGTGTGAAAACTTTGTTGTTTTCTCAAGGGTTCTCTCTTATACAAGAGGTGTAAGTTCTTGACTACAACCTCTTTAACACTTGGTTATGTACATCTATAATAAATTCACCCATCCCCATCAGATTAAAGGTGACTCGTCCTTCATCAAGAATCCCTTTCACCTAGCAATAGGAGGAAGGATTTAATTCTTGTTCTCTTTTGTGCTTCTTTCTAGAAGATGATATTTGTCTAAGACAACTCCTCTTGGGGGGTAGATGTCTTTTGCACAAAGATCTCTTCTCCTCCAAGGATCTCCTTTACACTTAGAGAAAGATATCTATTTTCAAATATCCCATCTTTCCTTCAAGAGTATTCCCTCTCATACTTGGATTAATGACATTGTTGCATAACGAATATCTTCTTTGTGCTAAAGGTAGGTATCCTTGTTCTACTTTCCTTAAGATATCAACATCAACCTATGTTGACATCTTAAGGGGGGGGCACCCACACCGCTCCTTTGTACCATACTTCTCTCGTGCATTGTACAGTGGGACATTCTTGGAACCAGAGGGAAGCCTCTTAGAGAAAGATGTCATCACTTTTCTCTTGTACAGTGGGTCATTCTTGGAACCAGAGCACAAACTCTTAGAGTGAGATGATGCCACTTTTCTCTTGTGCAGGGTGATTATTTTCAAAACCAGAGCACAGACTAATCTTAGAGGGAGATGCCACACCTTTATTGACACTTGTAATATACATTATATATATTTTGTAGCGTACTAGGGCATAGACTCCTATGAGGCGCTTCGAATGTCACTTATAGACACATGCACTTGAGGTTAGGTGGAACTAATGGTGTTATCACTCTCCTCCCTTACATGGATCACCCAGACAGACTCTGGGGGCTAGATTTCTATGTCCTCTCCATGGATCACCTAGTTTTAGGGGTGAGATGTCCATGGTTTCTCTCTTGTTCACCTTTCTTCTCATGGATCACCAAAGTGTGTATTCATGTCCTCTCTCTCCTTCCTCTCATGAACCCACATTTTTGCTATTGATGGTTCATGGATGCTGTTAGATTTTCTCTTTTATGTGATCGCTTGTGTTTATGTGATGGCATTGGTCTTTGTGTCCTGATTAGTAGTTGAGACATCTGAGTATCGAGGTCTCCTCAATTAGCTATTTTGTCTTATATCTTTTTTTTGTCATGTGTCTTTTGCGCTTTGTTTTTGTCATGTGTGTCTTGTTCCTTTTTGTTTTGTGTGCTCTTGCATATATTTAAGTGAGTTAAGATCCTAAGATTGGGTGCTTCATTCCTCGAGACCTTTGATGTCTTATACTCATTTTGGTATTGCTCTGCATCTCTCATCTTCATCTCTATTTCTTCTACTTTATCGACAGTATTGGCGTAAGCCATACTCCTGCTAAAGTGGGGGCTAAATGTTGTCATAAAATTGCGACCCTAGCAATTTTAACCATATTTGAGGTCCTCATCTTGGTGACAACATCTTCCTTCCCAACTGAGACTTCTCTTTGCATTATCACCTCAAACCTCTCCTTGTTTAAGCCTTGGGATGGCCTCAGGACCCTGTCTGGGCCCCAAGATAGGGTAGGATAGGCATGTTGCATCCCTGTCCCCCCCTCTTAGGGTTGCCCCAAGATAGGTCCCTCGGGTCCTATCTGCATTTTAGGATTCCAAACTTCCCTGATGTTGGCCTTTGGTGAAATGAATTAATTATCTGAGGCATGTATGAAAGGGAGTTAGTCCTCTCATTTGCAGGAGGAGGAAATATACATGAAATACATGATAGGTGACATTCAAGTCTTCAAGCATCCATCAAGTCTTCTTCTTCATGTGTCTTCTTCATTCATCCATTGGAAAAACATTTACAACATTCATTTGCAATCATATGTGTGTGTTAGGGTTTTGTCATGTTACATGCCATTCCATGCAGTATTTGTGATTTCATTCAAGAAGCAAAGAAATCATCATCAAGAAATTGTAGATCTACAAGGTATACATTTCCATTGTTTACATTCAAGCATTTGCAATTAATTTCCTTCAAGGTTGATTCCTCAACTAGGGTTTGATTGAGGCAAACCCCTATCCACATCCTTTCTTACCTTCTTTTCTATGTGTAGGTTGCAGCCGCGTAGTTGTATTTTTCAGATTTGGACTCCATTTATAGAGGCAAAAAAACCCTTTTAATTTCACAGATTTTTCAGAGGACCGTGTGCACTTTCAAAACAGTCCTGACAAATTTTCTCCAAATTTGCAGAGAAGACCTGTATCATTCTAAATATCTTAGATCCAAAGTTACAACGTGATCCAAAACCAGTAGCTCATCATTTCACTTATTTTATCTCTCTTTCCTACATAGTCAACAAGTCAACTTTCTCGTTTATAAAAGAGGACAAATCACACTTCAACCCTTGCAATCCACTTGGAATTCACATCCTTGTTTCCCTTAGATTTTTATCTAGTGGATCCAAGCCCATCTTTTGAATGTAAAGTTCCTCCAAGTGAAAATCATCTTAGTGACTTCCTTTCTCTGTCCTAGGTGGGGAGTCACTAGGATCCAATTTTCCAATTTACAACAACATATCAATGTTTCCAATGAGGACGATCAAGTTTCAAGTGAAATAGATTCTAAAGAGGGTATCATCATAGACTTTGGCCTAAATGATGCCAACTTTGACAACGTATCCATCATGAATCTCACTGTTGTGGACCTTAACCCACCAAACAATTCCTTACCCCTCATATATCCTAAACTCATAGACTGGGAACAACCTGAACAACTTACCATACCTATTTCCCCAGATGATGACACTATTATCCAATACCTTTGTTTTGTAAACCCAGAAACATATTCCACCAGTGACACTCATAACGAAGTTCTCAATTAGGAGAGTGCCAAGTCTCTTAGTCGCAAAAGCAAAATAAAAAATTGATCTAATGGTGGAAACCATTTAATGGCAATGTTAGATCATAAAAAAGTAAAAACAAAGGACATATCTAATGGTGAAAACCTATTTGAGGCACCTGAAGATGAGAGACTTGACACTCTTCCTGAACATTATCAGGAGAGATCACCAATTTTGATTGAACCAACTCAATCAATCAATATCGGCACTAAATTAGCAGGACAAATCATACACCTAGTAGAATCACTAACAAAACAAGAAAGGCCTAACTTCATCAAATTATTCAAAGAAAAGAAAATCAATTTTTCTTGGTCTTATGTAGATATGCTAGGGGTAGGTCCACATCTAATCATGCATCACTTATCTATAGCTCCTGGAGCTACACCTATCAAACATAAACTGAGAAAGATGAACCCACATGTCTCCATATTGGTTAAAGCGGAGCTGAAGAAGTTACTTGATGCAGGATTCATCCAACCCATCGATTATGTAGAATGGATCTCTAAAATTGTGTCAGTATCTAAACCAAATAAAAGCATCAAGATTTGTACAAACTTCAAGGATATCAATAAGGCTTGTCCAAAGGATGACTTTCCTTTACACAACATCAATACAATTGTCAATCTAACAACAGGACATGCTATGCTATCCCTCATGGATGGTTTCTCTAGATACAATCAAATAAAAATAGCACCAGAGGACCAAGATAAAACAACATTACTTGTCCATGGGGTAATTATTGGTAGAATGTCAAGCCTTTTGGCTTGAAGAATGCAGGAGCGACCTATCAAAGCGCAATGACCACAATATTTCATGACATGATGCACACATTCATGGAAGACTATGTAGATGACTTATTGGCTAAATCATTCACATGAGAAGGACATCTAGAGATTCTGGATAAAAAATTTCAAAGTTTGGAACAATTCAATGTACAACTAAATCCTAAGAAGTGTGTCTTCGGTGTAACATTAGACAAACTCTTGGAATACATAGTGTTAGAAAAAGGAATCAAGGTGGACTCTGCAAAGGTACAAGTAATCATGGATATGCCACCTCCTAGAAATATCAGCCAATTAAGATCTCTACAAGGACAACTACAATCCATAAGAAGATTCATTTCTCAACTAGCCGACAAGTATCTTCCATTCACGCAACTACTCCATAAGAATGTCCCTTTCAGATGGGAGGACAAGTGTGCTGAATCACTCTATGAACTTAAGCAATATCTAATGAATCCACCAATCTTGGTACCACTAATATATAAAACCCCACTTATTCTCTACATATCAACAACAAAAGTATCACTAGGAGCACTACTAGCACAAGAAGATCCAACATGCAAAGAAAGGGAAATATACTACATCAATAGGGCATTGAATGGATACAAGCTTAACTACGCATTCATTGAAAAATATTGTTTGCCATTGGTGTTTGCTTCTCAAAAATTTTGCCACTACATGCTAGCTCACATAATCAAATTGGTAACAAAGATTAATCTCTTAAAATATATACTCAACAGAGCCGCTCTCATAGAAAGGTTAGCTAAATGGGTCATGATTCTAAGTGAGTTTGACATTCACTACATAGACATAAAGGATATCAAAGGTCAAGCTATAGCTGATCAGCTAGCAGAGGCACCCCTACAAGATACTCATCCAATCCATGTGGAATTTCTAGATATAGATATTCTTAGAGTATGAATAAAACCATGGATCTTGTACTTTGATGGATCATACACACAACATGGATCAGGTGTTGGTGTTCTATTTATTACTCCGGAAGGAAACACTATCCCTAAATCTTATAGATTAATGTTTCCTTGTACAAATAACATTGTTGAGTACGAAGCTCTAGTCACAGGCATCAAGATGGTCGTAGAGTGGAAGACCACATAATTGAAAGTATTTGGAGACTCCTAATTGGTCATTAATCAGGTTAATGATGACTATCAAACAAAGGACGATAAGATGATGCCCTATAAACGCATGGTGGATGACTTCAAGAAATATTTTGTGGATATCAAAATTGAGCAGATTCCAAGGGTGAACAACAAAGCTGCAGACGCCATGGAAACCATTTCCTCTCTCCTACAAATAACAGACAAACAAAATCATTATGAGTTCCTAATGGAACAATTATTTTCCCCTACCTACGACAATTCTGAATCCCAAGTCATAAGCCACATAGTCAGTTTTAATTATGGTACAAACACCGGTTAGGAGGGACATCAAAGAGATCACTCCAGATCGGTCAGTAAGAGTAAGCACAATGGAAACACAAGGACATGATGGAGGCAATTCAGAATAGATTGAATTATTATATCATGAAAACTGATTACAACCAATCGGTAACAATCGGGTTACAATAACCAGCTCACAGGCCTGCTAAAACATGCTCAAAATACTGAACAAGTCACAACCGAGACCTCAAATCTTAAGATCTATCTTCTATGCTTTGTCTAACTTCTTTGATACATTCTAATGGTCTATTACAATGATTTATACAATCCAAGGGGATCCAGTCGGCCTAGAAAGGGCTCAAAACCCAAAGAACAAGACCTAACATGTAAAACCAACAAGGTCGGCCTCTGACAAAGAAAATCCTCTAGAAAACCCAAAGGATGAAGTGAGAATTAGAGGGAAGGTCGGTCACACACCAAGGAACAACATAATCAATGCTCAGGGCTTCGCAAGCTACTGAAAGGATCTGGTAGATCACCGATGCAAATAGGTCCAAGCAACCAGTAACATAAAACTATCTCAGAAACCATTAGCGATAAATTGTTAGAAAATGATCCAAATGCTTTGTGGTTTGGGAATAAGTAATATGATCAAGTCTTCAAGCAAAATCCAACTCCATAGGTTCTGGCGAGCCAAATCTGGGAAACATAGAAAGAAATGTCGAAACTGCAAACAGAAAGGAAATGTTTTTGGTTGATGCAAGATTGCCATGAACTGAGGATGCTCTTGCATCAAACATACAGAGTTGTTGAAAAAAATTGAGTCTCTCACTTTGTCGGGGTCAAAGTAAAACCAAGGTGATCTACCTCTACCTGAGAAATCCAAGACGAATCTTCAACTGGTCTGTCCTTCCACTTCACAAGATACTCCTTATACTGATTCCTCTGTGTATTATGCCCAATCCTACTATCCAAAATGCCTTCAATCTGATCTGATTCCTTTTAGGGAAATTGTTTCTCCAAGTCTGCAATACTATCCTCACTAAATTCTAGTTCAAGATATTGATGAAGATCTGCAATATTAAACACATGTGAAATACTCAGACTATCTAGTAACTCCAATTCATATGCATTTCCAGAACTGAACTTTCTCAAAATATTGCAAGCTCCAAACTTTCTCATCTGCAACTTGTTATAAGTTCCAATCGAGAATCTTTCTTTTCTCAGATACACCATCACTTCATCACCAACTTCAAATTCCTTATGTCTCCTCTTCTCATCTGCTTTCTCCTTATACTTGTTGTTCATGTCCTTCAAATGTTGCTTAACTTAAATATGTAAATCCTTCATGTGATCTACAAATTCTTTTGCTTCTGAACTTCTCCAGTCTTCACTGCTAATGTCTCTTGATTGTGATATACCTCTAGAGTGTTCCCTAGTAAGAATCTCAAAAGTTGTCCTTCCGGTACTCTTGTTTATTGAATTATTGTAGGAAAACTCTTCTTGTACAAGAATCAAATCCCAACTTTCGGTTTTGCCTCCAACTAGATATCTTAACAAGTTTCCCAAGCTCCGGTTAACTACTTATGTATGTCCATCAGTCCGTGGGTGAAAAGTAGAACTGAACTTCAAATCTGTCTTCATCTTCTTCCAAAGTGTTCTCAAAAAATAACCAACAAACTTAGTGTCTTTGTATGAAACTAGGCTCTTAAGTAATCCATGCAATCTCACTTCTTCCATGAAAAATAGGTCTGCTACATGTAATGCATCTAATGTCTTCTTACAAGGTATGAAATGAGCCATCTTTGAGAATCTATCCAGTATCACAAATATAGAATCATTCCCTCTCTACGTTTTAGGCAATCCAAGTATGAAATCCATGCTTATATCCTCCCAAGGTCTTACTGGTACTGTCAAAGGTTTATACAATCCCACATTCTGACTACTACCCTTTGCAACTTGATAAACTCTACAACTTTTCACATATTTCCTAACATCCTTATGAATCTGGGGCCAAAAGTAATGCTCACTCACCAATGCTACTGTTTTGTCAACACCAAAGTGTCGGGCTAATCCTCCACTATGTTTCTCCCTTATCAGATTCTTCTTCATAGAACTCTTAGGTATGCATAACTGAACTCCTCTAAATAACATCCCATCCTGAATGAAGTAATCCAACCAGTTTCTCCTATCTACCATAACCGGTTCTCTACATGCTTTCCAAGTTTATACAAAATTGAAGCAGTCACCGGTTAGGAGGGGCCTAAAAGAGATCAATCTAGACCGGTCAACAAGAGTAACACAATGAAAACACAAAGATATGATGGAGGCAATGTAGAATCGATTGTCTTATAACGTGTAAGTTGATTACAACCAACCGGTAACAACCAGGTTATAGAAACCGGCTCACAGCCTGCTAAAACATGCTCAAAGTAAAAAATAGGTCACAAATGAGACCTTTAAGCTTAAGATCTATCTTCTACGCTCAGTCTAGCCACTTCCTTGTTTGATTGATACATTCTAATGTGCAATTAAAATTATATATTTGATCCAAGGGGATCCGGACGGCCCAAAAAGGGATCAAAACCTAAAGAACAAGACATAACGTGTAAAATAAACAAGGTCGGCCTCCACCAAGAGATTCCTCTAGAAAATCCAAAGGATGAAGTGTATATCACGGGAAAAGGTCAGCCACATTCCAAGGAACATTCGAAATCAATTCCCAAGGCTCCACAAGCTTCAGAAGGCATTTTGGTAGATCACCAAAATAGGTTCAGACAACTGGTAACAAGAAGTTGTCAATCGGTAACAGGAAAATATCAAGGTAGCCAATAGAGATAACTTGCTGGAAAATGATCCAAATGCGATGCAGTCTGGAAATAAGAAAGATGATCAATTCTTCAGGTAGAATACAACTCCACAGGATCCAGTGAGCCAAAACTGGGACACATAGAAAGAAATGTTGAAACTGCAAACAGAAAGCAAATAGAAAGGAAAATGTTTTTGGTTGATGCAAGATTGATATGAACCAAAAATTTAGGTCATCATCATACAAGGTCTTCAATTTCTCAAATCCTAATACTGTTACTCTCATCTATGTCAGCAAATTCTTTATCCTAATCAATGCATCAACAACTTTTTTAGATTTCCCACTTCTATGCTTCAACACAAAGGTGTAACTCTGGAAAAACTCTACCCATCTCATATGTCTCTGTTTCAACTTACTCTGACTATTCAAATACTGCAAAGCTTGATGATTTGTATACAACACAAACTCCTTAGGCAATAGGTAATGTCCCCACTTCTTCAAGGCTTGAACTATGGCATAAAATTCTTGATCATACACTGAATATCTCCTCTGGGCATCATTCAATTTCTCACTGAAATAAGCTACTGCTCACCCTTCCTGACTCAAGATTGCTCCTATTGTTGTTCCACTTGCATCACAATCCACTTGAAATACTTTATTGAAATCCGGTAAAGCTAACACAGGCTGCTCAATCACTTTCCGCTTCAACAGTTCAAAACTTTGGTTTGCTTTGATGGTCCACTTGAATTCCTTTCGATCTCCCCTCATTGTCTCACTCATAGGGTTACAAACTGAACTGAAATTTCTAATGAACTTCTGATAGAAACTAGCCAATCAATGAAATGATCTTACCTCTCCAATGCTTTTCAGTGTACGTCACTCACCAATTGCTTTTACTTTCTCAGGTTCCATCTTCAAACCATCCTCAGATATCACAAATCCCAAATAGACTAACTCATCTTTCATGAAAGTACACTTCTTAAGATTTATCAAAAAAATTTCTTCTCTCAACCTCTACAAAACTCATCTCAAATGCAACAAATGCTCCTCTTTTGTCTTATTGAAAATTAGAATGTCATCCAAATATACAATAACAAACTTACCCAAGAATTTCTTCAATACCTCATTCATCAACCTCATGAAAGTACTTAGTGCATTAGTTAACCCAAAATGTATCACCAACCATTCAAACAGTCCTTCATTTGTCTTGAATGTTGTCTTTGTTGGCAATTTAGAGGAATTGATTATGTGTTGCATTGATGTCTTGTCATTTATGTCAACACTAGCTGCTTTGGCTATTTACCAGTATCTAGTTGGTCCCAATAGGATGATTGGTTTCTTGTTGGTAAGGTCATGTTGATCTGGTATACTCCGGTATGCTTTGGCTTATGGAATTGGCTTAGATCTACTATACATGCTATTCAGATATATGTTCAGTCAATTGGTATTTATTTGGTGATAGAATGCTATCTTATATGCGAATAAGCCTGGTTTATTGATCTGGTGAGGGTTTCATCGACAGAGCTTTGTTGAAGATCTTTCGATATTATGCAAGTGGTGTTGGTGTGGCTTCTAGTAGGGATTCAGGATGTTGATGGTGATCATGTTTGAGCCTTGACTGATTGGGATAATTGCTTTAGCATGTGTGGACCTAAATTGGGTCTAATGCTATGTAGGTTATAGATTGGCTTAATGTAACGTGTTGTTGGGACTTCTCGATGTGTTTCCAGGATGACTTATGGGTTGCATGATATTTGTTTGGTCTCAAGTCACCATGTTTTATAATTATGTAATAGGTTTATTGTCTGGGTAGCCGACCTAATTGTTTAAGTTCTAGGGTTTGTATATATATATGTGTATGATCTCATTGTATATCATGGTATGCAAGCGAATAATGTAATAATAATTCATGCAAAGGATTTGGTCGATCATAGGTGATCGAGTTGGGTTTATGCAAGAGGTTTAAGACCTCCGATATTGAGCTTAATCAGAACTATATTCAGGCATAGGAGATGTTATTATTGCAGTTCATTCTTCCTTCCGGATTGTAGTATGGATTTCTTATGTAGTCAATGAGACTCCTTTTGTAATGAGCAGTGTGCTATAAGGTATTGGCCTTCTTGCAAGTGCAGGTCCCTCAATTTGCAATCACATACTTACTGCAGAAGTATTATCTAACTATAGGTAGTCTTCCTACCATGGTTTTTTCCTCTACCGGGTTTTCCACGTACAAATCTTGGTGTCATGTTGATGGTAACTATTCTCTAGTTGTTGCTTGTGCTTAATTGGTAAATCTTCTATTTCGATAATTGGTTTATGTATTCCATAATTGATCTTATGTATTCTGGTAATAAAGTTTTAAATACTTAAATTCTGGTAATCTGGTGACAACTGATTCACCCCCCTCTCAGTTGTCCTCTAGTTATTTGAAATGTCTAACGATTGGTATCAGAGCTCTGGTCCTCTCTGCAGAAGCTTAACCACTTGAGGAAGATCCTATGGCATCTAATAGTTCAAGTTCATCTAGTTCATCTGCAGTTGTCTTCCAAAGAGAAATTCCTAGGCTTGATGGAACAAATTATAGAGTATGGGAGATTCAGATGGAGACTCATCTGAGATATCTTGGTAAGGAAATCTAGGAGATCATTGAGAATGGTATAACCCCTTTTAATCTGACATCTGGCAATCCTCCTTCGGAAAACTTGGATAAGGAGCTTGAGAATGATTGTAGAGCTAGAGAAGCCCCCTTGTGTGCACTTTTTGATCAGCAAATAATGGGATTGACTAACAAATCAACAATAACAAAAGCTATATGGGACAAGTTGGAGACTCTTAAATGAAGGTGACCCTACTGTTAAAATTGCTAAACTTGATGGTTACAGGGTGAGATATGAAATTTTGAATATGGAAGAAGATGAAAGGATTACTGCATTTATGGAAAGGGTAAATGAAATTGTCATGCGAATTCAATGTTGTGGTGGATCTCTAAGTGAAGATGAAATAGTTTCTAAAGTTCTGAGAGCTTGACCACCGACTTATAAGATGAAGGCTACTGCAATTAATGAATTAAGAATAATGGCAAATACTTCTGTCAATACAAATACCTTGGTTGGGAAATTATCTTCTTTTGAGCTTGAAGAATTTGGACCTTCTAGAGTTGTGAAGTCTGAACCTAATTTTCATGCATTTGCATCATCAAATGGAAAGCGAGATTGGAAAGGTGTGAGAGTTGAGAAATACAACACCACAAGAGCCCAAATGATCTCTGCAAGTTGAATAAACCTATTACAAGGAGAAGCAAGGAAGCAATAACAGAAAAACAAATACACAGAAAATATGCTCAAAGAGATGAGAGCTCAATATTCACAAAATGTGTAATGTGATAATGCCATAATACTACAAAAGAAAGAACTCAACCTTTAATAGGTCAAGAAACCCTAAAAGAGAAAACCCTAGGCTTGCACATAATAATTAATAAAAGAATTAATTATTATGCACCTAAAGTTAGCATAAGTGTAAAAGAGATAAAGGGAACTTAAATAATTAAACAAATGTTGATTAATTAATCAAGTAAAGACCTGGTTACTCTAACACCCCCCCATAAGCTAGACTTAGGGAGAAGATAAAACCTAGAACAGTTACTGAAAGCAAGAAAGATGGGTCCCGACAACAAGGCCTGATCAAGTACCCAAATACAACCAAATCTCTATGAACCAGAGAAATAGAGAAAACCACTTTGGAAAAAAACTCTACTCCAAACAGAGATGGAAAAGCAAGAGAAGGACTGAAAAAAGCCTCCAAACAAGAATGTTCCAAAAAGATAGGAAAAAGAGAAGACCAGAAGAATCACTGAAGCAGGAAGAACCTACAAACACTGATGAAGAATAACTACTGATCTGAAGAACCTCCACTGAAATAGAACATGACCAGGTAGAGAAGACTGTAATATGTATGAGTGCCCTCAAATGACACTACTCAAATCAAAAGGCAAACAAAGGCAAACAACTGAGCTCGAAGATATAGATGGCATGAGAAACCAAAGCTTGAAGAGCTGATCAATCGAACCAAGGAAGCATCAGAACCAACAGGACAAACCTCCCCATAATGCTGAAAAGGGAGAGGGACAAGAACACTGAAAAGAATGGCCAACAAGAACTGGACGACGAAGAACCAAGAACATCGAAGGCGCAGAGAAAGTACATAGTGTCATGGAAGGAACACTCACTTGACACACATCATGAGGTGAATGTCATGGAAGGAACACTCACTGGACAAAGGTAGATGGCAAACAAAAGGCAAACATCAACCCCCTCATGGCACTTTATAAGTAGTGCATGTACAATACGACACAAGATGTGCAAGATCCCAAGTAAACAATGCATGATGGCACTTTATCTCAATGTTTTTGCATAAATACAATGCTACAATGATAAAAAGATTGGAAATAGAAAGAACAACAAAAACGAGACATCCTACTCAAAGAAGAGATCCCGAGACCTGAAACATCCAAGATATTTACCAAAGTGCTAAAAAGAAAAAAATTGAATAAAATATTCATGGAGAAGAATCTAGAAAGAGAACTCATATGGCTAGAAAGTACACAGAACAAGCTTTCCAATGATATAAAGTTTTTGAAAAACTGAGTTCGGATGCTCATTCTACAGCCCCAGAAGTGCAAAAAAGAGACCCCACTTTGACTAGAAAAAATTATAGTCAAACAAAAAAATTGGAAAAAAATTCCAACACTAAAAGGTCCGGCTCGGAACCAGCTTTCCAATGCCTATTTGTTTTCAAAAAAATGACTTTGTTTGCCCAAGTTATGACAAAAAAACCAACCCCCCCTAAAAGAGGCAAAAAAGGTGGCAGTCTAGTGGCAGGCAGGTGGAGGTGGCCCGTGGGCGGCGCTCCAATGGTGGGTGGGTGGTGCAGAGGTGGCCGATGAGAAGTACAGTGGCGGTCAGAGGAGCTACGGCGGTAGCCGATGAAGAGGGTGTCGGCAGGGAGAGCATCAGCGGCGGCGAAGGGCGGCGGCAGCGGCAACAAGTGCAGGGGCCGGCGGGGGCCGGAGGGCGGGTGCCAATGGGGGCCGGAGGAGGCCGGTGGGGGCTGGAGCGCAGGTGCCAATAGGGCTCGCTCTGACAGCGGTAGTCCTACGGCAGCACCAGGGGGCCCCACGGTACCCTGTGTACCGTGGGGTAAACCCCCCCAAAAAAACTTTGATTTTTTATTTTTTTGATTGATTTTTTGAAAAAAAAAATCATTTGTCTTGCATGCCATAAAAAGGCTTTTTTTTTTTTTTTTGAATTTTTTTCTTAAACTGTGTGCCAAGTTCATACGGCCTCGTACTAGAGAAAAAATACCCCCAAAGGCTCAAGAGCCAAAAATGGTCAAGTTTTATATGACCATAGGGGTTTTTGGGCCTTCTAGGCATGATGGTGAAGTCCGTTTAGGCCCAAAGTGCTCAGAAAAAATCCTATCCCTAGGTGCATAAAAAACTTCTGAAAAACCCCAGATCTACTTCCAATGCAAAAAAACTCAAAACAAGAACAGATAGTTGTAGATCTGAAGCTCTGATACCATGTGAGAGTTGAGAAATACAACACCACAGGAGCCCAAATGATCTCTGCAAGCTGAATAAACCTGTTACAAGGAGAAGCAAGGAAGCAATAACAAAAAAACAAATACACAAAAAATATGCTCAAAGAGATGAGAGCTCAATATTCACAAAATGTGTAATGTGATAATGCCATAATGCTACAAAAGAAATAACTCAACCTTTAATAGGTCAAGAAACCCTAAAAGGGAAAACCCTAGGCTTGCACATAATAATTAATAAAAGAATTAATTATTATGCACCTAAAGTTAGCTTAAGTATAAAAGAGATAAAGGGAACTTAAATAATTAAACAAATGTTGTTTAATTAATCAAGTAAAGACCTCTTTTAAGAGTATACAAGACAAATCTAATGATTTTCTTGATCTTATTCACACCGATTTGTGTGGTCCTGCTAGAATCAAAAGTTTTCAAGGTGATAGATATTTTATGCTAATCATTGATGATTATTCTAGAATGATGTGGGTTACTTTTCTAAGGGACAAATCTGAGGCTTTTGAAAAGTTTGAAATATTTAAAGATAAGGTTGAAACTGAGACAAGATTGAAGATTAAGTGGTTAAGGTCAAATCATGGTGGACAATTCACATCCGATGAGTTTAATAACTTTTGTGAGAAGCATGGCATAAGGAGACAATTTTCTTCTCCTCGGACACCTCAGCAAAATGGAGTTGTGGAAAGAAAGAATAGAACTATCTTGGATGCCTCTAGGACCATGATGATGGAAGCTAATCTACCTTATATCTACTGGAGAGAAGTAGTGAGCACAATAGTTTATACAGTCAACAGAGATCATATCAAAGGAGAAACCGGTAAGACACCTTATTAGTTATGGTTTGGCAATACACCTACAGTTAAGTACTTCAGAATCTTTGGTAGTAAATGTTATATCAAGAGAGAAGATTTCATTGGCAAGTTTGATCCTAAATGCGATGAAAGAATATTTCTTGGTTATTCTAATGAAAGCAAAGCATATAGATGTTATAACAAACGATTGTAGAGAATTGTGGAGAGCACTAATGTCAAGGTGGATGAGAAGAATAGAAGTCAAATCAGAATTTATGAGCAAGAACCAGTAGTGGAAATGATCATAACTAAACCGGTAACACCTTTACTGGAAAAAAAATGTTCAACCAGTTACTCTAGAAGTATCAAAAAATTCAACAGTAACTGAAGATCAAGGAAGAAGAACAGAAAGTCAGAAGACTCCTAGGTATGTAAGGTTGAATCATTTAGAAGATCAAATCATTGGGGATAAGAACAAAGGAGTGATGACAAGAAGAAGATTGGCAGCTGATGAGGTATGTTTAATTTCTCAAGTTGAACCGGTATCAGTAACTGAAGCATGTAAAGATGAATGTTGGATGAAAGCTATGGAAGAAGAATTGGATTAGATAGAAAAGAATAACACATGGATTTTAGTTCCCCGGCCTAAAAATAAGAATGTTATTGGAACTAAATGGGTTTTTAGGAATAAATTAAATGAAATTGGACAAGTTGTGAGGAATAAAGCTAGATTGGTTTGTAAAGGATATTCTCAGAAGGAAGGAATTGATTATGGTGAAACCTTTGCACCAATAGCTAGGATTGAAGTTGTAAGATTATTTATTGCCTATGTTGCACATAAAAACTATAAGGTTTATCAGATGGATGTTAAGTGTGCTTTTCTAAATGAGGATCTTTATGAGGAAGTTTATATTGAGCAACTTGATGGCTTTTCACTTTCAAATGATAAAAACATGGCTTCCAGGTTAAAGAAAGCCTTATATGGATTGATTTAGGCACCTAGAGCTTGGTATGCAAGGTTGGAAAAATATCTTTTAAAACTTGGTTTCACTAAAGGTAATGCTGACAGTAACCTATATTATAAAGTCACTGATGATGATATACTGATTATTGAGGTCTTTTTTGATGACATCATTTTTGGAGGTGAAGATAAGTTGTGCATGGAATTTTCTAACAATATGGAGAATGAATTTGATATGTCTATGATTAGGGAATTAATTTTTTTTTAGGTTTGCAGATTACTCAGACTGATAAAGATATTTTCATCTGTCAAACTAAGTATGCTAGAGAATTGTTGAAGAAATTTGGTATGGAAAATTTGAAACCAGTTAGTGCCCCTATGGTTACAAGTGAGAAATTGACAAAGAAATATGAATTAGCACCAGTCAATCCTACAAAATACAAGTCTATGATTGGAGGTCTTTTATATTTGACTCAGACTAGACCAGATATAATGAATGCAGTTTGCATTGCATCAAGATATCAAAGTGGTCCTAGAGAAAATCATGAGAGTGCGGTGAAAAGGATTTTTAGATACTTACAAGGAACATCTGAATATGGTTTGTCATATCCTAAAGATGATGACTTTACTTTATGTGCATATAAAGATGCAAATTGGGCAGGTGATGTTGATGACCAGAAAAGCACTTCTGATGGAACTTTCTTTCTTGGAACTTTCTTTTTTTGGGGCACTAACCAGAAAAGAAACTTATTTCATGGATCAGCAAGAAACAGTCATGTAATTCCTTATCTACTACTGAAGCTGAGTATGTTGTTGCAAATACTAACTGTACAAAAGTTCTATGGATGAATCAAATGTTAAAGGACATAAAAGTGCATTACAATGAACCAATAGTTATTCACTGTGATAACTCTGCTGCTATAGGCATGTCAAAGAATCTAGTATTTCACTCTAAGACAAAGCACATATCTATCAAGTATAACTTCTTGAAGGAAAAGGTGGAAGAAAATGAAGTTAGATTGGTTTATGTGAACACTAAAGACTAGATTGCAGACATCTTTACTAAACCTTTGCTTAAAGAATCATTTAATTACCTCAGAGACAGATTAGGGGTTTTGGCCCCTTTTATAGAAAACTGATTGATGTTATTTGGCATCAGTTTGGTATGCATTATCAGAGCTATTATTCATTTTGGATTGATGTGGTGATGATACTACTTAGGGGGAGTAGTTAGTCTTGTGATTCAGTGGTTTATGATTTTGCTTTGATATTTATGTCAGATCTTTAGCATTGATATCAAAGGGGGAGAGATATTCATGTGAAAAACTTAAGGAGTTATATACATTAGGGGGAGAAATTTGCAGAACTTAACTATGATATCATCTATAGGGAGAGTATGGATTAGAACTTCATTTCTATATTCTTGTGTGGGAGATTTGTTTGGCATTTCAACACTAGCTGCTTTGGTTGTTTACTGGTATCTGGTTGGTCCCAATAGGATGATTGGTTTCTGGTTGGTAAGATCATGTTGATCTGGTATACTCTGGTATTCTTTGACTTATGGAATTGCCTTAGATATACTATTCATGCTATTCAGATATATGTTTATTCAATTGGTATTGATTTGGTGATCGCATGCTATCTTATATGCTGGTAAGTTTGGTTTATTGATTTGGTGAGGGTTTCACTGACAGAGATTTGTTGAAGATCTTTTGATATTATGCATAAGTGGTGTTGGTGCGACTTCTAGTAGGGATTCGGGATGTTGATGATGATGGTGTTCGAGACTTAAGTGATTGGGATCATTGCTTTAGTGTGTGTCGACCTAAATTGGGTTCAGTGCTATCTAGGTTATGGACTAGCTTAATGTAATGTGTTGTTGGGACTTCTCGATGTGTTTTTGGGATGACTTATGGGTTGGATGATATTTGTTTAGTCTCAAGCCGACATGTCTTATAATTATTTAATAGGTTTATTATCTGGGTGGCCAACCTAATTATTTAAGGTCTAGGGTTTGTATATATATGTGTATGATCTCATTGTAGATCATGGTATTCAAGCGAATAATGTAATAATCATCCATGCAGAGGATTTGGTCGATCATAGGTGATCAAGTTGGGTTTATGTAAGAGGTTTAAGACCTCTGATATTGAGCTTAACTGGAACTATATTCAGGCATAGGAGATGTTATTATTGCAGTTCATTCTTCCTTCCGGATTATAGTCTGGATTTCTTATGTAGTCAGTGAGACTCCTTTTGTAATGAGCAATGTGCTCTAGGCTGTCGGCCTTCCTGCAAGTGCATGCCCCTCAATTTTGAATCATATACTTACTACATATGTATTATTTGATTGTGGGTAGGCTTCCCACCATGGTTTTTCCCTTTACCGAGGTTTCCACATACAAATCTTGGTGTCATGTGGATGGTAACTATTCTCTAGTTGTTGCTTGTAGTTAATTGGTATATCTCTTATTTCAGTAACTTGTTTATGTATTCTAGTATTGATCTTATGTGTTCCAATAATAAAGTTTTAAATTTTTAATGTTTCGGTAATCTGGTGACAACTGATTCACCCCCCCCTCTTAGTTGTCCTCCGGTTATCTGAACTATCTAACAGTCTTCCACTCATCTCCTTTTGTAATCCTAATATGATGGTATCCACTCTTCAAGTCTATCTTTGTAAAGTACTTGGCTTCACTCAAACAGTCCATTATGTCGTCTGTTCTAGGCAAAGGAAACCGATATTTCACTGTGATCTTATTTATTGCTCTGGAATCAGTACACATTCTCCATTCTCTGTTCTTATTAGGTGCTAATACTGCTAGTACTACACAAGGGCTTGGACTTTATCTTGTCAAACCTTTCTTCAACAACTCCTGCACTTGTCGATTCAACTCTTCATTCTTGGTCAGTGTCATCCGGTGTGCAACTTTGTTAGGCAAACTAGCTCCGAGAACCAGGTCCATGCAGTGACTTATACTTCTCATAGGTGGTAATCCATCAGGCACATTATCTAAAATGATGTCTTCCTATTCTATCAACAAATATTTTATCTCTTCCGGTTGTTCTTCTCCATGCTCTGGATTCTCACTCTTCTTAGGAACTAAGGCAAAACACACATTCTCATGTCTCAATCCATCCAGGAATTTCCTTCCATCCACCAAAAAAATTCTAGCATTCGTACAGACTTCACTCTTCAAAGGTTCCTCCAAGGGCAAAAAGGTTTGCTTCATCCCATTGGCCACAATAGTGTATGTAATCTCCCTCCCATTATGTATTGTCTGTTTATAAAACTGTCAAGGTCTACCCAACAAAAGGTGACAAATATCTATAGGCATAATATCACACAAGACTTCATCGTGATAATTCCCAATTTTCAATTTTACCAAATATTGCTCACTTACTAACAACTTATGATCATCCTGAATCCATGCTATCTAGTAAGGCTTAGGGTGTTTCAATCTTTCTAAATTCAACTTATTCACCATCTCTTTTGAAATAATATTATCTAAACTACCACTATCAATGACAATTTTACAGCACTTATCGGATACCTTACATCTGGTCTTGAACAAATTATTCCTCTGCAAGGGCTCTTCATCTCTCTCGGTATGACACAAAGCTCTCCTCATCATCAAAAGTTATCCATCTTCCAGTTTATTAGCTGAGTTGGTGGGGTTTTCTTCCACCATTGCTATTCTTCTGATATTCTCTGCCAAGTATTACACTCGAAAGAACAATATCCTTCTCCTCCACACTTAATGAAGTTCCTCTAAACACTCTCTTGTCTTGTCTTCTATCATCTTTTCCAAAATTCTCATTCTGATAGTCATCTGGTTCTCTCCTCTAGTAGAAATTTCTATCATCTTTTCAGTATGAATTACCTTCTTTGCTCACTTCTTTGTCCTTATTCTGATCCATGCAGGTTCCTCTACCTCTAATATATCCTCTTCCTCTTTGAAATATTCCTCCAGAAAACCTTCCACCTCTACCTCTCTACCTTTATTCATGTCTTTTGTTTAGCTTCTCTTCTACTTTTAGGGCATACCAGTAAGCTTCTTCAACACTCTGCAATTTGATCAAACTGAGTTCATCTTATATCGATACCCACAATCCATTCAAATATCTTGCAACTTGTTCAACTTCATCATCAACATGTCTGGATCTAATATTCAACTTGTAAAATGCCTCGGTGTACTCCTTCACACTAGATTCCTTCTGTCTCAAATTCTGCAACTTTCAGAACAGATTTACGTGATCATCAGCTGGCATAAATTTTGATTTCAACTTAGCAACCATCTGATCCCATGTCTTGATCTTCTCTTTACCTCTTCTTTGTCTATCAACTTACAAATTCTCCCATCGAAGAGATGCATGACCTTTCAACCGGGTACAGGCATATTTCACCTTCCTTTTTTCTGCAGTGTTTTGAAAATCAAAATATTTCTCCATCTCTGAGATCCAATCCATCAATTCATCTAACTCCAAATTTCCATCATATTTCGGTGGGGTAAAATGAGCTTTAGTATTTGCCCTACTCAAAACCCTCAAAAACCTTTCCTCATCTAGATCAATTGTCAGTGAGTTTACTTGTTCTATCGGGGCTTCTTCTCCTTCATCTTTACTTACATCCTCAATGTGTCAACCTCTTCTCTGGGTTGTCTCAATGGATTCTAACCGGGCTTCTATTCCTCACAACATTTCTATCACAACAGGGTTTGCATTCCCATGCACTCTGGACCATTCCTATTTCCTCTATGTGCCATCTTTACGCCAATCCTCTGTAGTTGCAGGTTAGATCTGTAGTCCGCCACCCTACAACAAAAATCTCTCAGGACAATGCAATCTCCGGAATGAAAGCTCACTCTAATACCACTTGGTGTAGTAACCGGTTAGGAGGGACCTCAAAGAGATCATTCTAGATCGGTCAGCAAGAGTAAACACAATGGAAACACAAGAACATGATGGAGGCAATACAGAACAAATTGAATTATATCATGAAAACTAATTACAATTAACTGATAACAACTGGGTTATAGTAACCGACTCACAAGCCTGCTGAAACATGCTCAAAATACATAACAGGTCACAATCGAGACCTCAAATCTTAAGATCTATCTTTTATTCTCTATCTAACTTCTTTGATACATTCTAATGCCCTATTCCAATGATTTATACGATCCAAGGGGATCCAGTCGGCCCAGAAAGGGTTCAAAACCCAAAGAACAAGACTTAACTTGTAAAACCAACAAGGTCAGCCTCCGACAAAGAAAATCCTCTAGAAAATCCAAAGGACGAAGTGAGAATCAGAGGGAAGGTCGGCTACATGCCAAGGAACAAGGGAATCAACACTCAGGGCTCCGCAAGCTACGAAAAGGATCTAGTAGATCACTAATGCAAATAGGTCCAGGCAACCGGTAACAAAAAATTGTCTTGGAAACTGGTAATGATAACCTGCTCGAAAATGATCTAAATGATCCATGGTTTGGGAATAAGGAAGATGATCAAGTCTTCAAGCAAAATCCAACTCCACAAGTTCTAGTGAGCCAAATCTGGGAAACATAGAAAGAAATGTTGAAACTGCAAACAGAAAGCAAAACAGAAAGGAAATGTTTTTGGTTGATGCAAGATTTCCATGAACCGAGGATTCTCCTGCATTAGATTCACCCCTATATGGAAATATTTGCACCTACGTAAAAGATAATATCCTTCCATTAGACCTATCCTGAAACCAGAAACACATCTTTATTCATCAATCAGCCCGTTATACCCTCACCTCTCCTACACTTTACTGTCGAGGTCTTGATGGTACTCTTCTTCAGTGTCTTGATCGTAATGAATCTAAAACCGCCTTGCAAGAAATTCATGAAGGTATTTGTGGCACGCATTCAAGTGGTCCTAGTCTCGCCAAGAAACTTCTAAGGATGGGTTATTATTGGCCAACCATGGAGAAAGAATCATATCAATTTGCCAGAAAATGTCCAAAATGCCAAATTCATGGCAATCTTATACAAAGTGGATAGAGGTTGTCCCATTAACTACTATTATCGGCAAGCAAATAACCCCTTTTATCCTGAATTATCTCATTTATCGGTATGGTATTCCTAGTTCTATTATCACATATAATGGAAGACCTTTCAAGAATCAAGATGTGTGAGAACTATGCAAACAATTCCATATCCAGCATCCTTTCTCCACACCATATTATCCACAAAGGAATGGCCAAGAAGAGGCCTCAAAGAAAACTATCTTGAAAATCCTCAAGAAGACAGTGAATGATGTTGGTAAAGATTGGCATGTCCACCTTAATCCTGCACTTTTGGGCATACATAATAAGTATCTGCACACCCATAGGAACTACACCATATTCATTGGTTTATGGATCAGAAGCTATCCTAACTATTGAGCTATAAATTCCATCACTCAGGGTATCATTGAATGGTCTCATTCCAGATGAGGAGTATCAAGTAAACAGACTGCAAGAACTGGAACTGCTAGATGAGCGTTGACAACGTTCTTTTGATCATCTCAAAGCATATTAGAAACACATGTGCCAGAGTTATAATCATAAGGTAAAACCAAGAGCATTTCAAATTGGTGACTTGGTACTAAAAGAAAATTCCCGCAATAAACAGGATCAGGAAAAGAAGGGCAAGTTTGAACCAAATTGGCTAGGTCCTTTTGTCATCATATCTGCTTACGGATCAGGGGCATATCAGCTATCTACATCAGAAGGGGACCCATTTGATGAACTTATCAATAATGTGCATCTCAAAAAGTTATATACCTAATTTATCCAATGCACATATAAGAGAAAAATACAACAAAATCTAAAAAATCACAAAAAAATACAAAAAATAAAAAAAATACAAAAAAATCAAAAACAAATCAAAAAGTGCAATAAAAACAAGTAGTGAAAACTTGGCAACAGGCGATATTTGTGATAGATCGACTCTTCCATTTGTATGTACTCATATCATATCTTTTTGCACTAAGGCTATGGCCATCACAACTTTGGTAAATACATATCAAAATCTTGGACACACTTAGCATAGTCAATGTCATTGATTATCCGAACAGTTATCCACATAAATCTCTCACCATGTCTTGGTGATCAATGTATATATCCATATCAAAAAAAAAGTGTCCATAGCTGGGGGGGAAATATTGATCTCAGTGGAGGCATTCCGCTTTAGCTTTCATCAAACAGGCAGAACACAACACAAAACAAAGATCAAAGTATACAAAGGAGGCAAGTGTCAAAAACTAACTGTCAGACTTGAAACCAAAATCACTGTCAGAATCCACACAAAAAAAACACGATGGATGATATATTCTGAATCATGACTTGTTTACATTTAACATGAAGTTTTGACTATTTATATCTTGATTTTCTAGTTCTATTAGATCTCCTGAGCGACTCAAGGATGCATTGAGCTAGAGAAGCAACAAAGGAATCTGATATTTTCTTTGGTTTTCTATATGTGAGGAGATCATTCATATGATGCAAATTTGTCTCCACACATGATTGGAAACATATCGTTGAAGATATTTCTCATTTTGCACATGAATTGGTTAACTCTTCTCTGTTTTACGCAAACAACACTTAAGTCATCTTGGTTCAATTATACCTCGACTCTTGTGTCATCTTGCAATATCAAAACTCTCATAAGTTATACTCAGGTCATCATGGTTCACTTATACCATTGATGTTTGTATTAACTTCTAATATTTCAAAAGCTCACAAACAATTGGCTAACAGGAATGACAACGACACAATTACAATGATCATTGGTGCATTTAGTTACATTCATGTATTAAGTTGCATTCATACATTTAGTTGCATTCATCATCATTATCATCACATCCTGTCTATTTCATTAATCATCACATCAATCTATAAACACATCAATCATCACCATATCAACATTTTTGTAGGACCACATATATCACCTTCAAAAAATATAAATAACTATTATCATATCAATAACATTCATACATCATCGTATCATCAAGACATGTATATACCAAATGCCATCAAGAAACAAACATTTGCATCCATACATCATCATATGTTAAAACACCATCTAAAAATAAACATCATAGAATCATTATCATGATATCATCATAACACCATCATCACATCATAAGCATCATAACATCATCATATCTAAATATAAATCATCATAGAACATCACATGTGGAGCAAAGAGAATCATTGTCATATATCATATAATCTCAAAACAAGGTCAAAATATACAGCAAAATATCATATCTCTGAGTATAACAACAGTGATCCATATCACAAAAATGAGCCTATCAAGTATGACTATCCCCCGAGGCAGAGGGTCTCATGGCGAATGTCCCTTCTCCTGGATCCCCACCAGATGGATCGTATCATGTTGGTCATGTAACACCTCTTCTCATTGTCCTAGAATGACGGTGTCTAGATCTGGTGGATGAAACCACAATATAAGTAGGTGCTCTCCACTCTCGAGGGACTAGAACCTTGTATAAATGCTGGTAGTACTTGGCCTCCTTGGCTGAGTATTGTATCTCCCTGAGTGTGTCCTTGAGAGGGGTGCCTGTGGCTACTCTATCTAATTTATCAGTGAGGGCCTATGCTTGGCCCTTTTGCTCAATCATTGTATCTGTCTCCCTCTACAATTGGGCAATTTGTAGCTGTTGTGCCAAAACCTATGCCTGCAACTGCCGCACAGAGATCTGCAGGACCCTAATCTGTGCATCCTAATGGTGGGAATGCACCCTAATCTGGATAGCTACCTGCAAGGAAGTCCCTGCTACACCTATCCCTATCTAAGGAGCTGGTGGAGGAAGAATGTCTAATCTCCTCCTCTGTGTGGATTACGTACCTCCAACCGCACCTCCAGCTACACCACCCACCGCATTTCCCACAACACCTCTCCCTACACCTCCACTTGCACCCAACACAAGACCACCACCTCTACCACCTTTGCCACCTCCACCATCACCCCCATCATCCCTCTCATCATCATCATCTCCCTCATCCTCCTCTCTCCGCCTCTGACCTCCTCACCTTTGCGGCTGCTCCTCCTCCTCATCAAACGCTGACAATGGCTCTATAGGATCATATATATGGGCCACCGCATGTGCAACAAAGTAGGTTGATAACTCCTCAGTCATCCCGACATCTTCTACTCGGGCTCCGTAATCCCATAGCTGGCCAGCTAAACTCATGTACTCGACCACTGTTGCAACACTATCAATCGTCGGTCCCCACTTGGGTACATCCAGCTAGCGATGAGCATACAAATAGGCTCCCTGTGGAATCCCCTGTTATCTCCCATACTGCCTGTAGACACAGTTGTGCAAAAACCTCTCAATAATAAAGGGTGTCTAGCCAATCAAATATCGGGACATATATACATAGGGCATCTCTAGCCCATCCTCAGCCCATACCTTGCAGTCCATATACAACCTCTAGATGACCATGTCTATATCATACAGGGCCCTGCAGCAGTACTCTCATTTGCCTAACTTACGTTGGACAACTACACCTATATACCCATATGCATATGGCCGACTAACTAGTCTGTCTCTATCTGCAAGCGGTTGCATAACTACTATATGCTCCCACACCCACACCTGTAATAATGTGACACCTACGGATAAACTAGTGTATCCCCGATAAACAACCCATTGGAGCTCCCTATATAAGTGGGCTAACATGCATGACCCCACATAAACATGTGACCCTGTGTGACCATATCCTCCAACACCAAACCCCATCCCACAGCTAGTCCCTTTGACCTACAGTCGGGACATAAGAAATAGCCAATGAAACCTGCTAATACTGATGGCAGAGGAGCATAATCTAGATCCAAAAACTCCTACCATGGGATCTCATAACCACTGATGTGGTCATCCTAGAAAACACGTTGCAGAGCCTCTATGCCACCCTCCTCATTCTGCCCATAGGGTAGCAAGTCTCCTACCATGAGAATCCATAGGATTCAATAGCAATCCTTAGGCATCACCGTCATCTCCCCTATCGCTAGATGGAAGGTGTTGGTTTCATTGTGCCACCTCTCTGCCAGAGCTATCAACAAAACCTGATTAATGGTATACCAGAGCATGTCCAAAAGAGATGATAATCCACATCTCTCAATGATATCTCTATCTACCTATGTCAGTCATGGGATCAGTCCCCATGGCTTCAAAAATCTCTCCTAAGATTGTAGAAGATCGAGTACCACCTACAAATCATAACATACCCACCATCAGTCACCAATCCGATCAATTATATCAAAACAAATCAACTCAATATCAAGAGCATCATATCAGTGAATCATATCAAGAGCATCATATCACCAACATCATATCGGAATTCATATCAGAAATCAAATCCAAATCATATCAGAATTCATACCAGGAATCAAATCAACATCATATGTCAGAAATCATATCGACAAAATCAAAAACATATCAGTGCATCATATCCATATTAGAAAGCGGCATATCAAAAAATTCCATATCAGAGCGACATATCAAGAAACTTGATCAGAAAATCCATATCCAAGCCACATATCAGTATCCCATATCAACACAACATATCGACGAAACATATCAAAGTAACATATCAATGACCCATATTAGTGATCCATAACAGTGAACCATATCAGGGCAGTGGTGACAATGATACTTTTAAAGCCTTCTGTGAGACCATCACTACCATGGTGAAGGATATCAATAGTTTCAAAACAGATACGCAGGCTATCGCAAGAGTTACACTTGGTGATAAGCCCTTGGCTGAACATGTTAAAGAATTGGTTGTCGTTCTGCATAATGCGGAAGCTATTGAATGTATGGTTGGAAAAATCATAGCTATGGAAAAAAAGGTTAATGCGATGGGAGATAGAAAGGAAGTGGAAAATAAAATGAATGACTTCAGTAGCAGAATTGACAGGTTGGAACTCAACGTCAAGAAGATTGTAGACCAAAATTTCCAAATCCTCAAATCGTCGGTGGACAACATGAACATCCTCATCAATAGGTTTGAGAACAATGTTGAGAAGGATGGTGATAAAGAGCAGCTGGACAAGAAGGGTCATGAAAGGAGGACCAGAGCTAACACAAAGATTAAGGGTGACATCAAAGGTCGTGAGTTGGAGGAACTAAAGACCTCAGCGAACAACATGAAACAAATGGTTGTTCATGTTGAGGAAATTATGAATAGTATTTAGCTCTGTTGGTGTCCTAGGTTCTGTCTTTTTGTTGTCTCTGTGCTTTCCTTTTACTGTCTGTTCTAGGTTTTTAATGTTATGTTATGTTAGTTGATCCCTTTCGGTGGGTTCATTTTGTCTTTTTGAAGTGATCAAGCACTTTTTTCTAGTAGTTCTATTCTCTTGGCTTGTACAAGGTTCGGGTACCTTTCAAATACCTGCTTTTACTTAATCAAAATAGTGAACCATATCAGTGCCCCATATCAGTTCTTCATATCATGACTCATATCAAAACAACAACCCATATCATGATCTATATCGTAACCCATATCAATGCACCATATCAGAGCAAGAAAAATTTGATCTGAAAGACCCATATCAGACACAAAAACAAATCTATCAAACCAATATCTGCATCAAAACGAGCTACATACATTGGTCGCAACCTATCTCAATCATTCCAAATCAAAAAACATCTCAGAAAACAAAATTTTCATACTTTTTTATCTCACGCGCTAAATCAGACATTCAATGTGCTACACTACTCTGCATGCACTAAACCTCCTAGCAAATGTGCTAAAAAACATGATATACGTGCCAAAACATGAAAACCTGACCCTAAAACATGAAAAACGTGCCCCAAAATTCATAAAAATCGTACAAAAAGACAGGAATTTGAGTCACTTACTTGTGGGCCATATGCGATGGGTCTCCAGTATTGCCTGACATGCTCAAAATGGTGAGTATGGTAGGGAATTTGCATCATTGTCAGAGCTCCAAATGCACAACTCACAAGAAGACAAGTGTAAAATGAATTTTCTTTTTCACTTCATACCTTTTAAAAGGGTAATAAACAGGGTTAATAAATGGGGCATGTATTTTTTCCACTTCTTTTTTTCAATTATTAACCTTATCAACATCATTTTTTGGGAGATGAATCAAATTGTGCATATCCAAACTTCTAACATCATCAACATTATCATCTCAAAACAAAATCAAACGGACAAAAATTTGAAAATTTTCACAACTCTATCAAACACACCCTTGATTCATCTCCTGAGGGGGCACCATCAATATCATCCATCAAATCCGCATCTAGGGCATCATATCAAACATTTTGACACGCGACACCATATCGATAATTTTTTTGTAACATATCAAGCGATTTTCTTTGAATCAACATGTGCACACACAACACTTCAAAGAGGGGCAAAATGTAGACGTATAAATCTGGCCGCCTAGTTAAATAAATATTTAATATTTATTTAAACCACATCCCCCTATTAATTAAATCTTATTTAATTAATTTCTCCATTTTTCATCTATTGATTAAATGAATTCTTAAATTTATTTAATTAATTTCATCTAACCCCTTTCTAGCCTTTAATTAAATATATCATTTTATTTAATTAAATCCCCTTTCTCCATTTTAATTAAATTTACATTTAATTAAAATAATCTTTGCATATAAACAAATCAAATTTATTTATAAACCCTCCCCCCACTTGCATTTTCCTACAAATGCAAATTGCATCTATTTTAGTTGAAATAAAACATTTTTATTTTAATTAAAATTCTATTTTCTCCCACTTGCACCTTCCTACATTTCCCACTTGCCTAAACATTCTTCTAGAGCCTCTCTAATCCCAATCAATTAGCCTTAACTCTTCCAATCATATCACATCCCTAAATTTGGGAAGGTCACTTCTCAAATTTGGAAGAAAGTCTTCTAAATGCATTAAAGACTTTATTTCTTCAACAAGTTAACTTGTTGAGTTCCCCAAATTTGTAAGGCTCTTACAAATTTTTCCCCAAAGTCATTTTTAACCATTAATGGTTAATTCAACCTTCCCTCATGGTTAGAGACTTTCTCTCTAACTTAACCTTCATCTAACTCAGGGGTCTCATCAAGCACTCATGGCTTTGACCCTAGTTATCCCATCTAACCCTTGTTATCAAATAGATGAATCTGACCTCACCATAATCCCAACCTCCTAAGCTGACCTTCATGTCTTCTCAGGCATTTAATGTCTCTTGCATCTCCTCTCAAGCCACCTCTTGTTGACAATTGTCACCATTTCATTGGTCAAAATTGTAAACATGGATTGAGTAACTTTGAATCCTGGCCATTGTTAAGATTATTGAATCTTAACCATCCATTTCCCTATTTCCTCTATAAATAGAGCTCACTTTCTTCATTTTCCATATCCAAGTTATATGCATCTACATTATAGTCTAGAATTATATCAAGCATTTTAGCATCTCGTTGTTAGAATAACATTGTAGCATTTAGAAGCATTTCATATCATAACATATCCATGTTAGTATATCATGTTAGGATAGTTTGTTAATATCTCTATCATATCATTATTTTCATTCTAGCTTAGTATCATAGCTTGAACATATCATATAGATCTTAGATTGCATTCATGCATATAGATCACAAATATCACTCATTCTTGGAGTTGTCATTCCTAAAGTCATTTGCTCAATGATTTGAGAGCAAAACACTGGCTTTAGGGATCCTATGAGATAGAGAACAATGAGACACATCTTGGGAAGTTAACTAGTTTAATTTAGTTCAACTTTGTACTCAAAAGTTGCATTCCAGTATGTTGGTCCTTTGATCTCAATGTTGATATTCTGGTCACCACAGATTTCAGCACACACATAGTAATTATCAATCACCATTTAAAGAAGACATATGTATATAGTCATGCATTCATAAGCATGTAGAAGCTAACAAAGCATAGAAGACTATATAGGTGTAATCAAAAGCATCTATATATTCATTTCCACAAGTATTATTAATAGAATCGAATTCAACCTTAACACAACTGTACTAAGAGGTAAACTTAACACAATGCATTTACATATAAAATTAGGGAATATTCTTATCGCTTACTGCATTATGAACTATTATGCAACTATAAAAATATAGGTCAAAGGAAAAAGGATTGTAACCTTTAGATAAACAACATCTTACCAATGCCAAAAGATACTAGTCTAACACTTCAATTCTTGATTGTAAAGTCACCATTCCCATTAGTCAATCATCACAAGAAATGAGGCTATAATACTAATGTAAATTTATACGCCAATGTGTACTGATAAGAATACTATAAATCCCCTTAGACATTGCAAACTAACAACTATGCAAGAGGACGTTATGATAGTTCATCATATTGATAGCCACATGATAACAATCATTTAATTTCCTTTTTAGATAACTAATATAACTACATAATATCTAAAGCAATGTTTGTACAATTTTAAATTTATCACAAAAATCATTACCACGCAATATCTTCAAATAACAATACTATCTTAATGATAAACTTTTCGACTCATGAGTGATAAACCCTATCATATCTATCTTGAAAGGAGTATTATTCTATTTAAGAGCCAATAACTCAGGGTTGCTTGCAGATTTGATAGGCATTTGAATTGTCCAGGGTGAGGAAGGCACGAAATGGGGAAACTCTAGTCCGAGCATGCTAAATTAGAGGTGGAATGATCTATTAGCAAGACTAATCATTATCTAAATTTTCCTTGTGAAATGCACTCATGGCAGGCACTGTATTCTTCCCATCTCTTGCTCCCCTACTGTCAATTTGGAAATTAAATATATAAAGGAAGGTAATGGATATGCATATTTCACTAGCCGAATGAAAGTGTCAAACTCTTTCTATAGATTACTCCCCAAAATGGATGACATCGATTTTTTTATTTTTTTTTGCTAAAACCGTGCATTCTAAAAATATAAGAAGTGGCATGCATGCGTAAGGCTATTTTTTTAACTTATCTGAGATTCTGAAGCCATTCGTGGGTTTTCAAGCCTCACCTAGCTTTTTTTAAGAACACCCAAATTGAACTTTTTATCCAACTTAAATTTCTTTATCCTTATCAACAAATGCATGCCTTCTTTTAAAAATCGCTCCACTATACTTTTAACTTGACTTTTGTTCAACTTCTATTTTTTTAAGTTTTAACCTAACTTTACTAATGCTTGATAAGGCATGTGGGCTTTTCCTAAGGGTCGCGGCTATTCTGGTTTCAAAACGGACTTTTCGTACAGCGTGATAGCGATGTATTAGTCAATCACAATCGTTTATTACAAAATCGACGGTGTAAAACGCGCGACTAACGCGCGTGTTAGTTAATCCGTACTGTCGTTTTAGACCCAGAATAGACGCATCCCCTCCTAAGTTGGGCATTCCCACTTTATTAATATTTTCCTTAATAATTAGTTTTTTCTTACTCTCTCACTTTTTCTTATTAAAGTCATTAATTTTATAAGTCTCTAAATAATATTTTAATAGAAACTTTTATTTTAAGTTTTTCTTTTTCTAGAAAGATTCTTTTTGTTTTAATTTAATTATTTTAATTAATTTGCATGCATCAAATACATGATATAAGAAATCATATTTTACAATTAACTAAATCATGATTAATTTAATTATTAATTAATAATTATGAAAATAATAAGGGTTGTGACAAGCATAGTGATTTCAAGGAGGATGTTAGTAATCTAATAACCCTTCTCAATAGGGTTAAGGGTCTTCCTGTGTCAAAAAAAATTTCAAGAATGGATGTACCAATATATCCATAATATCTGCCAAGATAAACAAAAGATCTTTTGGGAGAAAAATAATAGTGATGCTATTTGTGATCAGCTTTCAAAGGTCACAACTACCCTCAAGTTCTAGATGACTTCTTACCTTGTCTATGTTGTTGCTTCAATGAGGCAATTTTCAAGTTTGATCACATAGAGTAATATAAAGTAGGTTCTTGTGCATGTATATTACTCCCAAATAACTCTGAAATATAGTATTCATTATTTTAGAAGAGTTAATAATGCTTTGTTTTCTCCATACATGTGCATGTTTGATAAGAAGTTGTGTAAGGACAAAGTTTCAGAGGAAGCCTGGGAAACTATTAAAAAGTATCATTGCATGTTCCTATAATTTTTGACATTTGCATATATCAGTATAGGCTTCTATGAAGGAAGTCCCTTTATGGTGTCAAGATATCCAAGTGACAAGATTGGTCTTATGGAGTTCTGTTGACAAATCATGATAGTTCATGGTCAACAATTTGAATCACATAAGGTTGGTTTCAAATTTCCTCTATCTATCGGTCAATACATTGTAATCCAATTATACAAAGCTATGTCCATGGAAGCAGAAACACAATGGATTACAATGAAGAGGTTCACAAGAATACAAAACTTTGATTAGAGAGAAATGAAGGACAAGCTTAAGAATAGTTACACACATGTGTGCCAAATTAAAGATATTTGGGTTGACTACAAGACAAAGGAGGATGCAGGGAAGATGGACTATAGTCCGCTTACCTTAGAGCAGGTTGAAAATCTCAATCTTGTAGACATCTCAAATGGCATGAAAGATGATGGAGACATTTTAGACCCTGTATATGAATAAAATATTGTTGATACTCCCATTCCACTAATTCAATGGTATCACAAGGAATCAACCTCTATAAGAGAAAGATTTCAACCTATCCTTGCTATTACCAATGTTTGGTTGCAAAAGAAAGGAATCAAATTAAAGCCTTTCAAAATAGGTTCATAAGAGGACATCATAGGACTTGTTGGAAAAACTTTAGAAATGAGGAATAATAATTAAGAGGATACTCCTAATCTGAAGAAATCTCCAAAGTATAAATTTAATGTTGGTAAGGACAAGGGCAAAAGACAAGAGGAGTCCTCTAAGCAAGTTGAGAAACAGGCAGAAGAACACAATGCACAAGAAGAAGAATATCAGGAGGATAATGTATCGGAGCCAACAACCACATTAGAACATGATTCTATACCAAAAGTGGATCTAGAGGTCTCCACCTTAGTTTCTACCACAATCACTTCTCTTGTCACTAGTGTATAGTTGCTTCCTTTTGTTTCTATTATATCCACCGTATAGTCTTTACTTGTTGTTTTTGTTATTGTATATTAACCTAATATCTCTATTGTTCTTGTTATTGTTCCAACAAATTTTGCCCAATGTGTTCATTCCTCCACCACAAGTGAATCAATTTTTGATACTCCCCACGATAACATAGGAAATGTTTTTGGTTCACTTTACTCATTTCCTATTTAATCAGAAGTGTCAACCACCATGCTTAATGCAACTTTGATTGACTTTAACAAGTTCATGTATGATGCTTTGCCAAGTCTGTCAACTATAGAAACCCCATCTGCAGTAGTGACTCGTACTACACCAATTGTAACTCTACTGCTCAACAACAAACAACATCTATTCAAGTAGTGGTTACAAGTATAGAATTGGATCCTACTCTTCCCCCTTGGCTACAATAGTGACTCCCAAAAGAAAGAAACAATTCATCTCCTTAGATGACTTTAATTTTGGCCAGCTCATTTCTACAAAATCAAAAGCTGCAAAGAAGGCCAAAACTATTTCAAGGGTGAAGGTAGACCAACTGAGAAATAAGTATGCAGAAGTGGTTGTACCTCCACCAAATAAAATAATTGAGGAAGTCTAGGCTTCTGAATATGTGATAACAAGGGTTGAGCTTGAAAAACAAACTCATGTGAGTTTCAAAGATGACCTACAAGTTGGAATGGATGCCATTGTTGAGCGATATGATAGAGATAAGGTCATTAAAGATAAGCTCAAACTTTAGGTCGAACAGCTTACTGTCGTGCTAATTAAAATGACTCAGTCTTCTGAGGTGATTGAACTAGTGGGATCATGGCCATTAGACAAGATGAGTGGATGGGTTTATAGGGAAGGGTAGTTAGCTCATGGATTGATAGAATATTGTCATAGGGAACACATCTATTGAGTTCTTCAATCAAGTTGTTGGACAACATGGAAAGTGTGAAGTCTAAATTGGACCAAACACTTGATATTTTCTCACAGGAACTGCAAATGCAAGAGAAAGACCTTGAGGCTTGGTCAAAGATCAAGGACTTTAAGTTGGAAATATTGGTGGACAATGGAGTAATTCATGTTGGAATCACTATTGTTGTTATGCCAAAATCTCGAGTTGTCAACGAATGGGAGAGAAATCAAAGGCAAGGATCCATGGGAGGTGGGAGGAAGCACATGTCACGAATCCCTAAGGAGGTGTTGACCAAGTCAACAATCTCCTCCTCGGCATCGACTGAGGGTTCCATACCAAAGGAATGAAGGAGGCCTCCTGGGATTCAAACTTGTAACCCAACGCTCTGATACCACTTGTTGGAATCATTGTTGTTGTTATGCCAAAAGGTTGAGCTGTCAACAAATGAGAGAGCGGCCAGAGACAAGGATCCATGAGAGGTGGGAGGAAGCACATGTTGTGAATCCCAAAGGAGGTGTTGACCAAGTCAATAATTCCCACCGGGAAAATGTACATTGAGCAAAGGGAAAAATGATAAATCACATAGATATTCTTGAGTAGATGATAAAGGATTTACAAAAAGAACAAGAAGAGTGTGCGGATAAATCACTTGATATTAATACCAAGGCTTCAAAACTTCCTTGCAAACTTTTGGATGAAAATTAAAAAAAATGTTTCCCATTGACACCATTGTTCCAGATTTTAGTTAACTAATTCAAAAGGATATTGAAGCACAAGATTTTACAATATCTTCTATTGACAAGTTAGTGGATTTTTAGGTGAGCATAGATAATTTAGAAACAATCCTGAAAAAGCACAAGAAAATGGTATATCAGCATAGAAGATTCAATCACATAGGTTATTGCAATCTCAAATCATACCCCAAGACCCAATGAATCAAAGATGGATGTTCCCATTCAAAGATTCAAGAAGTTCTTGAAAAAAAATAAAGTTGATGATAGAGATGTGTCTCTAGGCACTTAGTCATTTTTCATGCCTTCTAGTTTTGTAATTTGTACTTATGCTTTTGACAATTCACATGAGTTTTTGTACATATGAAATTAAATGTAAAAATAACACAAGTCCTAAATCAAATTGAACTGTATTGTTGAATAAGTCAAAGTAGTTGTATATTTTATATTTTTTATCAATGTTTTCCTCTATATAAAGGAGGAAGCCTCATTGTAAATAAGGATCTTTTAGCTTATGCATCGAAACTCTACCAAACTCTGCATATGAAATTAAATGTAAAAACAACACAAGTCCTAAATCAAATCGAACTGTATTGTTGAATAAGTCAAAGTAGTTGTAGATTTTCTATTTTTTATCAATGCTTTCTTCTATATAAAGGAGGAAGCCTCATTGTAAATAAGGATCTTTGAGCTTATGCATCAAAACTCTACTAGTTTGAAGAGCATTTTAAGACTTTGTGCTTAATTTGTAAATCAAGTTTCAATCAATAAAGAAAGCAAGTTGGCATCTAATCTTTATCTTAGATTTAGTGTGTTTATGTGGTGAGATTGTTCTTATGTCCTTCTCGTTGCATTATCTTATATTGATTGAATTGTTTATTATGCAGAGGCAATTCATTTAAAGGTAATCATATCTGATCATGTAGAGTTTGTGCTACATCATTTTATTTGAAGCTCTTGATATCTGTGAATTGATAATAGTGTGAAGTCTTTGTGTTGTATTCTATTATTTACTTAGAGTATTTTGAATTGTGGTGTATGTGAGAGACTTTGAGTTACTCATATATCACAATTTTGTTCTTGTGATCAACTTGGAGAAGAAACGAAAGACTTTGGTCTTGCGAAAGTTTCTTCGTTATATGGGAATTGTTGATACATTCTTAGTTACTCTTTTGTGTAACTTGATTATTTATTTGCTATTATTGCTTTATTTAGTATCTTGTGGAAACATATATTCTGTAATTGCAACAATTTTATAGTTTGATGTGTTTGGTGTGGAGCCTGATCAGTCTCCAAGTGGGAGATTGTTGATATGTGGTGACTGATCAGCAAA
Organism: Cryptomeria japonica; assembly: GCF_030272615.1. NCBI lineage: Eukaryota > Viridiplantae > Streptophyta > Pinopsida > Cupressales > Cupressaceae > Cryptomeria > Cryptomeria japonica. The sequence continues at coordinate 685,309,785 of NC_081413.1, forward strand.
GTACTGTACACTCAGCACGTATCCTCGTCGAGGTCCGAGTCCGGGTAGGGGTTTGGGGGCGGCAGCCCCCGAGAAAAGAGAGGGTTCAGGGGCAGGAGCCCCCAAGAAAAAAAAAATTGGGTATTTTTTTTATGAAAACCGACATTGTAATAAAACCTTAAAAAGGCTGACTTTGTTTTTGCCCTAAAAACGCATGTTATAAGCAGCTGGGATGCTTAAGGCATTGGAATGTTGATGTATTGTTTTTGCTGGATAATAAGAAAGATTGGACGATTGTGTATGGTGGACGTAACCCATTCTGGGTGAACCACGTTAAATCTTGGTGTTATCTGTGTCCTATTTTATTTCTTTATCTTTTGTATTAAAATATGCATATAATTGTTACTTCATATTTGCTTTGGATCTGCTTGAAACCCTAAGATGATGGTATGATGAAAGAATAAGTATCGGGTAGAATACTGAGAGGGGGGGTGAATCGATATATTGAAAAACTGATACAAAGTTCCCAAACTCAAACTCAGTCAAACAAAGTAAACATATCTCAGTCAAGATCAATATTCATAAGAATACTTGACATCAACAGATTTAACTATTATGACAACTTTAACAGTAAACAACTTCAATTTTGTGAATATCAACAATGCTTAATCATAACTCAACATAATCATCTCTCAATGCTTCTACATAACATGCCTTATCAGAGATTAACCAAATCAACAAATAAGATCACATACACAAAAGCATTCACCACTTGACACAAATGTTTATACGTGGAAAACCTAAATAGGTAAAAACCACAGTGAGATGAGACTCACAAGGATAGCTATCTAAACTCTTTCGAAGTTCACCCTGTTAGGAGCCAAGCCTTTAAAAAAATTTACAATAAGTCTTGTTAAGAACTAATTTTGGTTAGGAATCACCCGGTTAAGGGATTTACAAATATGCCTTGATTAAAAGCACAATACCCTATCAGGAGTAACCTCATTGGAGGATTTAAGAATCCAAGATAATGGACCACCTTGTTAGAGCTTGTTAGAGCTTACCCAGTTAAGGGATTTTACTTCTTGTGTAATTGTTAGAAAATAATAGGTTTTATTGATCTGTCTGAGTAGCACTACATTTGCTTGATTAGATCCTTCTAAGCTTCAATCTGCCTTCACTCAAAGTGCAGATCCATTCATCGGTTAGGCAGCTACACACCCAACAGGTTTTCTACCATTCTTGCCAACAACTTTTACAAAAACTTCATTGACCTTAAATAGAAATCAATTAGGTCGGTAATACAACAAAAACCTAATTCCCATCATCGAGATTACAAACAAGTCAGTACAATCTTGACCGTTAGAAATCATGACAATCTCTTCACATTCTTCAAGAAAATTTCAACCGCTCCATGATCACCGCTTCGTAGGACTTTGTAACTCATCACACGTTGTGCGTTAAATGCAATCCACTTTTCTCCTTCCCTAGACAAAAACAAACATACCAAAACAATTTGAACATATCTTTATTCAATGATCACACATGTCTTCATCATTACCGCTCATCAGATAATAAACCAACAAACTTGATCGGTTAGGGTTTAACAACTAATAGGGTTTAATGGTTACAATGCATAGAAAGGTTTAACCCTTTACGCCGGTTCAACTCACAAACTTAACATACAAGTTTACAACATCTTCCATGAAGCTCTCTTTACCGGTTACTAGCCAATATCAAAAACAACAATATCAGCAATAACATAAATACTATTACCGGTTCAATCAACATCAATGATAACATATCATTAATGCAATCTCTATGCAAAATACCAACAATATCCCCCTTTGGCATTGATGGCAATACAAATATCAATGCCTATGATTGTTGCTGAGATTGGTGAATAGGAATCCTGGTTTACATTACCAAGTATTCACCTTGCTCTGTCTGTCTTCAGCTTGTCGCTGGTTCACCTAATCAGACACATAATTCTTCTCCTCAATCACATAATTCTTCTCCCCCTTTGACAACAATGCCAAAGTGAAAGTAAAACATGTAATTCTTCTCTCACTGTGATGTTGATGCTCCCCCTTGTGGAATACATCCACTTTTTCATTAATCCATGTAAAATTCTGCAAGTAATTCAGGGACTGATGCAATCAGCATCATGCTCAACTAACTTCATGAAGAGGGATAACCCCCAATTGACTTCTAAGATACTCAAAAGTGGTCTTAGGTAGAGATTTGGTAAAGATATCTGCAAACTGCTCCTTGGTAGAAACTATGCTCCAAGATAACATCTTTACTTTGAACATTTTCCCTCAAGAAGTGATATTTCAATTCAATGTGCTCAGTCCTTGCATGCAAAACATGATTTTTTGAAATGTTTTTTGCACTTGTATTATCACACAAAATCTTTATTGGTTCTAATATTTCCGTCTTCAAACCTTGCAAAATATGCCTTATCCACATAGCTTGTGTGCAATTCATATAAGCTGCTACATATTCAGCTTCAGCAGTAGATTGTGAAGTGCAACTCTGCTTTTTACTACTCCATGAGACTAGCCTTCCTCCTAGAAAGAATGCTCCACTGGTAGTACTCTTCTGATCATCAATGTTTCCTGCCTAATCAGCATCTGTGTATGCTTTTAAATCAAAATTTCCATCATATAGATACCATAACCCATAGTCAACAGTACCTTTCAAATATCTAAAAATTCTCTTGGTTTCCATCAGATGTGGTTCCTTTGGATTCTTCTGAAATCTAGCAACAATACCAATTGCATGGGCAATATCCGGTTCACTGTGAACAACATAGTGTAATTTGCAAATCATTGACTTGTATTCCTTTTCATCTACAGACTTAGATGCATCTTCCTTGGACAATTTACAACCTGTAACCATTGGGGTTCCAACTGGTGTATAGACACTCATACCGAAAGTCTTCAAAACCTCTTTCACATACTTGGATTGAGTAATGAAAATACCATTCTTCATCTATTGTATCTGTAAGCCTATGAAAAATTTTATTTCCTCCACTAATGACATCTCAAATTCATTCTTCATTTCATCTGTAAAGCAATTACTCATGTCATCAATAACTCCAAATATAATGTCATCTACAAATACTTCACTGACTAGTATATCATCTCCTTCAGACTTGAGATAAATGTTGATGTCATCACTGGTTCTAGTAAAGCCTATCTTTGTCAAATGAGTATGAAGTCATTCATACCATGCTCTAAGTGTCTGCTTTAATCCATACAAGGCTTTATGCAGTTTGCATACCATGTCTTCCTTATCTGTCAATGCATAACCATCAGGCTGCTCTATATAAACCTCTTCTTCCAGTATCCCATTTAGGAATGCAGACTTGACATCCATCTAGTATACCTTAAACTTCTTATGAGCTACAAATGCAGTAGTGTTTTGATACCTTCTAGTCTTGCTACTAGTGCAAAATTTTCTCCATAATCCTCTCCTTCTTCTTGCTCATATCCTTTGCATACTAATCTTTCCTTATTGCGAGTTACAACACCATCTTCATTTAGCTTGTTTCTGAACACCCATTTAGTACCTATAACATTCTTGTTTACCGGCCGAGGTACCAAGGTCCAAGTGTTGTTCTTCTCAATTTTATCTAACTTCTCCTCCATAGCTTTCGCCCAATGATCATCACCAAATGCCTCTTAGCACTTCTAGGTTCAAAGGTGGATATCATGCAAGAGTTCTCTCTTATTCTCCTTCTAGTTAGTACTCTAGCATCTGTATCCCCAATAATCTATTCAGGACTATGATTCAGTCTCACATACCTAGGAATAACATGATCGTTCTCTTCAAGTTCAGCTTCTTCATTATCATCTTCCTCTGAATTTATTTGTTCTGGTTGAACAAGTACATCAGGATTTGCTTTACCGGTTTCTAATTTAATAGTTTCAGGTTCCAAAAGAAAAATGCAAGGATCTTCATCCTTCTTCTTGGAACTAGTTCCATCTGAAATTTTGGGATATTCATCTACACGAACATCAACACTCTCAACAATTTTCTATGTCTGGTTGTTGAAGCATTTATAGGCCTTACTCTTGGTGGAATAGCCAATAAATATGCCTTCATCACTTTTATCTTCAAACTTGCTTATGTAATCACCTCTTTTAATAAAACATTTGCTTCCAAATATCTTAAAATAGCTAACATCAGGTGATCTCCCATACCAGTACTCATATGGGGTCTTGTCCTTGCCTCTTTTCACCAGAACTCAGTTCATTGTGTACACAGTTGTACTTACAACTTCTTTCCAAAATGTTTTTGATACGCCTCCTTGTATCAACATAGTTCTAGCTACTTCAACCACTGATCGGTTGTTTCTGTCTGCTATACCATTCTGTTGTGGTGTCCTTGGTGCAGAAAGTTGCCGCTTGATACCATTATCATCACAATATTTAGTGAACTCTACAGAAGTGAATTCACCGCCTTGATATGTTCTTAGACATTTTATCTTTTTGCCACTCTCTTTCTTGGCTAAGGCTCTGAATTCCTTAAATTTACCAAAAGCTTCATTCTTATCCTTCAAGAATGTGAATTCCTTAAATTTACCAAAAGCCAACTATCATCTATTTTTGCAATCAAACAGTTGCTAACTTTAGGATTGAGATGAAATAGATTACCTCTGGTCTGTTTCCCAGTTGCAATAAATTCACCTTTGTTGTCAAAGATTTTGCACATTCAATTTCTGAACTCCAGTGGGTATCCTCTATCATTAAGTTGTGCCACACTTAACAGATTGTGCTTTAGGCCTTCAACCCAATAGACATCGTCAACATTGCTCTTCCCATTAAGAGAAATAACTCCCTTACCTTTAACCATACAGGGTGAGTCATTGTCAAATCTAACAACACCGCCATCAAATTATTTCAGGGAAAGAAATTTGCTCCTATCATCGGTCATGTGATGTGAACAACCACTATCAATGATCCAATCATCAAAGTTATCCATTCTGGATACTAGTGCCTTCTAATCTGATATTTCTTCCTTAATAGCTACAAACACAATATCTTCACTAGCATCATCATCATATTCTTCATCAATAATACCACTGTCAATAGCTAATCTCTCTTGCCTTTAACCTTGTACTTCTTAAATTTGTCTCTCTTGTATTCATTTTCACAATTAGGGGAATTTGCTGCTATATGACCAATCTTGTTGCATGCAAAACATTTTAAAGGTAGCTTACCTCTATATTTACCAATGCCTCTAGGTAGTCGTTTTGCCAATAATGCTTCAAGTTCCACTAAGTTGTCTTCATCTTCAGCACCTCTGCTGGATCTAGATTCATAGTTATGGCTGGTATCTCTACTTCTTCTCACAGATGGGTTAGAGACAGAAGCTCTAAATGCATATTCTAATTTCTGTACACTGCCATCATAGCCATTTAGTTCAAAAGCAGTAAGTTTGCCAATAATAGAATCAAGAGTTACCTTTGTCTTGTCAATGGATTTCAGTTCTTGAATAGCTACAACTCGAATAGCATAGATAGGTAGCAGGGTTCTCAGTACCTTATTGATTACTGTGGCATCTTCCACTTTCCCTCCTACACTCTTTATCTCACCAACTATCTCTTTAATCCTTTGACCGTACTACTAGATATTCTCACCTTCAGACATTCTCATGTCGTCAAACTTTCCTCTTAAACTCTCCTCTTTGGCAATATTAACATGTTTATCACCACTATAAATCTCTTCTAATTTCTTCCATACTTCATATGCAGTTTCAAGACCATGAACATCTACATATTCAACATCAGACAGGGAACTGATAATAGCTTCTAATGCCTGGTGATTTTCTTGTTCTTTCTTCTGATCATCAGTCAGGGGTCCAGTAGGTTTGGTATACTTATTTTCTATATGATCCCAATACTGACTACCAAGACTCTTAATGTAAATCTTCATTCTGTCACTCCATATTCTATAGTTGTCTTTCTTTAACTTTGGACCTTCTTTCTTTATCATGATCTACAAGCTCTTTTCCTCAAGTTGTTAGGCTTTTAGATTAAGAGGACCTGATTTGCGCTGACACCAATTGATGGTATCATGAAAGAATAAGTATCGGATAGAATACTGAGAGGGGGGGTGAGTTAGTATATTGAAAAACTGATACAAAGTTTCCAATCTCAAACTCAGTCAAACAAAGTAAACATATCTCAGTCAAGATCAATATTCATAAGAATACTTGACATCAACAAATTTAACTGTTATGACAACTTTAATAGTAAAAAACTTCAATTTTGTGAATATCAACAATGCTTAATCATAACTTAACATAATCATCTCTCAATGCTTCTACATAGCATGCCTTATCAGAGCTTAACCAAATCAACAAATAATATCACATCCACAAAAGCATTCACCACTTGACACAAATGTTTATACATGGAAAACCCAAATAGGTAAAAACCACGGTGAGATGAGACTCACAAGGATAGCTATCTAAACTCTTTCGAAGTTCACCCTGTTAAGAGCCAAGCCTATTAAAGCTTTACAATAAGTCTTGTTAAGAACTAATTCCGGTTAGGAATCACTCGGTTAAGGGATTTACAAATATGCCTTGATTAAAAGCACAATACCATGTTAGGAGTAACCTCGATGGAGGATTTAAGAATCCAAGCTAATGGACCACCTTGTTAGAGGATTTAATGAGTAACCAAGCTTGTTAGAGCTTACCCGGTTAAGGGATTTTACTTCCGTTGTAATTGTTAGAAAACAACATGTTTTCTTGATCTGTCTGAGTAGCACTACATTTGCTTGATCAGATCCTTCTAAACTTCAATCTACCTTCACTCAAAGTGCAGATCCATTCATCGGTTAGGCAACTACACACTCAACAGGTTTTCTACCAATCTTGCCAACAACCTTTACAACAACTTCATTGACCTTAAATAGAAATCAATTAGGTCGGTAATACAAAAAAAACCTAATTCTCATCATTGAGATTACAAACAAGTAGGTACAATCTTAACCATTAGAATCATGACAATCTCTTCATATTCTTCAAGAAAATTTTGACCACTCCATGATCACTGCTTCATAGGACTTTGTAACTCATCACACATTGTGCATTAAATGCAATCCACTTTGCTCCTTCCCTAGACAAAAACAAATGTGCCAAAACAATTTGAACATATCTTCATTCAATGATCACACATGTCTTCATCATTACTGCTCATTAGATAATAAACCAACAAACTTGATCGGTTAGGGTTTAACATCTAATAGGGTTTACCGGTTACAATGCGTAGAAAGGTTTAACCCTTTACACCAGTTCAGCTCACAAACTTAACATACAGGTTTACAACATCTTCCACAAAGATCTCTTTACCGGTTACTAGCCAATATCAAAAACAACAATATCAGCAATAACATAAATACCATTACCAGTTCAATTGACATCAATGACAACATATCATTAATGCAATCTCTATACAAAATACCAACATAGTCAAGGTGATATTGTAAAAAAAAAACCATCTATTTTGAAAGAAGAGAATATGATGAATGTAACACCCCCGAGAGTAGATTGATGTATATAGTTTTAGTTTAGATACTACTTGTAATAGTAAGCAATAATAAGAAAATCTCCCCTTTGTGAGGAGAGGTACAATCTCACTATAACTGTGGCTGAATTTATGATTTTTTAATGTCATTTGATTATAAAATATTCACACAACAAGTCTAAAGAAAAAAATCACAGTTTAGATTTTAAGTACATAAATTATATTTTTATATTATGTGACAAATCATAGCATCTTGAAAGTATTAAGAAAAGAGAGTAATAGACTCTTGACAAAATATGATCAAAGTTAAAACAATATGCATGACAGAGGAGATCAATTTTCAAAAGTTAACTTTAGGCTTGATAAAATAGATTCTAAATTATAATATCTCTCATACATATTCCCGTGTAAATTAAAGCGATCTCTCATACATATGAGCGAAAAAAATCAACTAATGATAGCTCTTTATTCATGATAACAAGAAATTTTTTAATCCACCCTTGGTATATAAATATTGATAGAGTCAGAGGTCTCACAAAATATGTTAGGGCATGGATTGACAATTTTCCGATAATAGTCAATATTGGATGATTACCAAAAGTGAAACCTAATAATTTGGTCATACAATATTTATGTGGTATTATAGCGAATTGATGGCATGTGAAAATTAATGTTGGCAAAGGATTTTCTTGTCTATAATGCTACTAATCCAATGTAAACTACATAAGCTATTGATAGATGATTGTTGTCCTGAGGAAAAAAATTACAAGAAAGGCAGTTAAAGACCAAGATGACAATGAAATGTTGTGATTTGAGGGATTTTGAAGCCTATGCTAATGATTTTAAAGAATTGACTTAACAAATGAAAGCAATAAATATGAATTATACTAATGTCAAATTCCTTGAATGTTTTCCTTATAATATTTATGATAAGTTTATGTATTATTCACATATTTGTAATCTTTACCTCTTTGCATGTCTACTTAGAGATATTTTTCATTTTTTCTAGAGATAAAATTATTAAGTTTATTTATGATAGCCAAGATACTCAAAAGTTTACCACTCATCCCTGGGCCAAACATATTGATCCCATATTCATAAAACATAATAAAATGGTTGCACTCCCTTCTCTAAAGAAGGAAGGAAACAAGCAACAAAAAAAAACCTAATTATAAGAAGTGGTCCTTTCCTTGTAATTGCTACTCTTATTCTCCCAAGACATCAAAGTCCATTTTTTACTACTATACATCATGCATGTCAGAAAAAAACTATACATCAAATGAAAATGTTCTATTCATTATAACAAGAACAAGAACATTCCAACCTTAGCATCTAAACATTGATAGAGTTAGAGACCCCACATAATATGCATCTCAAATTTTCAATATCGGTTGTTGCTTCCAAAGAGATTTGATACTATGATAATACATGAAATATTCTACATTCATTGAAGACATGGTCGACCCTATATGTTACTATAAATAAAGTTGATTGTAATAAAATATATAGAAATTTCAAGCTACTTAGCATAATATTCCTCCTTTAGCTTTGATAAAGTACGTAGCTGGTTTACCCCATATTATAAGTAATATTTGATGTTTCCAAATATTCAACTCAATCTATAAATAATGCATCCTTGAAGTTATTTAGCATAGGTAAGGTATCAACTAGTTCAGTCTAGGCATTGAGTCTTTGGAGTCTAGGTAAACTTCATCTATTAAAGTATTCTCTTCTCTTGCACATATTAGGTGATATAAACAATTAAAAATAACATCTAAAATTATTTCTATAAATATTATATGTTTTAAAGATATATATAGAATTTATCACCATTTGATGGTCATCTTTTGCAATTGTTTGTACCCATTAATGCCTAGTTGTGTGACCTATACATAATAAAATAGAGCAGTTGGACAAGAAGAGTTCCTAGGCTTGGAAATGATGTTCAAGGAAATTAACGTGGAAGGAGATACAAAAAATTATACATGTCACCCCAATCCACTATATGCATTTGAAAGCATATATCTAATTGTACGAACTAGTGGTCATAAACACATATCCTTTGAATTGGTGAAACTAGATACCTACCCTGAGCTTAGAGTAGGGGGTTGTTTAGAAGGAATTTCCATCATGTGAAGCATCTACTGCTCAATTTGAAAGGGATTTCCCCTTTCTCTTGGTGACTTATAAAGAGTATATTTTTTCTACAAGAATCTCCAATAGGCACTCCATAGTTTCCATTGACAACGATAGGCTTCAAATTTCAGCTTCCATCTTAAAAAACATTTCTTCTTTATTGAACAAATCTACGTCTTTTTATGTGCTTCATTCTCTTTTCCACCAATAAAATTTAATGTCTCTTTGCAAAGGTAAAGATATTGTCAACTTGATCTTTTTGTGGGCATGAACCTACAAAATTAGTCATAGGACACATTCATTAAAAAAATGTTGTGATGCATAAATTATATGTATATCCCATATGATAATTTGTCAACCATGGATTTATATGTATATATTAACTAATTATCTAAGAAAAATGAGACTCAAAATTTGTATAGTGAAAAAAAAATGCTATCACCACATAATAGAGTCAAGGATTTACCTTCAAGAAACCTATGTATGGGAGACAAACTAGAAAAATGTGAGGTACAACTCATTTAAAACACACAATTTTAATCACAATATAGATTTTAATCACTTTTACCCTTCCAAAACCATAAGTCTAGCTCAATTTTTAATCCTTAAGATCCCTCAAAAGTTATCAATCAGTATTTTATATTTGTATAAGCACATTTTGCTTGGAACTCAAAATTTGACTCTAGTTCCTATTTAAATCTGAATTAAATGCTTTCTAGATACTTAATTTAGGATTACAAAATATAAGCTCAAGAGTCGAAGGAAGTTGAAAAATAAAGTCATTTTGAATGCCATGAGTTATTTTATCCCATGCAATAAATTGTCACGTTTTTAATAGATAATTATCACTTCTTAGTAATTGATTACAAAATTGTTTTTTTGGGCTACAAACAACCTTGATAGTTACAAAAAAGTCACCTTTTGAAAATGGGAGGTTTCACCTAGTAGATAGTAACACATTTTATCCATTCTCCCTTTTTCAAAGCCTTCTCTATAGTGTCCCACACCATCCTAACCATCCTATAGCATCCAAGTATCTACCTTTATTTTGAATATTGTCTTTGTTGCAAATGTGAAGTTGTTGGCATGTGAGTTTGGTTGTAATTGATGTCAGCATATTGATTTAGTGTTTCAATGATTGGTTTGTGCTCCGCATTTATGATATATTGCTTTTGTAGTCATGAAGTCTTGATATGTTGTTGGATGTTGCAATGGGATGTCATTCTTGTGATTTGGTGCTCCAAAAATGTTGGCATTTGCATGAAGATTGCATTAATGAAATGTTATATTGGCATTGATGTCAATTGTAACCGCTAATGATATTGTTATAATGTTGTTTTGTAACCGATAGGAAGAGCTAGCAAAAGGAACTGTAACCGGTAGGTGGGTTTGTGGAGTGAACTGGTATTTCTAAGTATTGGAGAGTTGAACCGGTAAACCCTACCTGTTGATTTGATAAACCCTAACCGATTAAGTTTGGTGAATTGGTTATATTGGTTTATGATCTGATGATGAGTGGTAATGATTATGACACGTATGCATATTGTATGAGAAGAGATTCAAAGTGTTTTTGGTGCATTGAGATAACAGTTTTTATCTAGGGAATGAGTAATTACATTGTATGTAATGCAAAATGTGTGATGAGTTACTGAGTTCGATGAAGCAGTGATCAAGGAGTGGTCGAGGCTATCTTGAATGATATGCAAAGATTGTTATGTAATCCAACGGTAATACTTGAACCAATTTGTTTGTAATATCTATGAGAGAATTAGGTTTTTGTTGTGTTACCGACCTAATTGATTTGTTTATAAGGTCGATGAGTTGTTTTATTTTAGAGTTGGCAAAGTTGTAGTTGAGTGTGTGGTTGCCGAACCAAATGATGTATCTGTAGTTTGTGTAAAGGCATATAGAAGCATGAAAAGGATCTGAACAAGCAAGTGTAGTTATATTCAAACAGATCATCAAACTCCTGTTGTTTTCTAACAATTACAGTAGTTAAAATCCCCTAACCGGGTAAGCTCTAACAAGCTTAGTGTTATTCAAATCCTCTAATCGGGTGGTCCATTAGCTTGGATTTCAAATCCTCTACTGAGGTTACTCCTCGCAGAGTATTTCTTCTAATAGGGCATTATAGTCAATCCCTTATTCGGGTGGTCCCTAACAGGATCTGTTCTTAACAAGACTTTTTGTAAAGATTTAACAGGCTTGGCTCCTAATAGGGAGAACTTCAGAAGAGTTTAAATAGTTAACTTATGAGTCTCATCTCACTGTGGTTTTTCCCATTTGGGTTTCCACATCAAAAATATTGTGTCAAGTGGTGAATTTTTTTTTGGTTATGTTTACTATAGTTGAATTGCTTAACTGCTTAATCCACTTTGATAAGTTATGATAATTGGCAGCAATTTGAAATGAGTTTTACTTATGTCAGTAAAAGTATTTGGATGTTTGTGAGTTTCAAGTTGTTTACTGTTAATCTATTGTAACAAAAAACCTGTTTATCTTGATAGTGATATTGCATTTATAGTTCAGTGGTTTAACTTGTCAGTTTATAGTTTACTTTGAGAGGTTGATTCTGAGATTGGTGAAAGTTTATATCAGTTTTTCTATCTACTGATTCACCACCCCCCCTCTTAGTAGTTGACCAAATCCTTATTCTTTCATCATACCATCACTTGGTATCAGAGCTACTTGGGTCCTCTAAGGTCTAAGCCTAACAGCTTAAGGTAAAGATCTTGTAGAACATTATGAAGAAGGAAGGTATGAAGTTTAATAGAGAGAACTACATAATATGGAGTGATAAAATGAAAATTTATATCAAGAGTCTAGGAAGTCAATACTAGGAACATGTTGATACTCAATATGTTTCACCTAGTGGGATTATGACTGATGATTAGAAGAAAGAGAAACAAGAAAACAATCAAGCACTAGAGGCTATTATTAGTTCTTTGTCTGATGCAGAATATGTTGATGTACATGGCTTGCAGACTGCATATGAGGTATGGAAGAAACTTGAAGAGATTTATAGCGGTGATGAACGTGTGAAGATTGCCAAAGAAGAGAGTCTAAGAGGAAATTTTGATGACATGCGGATGGCTGAAGGTGAGAATATCCAGCAGTATGGTCAGACGATAAAAGAGATAGTTGGTGAGATCAAGAGTGTTGGTGGTAAAGTGAAAGATGCCATAGTGATTAGTAAGGTGTTGAGAACCCTGCTACCGGTCTACGCTATCTGAGTTGCAGCCATTCAAGAGCTAAAGTCAATTGACAAAACCAAGGTAACCCTTGACTCCATCATTGGTAAGCTTACTACTTTTGAATTAAATGGTTATGATAGTACTCTTCATAAATTTTAGTCTGCATTTAGAGCTTTAGTTTCTAACCCATCTATGAGGAAAAGTAGAGATGTCAGTCACAACTATGAATCTAGATCCAGCAGAGAAGTTGATGATGAAGACAGTTTGGTTGATCTTGAAGCATTGTTGGCCAAACGGTTGCCCAAAGGTATTGGTAAATACAAAGGTAAACTACCTTTGAAATGTTTTGCATGAACAAGTTTAGACACATTGCAGCTAACTGTCATAATGGTGATAATGAGCACAAGTGAGAGAAATTCAAAAAGTACAAGGGAAAAGGAAAAAGATATTGTCTTATTGCAGTTGATGGTGGTATCACTGATGAGGAATCTGAGGGTGATGCTAATGAAGACATTGTTTTTGTATCCATTAAAGAGGAGACATCTAATCAGAAGGCTTTAGTTTCTCACATGGATAATACTGATGATTGGATCATTGATAGTGGTTTTTCACATCACATAACCGGTGACTGGAGCAAATTTCTTTCTTTGAAGTAATTTAATGGCAGAGTTGTAAGATTTGGTAATGACACACCCTGCATGGTTAAAGGTAAGGGAACTATTTCTCTTAATGGAAAGAGAAGTACAGATTATGTCTATTGGGTTGAAGGATTAAAGCACAATATTTTGAGTGTTGCTCAACTCAATGACAGAGGATATCCATTGGAGTTTAAGAATGGTATGTGCAAAATCTATGGGAGAAAAGGTGAACTGATTGCAACCAGCAAGCAAACTAAAGGTAACTTGTTTCACCTGAATCCTAAAGTCAGCAACTATTTAATTGCTAAAGTAGATGATAGTTGGCTTTGGCATAGGATATTTTGTCATATAAATTTTGATAACATTGTTAAAGTGAGTAAGTCCAAGATGGTGAGAGGTTTGCCTCAGTTGAAAAAACCGGTTAATGCTCTATGTAAGGAATGTCAGTTGGGAAAGATGACATCCTCAAATTTTAAGAGAAAAAAATTTTCAGCGGAACATCTGTTAGATTTGGTTCATACAGACCTCTGTGGACCAATAAGGACTAAAAATATTCAAGGTGACAGATATTTTATGATCTTCACTGATGATTGCTCAAGAATGATGTGGTTCACATTCTTGAAGGATATAACAGAAGCATTCAGTAAGTTCAAGGCATTCAGGGCCTTAGCTAAAAAGGAGAGTGGTAAGAAAATAAAGTGTCTAAGAACTGATCAAGGCGGTGAATTTACTTTTGAGGAATTCACTAGATATTGTGAAGAAAATGGTATCAAATGGCATCTTTCTGCACCAAGGACACCACAACAGAATGGTATTGTAGAGAGAAACAACCGGTTAGTTGTTGAAGCTACTAGGACGATATTGATACAAGGAGGTGTAGCGAAAACTTTCTGGAGAGAAGCTGTTAGCACAGTTGTCTACACTATGAACCAAATTTTGGTAAAAAGTAGTAAGGATAAGACTCCTTATGAATACTGGTATGGTAGATCACCTAATGCTAGTTATTTTAAGATATTTGGCATTAAATGTTTTATTAAGAGAGGTGACTATTTAGCAAGTTTGAGGCTAAAAGTGATGAAGGTATATTTCTTGGTTATTCCATCAAGAGTAAGGCCTACAAATGTTATAACAACCAGACATAGAGAATCATTGAGAGTGCTGATGTTCGAGTGGATGGGTATCCTGAAGTCTCAGGGGAAACCAATGTGGAGAAAAAAGATGAAGATCCTTGCATTTTGTTTTTGGAACCAGAACCTGTGAAATCTGAAACTGGTAAAGAGAATGTTGTTGTACCAGTTCAACCAGAACAGGTAGATTCAGAAGAAGATGATGATAATGAAGAAGAAGAACTTAAAGATAATGATCATGTTATTCTGACGTATGTGAGACTCAATCACAATCCTGACCAGATTATTGGAGATAAGGATGCTAGAGTGTTAACTAGAAGAAGAATTAGAGAGAATTATTGCATGATCTCCACTATTGAGCCTAGAACTGCTAAGGAAGCATTTGGAGATGATCATTGAGTCAAAACTATGGAGGAGGAGCTTGATAAAATTGAGAAGAACAATACATGGACCCTAGTACCCAGACCGGTGAATAAAAATGTGATAGGTACTAAGTGGGTATTCAGGAACAAGCTGAATGAAGATGGTGTAGTAGTCTGAAACAAAGCTAGATTGGTTTGCAAAGTTTATGCACAAGAAGAAGGAGAAGATTATGGTGAGACTTTTGCACCAGTTTCTAGACTAGAGGGTGTCAGAACTTTACTTGCATTTGCAGCACATAAAGGATTCAAATTATATCAGATGGATGTGAAGTCAACATTTTTGAATGGAATACTGGAAGAAGTATACATTGAGCAGCCAAATGGTTATTCTTTGACTGATGAAAAAGACATGGTATGTAAGTTGCATGAGCCATTATATGGATTAAAGAAAGCACCGGGAGCATGGTATGAAAGACTTCATTCACACCTAATGAAGATAGGTTTTCAAAGAACCAGTGAAGATAGCAACATATATCTCAAATGTGAAGGAGATAAGATACTAGTTAGTGAAGTGTTTGTGGATGTTATCATATTTGGAGGCAATGATGACATGAGAAATGACTTTGCAAATGAAATGAAAAGTGAGTTTTAAATGTCTCTAGTGGGAGAGATAAAAAATTTCATAGGCTTGCAAATACAACAAATGACGAGTGGTATTTTCATCAGATAGTCTAAGTATGTGAAGGAGGTAATAAAGATATTTAGTATGAGTAACTGTAAACCAGTTGGGACACCAATGGTTACAAGTTGTAAATTATCTAAGGAAGATGAAGCCACATTTATTGATGAGAAGAAGTACAGGTCAATGAATGGTAAATTGCACTATGTTGTTCATAGTAGACCAGATATAGCTCATGCAGTTGGTCTAGTTGCTATATTTTAGAAAAATCCTAAGGAAACACATTTGATATCAACCAAGAGGATATTAAGATATTTGAAAGGCACTATTGACTATGGATTATGGTATTCATATGAAGGTAACTTTGATTTGAAGATGTATACAGATGCAGACTGGGCAAGTAATGTTGATGATAGGAAAATCACAACCAGTGGAGCATTCTTTCTTGGAGGAAGACTTGTTCCATGGAGTAGCAAGAAGAAGAGTTGTATATCACAGTCTACTGTTGAAGCTGAGTATGTTGCAGCTTATATGAATTGTACCCAAGCTATCTGGATGAGGCACATTTTAGAAGGTTTCAAGATGAAGTTTACAGAAAATGTAAAGATCTTATGTGACAATACCAGTGCCCTAAATATTTCCAAGAACCCTGTTTTGTATGCATGAACCAAGCATATTGAATTGGAGCATCATTTCTTGAGGGAAAAAGTGCAGAGTAAAGATGTGATCTTGGAGCATGTTTCTACCAAGGAGCGGCTTGCAAATATCTTTACTAAACCTCTGCCTAAGACTAATTTTGAGTATCTTAGAAGTCAGTTAGGGGTTGTACCCCTTCATGAGATCAATTGAGCATGATGTAGAAGTACATCAATCCTGGAGCTACTTGCAGAATTTTACAGCAGGATTGATGAAGGAGTGGAGTTATTCCACAAGGGGAGAATCAAGTTGCAAGTTGTTGATGTTGAATAGTGAAGTTTGACATTGCATGTTTTACTTTCACTTTGTCATAGTTGTCAAAGGGGGAGAAGAACTATGTGATTATGGGGAGAAGAATTATATGATTGATAGATAGAAGATTTACAGCCAGTTACTAGCTAAAGACAAGGAGAGTACATGGTAAAATATAAACCAGGATTCCTATTCGCAATCAATGGTATTGATATTTGTATTGTCATCAATTCCAAAGGGGGAGATTGTGTTGGTACTATGGATATGTGTGGCACTGATTGTAGCGTCCTAAAATTTTGACACTTGCAATTTCGACTGCATTTGGGTCTTCACGATGGCGATGCAACACGGAACCTGAATGGAGACCCCGAAACTTGTTCATGACACCAAAAACTGCATTTTTCAGCACCCTGGCCTGATCCTCCTTGCACCCTGTTGCCCCTGGAGGTGGGACCATGGCGCCTAGTGCCCTGGTTCTTCAGGACTAGGGCGCCCAGCGCCCTGGTCCCTGGCCCTATTTTGGGCCCGGTCTCTTTTGGGGCTTCGGGTCTTTAAGTTTGCAAATTGGAAAATAACATTTCCTGGTCGGCCTAAGGTCGGTAAAATCAGTCTTTTAGCCCTAATTGACAAGTATATAAACTACATTTCCTCTCCCATTTTGGTAAGATGGAAAAAGGCGCGGAAACGATATTCAAACATTCAAGCATTCAAGCATTCAAGCATTCCTTCAAGCAATTGATCATTCTAGGTCTCCATTCAAGGCTAAGTGTTGCATTCAAGACAAGGATTCAACCATTGAAGAGGAGATCACATACAACATACAACATACTACATACATTACACCTTCGCATGTAAGAATACAAGCATTCTTACAACAAGGTATCAGTACTTGTTTACATTACAAACATTTACATTTACAGCATTCTCATTTCTTGGTTAATTCCAAAACCGGGGTTTGACCTAAAGGCAAACCCCTCATCCCTAACCCCCCAATCGTTCTCTCTTTTCTGTGTGTAGGTTGCAGGTACGCGGCTGTAATTGAAGATCTGGAATCCTTGTGCAGAGACGAACAGATCCACCTTCGTTTCATGGATTTTTCGGAGGACCGTGTGCACGCTGGGCGCCATCGTCCCGTCAACTTTCGCTCAAATTTGCAGAACAGCACCGTCTTGACATTTTACTGCTAATTCCAGGTCCCCAGCTTCATATCATATCCCTATCTCTGTTTATAAGTGAATATTTCCCACTTTACATGCATTCCTAGTTCAATCTTTCTATCTACATTTCTTTACAAAAGAGGGTATCCTTGATGTCTTAACCCTTGAAACTCATATAGAATCCAATCTTGCATTGGGTGGGATTGGATCTTGTGGGTTTCAACCCCTCTTTTGAATGTAAAGTCTCCCCTAAGTGAAAACCATCAACCCTAGTGACTCTCCCTTCTCTCTCCTTGGAGTTGGGGAGGGGAGAACGACTAGGGTTCGATTTTTCCGCTTTACACTGATGTTTTGTCATTGATGTCAACACTAGCTATTATCGACAGACAGAGTTACACTAACTAATATAGATGGTTATCGACAGATAGATTACCGGTATAAGATCTAATATTACCAGTAGAAGAGATTATTTGTTGGAAACTTCTGACATGTTTGGATCAGTGAAGTATATTGGATTTCATGTGTTATACGCTCCATAAGCATGTTTTGGTCAGTTGGTATTGGCTTTTTAATTGGATGTTATCATACACTCTTGTAAACCCTTGCCGGCAGAGGTTTCATTGAGGAATCATGACACGATGCACAATTGGTGTTGGTGCAACTTCTTCGAGGATTTCAAGATACTAAAGATGTTAGTTGATCATGCTTTAATTGCTTGAAGACATTGCTTTGGCATGGTGGACCCAGAATAGGTCTGGTACCTATCTAGGTTATGGACCGATATCTTGCTAGTGTGTACTCTACACGTTACCTGGATGATTCGAGATGTTTTATGGATTTTTTATTATTGTTTTGATCTTAAGACGACGTGGCATATCACTGTAATAAGGAATTATGTAATTGTAATATCTTTAGGTGGCTGACCTAATTGGTTTAGGCCTTAGGGTTTGTATAAATAAGAGATAGAAACTCTTTGTAAACTATCACGGTTATTGGAAGGTCATGGTCAAAGAATGTAATGTTTGAATATTGTAATATCATTCACACAGAGGAGTTGATCGATCATTAGTGATCGGATTGGTTTCAGAAGGGGATTTAGTCCTCCAGCATTGAGCTTAACCAGAACTCTAATCAAGAATAGTAGATGTTATTTGCAGCAGTTCATTCTATTGGATTATTGTCCATTTATCTTGAGAAGGTTGTAGCCTCTTTGTAGTCAGTGAGACTCCTTTTGTAATGAGCAGTACGCTCTAGGCAGTGTGCCTTCCTGCAAGTGCAGGCCCCTCATTGTAACACATACTTTCTGCAGAAGTATCATCTGACTATGGGTAGGCTTCCCACCGTGGTTTTTCCCTTTCCGGGTTTTCCACGTACAAATCATGGTGTTATATGGTATGGTTTCTTTGCATTGATTATCTGGTTAATTGTTAAGTTGTATTGTTTACCGGTATCTGTTTCTACCAGCATCTATTTGTGCTTTACAGGTACTTGATTGGTTTAAGGTTATATTGTGAATTAAAAGTTATAATATATTAGCAACTAATTCACCCCCCCCTCTCATTTGTTCACCGGTTATCCTAATAGATTGTTGGCATTTGCATGAAGATTGCATTACTGAAATGTTATGTTGCCATTTATGTCAATTGTAATCGATAATGATCTTTTTATAATGTTGGTTTGTAACCAGTAGGAAGAGCTAGTGAAGGGAACTGTAACCGGTAGGTGAGTTTGTGGAGTGAACTGGTATTGCTAAGTATTGGAGAGTTGAACCGGTAAACCCTACCTATTGATTTGATAAACCCTAATCGATTAAGTTTGGTGAATTGGTTATATTAGTTTATGATCTGATGATGAGCAGTAATGATTATGACACGTATGCATATTGTATGAGAAGAGTTTCAAAGTGTTTTTGATGTGTTGAGATAACAGTATTTATCTAGGGAATGAGCAAGTACATTGCATGTAATGTAAAATGTGTGTTGAGTTACTGAGTTCGATGAAGAGGTGATCAATGAGCAATCGAGGCTATCTTGAATGATGTGCAGAGATTGTTATGTAATCCAATAGTCATACTTGAACCGATTTGTTTGTAATCTCTATGAGAGAATTAGGTTTTTGTTGTGTTACTGGCCT